>NC_059327.1:124439102-125145352 GCF_018350155.1 Leopardus geoffroyi
ATCATTACAGGAACAGGTGACTACAACCAGAAATGGCAGATAAGAAGGTAAATAGGATATACTCTAAAGTATACACTTGCTCTCCTTTCTTTCCTCAGCTTTTTTAACAGACATAAAATTTTATAAAGTGATTATATATATGTAATATATATGATTTTGCATGCATATAATGGCACAAAAATGGGAAGAAGGAATAGTTACATAGAATATAAAATATAGATATATTTTTTATATAGAGATATATATAGAGATATATATATAGATTACCTATATATCTATATCTATATCTCAGTGGAATTAAGTTAGTATAAATCTGAAGTAGATTATGAAAAGTTAAGATGTATACAATAAGCCCTATGGCAACTACTGAGAAACTGCTCAAAAATACAGGAAACAATCACTAAAGGAATTATTATTATTATTATATTATATACTATTATATTAATGTTATGCTGAAATATATTCACTTAATTCAAAAGAAAGCAGTAAAGGAGGAATAGAGAAAAAAAATTGAACACAGAGGTAGAAACATGAAAATAGAACCAAAATATAAAATGACAGATGTATACCCACCTTTATCAATAAGAATATTAAATATGAGTGGATTAACCAGTTCAACCAAAAGACTGTCAGATTGGAGTAAAAAAACAAGATCCAACTTATTTGCTATCTACAAGAGACTGACTTTAAATTCAATGATAAAATAGGGGAAAGTAAAAGGATGGAAAAGATATTGAGAAAATAACTAAGAAAAGTGGAATGAATATTGTAATATTGAATAGAATTTAAAATAAATCAACTTTTTCTAAGGCTCAAGATTTTCTTTTTAAAGTAGCCTGCAGTAGGGGCAGGACAACCAATGAGAATCTGTGTTCTACAGATGTTACAGAATAATTATGAGAATCACAGGGTTAACATAAAAAGAAGTAAGGCAATTATGTTCATCATATTGATAAAGTATATAACTTAAAACCTTTCAATGACCTGATATTTGTGAAAAATAGCTTTTTTTCAATTCTCCACCCTAATAAGGCAAACCTGATTTCCATTTCCTTTGTCTGGAGAAATGCTGACAAAATATATGCCTCCTTACATAATTTAAAACTGATTCAGAATGTGTAGAGTTATGGAGTCTCTGAATCAATACCTCTCAGGTTTGCAGGGAAACTGAGTGAAAAATTATTAAGCTAGTTTAAGGTTTAATAATACAATAATCACCTTGAGGTTTTATGTTGGTACTAATGTAGTTTTGAAGCTAACCAGTTAACTTATGGATAAACATAATAGTTTTGAAGTCTAATATAACAAATAATATTGAAAGAGATTGCTAAATTAGCTTGAAACCTTGCTTTTGCTGCACACTAAAATAGCACACTGTTTTAAATTTTTTCTTAATGTTTATTTATTTTACAGAGAGAGAGAGAGAGAGAGAGATGCGGGGAGGGGCAGAGAGAGGAAGACAGGCTCTAAAGCAGGCTCTACACAGAGAAGAACATCTGGAAGACTCTCCCATAGTTAGTATATATGGCAACTGCAGAATCTGCCTCAACCTGACTGCTGCACTGAGCTTTTGTCCCTTCAAACTTCTTAGGAGACGTAATCACGGACAGAATCAGAGATCCTATTCAATATTTGCATCTCCACCCATCTGCATCACATCTGTCTACTTGGTCCCTTCTGCTACTTTGACTCATATTCAATACTTGGACCCTCTCCTCCCATCAACAAATAGTATTTTTGTGTCTCCCCAGAGATTAAGGAGCCTGAGGCTATTTACTTTAGCTTTGTCTTTCCATTGATTATTAACCAGAATCTCATCGCACTCCTACCCACATTCCTATTTCTAGCCTCTCTGTCCATTCTCTTCTCTAGAAAGTTTTACATCAAAATTTATACCCTTACTCACATGAGTAATTGACAAAATGGTTAGCTTATTTGAAAATATTTAAGTATTGATGTCATCAGATATATATATATATATATTTTGTATTAAGTCTGAGGAAGTAAAACAATTTGTCTGAAGCCCTTGCATAAAATTTTATAATAAGATTCAGCCCTAGAAAGGGAAAGAAAAGTTTTTTTATTATTATTTTTTTTAATCTTTATTTATTTTTGAGAGAGAGACAGAGTGTGAGCAGGGGAGGAGCAGAGAGAGAGAGGGAGACACAGAATCCGAAGCAGGCTCCAGGCCCTGCAACTGTCAGCACAGAGCCTGATGAGGGGCTCGAACTCACGAACCATGAGACCATGACCTGAGGTGAAGTCAGATACTCAACCAACTGAGCCACCCAGGTGCCCCGGGAAAGAAAGGTTTTTAATCATTGATGTAATAGGCTTTAGACTGCTTAATTTATAGATGAATTATTAGGAAATACTAAATGCATCTGTGTATAAGCACAAACAAATATAAAAACATTAAAAGTCTATTAAAATTTGGGATTAAAAAATCTTTCTTTTAAATGTTTTTAAATGTTTATTTGGGAGAGAGAGAGAGAGAGAGAGAGGAAGAGAGATGGGGGAGGGGCAGAGAGAGACAGAGGATCCAAAGCAGGCTCTATGCTGACAGCAGAGAGCAGAGATCTTAACCAACTGAGCCACCCAGGCATCCTTAAAAAAAATTCTTAGAATTAAATACTATATTATTCTAAACTACAAACTCCAAAATGTGCAAGATTTCACATTATTTGTTCATTCACTCATTAATTCATTCAAATATTGATTAAAATCATATATGGTTGGAAAGTATAAAGCCATATTAAATGGGATCCTTGTTGTAGAGGAGTTCTGATATGAGCCCCACACACTATATTATAGTTACGTTGTGTAAGCATGTGTGTCATAGAAATCTTCCCTTCTAGTTAAGAGTACTGTTTTTCACTTTTAGTAATATTATAATAAATATTGAGTTAAAAAGAACAACAGAATGTCATACCAAGGATGGAGCTACCTCTTAAAATTATTAAAGGAGTTTTTTCTCAAAGTTTCTTAAGTATCTTTAGTTGCTTCATTATGTTATTTCATAATTCCAATGATGTTCTTAAGAGATTTGATTAACCATAAATGTCCATATTCATTTTTTATGTTCTCTATTTAAAGTGTTAATTATAATGGTATAGTTTTGCATATAGGCCATATATAAAAGAAGCAAAGTATATATGTAGAAACCAAGACCTCCTTTTTTGTCACAACAAATTTAGGACCTGTACAACCTTGAGAATCGAAGTAGATGAGAGAATTATCTGCAACAGCAATTAATTAACAGGGTAAATTGGATTCCAATGTTGTTCCAATGAAATACTTAAAAACAATGCAGACTGTCTCTTTCCTCACTATTTTCCTTACAAATGCATAATATATATTGGGGTGTCTGGGTGGCTCAGTGGGGTAAGCATCCATCTCTTGATTTTGGCTCAGGTCATGATCTCGTGGTCCTGAGATGGAGCCCTGTGTGGGCTCTGCGTTGTGCTCTGTGTTGGGTTCTGCAAAGGGCATGAAGCCTGCTTAAGATTATCTTTCTCCTGGGGTGCCTGAATGGCTCTGTCGTTAACTGTGCAACCCTTAATTTTGGCCCAGGCCGTGACCTCATGGTTTGTGGGATCAAGTCCCACGCCGCTAGCATTATGGAGCCTGCTTGGGATTTTCTCTGTCTGTCTCTCTCTCTCTCTCTCTCTCTCTGCCTCTCCCAGCCTTGTGCTCTTTCTCTTATTCAAAATAAATAAATGAACATTAAGAAAATAAAAAGACTCTCCCTCTCTCCCTTCCCCTCTTGGGCTCATGCTCTCTCAAAAACAAACAGAACAAAACAAACAAACAAACAAACAAACAACCTATCCATTTATTGTTAGGCCAAAGATTTACTCAAACTACATTTAGATGTCCAAAGAAAATGTAGTTTGTGTATTACCGATATAAATTTCTTTACAATTCCACACTTTTCAGTGTAGTGGCAAAAACATCTAAATTTTAGTCCAGTTGGGTAAGTATTGTAGATGTAATAATTTAAAATTTTTTAAATGGTTATTCATTTTTGGGAGGGAAAGAGAGATAGAGCATGAGCGGGGGAGGGGCAGAGAGAGAGGGAGACACAGAATCTGAAGCAAGCTCCAGGCTCTGAGCTGCTAGCACAGAGCCTGACTCCAGGCTTGAACCCACGAACTGTGAGATCATGACCTGAGCCAAATTCAGATGCTTAACTGACTGAGCCACCCAGGCACCCCAATGTGGATGTAATAATTTAAACTTTCCTGTTAGGTAAATGCTTAGCCTTTTTAAATAAAAGTACTCAAAGCTCTACCCTACTTCTTTCCAAGGTAAAATCTAAGTGTTTTGTAGGGTAATAGAGTAATAAGGGGAGTTGGTAACAATATACAGATTGGCCATTCTCTACATAATCTTTGGATTTTTCCAAGGTGTGGCTGGTCTGGCTACTCACTGACCTTCCAGGGAAATGTGGCTGGCATCTCTGAGGACTGTGGCTGGTAGAGTTTATGGTCTTTTTCCCCCATTGTTGGGACAAGGCCTAACAGTTCTCTCTGGTAGAACTGGTCTTATCTAGTTCTTTCTGCTGATGGGGAGTGTCCTGACACTTGGCTCAGTCCACTGTGAGTCATTTGCTATAAGAAGACTTGGCCATGATGTGGGGACCCAACTCTGAAAAACTCCTCAGCTCTTAAAACTTATTTTTGTTTTTATTTTTAACTATAACAATTTACAGAAATGTGTATAAAACTTAAATAAGTTGTGTGAGTAATGGTTGTAAAGCGAACAGCAATGTAACCACCATCCAGGTCAAAAATTAAAATGTGGGGTGCCTGGGTGGCTCAGTCAGTTAAGCATCTGACTCTTGGTTTAGGCTCAGGTCATAATCCACAGTTCCTGAGTTCGAGCTCTGCATCAGCAAGCCCAACAGGGCTGAGCATGTTTGGGATTCTCCTTCTCTCCCTCTCTCTCTGCCCCTCCCCTGCTCATGCTCTGTCTCTCAAAATAAACCAACTTAAAAAAAAAAGAACATTTTAACACTCTTGATGCCTCTGTGCACCCCTACAAACCACCCTCTACTTCCAACTCTCAGAGGTAACCACTGTCATGAAAACTGCACTTAATTTATTGTTTTCCCGTACAGATATAACACCAAAATATACATACCTAAATGATGTAACTTACAGTTTAGATTTTTCTCCCTTTGCAATTTACACAAATAAATCATATTGTAAGTAAACATCTGTCTTGTGTTTTGCACTTAATATTATATTTTAAAAATTAATCCATACAGCAGCAACATGGATGGAACTGGAAGGTATTATGCTGAGTGAAATAAGTCATTCAGAGAAAGATATCATATGTTTTCACTCATATGTGGATCTTGAGAGACTTAAGACCATGGGGGAAGGGAAGGGGAAAAAATAGTTACAAACAGAGAGGGAGGGAGGCAAATCATAAGAGACTCTTAAATACAGAGAACAAAGTGAGGGTGGATGGAGGAGTGGGGGAGAGGGGAAAATGGGTGATGGGCATTGAAGAGGGCACTTGTTGCGATGAGCACTGGGTGTTGTATGTAAGCGATGAACCACAGGAATCTACTCCAAAAAGCAAGAGCACACTTTACACACTGTATGTTGGTCAATTTGACAATAAATTATATTAAAAAATTAATCCCTACAAAGCACATAGCTCTAGTTTTTTGTTTTTTGTTTTTTTTTTTTACTGAATTATATACCATTGTGTGAACATACCAAATATAGCTTTATAGTAAATTGTAGTATATTCTGTCACATGACCATGTCAAACTTAATTTTAACTTTTGAGGGGCAATGTTTTCCAGTGTTGGATTATTATAAACAACACTGCTAGAAATATTCTTTGAATTATAATCTGGTACACTTACTGCTTGGGACAGGGACACACACCTTTTCAACTTCAGTAACTATTACAAACTGTTTTCCAAAGTGATTTTTGCCAATTTAAACCCCTACCAGCAGGCTATGAATGCTTCAGAAACTTCCAGAGACGTATGACCTTATGACCGGGCATGAGACAGCATGAGGCAACACTTGCAAGCTTTACAACATATATATGCGGCTACAGTTGAGGTGAACATAGTATAATGTATAAACTTGTTGAATCACTATGTTGTACACCTAACGTAACGTGTCAACTTCACACACATAACATATATATGTATGCACGTCTGCATTCTGACTGCGGCCCAAAAGAAGATTTTAATATATGTGTCTATACGTCTGCATATAAGTGTATATAAATGAAAACATATATGAATACACTTACATCTATGCATCCTCGCAGTTCCTCTCCCCTGCTAGTCCTGTCTCAGACGACAGCGACGCCTGCTGGGCCACGGAGCCTGCCCTACTCAGAAGAGGTGCGCACAGGCTCCGCGTGCTGAGCCGCTTGCGCTCAGAAGTGTGGGGCGCACGCTGCAAGACGGCAGGGGCTGCCCAGGTGTGGAGCAGTGTCTGCTGGAGGTGCTGTGCCAGACCTGCTCGCCCGCTGGTGTGCACTGTGCCGGAGCTGCAACCGAACGACCAGCGGCTGCAGAAGCAGCTCCCAGGGAGGCACCGGGCTCAGCCTCCTGGCTCTCTGGCACCAGCCCCGCCTGGTGTGCCGGAACCCTTGCTGGCTCCCAGAATGTCCCGGATGGCGCGCCCCGCCTGAGTACCGCCCACCTCGCTAGCCACGCCAGGCTCTCCCTGTTGGGCAGAGCCAGAGTGTGCGTTACGACAAAGACAGGTAGTCCTGACGAAGCTGGTAAGAAGATGAGAAGGACCTCAAGCTCATGCCACATTGAAACTGGGCATTAGCCCCGGGGCAGGACAACCTCATGGCTCCCCTGAGGCCATCTGAACCTTCCAGTCACCAGAGCTCCCCAGGCCTCGGCTGGTGAGCCTCACTGGCCGATCACTCCAGTCACCGGAGTATCTGAGTTCTCTGGGGACAGCGTAGCCACCCAAGTCGGCTGCCACCTGGAGGTGGGGGTGGGGACTCTGCTCCAGCCCCATTGAGGCCGTGGCACCCTGGACTCCCATTCCCAGAATTCTTTTTCTCTCGCGCAGTCTTTGTCGAGCTCTAGTTCCGGGGCCGTGCAGGCAGGAGTAAGGACAGCCCATCTCTGGTAACACCACCTGCGTCGCCTCCACCTCTGCAGCAGCCAGCCACAGCTCAGGCCCCTGTGGCCCCTGAGAACATCATATATAAGCTTAGGTGAACAGATTGAGCTCACTCCTGTGTCTGTCCATGTTTGAGACCTGGCCTCATCACAAACAAAGTAAATGGACAGGAAAGACTGAACCCTGGCCCTTCCTCTTCATAATGTTGAGCTGCTGTTACTTCACTGTGGATGAGCCTCGGAAGCTAGTTCCAGGATACTCTTGGAGATGACCTCCTGAACTCTTAGAGCTTAAGGTGGGCCTCATGACCTTGACATATATCTTTGTAAAAATATCTCCTCTCCTGAGTAACTGTCTCACCGCTTGCTTCCCTTCTCTCATCCTCCTTATGCAAATAATGCTGCACAATCACCCATAACAGCTCGACAGTGGCCATATGCAGGTCTTCTGATAGGAGCTTACAGTCTGCTCCTCCTCCTTCTCTAACAGACCCCACTGCGCCCCCCCCCCCCCACACCGAGGTGTATGCCTCTAAGTCCTGTTCTAGCAGAGCTATCTGGATGTTTCTAAAGGCCCCCTCCCTATCCCCACATGCTTGAGATGAGAGAGTAAAGTGGGGGTGCCAGGAACAAGTGCCCGGGTAGCTGACGTACTTATTTTCCTTTGTTTTCCTTCTCCCCTCCATCCTTCATGTATTTCAGGACCGGAAAGGCTGGCCACACAAAGGCTTTGTGCTTTTCCTTCCTGTGGTTCCTGTCCTTCAATCCCTAAGGCAGAGACATTACAACCTAAGTGGAAGTGCATTTTTCCCATACTTAAAATTATGATCTAAATCCTCCAGGCTAAAAGGATTTAGAATCCCCCACCCTCCATCCCTTAACAAAGCCTGCTTATAGAGCCTATATTGTCTTCCTACAAAATCTAGTCAGACAGTGAAAGCTGAGATAGAACTACTTTGTTCTAGCACTCATTTGCCTTTCCCTGAAATATCAGATCCCATTGCTTTCAATGGGTGAGAAATTCAAATGGCATCAAGACTTACAGAATATTCAAATTTGAGTGAATATGTTTTAAAAAGTATTTTTCTCTTCCAGTTTTAGGATGTTAGGGGAGGAGGGGGGTAGAGAGGAGAGACTACTATATTTTATATTCCCGCTGCTGCACCTGTTTTTTTGCTGAGATGATGATGATGATGATGGTGATGATGATGATGATGATGATGATGATGTGTAAACTGAGAGGTCCTGTATAGAGTAATTAACTGCTTTAGGTGAAAAGTTCTTCTGAAGGCCATACAAATTCCATGTAAATTTTCAAAAGCTTAGTATACTAGAACTCAGAAATGAAAACAGTGTGAATTTATAACTATTTAACTATTAACAAATAAATAACCAATATATTTTGATGCATTGGGGACAGCATTAGAATTAGGCATGCAGAATTAGAGTATCCTGTAACACACCATGTGAGACTTAGGGAATTTCCCTAAGGTTTCCCAAATCTAGAGAGTGATAAATAAAATTTATTCTCTCAGGGTTTTTTTTTTTTTTTTCCCTCTGTTGCAAACTGTAACAGAGCTACAACTACCAGGCTTTATAAATTCCTGAATTGTTTTTGTTTTCCTGTATCTCAAACCAAGTTTTATTATAAGTTGCTGCTCTGGAGTTTGGACTAGTTGGAGATGCAGGTGCATAGAGAAAAAAGTCCACATGGATCTGAGATGCAGCTACCAACTTGAAGTGCGGAGTTCAAGGTGGACAAAATGCCCTTCCTCATCAACCAAGCCCAGGGGAACACTGATCTACTTTGCATAAAAGAGGAAATGCCTGAGTTTTCTACTTTCCTAAAGAGTGCAAATAAAATAGAACATATATATATATATATATATATATATATATATATATATATATATTATAGCATGGGAAAAGAAAATTAGACATAGTTTCTGCCTCCACAATAGACTGAGCACACAACTAATCATTGATATAATTAAAAAGATAAATTAAATTAGAGCATGTAATAGCATTTGAGATCACAGGCTAGGAAGCCTTTAGTGAACATAAAGAATTTAATAATTGATAACATAGAGGAATTATAAAATGTGTGCAGCTTTCAAAAAATAAATCACTATTTTGGCAATATTCTGCTCATATTTAACAATGTTGCCTTTAATAAAATAACAAGAGTTGCCAACATGGAGCAATTAGGTCAGACAAAGTAGGAATTAATTACTGTAGACAGGCCCATATGTCACAAAAGCATTGCACATGTTCTCCAAGCCTTGCCTGGAAAGGGAAAGATTTATTCTGGGAAAGCTCTTGAGATAGTAAAAGGGACATTGCAGAAAAAGTTTGAATTGAAAGTGACTTTGCACAATTCAAATAGTGAAGGCACAAAGTTGGATTAAGTACAAAGTGGGTGAGTTTTCTTCAGCACTTCTTCATTACTTAAAGTAAATCAAGCATTGGAGCACCTGGCTGGCTCAGTCAGTTAAATGTCCAACTCGTAATTTCAGCTCAGGTCATGATCTCATGGATTGTGGGATCGAGCTCCATGTAAGGCTCTACGCTGATAGCACAGAGCCAGCTTGGGATTCTCCCTCCCCCTCTCTGCCCCTCCCCAACTCGTGTGCTCTCTCTCTCTCAAAATAAATACATAAAATATTTATGAATAAATAACTAAATCAAGCATGCTATGACTAAACGGTATGACTTCAACAACCATAACATTTCTGCATTCAACAATGCAGTAGCCACTGATTGTACTCATTTACGTATTCTTCTCATTTACCGGTTCAAGCTGGTAGAGAAGGATGATTAGCAAATCACAGTTCTTATGGTGCATGTACATGGCCTAGATTCAAGATATGACCCAAAATTTAGTTTTATTTATTATTTATTTATTTATTTATTTATTTATTTTTAATTTTTTTAAATGTTTATTTATTTTTGAGACAGGGAGAGACAGCATGAATGGGTGAGGGTCAGAGAGAGAGGGAGACACAGAATCTGAAACAGGCTCCAGGCTCTGAGCTGTCAGCACAGAGCCTGACGCGGGGCTCCAACTCACGGACCGCGAGATCATGACCTGAGCCGAAGTCGGAGGCCTAACCGACTGAGCCACCCAGGCGCCCCCAAAATTTAGTTTTGGTATAAAGTGTCAGAAAACGCCCTCTGTTTTGGTTCCTAAATATTCTCCAATGTTAACATTTTAGCCCTTAAAAATGATTGTTAATTTTTATATTTATATTCTTTTCATCACCAGAACATACCAAATGTTGAATATGCATTTTCACTAAGATAATAATAATAGTTTCAATTTTAATAAACTAATAAAAGAAGCCTAATATATATATTTTTAAATGACCCATATATAATTCAAGTTTTGTTGTTCTCTGCTGGACTCTATCACAACCTTGATTTCTAATTCTAATAACTTATTTTCTGGGAGATGTAGCCAATGACATAATACACATTTCCCTTGTGAGATCTTTTAATATTTCATATTGCAAAAGGTCCACATGTGGAGGGAAACCTTTATTTTTTTATTATTTAAAAATTTAAAAAAATATTTTATTAATTTTGAGAGACACAGAGAGAGAGAGAGAGAGAAAGAGAGAATAAATGGGGGAGGGGCAGAGAGAGAGAGAGGGAGAAACAAAATCTGAAGAAGGCTCCAGGATCTGAGCTGTCAGCACAGAGCTGGATGCAGGGCTCAAACCTGTGAACCATGAGATCATGACCTGAGCCAAAGTTGGATGCTTAACTGACTGAGACATACAGATGCCCCTTAAAATTTTTTTTAATGTTTATTTATTTTTGAGAGAGAGAGAGAGAGAGAGACAGAGTGTGAGTGGGGGAGGGGCAGAGAGAGAGAGGGAGACACAGAATCTGAAGCAGGCTCCAGACTCTGAACTGTCAGTGCAAAGCCTAACGTGGGGCTCAGACTCAGAAATGGAGAGATCATGACCTGAGCCGGAGTCAGAGGCTTAAACCACCGTGCCACCCAGGCGCCCCTGGAAGGACACCTGTAAAGAAGCAGTTGAAAATTTATATATTTAAGATGACATAGGGAAATTGAAGATATAAATGACAGGCAAAACCCAAATTCATGAGAGAGACACAATAGGGGGCGTGGAGATTGTGAAACATCAGACCCTACTTGCCTATAGTCCCATTTGTTGCCGTCATGATATGTGATTCAGATCATCATTTTATGTGATATTTCACATTTTAAATATTGTAATTAATTCAAACATCAAAACACAAAAAAACAAATAAAACCAGATATATTGGGCCAAACCAAAATATTTTAGAACCAAATTCAACATGCTACCAGACAGATGCACCAGATTATTAATGCTTCCAGCATTATCTGTTCTATGGACATAAGAGATAATATATTTTTTAAATGTTGTTAATTTTACCCTAAAATTCTCAGATTTTAATTTGCTTTAGAGTCACCTTATTATGGTTCACATAATACAGGATGCCCTATTAAATTTTAATTTCAGATAAACAACATACATTTTTAGTAGAAGTGTATATACCAAATATTGCATGGAACATACTAAAGAATTATTCATTATTTATCTGAAATTCAACTTAACTGTGCATACCATACTTTCATTTGCTGTATCTGGCAATTCTATACCTGGAGGTCTCGTTAAAACACAGAATCCTGCTCCCACTCTAAGAGTTTCTTATTCAGTAGATCTGGGTAGGTCCCAAAAATTTGCATTTCTGATACATTTCCTAGGGGATCTTGGTTCGTCTGGCTCCAGGAACACTTTGAGAACCACTCCCCTACAATAAACTAATATTGGATAAAAATCTTTTAATCAGCTTAAATTGTTTACATCTTCTTTTTTTTAAATCAAACATGTGCTTATTATTTCAAATATGTACAGATTCTCTGGTTTTCCTAAAGACTCAAGGGTAGTTCTAAATCTATATTCATGGTTCCATCTTACTTTAGACTCAGAGGGATCATTTGCCTTCTTATTCTTCCAGTATTATCTGCCAGGATCTTTGCCCAGTAACTTTTGTTTCCTCAGACATTTTAGTGCTTGACTATAAAGTTTTAGTAGCTGAATTTAGCCCAAGAAGAGAATGATTTTTTGAGACACTTAGGTATGACATCTGCTTTCCTGGCACCATCATCTTTTTTTTACTATAAAATGTAAATGACATGTTAGCTATATTTAAAGGGGTGGTAGTACCCTTACATACATGAATCATGATTATATTAAATTAGCTAAAACTTTTCAGATGCTTACCAAAATTCCATCATTCAAATTCAACTTACAAACTATATGTTACTCCCGTCTTTCTAGATATGTACATGTTTCATCATAAACGGCCTTGTCTTTGGCAACCTTGCACCTCTTCTAAGCAGGTGTTTTTGCTGATACCTATTCTGTTGATGCCATATTAGACTCTTTTGTCATCACCTTTGCCATCATGTTGCTTTGTTGTATATTGTTCCGAACATGTTGCCAGCTTTCCCACCTGGATCCTGGCCTCTAGGGAGGATTTAGACTATATCTTGTGCTCTTTGTATCTAGTCCTTGTGGAGTCTGAGTCTTTGCCCTTGTTTCCTGGTCCATGATATCATCCGCCTGCCCCTACGAGCCCCCCCTCCCCCAAGTCTCCACAGCTGGAGTCATTTTGTCACCACCTGCAGCATATCTCAGGCTCTCATCACATGGCCCAGAACCAGAGTTCTGTCCCTGAACTTCCAGCCTCAAACTTGTTGCCAAGCCCACCACCCCACCTTCGCTTGTGTGCAGAACCTCTGAACTGTGTAGTCTGCTAGACTTGTTCATTTATGCCATGTCAACATGCAGTTCCATTTCCTACCAAGTTGCAGGCAGGTAGCCTGCCTTTCTGGGCAGCTGCTTGGAGATTTCTCCTGATACAGCCCTTGGCTGCCTTGATTTTGTCTTATTCTAATATCATTCCCAAACAATAAAAGGATGTACTTCACTACGTGGGCCCTTCACACAAAGCAATATATTGGACTATAATATATTTTAAAAGTATAATTGTATTATATATTAAATATATATATAGGTATATATAATATATGTATATTATATATAAAGAATTTTTTTCTAGTGGTTCTTTATGATGTAGATTGGAGCAATTGTTACAAGGTAGAAGAGTGACATATTACACGATTATTATTTATACAAGTTTAGAACAAAACACTGCACAGGGAGAGGTCAACTCTCAGTGCCAACTAGCAAGTAAATCACAATAATTTAACTTTGGAAACTATTTAGTTTTAGCTGTGACACAGCTTTTACAATACGCAGTAACACAAACAGAACTACCCAAGATGTTTTGTTACATTCTTTCTTTAAAAAAAAAAATAATGTTTATTTTTGAGTGACAAGGACAGAGACAGAGCATGAGCAGGGGAAGGGCAGAGAGAGAGGGAGACACAGAATCTGAAGCAGGTTCCACAGAGCCTGATGTGGGGCTCAAACTCACAGACTGTGAGATCATGACCTGAGCTGATGCTGGACACTTAACCAACTGAGCCACCCAGGTGCTTCCTTGTCACATTTTTCCTACATTGAATTTGGGAACATCTTATATTAAATTGATTCAGATTATACTAATGTTTAAACAAATGGAAGATTGTACCAAGATACAGATACATCCATATATTTCAGAGCTTTAAAATACCACTTTTCTATCACTCTTAAAGAGATAACATATTTAGGAGCACCTGGGTGGCTCGGTTGGTCAAGTGTCTCTCTTAGCCTAGGTCATGATCTCCCTGTTCCCAGGTTCAAGCCCCGCGTCAGGCTCTGTGCTGACATCTCAGAGCCTGGAGCTTGTTTAGAGTTCTGTGTCTCCCTCTCTTTCTCTGCCCCTCCCTCCCTCCCTCTCTCTCTCTCTCTCTCAAAAATAAACATTAAAAAAAACAGAAAAAGAGGTAACACATTTAGAAATGCAAATGTAAATTGTTTCCCCTCATCATATACAAAGTTTAAATAAAGGGATTAGAACTAACTAACCATAATATAATATGACAAATTCTAATGTAGAGCTGCAAATTAAATGCAGCTAATGTCTATGATATGGACCATAGGAAGAGGATATTTGAATTCAGCCTTGTAGGATATCTTCGTAGAATGTTTAAGAAAGTCCACTGAGAAGCAAAAATAGTCATATTTTAAGTAGGCCTGGGTAAATAATGTTTGCATTTATAATAAAGATGCTGGTGGATAGCAGAAACAAATAAGTCAGCCTGAAAAACACTTCATGCCTTAAGTGTCAGGCACATAGAAAACTCTGGAGAAGGCATGTTGTAATGATTTAATTATTCAGGCATTCACTGATTTTACTCAGTCTTAATGATAACGATTTAGCCCAAATAATGAAGTTGCTCTAGCCAAAGAAGATGTAAGGAGCTCCCGAAAATGTTCTAATTTTCAGGACAACTTCATGTTGACAGTTGGGAACAGCACACACACACACACACACACACACACACACAGAATTTCCTGCCATACCTAAATCCTCAGTGTATTCAGAATTACTTATTTCCAATCATTTCTACTTCATACCCCTATGAAAATTTTTTGATGACACTGTTATGACTTCTTCCCCAGACAGACTGTTAGCTCTTAGGTAGGAAAGCCAGGAACTGTTTACTCTTACGTCCTCTGCACCTACCAAAATGAATGAGCATGAGGTGAATATGCTATAAATGCTGAATAGCTAATTTTACCTTGATTCCTATACCAACATTTTCATTCTTCCTTGTGACCAAAGGTCCTTTCTTGTCAATTTGATGAACTGCTGAATTCCTGTATTGATTAGTGCTGTGCTGGGGCCCCTGCTAAATGTCTCAGTTCCCTTGGGTCTCAGATTTCTGTCTTGCTCTCCTCTGTCCTCTAGGAAACTAGGGTAGAGGTTTGAAATTCTAGCTCTCAAAGCTGTTATTATATTTTTACTGTGGCACTAAATGCAGTACTACATCCCTTTATTTACATGAATGTGCTCATGTGAGAATGTTACTTGAGGCACTGGCATCAGCTGAATCTCCACTAGGTGCTAGTCACTCTTGGGTACTGTTTTTATTTGCCAGTGCTGCTGTAACATAATACCATGGAGTGGGAGGCTTAAACGATGGAAATGTGTATATTGTCTCACAGTTCTGGAGGTTAGAAGTCCAAGATTAAGGTGCTGCAGGGTTGGTACCTGCTGAGGGCTGTGAGGGCCCATTGGTTCCATGCTTATCTCCTAGCTTCTCATAGTTTACTGGCAATCTTTGGTTTTCCTTGGCTTGTAGAAGATAAAGACACGTTCTGTCTTTGTCTGCCTTTTTTTTAAGGACATCAATCATATTGGATTAGGGGTCCACCCTATTCCAGTAGGGCCTCATCTTTTTTTAACTGGTTAACATCTGCAAGAACTCTTGTTACCAAGTAAGATCACATTATGAGGTATTGGGTGTTAGGACTTCAATATGAATTTCAGGGGATACAATTTAACCCACAACAGGTATTGTATGTTCTGTTTCTTATTTAATCTCACAACAACCATATGAGATAAGGATACTTATCTCCATTAGATAAAAATCGTTTCTGAGTTCTATCTAGCCAAAATGTCTAGGTGACATTGCCATGGCTGTGTTTGGAAAATGTATTTTCTCTCATTCACAGAGCATCATAAAATCAGCTTCCTTAATAGAAATCCTTCTGACTGGGAACTCCAGCTATGAACTCTTGTGGTTATATTTTTATTTGTTATTGGTTTTCTTGGCTGCATAATTACTTTGTGGGCATCTGGGTAGACAATTGGGTGACACGATATCTGAGATACAGTATTTCTTTCCTGGGAAATGATGCCAGCTGAACTCTACTTCTAGGTTATTTTCTCTTGTTTGAGGGCCTATTTTATTTTTTATAAAGCCAGTTTCCAACTGTTGAGATATTTTGTATGTAACATAACTGTTTATCTTGTATTTGAGTAAGAAGAAAATCACTAAGTTTATATTTTAATGCATATATGCTATTGATTTTGAATATCCTTTTTAATAGGGCCAGATTTAGTGGTAAATTTGTTCAAGTAGTTTTTTTTAGAGAACACATAAGACATTCTTATACCTATGTGTTTTTTTTTTTGTGTGTGTGACTGAGCTCTGTAATCTTTTGTAGGCAGATCCCACTTCAATTTTATTTTGCTTCTTTATTTGATATTGAAAATATATGGAATCAATTTATAGTAAGCAAAGACCTAGTGAGACCGTTTTATTACGGAGCAGGACATTTTATCTCTCGCAACTCAGGCTAATAACTGTGGTATAGAGACAAGAAACCATTGGAAAAAGGCATTGTATATCAAGAAATGTTCTTCATGGACTACTCCAGAAGATGTTCTGCTTACAGAGAGGAGCAGTTGAAATCCCGTGCAACACAGAAGACAAGATTATTGGCACAGCACATTCACGTACTACTCAGTCACACTAGAAGCCCGGAAGAGTTTCGTCCTGACAAATCTATGTAACAGGATTAGGCAATGACAAATCTATGTGGCTAAGGAAGAGATTACCTATGAACTCAAATGAAGAAAACTGCCAGCAAATGGACTATCATAATAAAACGTGGTCCTTCCAACAGAGTTATAAAAGCAGTCCATAGGATAGTTGTCTCAGTTCCCAGAAGCAGAAACGGTACGCAGAAGTAAACAATAGAGATTGATGAGGACAGAGATACCACCCACCTTCATTGTGCCTGAGGAAACAATAATTAAATAATTAAAGCCCAAACCATACTGTATTTTATTTGTAGTTTGGGGTATACATTGTATTTAAAATAATTATCTGTGAACTATGTACTTTTTTCCAAGACTGTGATATTAGTTTTTATTTAGCTGACTTTTTTGACGTTTTCCCACAAATGAGTCCATGCTCAAATGAGAAGTGTGCCTTTATTATTAAAAGAGGTATCTGGGGCACCTGGGTGACTTGGTTGGTTAAGCATCCAACTCTTGATTTCTGCTCAGGTCATGATTTCATGGTTCTTGAGATGAAGCCCTGTGCCATCAGCACAGAGCCTGTTTGGGATTCTCTCTCTCCCCCTCTCTCTGCCCCTTCCCTGCTCTCTCGCTCTCTCTCTCTCTCTCTCTCTCCCCCCACCAAAAAAAAACAAACAAATAAACTTAAAAAAAGAGGTATCTAAATCAGATTTTAATAAATTTTTCTAATAATTTCCCAGGTAAAGATGGTCTTTTCTGATTACTCCTTGCAGAATTATTTCCAAATTAAGCTATTTTTCAATTTAAAAAATATCCTAATTATTTTTTTCTCTAACATATAACTTACTCCTCCTATAAACTCATACCTAGATTTCTACTATAGTCTATTAGCCAAGCTCCTGGCTTCTTGTGTCCTTCTTCATATATTTCATGTAGTGTGATGTGTACTGCCTCAATGAATGAGTAAGCGATTTATGTTAAGGGTAGTGGTGAAATAAGGCAGCCCTAAAGTCCTAAGGTAGCAATTACACATTTGGGTATCATGGGAAATGGGAACAATGTAGTTTATCTTTCAAAATCTAAGAACAATGAGGCCCTAACTGCAATTCTTGTGGTTGACCTGAGCAGAGACCTGCCCTACTCCCTTTTAGCCACTGCCCTTCCCTGACTCACATGCTTTCAATTGTTGATTCACACACTCATTTGATACTTTTTGAGCAACTCCTGTGTGCCATGGTGACCACTAAGTACTGGGTCCCTTCCCTACTCTCATAGAATTTATAAACTGGCTCAAGATACAAACAAGCAAATTGGGAACTATAATCTATTTTTTATTGTTTTTATTTTTGTTAATCATGCTGCAATGGGGATTTAAAGGTTTTTAAGACCTCGTATGCTAAAACCCAAAGCTCTGTTAGGGGGATATTCAGGCAAGTGAGAGAGGGCAAAAGTGTGGCCTCAGTTATGGCCCCCCTAATTTGGGGTTTACACACACACAGAGAGCAAAGAGCATATGCTGAGGAACTGAAATGAGGTTGCTGGAGTAAAGTAAGAGCATATAAGAGACAGAACAGTGTAAAGAGCTGGGGCTGAAAAGATAAGCAGGGCCAGAATATGAAGTCTGTGCACACTCACTTCCTAACCTTCTTGTGTTCTGAAACGTACATCACTCGGGCTTCCTTGCCCTGTTGGCTTTCAGATAACCTAAGTGATAGAAGGCACTAGAGTACAGGGTAGGAGAAGAGGAGCACGGGTGTTTTTTTCCTCTTTTTCTCTGAAAAGGCTGCATCTTCTCATGATTCAAGCCCCCAACAGATCCTCCTCCCCCTTGGTCCCAGCTCCTGTCAGACAAGTTCCTGCAGGAGTTCTGGCTTTTTCAGGGAATCTGATTCTAAATTCTGGTAACACTACTTACTCTGTTTGTTCACAGCTCCTAGAGTAGTAGTGACTTCCCACTGTTGCCAATTTCTACTTGTCTCAGCATCCCTTCCGTTTCTTTTCATTTTTTTTTTTTTGTAGTGCTTTGTAATTGTTTATTGTATTCACTTAACTCTTGAGAATGAACTTGTGTGGATTCTGGTTTCCTAACCTGACTGATAAAAGGGCTTTGCAGGCCACATGGTGGAAAATGAGAGTTATTCTGGAAGCAATGGCAAAAATGTATTTTAAGCGAGACATGTGACCTAGTTATAAATCTATTATAGAGTGATCACACTGGAAGGTGTGTGAGGAATAAATAAAGGGGCAAGACTGGTGGCAGGAGGAATAGCAAGAAGGTTCCTGTGAAAATCTGGGTGAAGGAGAATGACTTGGGCTTTCAAACCTGCAGTGAGCCTAGAGTTGTATGGAAGGAGGTGAGCTCCAGTCGTGATCAATTTTGTGAGGAGTGAGAAAGAGAGAGGATTCAGGAGTGATTCCCAAGTTTCCCATCTGAGCATCCACATGAATGGCTGTGCTATTTACTGAGATGCAAAAAATACAAGAGGAGAAGGCTTGAGGAGAATAAGTGATGGATTCAGTGTGGAATGCTGAGTTGTTTGGGATACAAGATATAGTGGAGCTGCTGTGTACTACTAAGTATGCTGGGTTAGAGCTCAAGAGAGAGGTCTGTCCTGGAGAAATAAGTGGGGAAGTCATCAGCATGAAAAGTGTAATTGAAGCCACAAAAGTAGACAGTGTTACTTGTGGAGTTGAAAGTGGTTGTTCCTAAGCGTGGTCAAGTCATAAGATTCTTGCGTAATTTCTCCCAGATTAATGCATATAAGCACATATGAATTTAAGCAAGGAGGCTAGGAGAATATCTTTCAAACACCAATTTATAGAGGCTGGACTGAGAAGCCTAGGTCACCATTTCTTTGTCTTTGCTGCTTAAGCAAATGTCCAATTCTAACCCACTCACAACTGTCCATCTCTCCACCTCTCAGGTTGTTTGCTGAGGTTCTCCTTACTGGACAAAGAAGACTAGTAGTCTTCCAAAAGTCCCTCACTTGATATACAGGTGTCCCAAGCACAGTACCTTTTTCCAGGACCCTGTTTCCCTCCTTGTATCTAAATATCTCCTGTGATTAATCCTCATCCATGGAAAGTGAAAGGAAATGATGTGAGCCATTCCTGGCTAAGACTTTTAAGAAAAACTTAATGGTTCCTCCAGTGTCTTATCAATCCATCCTGCTGGCTGGGTAAATGGTAATCTACAACTTGGGGACAAGGGAGCCATAAACTGGGGAAGTCCTGCTCTCAGAATCATTGTGTAAAGGGAGCTTCCCAATGACTGGGAACACTTGCTTTTCACAGTCACAAGAATGAGATATAACTTTTGTTGGTTGAGACACATATATTTGGTTGTATCTTTTATAGAACTGTAGCCTACACCAATTAATACACTGCATTATCTGTGAGTTTATTTTAAATTCTGCTTAATCCTGACTAGTCTTACTCTGTGTATTTTGCATCTGAAATTTCTCAAGGGAGAGGATCCAGTTGGCTTTGTAGATTACCATCTGATCAAGTATTCCATTCTGGCACAGATTTTCCTGCCAATAACCTGGTCTCTCTTATGTTCAGTTATAGGTGACTGCCGTAAGGTTAGTCACAGATTCTTGGAATTAATTCTGGCTATGATAACAGAGTCAAATATTACTACATGGGAACATGAGTGTGGCCTATTCTTTCTGACCACTTTGCTCAGAAGAGTGACCATTTGCCCCAGTTTTCTGGGGAAAAGCCAGTATAAGCCTCCTATTCTGATATAGTCATTAAGACTATTTCCCTTTACTCTCAAAAGTGTCCCAGCTTGGAATATAAATTATATGAGCTCCCTGTTCAGAATAGTATAACTTTTCACAGATATTCATCCAATGCTAAACAGATTGCTATATGTAAACTCCGTTTGTATGTGCAATACACTGATGTTCAAATACCTCGCACTTAGCACCACTCCATAGTTTTTTGAACCTGTTCCCCTAATTTATCCAACATTATTTTTTATGCTATCACTCCTTTATCATCTAGCTAGTCAATTACTGTCTTCTTTGGACATTGGATATTTACCTATCCATCACCTATTTTCCTGTTTCTAGTCATGGCTCTGCCCACTTCCTTGGGCAACCACCTATCAATGTGTTTGTTCAGATGGTACTGCCTCAGCCTTCATCTCTGGGTGATACTCATCAGAATTTCATACTTTTCTGGTCAATCAGATCCAGTGAAGTTTGGACCCATGATCTAAGCTGTGTTGGTTATAACTACTCCTAAATCTTTTGATAGAATAACAGAAAGGGTATTGTTCCTTGTACGAGAGAGAGAGAGAGAGAGAGAGAGAGAGAGAGGCATCGTGAGAAAGTGCGAGCCCTATCAATCATATGTAAATATGAATCAAGATGATTCTGATTCCAGATTACCCATGCAGATTTTCAGTATTGAGCTAGTAAATTCATTCATTTGGAACTGTCAGCTGAGAAAGTCAGAGATAAAATAAAACAAAAAGCATTTATTTGGAGCCTTAGGATTACAGTTTGGGGAACACAGATTTGGGCAGCAACCCAAATATTGTTACCTCCCCAACAGGGAATAAAAGTCAAGGGTTTTTAAAGGCAAAAGGAAATGCCGATATATGTGTTCACAAAGAATTTGACTGGTATTAACGATAGAAAACTAATCTTGACTGAATGTGATTGGTTACTAAGGCTGTCACTAAGCAAATTCTCCCACTGTAGCCAAGTTGCAGGTGTTTGGGCTGAGTCAAGTCCTTAGAATATTTGCGTTTTGGCCCAGTTCAAAAATTCATGGTTCTAACCATGAGGGTGTTCATCAAGCACATCCCCTTAACGTCCTCCCGGTTCCATTTTAAAAATCTTTGACATAACTGACTGCATTTCATTTCATCTTTCACAGAACTTAAAAATCATATGTCTCTAACTTGTTCTTTGTGACTTTGTTCGTGATATTTCTTCAAACTGAAATGTTCCATTTCACTTTTTTGCCAATCCAGCTTCATTACATTGGGATTAGGCAAAAGCACTCATCTATCTTTGGAGGTCCTTTCCTGACCATCTTCGTCGCACTATAATCCATCATTTACTCTGAAAGCATCAGCCTTTATATACAGATTCAAACTGCAAAGCAACAGATGCTTGTTATTGCGTAGTGACCCATAGCCCTGCTATCAGGGAACCATTAGCAGCATTCCACTATGCGAAACATCCTTTCTAGCTAATTGCAACAATGGAACTAATCACTATACCACAGGTGTGTATCAGACCTTTTTCATGTGAATATGACAGAAACACAACTTGCACCAAGTGAATTTAGTAGAATCCGTTGGCTACTCTTACTGGGAGATGCTAGTAGATATTCCAGTGAGGGCTGGAACCAGAGGTTCAAACCAGAACTTGTTCTCTCTTTTTCCATCTCTCAGCTCTCCTTCTTGCTTTGTATTTGTTTAATACTTAAAATAGACTCTCCATGTAGTGAGGGATATGACTGTGATCATTCTTTTGGCTTAGCAACTCTTGCCATTAAATGCAATATTTTAAGCTAACTGTCATACAAAAGTCCAGGGGAGAACTCTAATCGACCAGATTTGAGCTCAAGTCCATCCATGAAACAATCACTGAGGCAAAGGATGTGGAGTTCTCTCTTTGGCAGGACCTCTGCTAGTCCATATGGCTCCATAGCCTTTGTACAAATGAGCAAATAATTTCCCCACTAGGTAGAGGCAGCCCTGCAGGTGAACAGCTTGGCAAGCAGATGGAGCCTTTATGAGAATTAGAAAAAGGTGACCTTTCTCTGGGTGTGTACACCCCATGCCAAGGTACACAGCTTGGGGAGAAAAGCATGGCTAGATTTCAGGCCCCACTTATTCCCTTGGCCAGACATCTTTAGACACCACAAACTGCACAAGGCAGCCCAACTCATTGGCCATTGTGGATCACATGATCACCATTTGCTGGAGTAGGTAATAAAGGCGGGAATGAGATATAGGCAGGGAAAGTCTGAGTACAGGGCCCAGGTCCAGCCACATATAGAGATGAAGTGGCTCCTTAAAGGAGAAATATTTGAAAGACATACATATACTCGCTTCACCTATTGTAAAACCATTTTTTAACCTTAAAGTAGAAATCAGAGCACTGATGTTTTTATTAGCTATATAAATAAGAGAAATATAAGTGGAAAATTTTTCAGAAAGCAAAATGTGCAGATAGACAACTCTTATCTTTTCAGCTTTTTTCTTTTTTTTTAAAGAAAAGTAAAGTAAAATTACTATTACTATAAAATTACTATTTTGTTACAAATAAAATAATCTTGGATTCTCCTTTTCAGGTGTAATGTGAGAAATTAAGTGCAATGTACAGTTATAGCCCTCCTCTGCTCCTTGCTTGCTTGCTTGCTCTATTTATTTATTTGTTTATTTATTGGTTTTGAAGTAGTCTCAGTGTAAACCTGATGCCGGGTTAATTACTTAACTAAAAGAGGAGCTCCTAATGCTTACTCTCTCAGGATACCTCTGCCTCTCACCTTAGCTCTCTTATCTTTATTGAAATCTTATGCTTTCAAAAACTACATTCTTATGAAGGCCATTGTCTTCTATAGAAAAAGTGCAATAATAATAATAAAAGAATACTTTAGCTGCAGTGTCCCCCATCACCAGTTGTGTGACTTTCACATGTCACATAGAGTGATGTTGACCAAATATTCAAGTTTACCCCCACTGGAGAATCTGATTCCCTCCTTGTGTTTCACAGGCTGTTTTGTTTTATTTTCCTTCTGTTCTAATGAATATATCATTACCCATCCCCTCTTTCCCCTCTATTGTTCTTTCAGAGGCAAAGTTCTTCTCAGAGTGCTCCGTATTTTTTATTGCTATATTTTTCTTGAATTTTAAAGTATGAACACCAAAGAAAAATATCATTCCAATATAGCTACACGTTAGTTTCCTGAGAATGCAGGTATTTTGCACTTTTTTTCCCCAATTGGAATATTTTCAACTTTCTATCACATTTTGATTACTTACAATGTATGCATTTTTATATCATCTCAGATCATGCTTTGCATTTTTATGATTGCACAATCTCTGAAATGATTGTAGGTATATAACACCAGCTTGATAAATATTAAATAAATTATGTAAAATTTTGTAAGTTAATTTTAAAACCCTTTCAAAGATTCATTGCATGGTCATAAAATTATGTGAAGCTTATTGCAAAATAATAGATCTGAGAGAGGCAACAATTCTTCCACTGTTTAGAATATGTGCATAAAATAATAGAAATAATAGAAATAAGAAGTGCGGTAAAATGGACAAATTTTTATATTCTCAGTGTGTTATCCACCAAAAACAAAAGACACTTCAGTTGAAGATTAATAAAGGTGATTTGCTTAATTCAGACCTGCTTATATAATGGTGTGTTCACTATTGTGAGTGATAATGCAGGGTGGGGCTTTAGACTTAAATTTAGGATTGGTACAGAAATAATAGGTCCAGTGTCTGTGCTACAGAAAATAGGACAGGATGAGAGCACTGGGAAGCTATTGGAGGAACATTAATGGAATCAGGGGGAAAGCTCTGAAAAGGGCAGAGTACAAAACCAAACCATTTGCCTGAAATATTTCTCAGAGCCAACTCTAGATATAATGTTAAAATGAAGATAAAATAGGTAATTGTACCTTTCTAATTATCTGCTTGCCATCGTTCGGGTGTGGGTTTTTTTTTTTGGGGGGGGAGCTTCGAACAATGCCATTTCTCAATGTTCATATATGCAGGAATCTTTATTTTAATTTTAATTCCTTGTGTAAAATATGTTCAAAAATATGTCACTGAGAATATGTGATGCTCTGTTTGAAAATTCTTAGAACCTGTACTCTTAGTTCTTCTCTCCCTATCTTCAATAAATATAGTTCCACTCAGGTATAACCTCCCATTGGGTATATGGTTTTATATACCATATATATCTGATACATATGGAATGGAATGTGTCTGGGGTGGAATATTTGTGTATTCAAGTATTAACCGTGACTGTTCTGATGCTCTTTTGTTTCTCCCTTTTCAAACTTTATTTGTAAAGTAGGACCAATTCATTTATTTTAGTTGATCTATTTTAAACCTATCATCTTCCCTAATGTACAGCATTTTATAAGACCTTGATAGAATTTTGTTGGGCACAATATTAAAATAATGAATTGAATTGCAATATTTCAGCAATCTATTGATTATAAGGTAAGGGAATCCTGACTCCAAGTAGGTTAGACAAAAAAAAAAAAAAAAAAAAAAGGAATTTATCAGTCTAAAAAACAAGGAAAGATTAGACATTTCATGTGTGAGTAGATCAAAAGCGGCAGTTAGACCATAGAAGTAATTAGAACAGAGCCTCGGATGCCTCCATAATCATTACTGAAATCCAGTTAGCTCCAGAAAGTGAGAAATTTGATCAATTATGGATTCTGAATTTTATATGAGAAAGTTTAGTGTAACTGATTTCTCTCAGATTTGATATAAGTTACCAGTGGACAATTCTATTTGGCTTAACTTGGGTCAGACACACATCCTGGGGCAGTCAAAGTCACTGAAGAACACAGTCCTAGAAGATCATGGTTGAGATAAGGGGAGAAATTCCAGGAAGAATGGGGTTGCTGTTGCAGTTCCTAGAAGAATTGACACATTACATTAAAAAGTATAATTATTAATGGGGTACCTGGGTGGGTCAGTCAGTTAAACATCTGACTTTGGCTCAGGTCATGATCTCATGGTTCATGCATTTCAGCCCCACATTGGGCTCTCTGCTGTCAGCATGGAGCCTGGTTGGGATCATTTGTCCCCCTTTCTCTCTGCTCCTCCCCTGCTCGCACACACATGCTCGTGCTCTGTCTCTCCCTGTCTCAAAAATAAACATTTAAAATATATAATTATTTTGTAAATTACAAACTCTATAAGTTAAAGTTTAATACATAAATATAAAAATAGAAATAAAAATGAAATATAAATATAAATATATAAAATTATTACAGTCAAAGGCTATCATCAAAGTAAATGGTCATGCTCTGTGATTTTAAAATACATGAAGTTAAATCTATAAGGCATTAAAAATATGAAAAATTTTAGAGGATTTTTAAAATATCTCATAATGATACATTATATCACATTTATAACACAAAAATCTAAACTTAAAGTTTAGGCACTGACATAAGATAGATTTCTGATACTTAATGAGTTGTGAGATATACCATAATGCATTAGTGAGAGAAATATCTAAGAACTCTATTTACTTGTTAGGGATATAGGCTGACTAAGAGGGACAATTGAAAGGAGAATTGGAAAGGAGACGCTGGGGAGAGGTGCTGTTAAATCCTACTCAACAATGAGGGAAGAGTCGATAAAGCAATCAGATAAAATACAGGAGGCTCAATAAAATTTGAAATTCAGAGAAACAATGAGTGTTTTTTTTTTTAAGTTTATCTAAAATATTGCATGGTTACTTATTTGAAACTCAGATTTGGCTGGGCATCCTCTATTTTATTTAAGCATTTGGGGAGTCTATCCTATAACCCACAGAAAATCAGAGAAATCCCAAAGGGACCACCCACAGAGTATGCCCATCTTGGGAACTCAGAAGATATGCCTGACCCTGCTTAAGAAAACCAATGATATTAGCAGCATTGTGGTGGGTGCTTCTTTCCACCAAAAAGTACTATAAGACTTGTCCATGAAGAAGAAGTGGGCCACACAGAAGTGATTGCAAAAGTGGAGTGAAGCCCTTTAAATCCCTGTTCAAGAGACTGTGTGAGTAACTAGACAGCTAGCGGTGGATGCGTAGGGGATGATGGGAGTGGAGAAAGGGGTCAGCTAGGGCAGGATGGGTATAGGATAGATTGTGTGGTCCCCATGTCAGTCATGGCTCAGAGAGTTCCCGTAAACAGTCATGGAGGTTTCCACAAAGCCAACTATGAGACAGAGATTTGATTCTTCACTTATGCCAAACCCAAAGGTTATAGCAATTATCTTAGAACAAATTCAACCCAAGACGGGCTAAAAGCTTAAGGTGGAATTATTAACAAAATAAAGGAAAAAAAAAAGTCAAATGTTAAATCAAACCTTTCCAGGCAATAGTCTTCCTACTGGGACTGTTTCAATTCCAAGAGTAAGTATTGCAGAAATGTGATTAAACAGACATCTAGTGCTGGTTAAGTCTCCTCTGTGATGTGTTCTAGGCCTGAATTCCGTTCTATGTTATATCATCATAACAATTACATGGCATTAAGTTAAACTTGAGAATGCACTTTATGCAAAAGTCTGGAAATAAATTTTTCCCATTTATTTATTTAGTTTTTAAATTTTCTTTTGACATTTATTCATTTTTTGAGAGACAGAGTATGAGCAGAGGAGGGGCAGAGAGACAGAAAGACATAGAATCGGAAGCAGGCTCCAGGCTCTGAGCTTTTTAGCACAGAGTCGGATGTGGGGCTTGAACTCATGAGCTGCGAGATCATGACCTGAGCTGAAGTCAGATACTTGACCGACTGAGCCACCCAGGCGCCCCTAAAATTTTCCCATTTTAAAGGAATACTGATGGCATCCCCCCATTGTTAAGTGATTAACTAAATTTAATCTAAGATATGGTATATATGTTTTAAGAATTTTACATGACCTTAGGGGAAGAAAACTTGCTACCCATAGAGACTGACATGATATTAAGCTTATAGTACAGTTTCTCTAATGTTTCTTCTCAGAAAATAACAGTAAAGTCTTTGAATCCAAGAAATGAGAAAAAAATTCTCTACTTGTTTTCTTGTAGTGGGGGGAGCCAAAATGCTTCTCCCATGGTAGAGTCCAAAGTCTTCCCTTCTGGGTGGGATACTTTCTGCAGTAGGTAATGCATTTAAAAATAGGAACTTACAGGGGCGCCTGGGTGGCGCAGTCGGTTGAGCGTCCGACTTCAGCCAGGTCACGATCTCGCGGTCCATGAGTTTGAGCCCCGCGTCAGGCTCTGGGCCGATGGCTTGGAGCCTGGAGCCTGTTTCCAATTCTGTGTCTCCCTCTCTCTCTGCCCCTCCCCTGTTCATGCTCTGTCTCTCTCTGTCCCAAAAATAAATAAACGTTGAAAAAAAAAATTAAAAAAAAATAGGAACTTACAGTTGGCTTTAAAACAAAGAAGGTAAATTAGTTGACTCATAATTTCCTAATTTCTGTCTGCCTAGCACACAGTATTCATGTTCAATAGTAAGAGGATTTATCAATACATCAAATACTAAAGTTAGCAGCAATGACTTTATTTCCTGTACAGATATGGGAATCTGTAGCTCTGCTTAATTGATTTTCACAATCTTGACAAGATGCTTTTGAGTCCCAAGTCTTCTACCAAATTCAAAATATTGCCTTATTACCCTAGAATTTGCTTTCCTTTTACAGTCATGAGATAACGGCATGACTACACCGGAAAATATTTATTAGTCTAATACGCTTATTTGTTGATGAGTTAAGCGAGGTTTAGAGAGAGTGAGTACATAGTTAGATACTAGAATTATGTAGATTATCTTTAGTTTATAATTTCAATTATGATAGAAGGTAGAATGTAATCTTTCTGCCATTTATTTATCACCAGTGTAGTATCTATCTCTGCAGAACATGTCTTCCATGTATCCCTGGGTTTTAATTCTGTATAATACTGAGAATACATTACTAAAACTTTTCTAGAAATAGGACACTTGGTTGCTGGCATTATTTGCAATGATGTGTGGATTCTTTTTCCAGCCCTTGAAGTGGCTCATTTTGTGACATCAGGGAAGCTTTTGGGTTTCTCTGTACCTCATATTTATGGAATCATATAATCAAGTAATTTTCATAACGTTTAATATTTATCAGATGTTAAATGTGACTCATGCACTCTTTTACACACATTATATACTCTACTATAGTCAAAACAATCTTGCGAAGTAGAAGTCATAATCCTCGTTTTATAGAGGAAGAAGCTAAAGGTTAGAGAAGGTAAATGGCTTGCCAGAGTCAAGCAACAAACAACTGGCAAGGTCGATTTGAACGTATGCCTTCCTGCCCATAAAGACCATGCCTTTTTAATTGTATTAAAGTGCCCCCAATTTATATCAGGTGCCATTATGATGAGTCATCTTTTTTTAGAGAAGTAAATATTGTGTTTTGCCCTTATTATTTCTATTCATTGCTAGGTAGGAACAGCAGTAACAGATATAGTAGACTTAGTATAGCCCAAAGGCTTTAAGTGGCATTTAGAACTTGGGTTAATAACAAAAAAGGAGTAAAATAGAACTGTAAGATGAATTTCTCCCATGGTGAGCTTTATTTTGCTGCATTAAAACAAAGAATCATGAAGTGTCTGGTGTTCAATAAACATTACATGTGACTTGAGGTGGGGGGGGGTCAGCCATTTAAGCATCTGACTCTTGATCCTAGATCATGTCATGATCTCAAAGTTTGTGAGATCAAGCCCCATGTCAGGGTTTGCAGTGGCCATGCAGAGCTGCTTAGGATTCTCTCTCTCCCTCTGTCTCTCTGCCCCTTTCCCCCCTCTCAAAACAAATAGATAGGCTTTAAAAAAAAGATTACATATGGCAAAGGCATGGTAACATGGGAAACACATTCTGGATGTGGATTCACGGTCTGGTCCTCATCTTGGCTCCTCCCAGTCACCAGCAGAGCCATCTCCAAAGCATCCCCCAGGCCTTGGTGTCCTCATAGAGATACACTTGCCCAGCTTTCCACACAGGGTGATTATGAAGACCCAGTGTTTATAATGTATGTGAAAGTAAAACCTAAACAAAAAGTGAAAGTAGGTAGTAAACAATGTAATGTTTAAACTTTTAGTGACTCTTAGGAAAAACATTGGGGCACATTAGCGCTACTCTAAGGGTTATGCAAACTGATGAGTTCTTCATATCTAATGAGTGAGGATTTTTATTTCTAGGTAGCACATTAACTACTTAGGTGTTTTGCTCACCCAGCAAATAGCTTTGATTTTGGCAAAAAGCCAGGGTAATAAAAATCCCTCCCATTCTCATGTTGACACAGAGTCAAGATTATAGTCTTGAATTCTGATCCAAGAGATACTGTGCAGAAATGCAGTACCTTGCGTATAAAGGGACTAGTCATTTCCTGGGTTGTATCTTGTGTAATAAGGGATAAACATCTGTAGGCAGCATTTTAAAGAGAAAACACTGAAGAAGAGAAAAATTGTCTTAAATTCTAGCACTGCACAGAGCAGTTATTGAAGAAGCAGTGTCTAAAGAATCCCAGGAATTCGTATTATAAGTTCTAACTCTGCATTGAATACATAGGAGAGTTATTTGGGACAACACAGAAATCAAAATGAAAGATGGGGATATAAATGTAACCAGGAGAGAGATGTACAGAGATTTCTGGCTAAAAGGTCCTGCTAATTTAAGAAAGGGGAAACAGAAAATCAATATAAGTGCCAAATTAAATACTATTTGCGGCTTGTTGAAATATATATTTACATTCGAGTTAATAGTTGTCTAGTAAACAGTGTGTAGTTTATTCTACAATGTGGCTTCAGCTATAACTGAGTGTTTATGAGGTCCTGGATTGAAAGAAAATCAAACACCATGAAAATAGTCATGTATATTGGGCATGGCCCAATAAATAATTTTAGTCAAGAGTCTGGTACCCATACAATAAGCAGTAAGTTTCCCATTACAGGATGATAATTCGATTACTTATTCTATGTTTCATATTAAGGAAGTACTTTTGAAAATTGTTGCTATTGATCATATACAATTGTGAAGCCTTCAAATTATCCTGATTTTATCCTCAAAACATCTCTTATCCACAAAACATCTATGTGGGGAGGGGCATTCGATTATTTAAACCCATTTGCTGCGGAGGAAGCTGAGACTTTGTGTGATTCTATCACGTGTCTGAGCATGTCTGACTAACAAGAAGCACACTAGGGACTTGAAACAGGTGTTCCGATCCAGAATGTGAATTACTGATACTGCATGGTTGGATTATTCTTACTCGTCCTCATCTTGCACGTGAAAAAGTGTAAGTGCAGTTTTTTATATGCACATAGAGTTCTGGGCACAGCGCCAGGGCTTTGGTTTGCAGCACAGCCTCCATTCCCCTTATCCAGACAGTTTCTTTTTCTTTCTGCAGAGCTATTGATGAGGGAGAACATTGTCTTTGGTTTTATAGCTGGTGAACATTGAATAAGATAGTCCCAGATATAGACTTGCGCTTTATCACTGACTGAAAATGATTGCAGCCACAGCAGTCAAGTACATGAACACTGTTTCCGAGTCCTGTCATCTATCAACTCAAGTAGTGATTTTTCAGTGTCGTTAGTATTTCCATAAGAGTAGGCCAGAAAATTCACAGTTTGACTGTTATCAGTCAATAAAAGATTGCCAGACAGAAACATCCTGTGTGTGTGTGTGTGTGTGTGTGTGTGTGTGTGTGTGTGTGTGTGTGCTTGTACCTATATGTTCATATAGTACTTCCATAATTATGTACCTTTTCTGAAATTTAAAATACACTGAGATTTGCATCAGGTCACACTTTCATTACTAACTCTGCCTCTTCTAATGCTGTCCAATTCCCAAAGCAATGACTTTTAAGAAAACAATTAAAGTTATGTAATTTAGACATACTAATTATTTTTCTTAGAAGCAGGTTGATTTGTCCAGTGAACATAAACGCCCAAGTGGATAAATTAAAATGTGGATACCTTTTTAGAAAGGAAGTTAATTCTTTAAGGAGCATTCATTCATTAATAAATATTGTTGGGGCGCCTGCGTGGCGCAGTCGGTTAAGCGTCCGACTTCAGCCAGGTCACGATCTCGCGGTCCGTGAGTTCGAGCCCCGCGTCGGGCTCTGGGCTGATGGCTCGGAGCCTGGAGCCTGTTTCCGATTCTGTGTCTCCCTCTCTCTCTGCCCCTCCCCCGTTCATGCTCTGTCTCTCTCTGTCCCAAAAATAAATAAACGTTGAAAAAAAAATTTTAAAAAAAATAAATATTGTTAATAGGCAAGGCTTCATTTTGGGACTTTGTTTTCTACCCCCTTTTCCATGGCAGGCACCTGTCATTTAATGTTATCTTTCCAGAAATTCTCCACCACACATGACTGTAGATTGGGATCTGGTCTCCTATAACAATTCCCTTATTCCTTTTACAATATACACGTACCGACTTCCTGGGCTGCTCCCAAGATAAGAGGCCCTCTTCATTTTGAGGGACCTGTCATTAAGCACAGGGATAACACATGAAATTGGCAGAAGGGACCAAGGTGTTGCTCACTACAGATGGAGAGAAATAAAAACATTAAAAGAGGTTCTCTTAGTTGGAGCCAAACATTCATAGTACCAAGAATATTATGCTGAAAGTTTTACAAAAATTTTAATTTTAAATCCTCATCAAAAGCCTTCTCCCATCAGATTTACGTGTGCCTGACTTACTGTCATTTCGTAGCTCAGTTTGCTAAATATTGCCACCCCAAACACTAGTCTGTCTTGATTATCCTGCTGTGTTTTCTTCACAGCACACATCACAGTCTGAATCCACCTTGTCTGTTGGTTCTTGAATTTTCTCTCTTATCAGAGTTCCTAAACTATGAGACTTCAGCCAGACATGGCTTATGCTCTGCAGCAGTGTGAATTTAGCAGTTTTCTAGCATGATTAAGCCTCTTTTTGCACATGTGAAAAATTAGACTAATGATAACTTAATGATTGTTGTGAAGATTAAAAACGATAATGTGCATAGGGGCGCCTGGGGAGCTGAGTCAGTTAAGCATCTGACTTCGGCTCAGATCATAATCTCATGGTTCTTGAGTTCAAGCCCCTCATAGAGCTCTCTGCTGTCAGCACAGAGCCCACTTTGGATCCTCTGTCCCCCCCTCTCTCTCTGCCCCTCCCTCACTCTCTCTCAAAAATAAATAAACATTTAAAAATTGATAATATGCATAAAGCTGTGAATACTGACCAGTGTATATTAAGGATCATTTTCACTTTATTTTCATTACAGTGATCTAATTGAAACCACTATAATCTCTTTCCTATCCCCTCTGAAATAGCCTCCTGCCACATTTCCCTGCCCCCTGTCTCATTTTCATAGGAGGCATGTTTTGAAATGTAAATGAAATCACATTATGCCTCATCTTAAAGCACTGGTTTCACATACTTGGAATGAAATCCAAATTCCTTAAAATGACCTATATAACCCTCACAATCTGTTTATTACCTACCTCCTGGATCTCATGTTATAGCATCTTCTCCCTCTCATGCCATCCTCTCTTCTGTTATTCATATATAACAAACTCTTCTCTCATACTTTTACATGTTTTATTATTGCTTACTGTTTAAGGAAATATGATAATGGAATAGATGAATCTGTAAAATTTCAAGCATATACTCTTAACAGGAAATTAATTTCTAGAGATAAATATTTAACAGTGGATAAATCAGAGTAGAGGCCAAGAGAGGGAGAGTAAATGGGTTAGAAGAAAGATCTGGGAAATATAGCATGAAAGGGAAAATAAATTGAAAATATGAAGGAGCAGTTGAAGTATGGTACATAGAATGAGAAACCCCAAAGAGTTCTCTAGAACATCTGAGAAGTAAGAAGAGGGTGGAGGCACATTGATTATTTCAAGAAGCAATGACACAGAGTTTACCAGATTGGAGGAACACACAAAATCCTGGACAGGACACATGAAAGCAACTATCCATTTATAGATGTTAAAATCAAACTACACAACCTGGAAGACAAACAGAAATTTTGAAGTCACTAGAGGAAATAAACAAATTCCTTTCCAGAACTAACAGACAGAAAGCAGATATTTCATTTCCAACAGCAGATGCCAGAAGACAATAGAGTGGTCATTTCTCAGTGATGCATATATATGCAGGATATTATTGAAAGAACTACTAAAGGATTTACTTCACTTCGTTGAGAGAAAAGACCTGGTCCACTTTGATCTCTGTTTTTCTACTGCCACTGTCTAGAATGGACAGTAGGAACTCCAGTGCCACTGTCTGAATGAATGAATAAATGAACAAGGGAATCAAAGAGCTCAAAATTGTTATAAGTGTAAATAAAAATAATGAACAAGTAAATTTCACAAAATATACAACGTTCTGTTGGTGCTTTCTCCATCTCCCTTTTGAGATGGTACATTTATAACTTTATAGTTACTTCTGAACAAGTGGCTCACAAAACTTCCTCCTTCTGTCCCATCATGAGTAAAGAACAAAGACATCCCTTTCACCCAGTGTGAGGATGCAGCAAAGCAGGCAATAAATAGTTTCTCTTTGCCTATATAGAGTACAATTTGCATTTCTGAAAACCTTTCACTGAGTCCACCGTAGTTCAGTTCATCACTCAAGATACGGATTTCTTTTCTGTTAAGAATCCAAATGTTATATTTTCTCATCATTCTACTTTTATGTTACTCTTAGAAGTTGAAATAATTCATTTTCATGCTGTATACGAGTTGTAGAGTATAAATGTATTCCTTTTTAAATATCTCACTCATGGAATTATAGTCGTTTATTTCTTCTCTACCCCATGGTTTTCGTTCTATTAAGTTTATGGGTTGACATTCCATAGTGTTGTGTTTTCTAGTAATATATGCATATGTATATGAGGGGTATAAAAGAAATGGCTACCTTTTATGTTCAGCATTTTCATTATAAAATACAAACTTTTTATTTTCTATAGATTCTATATTGATGTTGCCTATTTTTTTAAATTAATAGACTATTTATTGGAGCAATTTTAGGCTTACACAAAATTAAACAGAAAATACAGGGAGTTCCTACATATTCCCTCTCCTACCCTTATTATTTACATCTTACATACATGTGGTACACTTGTTACAACTGATGAACGTTGATACATCATTATTAATAATAAAGTCCATAGCTTATATTACATTAAGGTTCAGTCTTCATATTGTATTGTCCTTTTGGTTTTGACAAATGATCATTACACTATCATACCATTTTAGCATAATACTCAATAGCTTCACTGCCCTAAAAATCCTCTATGCTCTACCTGTTCATTTCCCTCAAACCACTGTAACCACTGATTTTTTTTGAAATGCCTCTCTATCTTTGCCTGCTCTAGAATGTCATATAGTTGGAACCATACAATATGCAGCCTTTTCATGCTGGCTTCTTTCATGTAAAGTTCCTTCATGTCTTTTCTGGATTGATAGATCATTTCCTTTTTCAGCACTGAATAATATTCCATTGAATGGATATAGCACAGTTTGTTTATCCATTTACCTGTTGAAGGACATACATGTTGGTTGTTTTCAGGTTTCGGTATTTATGAACAAAATTGCTGTAGATATTTATATAGAGGTTTTTGTGTGGACATATGTTTTCACCTCATTTCGGCAAATGCTAAGGAGTATGCTTGCTGGGTTGTATGGTAAAACTGTGTTTAACTTTGTAAAAAAAACTGCCAAACTGTCCTCCAAAGTGGTGGTATGAGTTTTCATTCCTACAAGGAGTGAATGAGAGTTTTTGTTGCTCCATATCTTCCTTCAGCACTTGTCAGTGTTTAGATTTTAGCCATTCTAATAGGTATATAGTGATATATCATTGTTGTTTTAATTTTTGATTCCCTAATGACACACAATGTTAAACATATTTGTATATGCTTATTTGCTTCTTTTAATTTTCTTTGGTGAGGTGTCTATTCATGTCTTTTACCCACACTTTAATTTTTTTTCTTACTGTTAATTTTTGGAAGTATATATATATATATATGTATATATGTGTGTATATATATATGTATGTGTGTGTGTGTGTATATATATATGCATATATATATATGTATATATATATATGCATATATATATATGTATATATATATATGCATATATATATACACACACACACACACACACACACACACACACATATATGTGTGTTTGGATACAGACCTTCATTTTATACAAGTAAATATTTTTCTTGCAGTATATGACTTATTGTTTTATTCTGAGAACAATATGTTTTGCATAGCAGTTTTTAATGGTAATGAAGTCCAATTTATCAATCTTTCCTTTCATGAATCATGCCTTTGGAGTTGTTTCTAAGAAATCATTGCTAAACTAAAGATTACCTTTTCTCCACTATTGTCTTGTAGAAGTTTCATAGCTTTGCATTTTACATGTAGGTCTCTGATCCATTTTGAGTTGTTTTTTTTGAAGGTTTAAGTTCAGTGTGTAATTTATGTTTTTGCAGTGGATATTCCCTCCTGTTTTATTAATTAGAAATTTCTTTATTTCTGTTGGAGAAAGTTACATGTGCAGATACTGGGATTAATTTTATCAGGTTCACTGAAGCCATTTTATAAATTAAATGCTATATTAGCTTGTTTGAGCTACCGTAACAAAATACTATATACTAGGTGGCTTAAACAACAGAAGTCTATTTGTTCAGTTATGGAAGCTTGAAGGTCCAGGACCACATTTTTAGCAGGGTTTGGATTTTGGTGAAAGTTCTCTTCTTCGCTTGTAAATGGCTGTCTTCTTACTATGTCCTAATATGGTGGAAAGGGAGAGAAACCCTCTTCTTAGAACCCGCAATCCAATCAGATTATGGCACCACCCTTTTGACCTCATTTAACCTTAATTACCCCATAAAGGCCCTATCTTTGGGTACAGTCACATTGCGGGTAGGGCTTTAACATATGAATTGGGGGGAACACAATGCAATCCATACCAAATGTGAATATTATTTGCTTCCATATATTATGGGATTTTAAATTCAGAGTGTGTCTGTATGAAGACTTTATACTTTTTAATTGAACCAGGGCTCTATGTCCTCAAGTCAAATGAGATCATCTTTTATCTTCTAGATCACTTAGAAAATCAATTCTGTCTTTTGTATTGTGGAAAATTAGAAAGTGTATGTGTGTGTGTGTGTGTGTGTGTGTGTGTGTGTGTTGCTTTGTTTTGTTTTGCTTGTTTTACCTTGTAGTCCAACTACAAATGCCTGAAGAATTGGTGCTTAACCTCAGTGGTATTTAAATATTGACCCAGAAAATTCTTTAATACCAGTCACATTTCAGTGACCCAGCTGTAAAGGAACCAAAGAATCTGCAGTGGGCATGGATAGTTAGTAAGTTTTGTTTTGTTTTGTTTTGTTTTGTTTTTATTTTTAATGTTGGATATCACTAAAATATTGGCAGAGAATAGAGAGGACTTCAGCAAGACTTCGTTATAGTACATTACTTTGAAATTAACACATGGTAAAAAAAAACAGTACTATAAAACGATAAGAATTTAAAGGAACAAAACTTATAATATTGAATCATGGTATTCTTTAGTATTTAGAATATTCTTTATATTCTCTCGTCAAGTTTGTTTTTTTTTCAGAATGATGTATGAAAGTGGTTATGAAAAAGGTAAATCATGGGAAATATATACCCATGTACAATATCCTTGTCTTTTATCTAATGGTTATTAAAATAGCATTATTTATAAGCATTTAAGGGTCTATGAGATCCTGAATGCTTCTCTTACTCCATGTCACCTTAGGTGTTCACTGATCTTTCTGATACTCAATTTGTGTAAAAAAAAAAAAGATAGAACGTAGTTTCTTGAAACTAAAACCATGTCTGCCTAAAAAGAAATATGTAAGAAATATGCTGATTGCTGTGTATTCTGCACTGTGAACATGATAGGAAAAGAGTGAGAAGACACGAGATAAAGCAGAAAGTCTTCTATCAGGAAGTTTAAAATAACCAAAGCCCATTTAAAACGATTTGAAAAAGGCAGTAAAAGGGGCACCTGAGTGGCTCAGATGGTTAAGCATCTGACTTTGGCTCAGGACATGATCTCATGTTCATGGGTTTGGGCCCCACATCAGGTTCTGCACTGACAGCACTGAGCCTGGAGCCTGCTTTGGACTCTGTGCCTCCCTCTTGTCTCTGCCCTTCCTCTACTTGTCCTCTCTTTCTTTCTCTCTCTCTCTCTCTCTCTCTCAAAAATAAATAAAACATTAAAAAAATATAAAAAGCAAAAGCAGTAATGAGTGAATTACTTAATAATCGGGGACAAAGACACTGATAGTGTAAGGCACAATTTAATAAGTGAGGACTAGAATGGTTATGGGAAGTGTCATAGAGGAGATGACAGGCAGAATAATATTCTCTTGCCTAACAGACATCTCTGTTCTAATCCTTGGAACCTATGAATATCTCACTTTACATGCCATGATGGTTAATTTTCTGTCAACTTGTCTAGTCAACAATACCCAGATATTTGATCAAACACCAGTCTAGATGTTGTTGTGAAGGTGCTTTTTACTTGAGATTCACATTCAAATCAGTGGACTCTTAGTAAAGTAGATTAATCTCCATAAGTAGGTGGACCTCATCTAATCAGGCTTGCCTGCATGGAGGATCAGTTCTCATGTAGGCATAATCCCTCCTATCACGGCAGCAAATACTGAGCAGCCGACACACCAATCAGGGTGAGGTAGCACCACTCCGGAAGCTGCTGTGGGGGCCAAAGGGCAGTGGATGAGAACAGCAGTTTTGCCACTCAACTACTTTGGAGCCCACTCATCTGAAATTGCAACTTTTTACACTTAATCTTAGATCATGATATTTAAGGCTATAAAAGATAAGAAGTCAGTTGGTCCAAGCCTATGTGTTCATGTAACCGTGTTCGTGATTAGCATCCTTGCCAACAAAATGTGTAACTGAGACCTGGAGACCCATTGCATGTCTAAGGTAGTGCTGCCAGTCATGAACAGAGTGGATGCTAAAATGCTGCACATCTGTGTGAGAAACTTCAAAAAAGGAGAAATTCACATTTACTGAATATATCAGTTTAAGAAGTGATTTGGTATCCATTCCTCTAATATAAAGCACTTCAAGACATCACTTTAATATTTAAATAGCTCATTGTACATACCGAGCAAGGGCTTAGTTTTTCTTTGCAAGTAGAACTCCCAAATCCCAGAAAATGTGAACTTGAGCTTCATGACTGACTTTTCTTCTTATCTGAATTTTTGACCTGTGATTTTTTAATGGTATTTATTGTTTGCTAGAGAATCATCTCTTGAATAAATGAGTTAAAGGGATTAATACCATATATCAATGTTTGTCATTGTTGTAAGAACAATCTTTAACAGCAAAAGAATGATAACCCTAGCCATGCATATCATGTTGAAAAAGGATGCCTAAAATATGCTAATACAAGCTTGTAGTTACACTGTTATTTATGGCAGAACATGCTGATCTTAAGTATGATTATAAACACCATTATGTATTAGGTGCAATTCATTTTTTTTCCTCAGTCTGGTTTGAGGACCCATGAGATTATATATCATCTCAGCATGCAGCCAATACAATATCTGAGCTAGTTGGAACACTGAACACATGCCCTAAGAGAGAATTATTCTTCTTAAGAATAAGAATATGATCATTCAAGAGTACCTCCTTCCTGAGTAATAAGATTTCAGAAGTCATTAAAACCCAGCTATAATATACAACTAGGAAACATAGATTGGTAAGAGGACCCATTCAGACCTCAATTTAAGTTTCTTTCCTTCCTTCCTCTCTCCTATCCTTCCTTCCTTCCTTCCTTCCTTCCTTCCTTCCTTCCTTCCTTTTCCTTCCACAAATATTTACAATGTGCCAAGGTGTTATTAAGCTACTTTTATTAAATAGTTATTAAGGTATAATTTCTGCATTGAAAGATCATGTAGTCTAGTTATACACCACTGCTGGCTGGGTGACCTTACTTAAGTTGCTCAACTTCTCTGAGTACATTGTACTGAGTGTGGCATTGATTAGAGGTGAACTAAAGGGAAATATCCTCTTCCTTGATCCCAAGGTGATACCTCATGTACAACTCCTACTTCTCTCTGTTTTCTTACACCAATAATTCTGAGTGATTGTGGGATAGGGTGGGGAAGGATGAGCTTTCTCTACTCTTGAAGTTTCCTTGCTGTAGAGGGAAGCTCCTTTAGCATGACATTCTGGGACTTTCTGTGTCTCATCATCCATTTATCCCCAGTGAAGGGGAAGGACTTACATAATGGGTGAATTTAGGAGGATAAGCTGGGTGTGAGGGGTCTCTCTCTCTCTCTCTCTTTCTCTCTCTCTCTCTGTCTCTCCTTTCAGGAAGTATATATCCTATCTAAATCCCCCTTGCTCTAAGTTGTCAAGGACCTCGTTCTCAGACAGAAGTATGTAGTGATCCCTTTTTCCTTTGTCATGGTGGGTAAGTCTGTTTTGTTGTGGTGTTCTTTCTAAGAAAGCCCACTTATTCTCCAATAAAAGCCACATTCCCCATAATCAGTAATAAAGAAGACATTTTGGTGCCCATCTGCCTTTCTCAATTGGTTTAGAACTCAGGTGGGGAAGAGCAGTGATATTTATTGTGCCACTGTGAATCCGATTAAAAGATAATTATTGTTTCCTTGGGACTCTTTTGCAGAAAATAATTTTTTTAAATGCCACTTGAACCTAATGATTGCAGATGCTAGCATAATAGAAACAGGCTGGGGTCACGTGCCTCTCTCTGTTTTCCTCTGTGAGAGAATAACTGTTGCATGATTCCTTCTTCCCAAAAGAGAGGTTATAAAAGATCATGATGAGGCTGTTCCTTTATGTTTCTTTTTTCCTTATTTAAAAATTAATGGCTTGGCTCCAAAGGAGTTGTCATAGTTTCCTACTAATTTTCTTAATTACTGTTTTTAATGGTGCAGTTGCATTTTGGATATGTAATATTTTTTAATTTGCTATACGTTACTACCCCCTTGTGAAGTAGGACATCCACATTTTGTAGATTAAGAAACTGCCGGGAAAAGGAAGTGACTTGCCTAATGCCACACAATAAAACTGTGAATTTGTTGGTGAATATGGAATTAGGTATAATTAGAATTCATCCGTAAAGCTCTCTCTTAGGAAATTCACCTGGAGACTCATCAGCAGGCACAGCTGAAACTTTTCAAAATGTAGAGCAGGAAAGTTGGCTTCTTGTTCTGCTTATTATAGTTGAGTTATTGGGACCTTTAATACAGAGCTTAGTGTTTTTCTTTGGAGCCAGCCCTGAATGGGAGTTGTATCAACAGCCCTGGCAAAGACTGAATGAAGACTTTCAAATGCATTTGCTCTGACTAAAAGTGCTAACCTTTGATTAATTTCAGTGTAACTGATCTAAAGATTTGAAAATGTTTCTTCTGATTCTTCCTGATCATGTTACACTGCAGTATGTTGAAACCAGCTCATAATAATTTGTAGGAGACAACTTAAATTTTCAGGACTATTGCAAACCAGTTGTTAAATATGGCCATTATTGAAAATTAAATTATGTAAACTTAAAATTTAAAAACTATATTGAAAGAACAAATATGAAAGTTTATAACTTCTTAATTATTTTAGTGTACTGTACTATTATGTATACTCGAGGTTATTTACTTTGTGGTATCTAAATGGTGGAAATAATGTATAATTATGTTCTACTGAATATCTCTTCCCAACTTAACTTTTAGTGATTTCAAATTAGAAGTTTGAATTTGGTCACAGTAGGAGAATTTACACCAAAAATTTAAATATTTAAATTGAAAATCAGTAAAAATGCTACAAATCAGGACTTGATTTATTGTTTTGTTGATTGCCTGGACTTAAGTAAGTGATGGAGAAAATGTTAATAATGCAGATTAAACTTCCCAGTATATGCTGTCTGTAGCTGTTACATTGTGACGAGCATAAAAATATTTGAGGAATACTAAAACCCTTTTAGAATTAAAAATCTGTTAGTTCAGCAAAAATTTGCTCACTGCATTAGTGAATGAGTAAAGTTCTCACATTTGTCTTATTTCACTGTCGTTATTAATATAAACGAAAATGTTAACCAACACTCTGTGGATTGAAACTGTAGTTTGGCTATGGATACAAGAGTTCAGCAAAAATTATACATTTATGTAACCATAAATTATGGTTACTTACCCTGTATATTATATATATACATATTATATATTAATTATATTATATATATACACCATATACATTATATATATGTATTTTATATAATATATAAATATATAATATATATATAATATATAAATATATAATATATAAATATATAATATATATATATATATATACGTTTTTTTCAGAAAGCTGGTATGTAATGGGTTGAAAAGTGGTTTCCCCAAAAGATATGTCCTAATTCCCATAATTTATGAGAATCACACACGTAATATGGCAAAAGAATGAGTATTTCTTAGTATTGCTTGAGAGAAGGAGATTATCCTGGATAATCTGTGTGGGCCCTAAATGCAATCGCATGTATCCTTAATAAAGCAGACACACAGAGAAGACACAGACAAGGAGAAGGCAATAGGATCCTGGAGGCAAGGATTGGAGTGATGTGGCCACAAGCCAAAGAATGCCTGCAGTCACCAGAAGCTGGATGTGACAAGAAACATAATCTGCCCTGGAGCCTATGGAGGGAGGGTCATCCTGCCAACAACTTAATTTTGTGCTTCAGGACTCCAGAACTGTGAGAAAATAAATTTCTCTTGTTTGAAGTCACCCAGTTCTTGGTAACTGTTACAGGGTGTAATGAAAAACTATTTTATGGCTGCCTTTGACATCAGATAGGGAAGATAGTGTTGAAATGATCCATATTTTAGTCTCCCAGCTTCTGGCTACTTACATGTTTTCTTTGCTTATGCTCCTAGGCAATTCACTTTTATATGTTTCAATGGTAAAAATAAAACTCACTTCAGAATCCTGATCAACTCTAACCCTCCGCTAATGCACATGTGTGCCCCACCCCCGGTACTCCTGAAAAGTGGTGCCCATACTGACATCCTTTACTCTTTTCCCAAACTTTCCATCCCCTTGCCTTCTGAGCGATCTTCTATCAGATTTTGTATCTCCACTTCTTTGCTATTTCCTGTGCTTTAAGAATTCCACTGCCATTTATTACCAAGATCTCCCAACTTCTCATCTAATCAGTTTTAACTCTTGCATTATTCCCTTACCTCTGGATTATTGCTATTCTCAGTAGTGTAACACTTTGAAATTATGAAGTTCTTTGAATCTTTTTGCTGACTGATTTATTAATTTGGAGGTTATTTGCCCTCTCTATGTATGATTCTATTGCTTTTCTGTCATGCTTTAACTGTAAACTGGTTAGCCTCTGTCATAATGAACCTCTCTATTCTGGTTGTCTTGGTGATATCTCTATTGTATTTGTTTTCTCTTGTGTTGTGCTGTATTTACTTTATTACTCTCATTTATGGAAAAGCAGAAATATGCTGCCAGAGAAGAGAGAGTTTTTAAAAATTATTATTATTATTGTTATAACAATATTGCCTATTATAAGACCTTGATATGCTTAAAAGTAGCCTCTGTAATGATTTGCAAAATAAAGATAAATAAATAAAAATAAACCACATAGTTTAGCCAAGATTTGTTGAGTACCACCAGTATATCTGTGTTTGGCATTGGTAAAACAAAACAAAACAAAAAACAAAACAAAACAAAAACCAAAACAAAACAAAACAAGTGAGTAAGACCTCTTTCTCCAAGCTTCCAGGCTTCCAAGCTCTTCTTCCAAGTGCTTCTAGCACTTTATAAGTACTTTATAAACTCATCTAGGTTGTTTATTTGTAGCAATTCCAGGGTGTCTTCCATTAGTTTCCTTAGGAATAATCTTCATTTTGTTGCACAGAAATTGACTAATGGTCTAGGAAGTTTCCTTCACTACTGGACATTCATGCTTGGAGCTTTTTAGGACCTTGGATTTGCTATTTATAGAGACCCATCTGAATAGGTTCAAGCATTTGATTTCTTTCCAACCGTTTCCTAGCTACTTCTAAATGACTATGTTTAAGTTTTCCCAGCGTTAGAAAATATGTTTTTTTTTTTTTTTTCAGTTTGTACTTAGGCAATCTTCACTTCAAAAGCAGGGAAAAGCAACATGTTAAGAAATTTACCATTTCCTGATTTTGCTTTTCTATTCACCGATCAATTTGCAGTTAGATTTAATGTTTCTCTCTTATATTATTTCCTGTGATTTTGAACTCAGTAATATGCTAGGAACTACTGTTCTGTTGTTTAGTGTTTGTGGTTTATTTCAAGAGCAAAAAAAATATTATTTTAAACTACATCCTTTGATTTTCTGCCACATAATTTTATTCTTAATTCGTTCTTTTCTGTAAGTTTGAAGGGAACATGAGCTATGCAGCAGGATGCTTTCATAGGAAATTCTTCAGGTTAACGTAATAATCTCACAGAAGCTGGAAGTATGTTTTTTAAAACAGTTTTATTGAGGTGTAATCGATACACAATAAACTTCACATGTTTTAATGGTACAATATGTGTGTGTATAAAACCACAATCAAAATAATGAATATATTCACCATTCTGCCCCCAAATTTCCTCATGCTGCTCTGTGATCTCCTTTTCTAACTTTTCCAACATTCCTCATCCCCTGGCAATGATTGATCTGCTTTTTTAACATATAGATTAGCTTTTATTTCTAGAATTTTGGAAAAAAATACAGTAGTACTGCTTTTTGTCTGCCTTCTTCCACTCAGCTAATTTTTTTGTAATCATCTTGTTGCTTCTATGAATTGTTTATTCCATTTTATTGCTGAATAGATTTCCATTGAAGTAATATACAACAATTTTTTTATTGATTTACCTGTTGATGGATATTTGGGTCATGTCCAGTTTGAGCATATTATAAATAACTTGTTATGACATTTATGTACACATCTTTGTGTGGAAATATATTTCATTTGTCTGGAAAACACCTAGGGCTGATCGCTGGGTCATGCCAGTAATCTCCTTGTGGCTTTAATTTTTCATTTCCTTAATGGCTACTAATGTTAAACATCTATTCATATGCTAATTTGATACACTCATGTATCTTCTTTCATCAAGTCTTCTGTGTATTTTTAATTGGACTGTTTTTGTTATTATTACATTTTTTTTAATGTTTTTATTTATTTTTGAAGGAGAGAGAGAGAGAGAGAGCGCATGAGTGGGGGAGGAGCAGAGAGAGAGGGAGACACAGAATCCAAAGCAGGCTCCAGGCTCTGAGCCATCAGCACAGAGCCCAATGCGGGGCTCAAACCCACAAACTGTGAGGTCATGACCTGAGCCGTAGCCAGATGCTCAACCGACTGAGCCACCCAGGAGCCCCTGGACTTTTTTTTATTATTAAGCCACAAGTATTATTTATACATTCTGTACACAAATCTTTTATCAGATACATTCTTTGCAAGTATGTTTCTCCCAGTCTGTAGCTCTTCTTTTCATTATTCTCACAGCATCCTTTACACAGAAGTTCTTACATTTATGTAGACCAACATATCAATAATTTTTTATGAGTTATGCTTTTGTTGTTATGTTGAAATATTTAAGAAGTCATTTCTGAATCATGATCACTGAGAGTTTTTTCTGTGTTTACTTCTGTAAGTTTTAGATTTTACATTAAGTTTATGAAGTACTTTTATTACAAGGAATGTAACTCTTTTCTTTTTTTTTTTTAGGGCTATCCAATTTTCAGCACCATTTCCTGTTGGAAAAACTATTATTTCTCTACTGAATTGCTTTTGTACCTTTATCAAAAATCAGTTGTTCATATATTTTAGAAACCTATTTCTAGACTCTCTCTTCTGTTCTACTGATTTACTTGGTGTGTCGTGATGCCAGTGCCACACTACCTGGATTGTAACTATTTATAGCATTATAATAATTTTGGAAATCAGAGAGTCTTTCAGCCTTCTTTTTTCCCAATATTTATTTGTTTTTATTTTGGCTGCTATGTTAGGAACTATGTACTCTTAGGTGCTTCTTCCTTCCATATATATTTTACAAGGAACTTGTCAACTTATCCAACACTATTATGGGATTTCAATTGAAATTAACTTAGAATCTATAGATTAAATTGGGGAGGATAAGCATCTTAACAATATCAATTCTTCTGATGCATGAATATTATCTCAGTTTATTTAAATCTTCTTGATTTCTCTCAGTAATATTTTGTATTTTCAGTGCACAGGCCTTATACACCTTTTGTCAGATTTATTGTCAAGAATTTCATATTTTCTAATGCTACTGTAGATCCTATTGTTTTATTTATTTTTGATTTCTAATTGTGACTGATATTTAGAAATACAATTAAATTTATTGAACTCTATTGAATTCTCTTGAAATTGATCCTGTATCCTACAATCTTCTGAAACTCACTAATGGATTTTTTTGTTTATTCCATCTCTTTTTTTTTTTTTACATTGACTATCATACTATATGCAAATAAAACATTTTACCTGTCTTTATCAAATCTGAATGGTAACCTTTTCTTGTTTGTGCTTTATTACACTGATTAGAATTTCCAATAAAATTTTGAATAAAGGTAGAGAGAGTTCTTTTTTTTTAGACTTGTTTTAATGTTTATTTATTTTTGAGAGAAAGACAGAATGTGAGTGGAGGAGGGGCAGAGAGAGAGGGAGACACAGAATCTGAAGCAGGCTCCAGGCTCTGAGCTGCCTGCACAGAGCCCAATGTGGGGCTCAACTCACAAATCTTGAGATCATGACCTGGGCTGAATCCGGACAATTAACCATCTGAGCCACCCAGGCACCCCGAGAGAGTTTGTCCTTTGTTGTAGGGATAAATAATTTAATTTTTTACCATTAAGTATGATATTAACTATAGAGGTAAATACTCTTTATCGGTTGGGAAAATTCTCTTGTGCTCCTAGTTTGCTTGGATTTATTTTTTTAAATTTGGAATGGATGTTTGATATTTTTTTTTATTCTTTTTAACAATATGGTGACTTACTTACTTTAATATGGTGACTTACACTGACTGATTTTCAAATGTTTAACCAATGTTCCATTCCTAGTGGAAATCCCATTTGTTCATTATGCATTATCCTTCTTATATGTTTTTTCTTTCTTTTTGAAATTATTGACTTCTTTTGGAATAATTGAGAATTTTTTTTATGATTACAGTTGATCTCGTATGATGTTAACACAAACTCATTATTTTCTTATTTAAAGTAAACTATTTTTTAAATTTTAAAAAACTCTTTAAAATAAACTCTTGTTATTTTATTGGTTCTTGAGAATTTAGAGTATACATCTTTATCTATATGTACTTTCAATGCATGCCCCACTATGCATTGATATTATATTTTCTTAAATAGTTGATTTTCTGTTAAGGAAACTTAAATAGATTTTTTAAATGCAGTAACCCATTTAGTTTCTATTAAAAATATTCTTCAATCCTTATTCAGGTTTCCATCTGGTAACATTGTTAATATGCTTATAGGACTTTAATGTTACTGGTGGTATAGTTCTGGAAGATTCTTTAAGCTTTTGTGTGTCTGAAATAGCCTTTATTTCACCCTCAATTTTAAAAGTTATGTTCTCGGGGTAAAATTCTAGGTGGACCGTATTTTTCTTTTAGTACTTTTTTTTTTTTTTTTCAACATTTATTTATTTTTGGGACAGAGAGAGACAGAGCATGAACGGGGGAGGGGCAGAGAGAGAGGGAGACACAGAATCGGAAACAGGCTCCAGGCTCTGAGCCATCAGCCCAGAGCCCGACACGGGGCTCGAACTCACGGACCGCGAGATCGTGACCTGGCTGAAGTCGGACGCTTAACCGACTGCGCCACCCAGGCGCCCCTCTTTTAGTACTTTAAATGTGTTTTTCTACTGTCTTCTATTTTATATTCATGATGGGAACTCTTCTATCATCCTTATCTTGGTTCTTTTGTATAAAATGGATATTTTTCTCTGGCTGCTTTTAAAATTTCTCTCTTTATCATTGGTTTTAAGCAATTCAGTGATGATATGCCTTAGTGTCACTTTCTTTTTATTTCTTGTGCTTGGGGTTTGTTGAGATTTTTGGATATATGGGGTTTTATTTATGCATTTGTTTATTTATTAAAGTTTATTTATTTATTTTGAGAGAGAGAAATATCAAGTGTGAATGGGGGATGGGCAGAGAGAGGGGGAAAGAGAGAATCCCAAGCAGGCTCCATGCTAAGAGCATGGAGCCAGATGCGATGTGGGGCTGATCCCATGAACTGTGAGATCATGACCTGAGCCAAAACCAAGAGTTAGACACTTAACTGACTGAGCCACCCAGGGCCCTTATTTTTCATCAGATTTTGAAACACATTGACCATTATTTTTTCCATTTTTTTTTTCTGTTCTCACAGTGTCTTCTGTCCTTTGGATTCTCCAATCAAACAAATATTTGGCCTCTTAAAATTTTCCCATAGTTTAATTCATGTTCTCTTCATTTTTTAAAGTCAATTTTCTCTGTGTGTTTCATTTCCAATGGGTTTTATTACGAAGTCTTCAACTTTTTTCTCCTATAAGGTCTGATTTGAATCCCTTCCAGTATAAATTTTATATCAAGTTGTTATTCTCATTTCTAGAAGTTCAGTTTGGGCCTTTAATTTTTTTGTTTCTTTGTAAATTTTTTTTTTATTTTGTTTTACATCATTCATGCTTACTTAATATGTTCAGTTTTTCTTCTAGTTTCTTGGACATATGGAATTCAGTTATAATAATTGTTTTAATGCCTGGACTGCAAATTCCATCATCTATGTCATTTCTGGGCTATTTTTGATTAATTTTTTTTTTCTTCATGAGTCGTATATTTGTATTTCTTTAAATGCTTGGTAATTTTTCTTTTGGATCCAGATATGATACATTTTATCTCATTGTGTACAGGATGTTTTGTATGCTTGAAAATATTATTGAGGTTTGTTTTATAATGTGGTTAAGTTACTTGGAAATTGTTTAATCTTTTTGTTAGTGGGTGCTTTATGTTTTGTTAGGTTAAACTTGGCCAGCATTTGATCTTGGGTACATTTTTCCCATTGCTTACTATTCTACTTTGTGCTCTGTGGAGAATGAGGTTTTCTACTGAAGATGTATGGGGATGTTCTAGCCCTCTGTGAGACGTCCATACTGTTTTCTTTAATATAGGATTTCTGAACCTGGGTGCTATTGATAGTTTAGACTGGATAATTCACTGTTGTGAGGGGCTCTCCCATGCATTGTAGCATGTTCAGCCACCATCCCTAGCCCCTATCTACTTGATGGTAGTAGCACCCTCCCCATAGATTATGACAACAACAATGTCTCAGGATATTGTCAAATGTATCCTCAGGGGCAAAACTTCCCTGGTTGAGAATTTACTACTGTATTGTTTGGGGCAGTCCTTTCCTTGGCATCAGGTAGTTTTTTTGCATTTCTGTACCTATCAGTGGTCAGCTGATACTTGAGAGGGATCCTCTGAAGATATCTGGAGCTCTCTGTCTACCTCCCTTGTGTGTTCCTTTGCCCCATGACTCCTAACCACATTTCTTTTCCTCAACTTAGGGAGTCCGCTAAGCTCTTTTGGGTTCCTCCAGTCTGCTGCAGCCCAGAAACTTTCCCAGGCAGTAGCCTGAGCAATTTTAGGACCCAACTTGTATGTTTTTCATCTTTCAGAGATCACTGTTTTTACTGAAGTATCTTATGTTTTTAATTATTTAAATATGCTATTAATCGTAAAATTATAATATATGTATATATAACACGTATACACATACATATATGCATATATTCTTTTTTTTTGCTTATATTTACAGTATTCTGGCCTGTTTAAATACCCTTGTTTTTGAAATATATCCTCTATTTGCTCTATAGTTAGGAGGAAAAAAAGATCCCATCTCTATAATATTTGTCTTTACTGAGTGAATGTCTATCTTGTCAAAGTTTTTATCCTAGAAGTACAGATATAAAAGTTTTTCTTATCTTTATATAAAATCCAGGAACTGACTTGCCAGATCCTACTTGTAAAACTTAACTATGACTTTTGAACTGAATTACTATATTCCTATCAATAAAGATGTAAAAGATAAATATAAATTAATGGCTAAAAGTGAATTTATATTAACTTTCAATAACTAACTAGAATTCGAATATTTTTAAAATATTTAAGAAGACTAGGGTGCCTGAGTGGCTCAATTGGTTAAGCATGACTCTTGATTCCAGCTCATGATCTCACAGTTTGTGAGATTGAGTCCTGCTTCAGACTCTGCACTGACAAGGCAGAGCCTGCTTGGAATTCTCTCTCCCTCTCTCTGCCTCTCTTCTGCTCATGCTCTCTCTCTCTCAAAATAAATATATAAACATTTAAAAAATAATGAAAGTAATTAGGAGAACTTAAGGAAGTTGGTTGACAGTAATGCATTTTATTTTATTTCCTTCTATTAGTTAAGAGTTAAGAAATAAAGATATGTAAGCATTTGCAATGTTTTCTAGTATTGTGATAATTTAAAGTTTGGTACTAGTAAATTTGGGTCACATGCATTAACTTTTTGGCAGTTCCTTTACTCCACCTGCCCAGTTTTCGACCCCTAGATAATTGTTCAAGGTTCAGACATACTCCAACTTGCTTTTCTTTTCTTGAAGCTAGTTGTCCTAAGAAGAAACTGTTGCTAATGCAACAAATTAATCTGTATTGATTTGTAAATAGTAGCTAATTATCTTTTACCCTACTTCTTGCTCTAATATGTATGTTTAAATTCAACATGATTCATGGATACTTACTATGGCCCAGGCAAAATTTTATGTGTTGAACTATAGCTTCAACTAATTTCTTCATGTCAAAACATAATAATAATGTTAAGTAATTTAGAAATGCTTTGCATGTGCAAGAGGGGTTTTTCATATCATTGGAATCATGTCATATAAGTAGTTTTTATGCTGCTTACCATGGAGCAAATCTATGGGGAAAAACCTCATTATGTGAGGAGTATATAGAGTAAGCTGCATTATACCTTCTTGTTTTTCTAAATATACAATTGTCTGGTTTTTTGTTTGTTTTGTTTTGTTTTTTAAGAAAATATTTCAATCCAAAATTCGCTTCCTGTTCCTTGGGGAAGATAGAGAGTAATTTTCAGAATGGACTAAACTATGCCAGAAATGGCAAAACATAAAATTGTCCTTTATTAAAACAAACTGAGTACACACTGCACCTACGTACAATCTGTTGCCCTACCATAGCATTTTATATAGAACAGGATGTGCAGCTGTGTTTTTATAACACAATACATTTGCCATCATCCCACACAATGTTAGATACTCTTCCAGAAGACCTGTAATATGTCTCTAGATAAACCACTGGCAATCTTAAATTCTACCTTTCTTTTTTCTGACCTAATTATTTTCCTGTGTAATTATTTTATTATTTCAGTTCCACTTTCTTACTAATTCTTATTATTTTAATCAAAATTACTAAATAAAATTTGAGATACATATGTTTTGCATTTAATGTAATGTCTTTGTTTGACATTACTGAATAAAATTAATTTCTTAAATTGGAAAGTTTAATGAGATCTGAGGTTAAATTTCTTTTGTATAAAACTTACAGAGACTTTGAAATCAGTCTTTCCCAAATATTTCTGTTCCCACATATAACTAGTTCACCATCTTTCCTTCACATAAATATTATTGATGTGTTTTCAAAATTGGCCTTACATCTGTAATCAGTTGCATGCTGACCCAAGCCAATTTGGCCATTCACAATTATCAAGGATTCTTCGGTTTGTTTGGTTTTGATTTTAAAAATAGATATCAGTTATTTCTAATAGTTAAGTGAGATTCACAAGTTAGCTTTCTTAAAATGCTACTACCTGCTAGTAAATATGATACAGATAAGTTTCAGATTACTGCTACTTATGGAAAAATCTGTGAGGAAAAATGCCAAAAATAGTCTTAATTTTTTCTTATAAATTCAGTGAAGCGTAGCTCATCATTTTAGGCATTCTGGTTAGAATGAACACAAAAGGTTAATTCAAGGCTTATGTTACAATATGCTAGCTGTAGAATTTAGTTGTCCTGGTTGGAAACAGGGATAGAATTCTTCATTAAATGTCTGAACCAAGGGTTGAATCAACAGTATTGGGCCTAAGGGGCTATTCTGCAAGGTATAATCTAGTGGACAAATCAGGATACTTTGAATAACACATATCACCAATGAAAAAGTATTTCTAACATCTGACATCTTTTGTATTAGTCAAAAAACCCACTACAGTATTTGGAGCTAAAGATAATGGAAGATATTATAGTTATTCTGGGATTTGAACTCTAGCTAGCTGCCCAACAAGTTCTGGAGTAGGTATCTCTGATTAGGATCATTCAAATTAACCAACTGTTCTTAAAATATAGACTAAAGTTAACTTATACACACATAAATATGCACAACACACTCAGCTGAAGAATTTTAGGGTACATTAGATAGCTATTATAAGGAAGTCTGCATGTATAAAATGCACACTACAATACCTTCCAGATTAATCTCTCTTAAACAAAGCTTTGTATTTCTTATACTCCCTTCTTGTTCAAAAGGTTCAACTGTAATCCATTATCTATAGATTTAAACCTTAGCCTTTCAGTGATGGGGAACCAAGTTCTGGTGCCATATACCTCACCGAGGTTAACTGCCACCATTTCTTAAAGATGATTTTCCCGGGGCACCTGGGTGGCTCAGTCGGTTAAGCGGCCGACTTCGGCTCAGGTCATGATCTCGCGGTCCGTGAGTTCCAGCCCCGCGTCGGGCTCTGTGCTGACAGCTCAGAGCCTGGAGCCTGTTTCAGATTCTGTGTCTCCCTCTCTCTGACCCTCCCCCGTTCATGCTCTGTCTCTCTCTGTCTCAAAAATAAATAAACGTTAAAAAAAACTTAAAGGTGATTTTCCCTTGGCTACATGACTGTTCCCACTTTTATTTTCTTCTCATTTTCATTATTATTTCTTCTCCATCTCCATGAGTAACCTCCTTTATTCTTTTTTTAATGTTTATTTATTTTTGAGAAAGAGAGAGAGAGAGCATGAGTGGGGGAGCAGCAGAGAGAGAGGGAGACAGAATTCAAACCAGGCTCCAGACTGAGCTCTCAGTACAGTGCCCAATGTGGGCTTAAACCCACAAACCGTGAGATCATGACCTGAGCTTAAGTTGGACACTTAACCGACTGAACCACCCTGGCACCCCATATACTCCTTTATTCTTTTTTTTTTTTTAATGTTTATTCATTTTTGAGACAGACAGAAACAGAACATGAGCAGGGGAGGGGCAGAGAGAGAGGGAGACACAGAATCCAAAGCAGGCTCCAGGCTCTAAGCTGTCAACACAGAGCCTGATGTGGGGCTTGAACTCACAGTTGTGAGATCATGACCTGAGGTGAAGTCAGACGCTTGACTGACTGAGCCACCCAGAGGCCCCTAAACTCCTTTATTCTTAATGCATGCTAATGACTCCAATTTTACTTCTGTTTTCTACTACACATTTTCCTGTGCCTAACTACATGCTCATTGGACTTTAACAACCACCCTTGTGTTGTATTGAAAAGAGGAAATAAAGTGAGCTAAGCAGGGGAAATAGCAGGTGTTTTCGGAGGAGGAAGGGCAAGGTCAAGATGGATAGGGACAGAGATCTTCAAACTAAATTACAGTCACAAAATTCATCAGATTCTCTTAAGAATTGGAGGTTTAAATTATTGGACAAATAAAAATTTGGAGAAACACCACAAACCAACCCTAAAAAATAAAACCTAAGAAAAAGAACGTTTTGGAGAGTTCCTCAAGTATTAAGACAAAATATTCACCTTGCATCAATAACCATAGAGATAATTGTTGGAAAACTTGGGCGCTGTCTCCAAATGTGTCTTGAAATTCCATAATCCTAATCACATAATAATTTTTCCTTTTTTATGGGGATAGAGGATGCTAACATTACAAACATCTCTCTTAAGTAAGATATTTGAAAGTTAACTGCAGCCTTTCCCCTAAGACATTTACATGTTTTCAGTGAGGGAGAGTAAATAACATATGCAGATTCCATATTTAAAATTCATTTGTGTAGAAACCCAGATGGCTTGCCCTTTTTATGTATGTATTCCTCCCCACTAGATAAGGAGAAAATAGTCACACATAATGCAAAATAGGAATTTGCAAGGATATAACTGAGTGATTGGGAGGTAGATGGAGGCCCAAACCCTTGTCCCAGCAAAACCTAAAAGGTTTAGATTACTACTTTCCCACTTGTTGCACCTTCTTTCAGCCCCTTTTTGCCTTCTTTCTAATCAGCATTATCAAGCAACTATTGCTCAGGGTACAGGATCCCTTGACAAAACTGAAGTTCCCCCTTTTCAGGCAGAGAACTGAAATATGTGCAGGTAACATTAGGATGTTGTTTGAGTTTTGACAGGGAATACATAGTAATGTGATACCCTTTGATCAGTTTTGCCTGTTGATGCTATGAAGTGTTTTGTTCATTGTGCATAGATGAATCAAAGTACTGTCTATCCCAGAAAGAATAATGTCTAGATTTTGGCAGATTTTAGAACAAAGACTTAAAAAAGAAGTAGAAACTATAATGATTTAGAAGCAAACTTTTTTTTTTCCCTGCAGAGTCTTCCCAAGTGGAAGAGAGAGATATGAAGTGAAAACTTGCAACAAGCAACCCACCATCACTATTGACACTTATATACCCTCAGAGCTTCCGATAAGCCATTCCCAAAGGGAGATTCCATACTCTAGCTCGTTCTTCAGTGAGGAGGACAGTCATTCCCAGCCTATTTTTATTCTATGTTTGGGACCTTATATCAGCCAGCCAAAATGTATTGCAATACATATGATTCTGTTTGTATACAATTCTTCAACAGGCAAAGATAATGTATACTGGCAAAAATCTACAGTGATAGCCTGGAGCCCGTCGTGGTATAGTAGGGCAAGTTTGGCTAAGGATATAAGGGAACTTTTTTGAGGTGATAGAAATGTTCTATATCTTGACTGTGGTGGTAGTTATGGGAATGCATTTGTCAAAACTTGTCAAACTGTGCATTCAAAATGAGTATATTTAATTGAATATCCATTATACCTCAATAAAATTTATTTACATTTAAAAATATATATGAATAATACCTATACAGATATACTTGAACATATGGAGAATTCCCTGAATTTTCTTATTTCTAGAGTTATAATCTCTGTATGAGGCTTTTTATTTTATTAGGAAACATTCATAGCATCAGTATGATTTCAAGCATTTTGATTAAAAATTTTGTAGCATTTTAGCTTAACTTATTTCAAGTAAAATTATCATAGGAAGTGTGCTTACACAATTTCTAGTTGTTATTATGTGATCTTAAGTATTAACGCCTGGGGGCGCCTGGGTGGCTCAGTTGGTTGAGAGTCCAACTTCAGCTCAGGTCATGATCTCGTGGTCTGTGAGTTGGAGCCCCGCGTCTGGCTCTGTGCTGACAGCTCAGAGCCTGGAGCCTGCTTCAGATTCTGTGTCTCCCTCGCTCTCTGCCCCTCCCCCGCTCATGCTCTGTCTCTCTCTCTGTCAAAAATAAACATTAACATTTAAAAGAAGTATTAGTGCCTGAAGTCAATAGGAGCGTAAGTCAGGAAGGCATGGAAATTTCAGTAACTTTCATTGTTAATATCAAATCAGAAAATGTCCTAACTACTAATAAATGGCTTACCCAATAGGAATCTCTAATTGTTTGTTTTGTCCTGACTTTTTTGTAAATATTAAAAATATTATACAAGTATTGATGCTTATGAAGGCTTTTAAAACTATAAAATAAAATGGAATATTTTAAATAAAAAGATAAGTTTCTACAATGCAACTTTCTTTTGAAACTAAACTTTATTCTGTACAAATTTTAAGTTAAACATTAAACTATTTTATCTTTAATATGTACTGCTATAAAAATGTAGTAAGTTCTTATATTTCTCTTCAGACTTATTTATATTTATCTTTGTCTACTGCCCAAACGAAATTGTCCTCCTGTTGTGTATGTTAAAGGTAATTTAGTCTGTGAGGTATTAGACATTTGTAGTGGTAACATTTATTAGAACTTCTAATTAAATATAGTGATGAAACATATTTATATCTAAATGTAATAATTTTATCTTTTTCTTACTCATTTTCATTCTTGGTTTATGAATAATTCTATTTACCACTCAAGCCAGAAATCAAATCTCTTGGAAACTGCACATTGTTTTTAAGAGATGGATGCTGGGGCGCCTGGGTGGCGCAGTCGGTTAAGCGTCCAACTTCAGCCAGGTCACGATCTCGCGGTCCGTGAGTTCAAGCCCCGCGTCAGGCTCTGGGCTGATGGCTCAGAGCCTGGAGCCTGTTTCCGATTCTGTGTCTCCCTCTCTCTCTGCCCCTCCCCCGTTCATGCTCTGTCTCTCTGTCCCAAAAATAAATAAACGTTGAAAAAAAAAATTAAAAAAAAAAAAAAGAGATGGATGCTGAACTCTAGTTAATAAGGAGAAAAAATATGTTATCTGTTTTCTGTGAGAGCTGATACAGACTTTTCCATTGTTCTTTCTCTCTGTTGTTACCAGGTCCACATCAGATCTCAGAGCAATGATAACACATTGATTTTAATGTCAGTCCGTTTTGGGAATGACTGTAGCAGACATAGTTGATGCCCTTTGCTAGGTCCCAGGATCCTGCCTCTGACTCCTGTTGCACCTGTGAGGGCAGCTGTGAGCATGCTGAGGTTTTCCCAACTCTGCCTCAGGTCTTTCTCTAGGCAGCAGGGACAAGCACTCTTGGCCCACATGAAGGTGTGGCCTCAAGGAGCTGGTGGGAGTGCTCATGCCTGGAGCGGGGTGGCCACGACAAACAGTAGAAATGGAGAGTTGGAGGATAAAAGCTGTAGCTTCCAATCACCCAGGTTAAAGTTTTGCATATGCACAAGAAGATTTATCAGATGGTCCCAAGTGGGGTTTAGTATCAGATGCACACACTGAGGACAAGCACAGTGATTTTTCCTTTGTTGTTTTTCCTTCCTTGTCTCTTTTTCTCCATTCCTTCACTCTAGCACTCTGGGATCACCTCCCAAATAAAATACCTGCAGTCAAGTCTTCTCTCAGGCTCTGCTTCCAATTGAACTCAGACCAAGGTAACTAGGATGACTTCTCCTCTATAATTGTTTTCTGAGGTGAAAGTAAACTTTCTTGACCATTTATTATTATGTTTAACTTAGAGTTCACACTTCTCAGCTCTAAGATGAACATTTTGTATTCCCACAGTGGAAATGAGGTGGCTTGAATTATTGTTCAATTTCTTATTACATGACCTTGAACAAATCATTTTCTTCTGTGAACCATAAGTTTGCTTCTTGTAGAGTGTGATGATAATAACTATTATATGGTTATACTAAAGTTAAATTGAATAATTTATAGGAAAAATTTTAAGTACAACGGACTGTATAAATAAAGACATTTTAAGTCCTGCCTGACACAAGGAACTTCTTAAAATATTGATTTTTATTTATTTAAAAAAATTTTAATGTTTATTTTTGAGAGAAACACAAAGTATGAGCAGGGAAGGGGCAGAGAGACAGGGAGACACAGAATCTGAAGCAGGCTCCAGGCTCGGAACTGTCAGCACAGAGCCCAACATGGGTCTTGAAACCATGAGTGGCAAGATCATGACCTGAGTCAGAGTCCTATGCTCAACCTACTGAGCCACCCAGGCACCCCTTAAATATTGATTTTTAAAATTTTGTTTTTCTGTTTCACTATTTGTATTTATGTACATATTTCTCTTGTAAACTTTAGAAGTTTTATTCTTCTTTTAAAAATGTATTTATTTATCTTGAGAGAAGGAGAGAGAGAGAGAGAGAGAGAGAGAGAGAGAGAGCAAGTGGGGCAGGGACATAGAGAGGGAGGGAGGAAGAGAATCCAAAGCAGACTCCACACTGTCAGTACAGAGCCTAACGTGGGGCTCAGTCCCCACAAACCATGAGATCATGACCTGAGCCGAAGTTGGGAGTCAGACATTTAACCAACTGAGCCACCCAGGTACCTCTAAAAATTTTATTCTGAAATATATATGTATCTATCATATCATATATATATCATATATCATATATCATATATATATATATGTGTGTGTATATATATATATATATATATATATATATATATATATAGTCCTTTAGGTGAATTGCTGAAGTAGCATAGTGTAGGAATTTATTATTTCAGTAGCTGAAATGTTTAGAAATTGCTTGAATCATGGCAGAATACAGGATTCAGGTTTTTTCTCTCTCTCTGTCTCCTCTCCCTTCTTCTTTTTGTCCATCTTTCAGCTATTTTATTTACCTTTGTTGAATTCATTCTTAAGTTTTCTGTGTATCATAGAACAAGAGCCTTATTTACCTACTTCTTATATTATCCTGGGTTGGCAAACTGAGAAAGATTATATCTTTCTTGATAGTTTCAGAAAATTTCTTGGCATAACCCAGATTGGCCTGTTTGGATAAAATGTTCATCTGTTATTCAATTACTGTGGGGATAGAGTTGTCTGATCTTCTAAACCAGCCAGATCTTTCCCTCTCTCTCTTCCTCCCTCTCTTCTTCGCTCCTTCTCTCTCAGTAAAACATACTAATGCATTTACATGTTTGTTTACTATCTCTCTTCCTTCTAAAGGTGAAATATCTAGTAATTATATCAGGCTTTTTTGTTTCTGGATAAAATGATGGCCCTAAGTATTCAGATTTATGAATGCATTGTCCTGAAGGTAAATATTTTTGTATAATAATGATTTGAGGAATATGGGAGGGCTAGGTGCAAGAAATAAGCAGTAGGTAGCAAAACTGAGTGCAGGTTGGAGACCTATTTTGAAGAATCGTAAGGAAGATATCCAGTTATTTATCATGGTGTATGTTCATCCATGAAATAATCAGGTAATTCTACATCAGATGGCCTCTTGGTAAGTCTTAGGAGAGGGAAAATTAGCATATAGAATGGTACAGGGACACAGAGCCTAACAGATTTACAGAAAGTATATATATATAGAGAGAGATAAAGAGAGAGAGGGAGCAAGAGAGGCACTATATATAAATTCTTACTGCTGATACTTGATAAGACCAATTTTTTATGTTAATAGTACTCTCCTGTCATAAAGACTGTCTCATCACCCATTGTTCAGACACTGCTCTGGTCAGGGATCTTTAATTTTTTATTTAATTTTTATTTTAGAGAGAGAGAGCACACATGTAGGGGAGAGAGGCAGAGGGAGAGAGAGAGAATCCCAAGTGGGCTCCATGCTCAGTGTGGAACCCGATGCAGGGTTGGATCCCACTACCCTGGGATCATGACCTGAGCCTAAATCAAGAGTAGGATGCTCAACTCACTGAGCCACCCAGGTGCCCCATGGGATCTTTTAGATTCATAGCAAAGACACTAGTGATTAATTGTCCCAGTTTGTCCCATTCCTTGGTTTTCCCTTTGAGTCACAAGTAGTGAAAGCAGAATGTGCTCCAGGCATAAATTTATGTATTGTTTCTTGTGTCTTAATATTATATATATTGACAGAACTGATGCTGTTTGTCACTTGACTTTATTCTCATCCTGGGCACATAAGAAAAGTCTGTATTTTCTTGCTGTTAGGTTGTGTCACTGAGATTGAGTTTTGGCTAGTAAGATGTGGACAGTTGTTATGTGTATTATTTCTTGGCCTGGATTTAAAAAAAGTCTGCATAAATCCCCAGATCATACTTTCCCTATAGTGGTGACTCTGGAGGCCAAGTATTACAGATGGTATAACTACAGAGAGGAAAGTTGACTGAATCATGTTAGATTGCATGTGTAAGATATAAATTTTTATTGGCTAATAAGCCTTTGAAATTTCAGGGTTTATTTGTTGCAACAGTTAGAGTTGCTTACTCTAACAAATACATTATGCCATTAGCCTAATCACTGTGTATATATGACTGAAAATAAATAAAATTCAATTTGATAATAGACTTTAGGATTTCATCAGTGCTTATTATTATCAATTTGCCAATAAATGTCCTTACAGGGTCAAAAAAGCATCCATTCCTCTCATGAAAGTTCCTTGATTCCTCTAAACTTTCTCTTCCCATACGTTACATTCCAGCTATATTCTCTTGTGTATACCCCCAGGCTTTCAAAGAGCATCAGATCCATTTCCTTATTTATTGGGAAATAAATCATTACATCTCAATTCCATCATTTCTTTTATGAGTTAATTTCTTCCTCAAAATGACACCATGGGTCCTGATTTCTTTCTTCACCTTCTGAATGCCTAGTATCTCTTTAATCATTCCATCCACATGGACATAAATTAGGAAACTGATCTTATAATTCTTTAAATTCAATCATTTTGTTATTTTAATTAAAATTAAAGTTATATTTAGTCCAAGCAATAATCAAAGGTAATTTAATGTTGAGATATAGTTTTTTCATTAGTGTTACTCTACAATATTTTTTTTCACTGAATATAAATCATGTTTTTTTGTTTGTCTATGCTGAGAGATTCTGTGCTTGTGGCCCAGTTGCCTTAGCCTACTGAAAGAAATACTGTCACCTCTTGAATTTCTAATTTAAAAATTTTCTCTTGTATCCTCAGTTTTGTATCATAGTTACAGCTCTGCTTTCTTCTTACATCATACACCTCTCTTTTTCAATCATTCAAGATTCTGCATTATGTTTCCTTCATTCCTTATCTACTCCAGATTTTTTTTTCTTTTTTCTTCAGTATCAAGTTTTCCTGGAAGGTCTTTTGATTATCATCATTATGTATTTTATTCACCTTTATATAACTCTATAATAGCATATTATATCAAAGGGCTGTTTTATTTATCATTCACTTTCTAATGCCTAATTATTTTGTCTTATGTTTTTTTCTACAGCAATCTTTATGGATTGCACATTAATTTAATATGGTCTCTTACATGAACTTTCCTGGAGGAAGCACTTCATTGTATTTTAACTTGTTCCAATCTACAAATGTTTCAGGTGTGTAAGTGCTGGCTCTCAACTTCCATTGTAATGAAGTCTGATGCAGATATCATGTTACTGTTAATACTGCTTTTCTGTTTTCCATAATTCTCAATAGAGTGTGTAGTTTCTAGTAAATTCTTCTTTTTAATTTTTTTTAAGTTCATGTATTTATTTTGAGAGAGACAGAGAGAGAGGGAAAGAGAGAATCCCAAGCAGGCTCCACATTGTCAGTGTGGAGCCCAACTTGGGGCTTGAACTCATTAACTGTGAGATCATGACCTGAGAAAAAATCAAGAGTCAGAAACTTATCCAATTGAACCACCCAGGTGCCCCAGTTTCTACTATATTCTTAACTGTTAATTAAATCAACCTGAATTAGAGTAAATTCACATTTATACAGGTGACTATCATAATTGTAGAAATTGATGAAAATGTCAAAATATTTATATATAAACTAACATTCTTTATACATAAGAAAGAAAAAATAATAATACACATTGCATTCTAGTAAAAGGAAAAACTGAATCAGAACATTCTTAGAAATTCTGAATGTCACAAAAATCATGATTCACGAAGAGCATTGGTGTAATAGTTAAACTCTTACCTTTTGGAGCCACACAATGGCTCCATAGCTTATTCTGGACTCATAGCTTATTCCAGATTTACTGCTTTGAGATATTAGCAAGGTATTAAGCTCCCTGTGACTCAGGTTTTCATTTTGTTTTTATTTTTGTTTTTATTTTTTATCTGTAAAATGGCAGTAGTTACTTCACAGGGTCTTATGAACATTTAGTACGATAATACTTGTGGTATGTAGTAAGCAGTGTATAAGTGTTAACTCTTCAAATCTGTGTTGGTTATTTGTCTTGCTACTGTCTGCTCATGAGAATAAATATAAAACTAAGTTTTCTCAGGTACTCCTGAGGCAGTGACTTATAGAACATTTAGGTTGATTTTGATTTAACAACACCTAAAAAGGTTTTTTCAAATTTGGGCTGTAGCACACCACTAAGAATTGTTTGGGGATGGGGGTAGGTGGAGAGAAAACTTGGTTGAATTACATACAATTTTGAACAGCATTTATTAAAACAGACAAGTATGGTGGTATTTAAAGGCAAAGTTTCCTGTCTTGGGATGGGTACCAGTCACAGGTGGTTAAAGATCATTTTTGAGCTACTTATAGACATTTTTTTTCCCCTTGCATTATGTACTGCTGTGTCATCCTGCTATTTCATCATCTTTTTGAAAATTCCTGTGATGATCATCTTAGAAGTTAACAGGCGTCTACACTAATCCTATTACACTGGAATGTCTTTACTAAAGTCTGTAAGGTTCATGGCTGTCACTATTATTCCAGTTGCCACTCCTTCCAGCATGCTGGTGATGCAGGCAGACTGGGTCTGAGAACCTAGGGGAGGGTCCTGTGGGCCAAGATTTCTTGGCTTCACACAAGATAGAAATCAAATGCAAGCTAGAGAAAGTGGAAATGGAGTTTATTGAATAGCATGAATGACAGAGAATAGCAGATGGAGTGTCTGGGAGACTCATAAAGGAGAGAAGAATGAGTCTCATCATTGCTTGGGGTTAGGGGTTATATTGGGAATTAATCTAGGGTATGTGTTCCTTCAGGAATCCATGGTAGGATCCAATCAAAGGCAAGTGTCAGGTGACCAATAGGTGTTATTCCGTAAATTATTGAATCATCGGCCAAGGTTTTTTAAAAGCTAATGTCCTGGAATGTGTTTGGAATATGAGTCTTCTTAGGTGTTATCAGATGTTTGGGCCTAGGAAAAAACTCAGAGAATTATTACCTTTCTTGTTTCTCTCTTAAAGTGGGAACATAGCTTCTTTGGCTTATTCAGTGGAAAAATATGGAACATGAGTAAATTGGGCCTATCAGAAAAACAGCAGAGATGTAGCCTTTCTGAAATGGAGCCTCTTCAGCTTTCCTGCTTCACTGGGATGCTGGACAACTGGGGGGCTGATGTGTTGTTTATCCATTTCCATGGTGTAAATGTTTCTACCAAGCTCAGTTTAAAGCCACCAGTGGTGTAATAACTATCTCATAAAATGCCAGAACATTTAACAATCAACTTACGAGAACCAGAGTAGGCCTTCTGACCCAATGCTGATATTTCTCTTTTTATACATAGGTTCTTTCAAAATTTCCTAAATGTGAACAAGAGTAAAGTTTCTCCTAATTCCAGCTTTAACTTCTGCAGTTCTTGAGGGACCAAGAAGGAATTTGCATAGTTAATGATGGGATGAAAACACTTCTGGGCGAAGTGATATTAGAAGATTATTCTTTAGACTTTTTCATGTGTTCTTCCATAAAAGGCCCATGCCATAATTACAGAGCGGGCTCAAAGTGACAGCTTGTTTTTGAGGCCTTTGCAACCAAGAACTAGGGTATAGGGATGGGAGCAGTATCCATTCTTTCCCTCCTTCCTATGTGGGCTGCAAACACAGAAAACACATGGAAAAATAACAAAGGTAGAGAATCTTATTATATTTTCCTTCAGAATGCCTAGTACAGCTTGGCCTTTCCTCTCCAATATTCCTGCAATTCTCCCTTAAGTATTCTGAGGAAAAGTTTGAAATAACTAAACTACAATTTAATGCATTGCAGCTGTCTTAACTAGACTTTCTTGCAACCTTCTTTTAATGACTCCTTTCATTATTCTATTCCCTTTACCAATTTATATTTTAGCAATAATTGCCTTTAAACAGAACATGAGTTGGGTGATAACAACAGTAACAAAAACCATGTTATTATTTTCTGTTCATAACAATGCAAAACTTCAGAGGCAAAGATTGTTCTATTGTACTTACCTGATTACCCTACTTGTAATGGGGGAGGTTGGCATTCCTTTCTATAGAAAGAGAGAAACAATACCAACTGCCTTGCTAGTTTAGTAAAAACACGCACAGATTACATTTTATATGGCACCCAGCAGTTGAAGAGGTGAGAAATTAGTACTAAACTCTGCAAGAAAAAAAATGTCATTTTGAGATTCCTGATAGCAGACTGATTGTTCATGTTCATATGTTTCAGACATTACTTAGTGATTTTAGTGGTTGCCAATTCACTTGTTCTTTTATCTGAGTCTTACATTGACTTTAGGCTCACTTGATTCTGAGCACTGAAGCTGAAAACCAGTCAGTTTAAGGGCTGAGGGAATAATACATAGATGAAATTATGCTGTTTCTTCTATATACATAAAACCTTTCTCTAAATAACACGGGACACTTGGGACGTGTTATCTTGCTAATCTCTGTAATCGCCTGATTAGATTAATTAGATAGATATTGCTTCATTAAAGGGAGATGTAGGGTCTCAACAGAGGTGGTCATTTCTCAACTCCCTCCCCATGTTCTAGCTGGGAGATGAATGATCTTTTTAGGATTCCCTTGTGAGGCTGGGCCAGCCATGACCAAAGAAATAGGATAGGATTGGGTTGAAAAAACCTAAGAAGCAATATATTGATAATATTACTGCTCTGCATCACACATCGAATGAGAAAATTAATATGTTAAATACAGATTGTTTTATTCAAAGACCTAATTTTGGAAACTATTATCCATTGATACTTTGTTGGATCAAACTCTAAAAATCAGGATAAAAATAATAAAATTATGTACCTTCTTTCCCCCCAAACACCATACAAACCAAAAGTAACTTTGGTATGTTATATAAAGCACCAAGGGAAGTAACTTCAGAAATTAAAGGTTCATTTTGTTTGTATGGTTCTTAACAATGATCAAAGACAGTAACATTTCAGAATGACATGAAGGTAATTACAAAACAGTGTATCAGCAAACACATTGATTACATTGTTTATCTAACCATATACAATGGGACGATATCACTGATAGACAACTTTCTGCTCTATTTGGTATTGATAATTTCAGATCTTTCTAATTACAATAGCATTACTTAGTCCTGCACGATCCAGCTAGCATTATTCTATAAATCAGCAATATATATTCCTTAGAAACATGAAAGTTCTTTTCCATTCTTAGCAATGTGCAGATCAATTTTCAGGAGTCATTCTGACTGAGCAATTTGATTGCATCTTAAGAGGTTAAAACTCCTCTGGCAAGATATGCTGATTTATTGGTTTCAAAATGGAAATGAAAATTCTAAGTGCTGGATCAGCAAAAGCAAAGCACAGAAAGCTAGTGACCTTCAGGACTCTTGAGATTCAGTGTTAAGGTGGCCTGATCCCAAACTCAGAGAAAGAATTGGCTCCATAGGCCTTAAACAAGCTTTGATTTCTAAATTGCAAATCCTGTGGCTGGGCTTTAAGAAAATATTCAGGGTGGTCTATCTGGCTTTGCTGCTGAGTTGAACAAATCTAGGAGGTAAAATGTGAATGATGTTTACATCTAGTCTATGCAAATGGTTCTCCCTTCAGTGGAATTTCAATTTGACTTTTGTGCTATAGAACTGTGTAACATGGTAGCCCTGCTTTGCCATACTTCACTGACATATATTCATATTCTTTATCTGTTGCCTAAACCATACCTATTCTCAAGATTGTTCCCTAGGAATGATGCGTTTCTTTCTAATGATGCTGTAGTTTAGAGTCTCTTTGTTCCTGAGTTGTCAGAATAACTACACAGTAATGGTCATGACCAAATGTAACAAATGACGAGGTATGAGCTGTGTTTCTGTGCTCTGAAAGCTAAGTTCCTCAGCTAGGAAAATAATTTAATTCAAATTTTGGGACACACACATATACATCATTTTAGAATCCCTTAATATTCATAATACTCCATTAGTGTTAGGTATAAACAAATTGAATATAAGAGTCTCTGCTTTTGAGATGTTTGCTGTCTAAATGGTTTTGCAAACACATTTTTAAAGCTTAAGTAAATGGTACTGTTCATGGGTCATAGGTTGCTAACTTGTGATCTATAGGATAATTAAGTGATCTAAAGCAATTTCTAAAAATGAGAAAGGAATAATTCAATACATTGACTAATAAATAGGTTTGGGTCATTTTTCAGCTAAGACAGGCCTTGTTGATTTACAAGGAGGTGGAGGATATTGGCAGCAGTGCATATCAGCTTCCATTTGATAAACTTTCTACAAATGTTGGAACATTGCAACAGGTCACAGGCTTTAAAGTGGCAAGTCTGGTCTCTGAGATTTCTTGGGGACTAAGTCATATATGGCTTCATTATGATTATTGTAATTTGGTAAACCCTATTCTATCCCACCAAAATGAAAGAGACAAATCTGTGACTATATCAATTCATGGTAGAATGCAACAAAACACACAAATAGCTAAAATTATGTATATGTGTATATATATATGTATACATGTATACATATGTATATGTACACGTATGTATACATATGTATATGTATGTATACATATATGTGTGTGTGTATATACACACATATACACACACATATATACACACACATATACACACATATACATACACATATACACACACATATATACACACATATACATAATTTTCAATTTTGTTACATCAGCTATTGCATCATGGGGGGAAAGGGCAAATTGCTTTTAGGGGTGTATATCAACTAGGTGATGTAGATTTGACTTTTATCCCAACCTAGGTGATGTAGATTTGAATTTTGTCCCAACAAGGGCTAATTTGCCTCCACTCCTTTACTCCTGTTTTGTTATTAATGGGTGCTAATAGAAAGTTCTTATTTTTCTGGCTTTATATGTTGATTGTGTTTTGAATAAATTACTGTATTCTATTTTAAATGATAATCTTTCATTTTGTATGTTAACTGAACATCTATCTGCTGAACATTAGTGTTTGGGATGCAATGCAGCTTTTTCATGTGATAATCTAAATAAAACCACAATATGTTATCTTACATGGATGTCTCTGTTTTTCCTAAAAAAATAAGACCTTATTAGTTTAAGTTCAGCCCAGCTTTCTTACTCCTCTTTACTTCAAGTAATGTTGAGTCAAAAAACCATATTAAGATACCTGATCTGTACAAAGTACTAAGGAATGGAACCATGTGTAGATCACACAGAGCTCTGTACCTTCACCAATGAGTAAAGAAAGTGAAGCCTAGACTCAGAGATGTCAGAGATAACTGAAATATTTTCTTAAAAGTTGAATGCAGATCAATCATACAGAAGTGTTCTTAAAATTTGTTTTAGGCATGTTTCTATCTCAGGAGCACCTACAACATTTCCTCTTTGTGTCACCCACACAGCTTCTTCACTGCAGCCCAAATCTCCTATGCCTGTGAACTGTCTCTTCCTACTTGCTGCTTGGGCATACCATGCTATTTCTCCTACACACTAAGCATGTGCAGGCCTCAAAATAGATGTTGTATGCTCTTCCCATGAAACCTGACCACAATCCCAGCATTTAAGCCTCTTTACATTCTTTACATATATAGAGGATAGTTCCTTCCTTTAACATTAAGGTGTTTGCAGTCTAATGAGGGGCAAAGGATACTCTCACATTATATATATATGTGTGTGTGTGTGTGTGTGTGTGTGTGTGTATATATATATATATATATATATATGTGTGTGTGTGTGTATATATATATATATATATATATATACACGTATATATATATACGTATGTATATATATATATACACGTATATATATATACATACGTATATATATATACGTGTGTGTGTATATATATATATATATATATATATATATATATATATATATATGAAAACTGAGGGTCTGGGGAATTGGTAATAACAAGAAAAATGTCACTGCCTAGCTTAAGGAGATCATAAGGAACATTTTCCTTTGATACTTCCAAGGTCTTGCTTTTTTCTCATATATTTCTAGTTTTTGCTTTCTTAAGGTTTTTACTTTTCAAACATCACCACCAATTTCTCTTTATAGCTTTGATGAATTTATAAAATACATTTTTTCCATATTGAGTCCAATATTATCATGACAGTTTTTCTCATATGGACTGGGGAGTTGAATCATTGTGAATGTAATTCAGGATATTACCTGCCAGGAGTAAGAGGGAAAAGGTATGGGTAGTGCATGTTGAATAGCTGTAGAAGCAGCATGCATGTAATGTAGAAGAACATAGAAGACCTTTTCCTTGTAATTAAAAAGTAGCATCAATTTTATTTAGACAGTGAAACAGAGCTTGGATATAGTAAGCAATTGGTGGGTGCCATTAAATCCTTTTAAATGTGCCCTTTAAAATGACCATCAAGTGACCAAAGGGTCCTAGGTGAATTGGTTATGAAAGCAAGTTTTGCTTGCAATTATTTTGATTGAAAAATCATGAAATATCAGGGAAAACAAATTTATATAATTTTTTTCAGAATTCATTGGTTTCTTCATTTATTCATTCATGTAGTTAACATATGTTTATGATGATTTTTCTTAGTGCCAGAAACTGCATTATACAGACATGGTCCAGGGTACCATGAATTTTAGAGACCATAGGGACAAACAGATACTAAGTCAATGAGAACAACTAGAAATATAATTATAAATTGTGATAATTATGAATGCAGAGATTTTTAAAAAAACTTTTTTTTTTAATTTTTTTTTTTCAACGTTTATTTATTTTTTGGGACAGAGAGAGACAGAGCATGAACGGGGGAGGGGCAGAGAGAGAGGGAGACACAGAATCGGAAACAGGCTCCAGGCTCTGAGCCATCAGCCCAGAGCCCCACGCGGGGCTCGAACTCACGGACTGTGAGATCGTGACCTGGCTGAAGTCGGACGCTCAACCGACTGCACCACCCAGGTGCCCCAAAAAACTTTTAAATGTATATTTATTTTTGAGAGACAGAGAGAGAGAGCCCAAATAGGGGAGAGGTAGAGAGAGGGAGACACCGAATCCAAACCAGGCTCCAGGCTCTGAGCTGTCAGCACAGAGCAGGATGTGGGGCTTAAACTCACAAACCATGAGATGATAACCTGAGCCAAAGTCGAACGCTCAATCAACTGAGCCACCGAGGTGCCCCTGAGATTTTTTTTTAATAAAATGAGGACACATGGAGTGCCTGTCATTAGGGGTCCAACTCTTGATTTTGGCTCAGGTTATAATCTTGTGGTTGGTGAGTTGGAGCCCTGCATTGGCTTCTGCACTGGCAGTGTGGAGCCTGCTTGAGATTCTCTCTCTCCCACTCTCTCTGCCCCTCCCCCTCCACACTCTCTCTTTCTCAAAATAAATAAATAGACTTTGAAAAAAATGAGGACATGTAAGTGACTTTATAAAAGAAATATTATATAGTGATTAAGAACTTATTCTTTACACTGCTACATGAATTCAGCAAAGTCCAAGGATATAAAATCAATGTACAGAAATCAGTTGCATTTCTATACACCAATAATGAAGCAATGTAGAGAAAAATCAAGGAATCGGTCCCATTTACAATTTCACCAAAGCTATAAACTACATAGGAATAAACCTAACCGAAGTGGTAAAAGATACATACACTGAAAACTGTAGAAAAGACATTGAAGAAGACACAAAGAAATGGAAAAGATTCCATGCTACTGGATTGAAAGAACAAATATTGTTAAAATGTCAACACTACACCAAACAATCTACATATTCAATGCAATCCCTATCAAAATAACACCAGCATTCTTCACAGAGATAGAACAATCCTAAAATTTGTATGGAATCAGAGAAGACCTGAATAGCCAAAGTAATGTTGAAAAAGAAAACCAAAGCTGGTGGCATCACAATCCCAGATGTCAAGCTGTATTACAAAGAGGTAATCACTAAGACAGTATGGTACTGGCATAAAACAAACAAACAAACAAACAAACAAACAAAGAAAAAACAAAGAAAAAATAGACATATAGATCAATGGAACTGAATAGAGGACCCAGAAATGGACCCACAAACATATGGCCAACTAATCTTTGATAAAGCAGGAAAGAATATATCCAATGGAAAAAAGTCTCTTCAGCATATTGTGTTGGGAAAACTGGACAGCGGCTTGCAGAAGAATGAACCTGGACCACTTTCTTATACCATACTGAAAAATAGACTCAAAACGGCTGAAAGACCTAAATGAAATATAGGAAAACATCAAAATTCTAGAGGAGAAAATAGACAAAAACCTCTTAGACCTCGGCCACAACTTCTCACTTGACATGTCTCTAGAGGCAAGGGAAACAAAAGCAAAAATAAACTACTGAGACCTCATCAAGTTAAAAAGCCTCTGCACAGCAAAGGAAACAATCAGCAAAACTAAAAAGCAACTGATGGGATGGGGGAAGGTAGTTGCAAATGACATACCAGATAAAGGATTAGTATCCAGAATCTATAAAAAACTTATCAAACTCAACACCCAAAAAGCAAATAATCCAGTGAAGAAATGGGCAGAAGACATGAATAGACACTCTTCCAAAGAAAACATCCAGGTGCCTAACAGACTTAAAAAGATGCTGAACATCATTCATCATCAGGGAAATACAAATCAAAACAACAATGAGATACAACTCACACCTTTCAGATTGGCTAAAATTAACATCTCAACTGATGTTGGTGAGGATGTGGAAAAAGGGGGACCCTCTTGCCCTGCTGGTGAGAGTGCAAACTGGTGCAGCCACTCTGGAAAACAGTATGGAAATTCCTCAAAAAATTAAAAATAGAACTACCCTACAACCCAGTAATTGCACTACTAGATATTTATGTAAAGAATACAAAAATGCTGATTCAAAAGGGCACATGCATCCCATTGTCTATAGCAGTGCTATCAACAATAGCCAAATTATGGAAAGAACCCAAATGTCCATTGACTGACAAAGGGATAAAGAAGATGTACACACACACACACACACAAACACACACACACACACACACACACACACACTGGAATATTAGTCATCAAAATGAACAAAATCTTGCCATTTGCAACAACATGGATGGAACTAGTATGTATTATGCTAAGTGAAATAAGTCAGGCAGAGAAAGACAAATTTATGATTTCACTCATATGTGGAATTTAAGAAACAAAACAAAACAAAACATAGGGGAAGACAAACAAAAATAAGATAAAAACAGAGAGGGAGATAGACAAACCATAAGAGACTCTTAAATACAGAGAACAAACTGAGGGTTCCCAGAGGGGTTTTTGGTAGGGGGATGGGCTAAATAGGGAATGGGCATTAAGGAGGGCACTTGTTGGGATGAGCACTGGGTGTTATATGTAAGTGATGAATCACTAAACTCTATTCCTGAAATCATTATTATACTATATGTTAACTAACTTGGATTTAAATTAAAAAAATGTTAATTACCTATGATGTGAAACTGGTGATAAAAAATATATATGCATCAAATATAAACAAAAAAGAACTTATCCTCTGAAGTCTGTCTGGATCTGGTTTCCCCACTTCCAAGCTTTGTTATATTGGTAAATTGCCTAACTTTGTCATATATTATTTTCTCATCTGTGTAATAGTAATAACATCGTATTTGCTTCATAGAGTTAAATAAGGATGGAAAGAATTAATATATAAATGTATGTTAATTTCTTAAAGCAGTAACTGGGAAGAAGGTTAATAAGTTTTCAATACATACTGACTATTATAATTCAGATGATCAGGGAAGTCCTCTGTAACAAATTGATATATATTTTATGTTGATGTTTCTAGAATTATTTTATGTATTAATTTGTGTTTTTCCTTGTGCATCTCACATAAAATGAAAGGCTTAAAATTGTCAGTGTTCCTTTCTTAATGGTAGCAAAATGCCACTTTCATATGTGGTCTAGCCAGTGATGCACAGGAAGTTTCAGTGATAACTTTATTTTTAATTGTTACAGATTAATGTAAATCTTACTGAGAGAATGACTGTTTGAGTTTTTGCATGAGTCTTTTCTTATGAACCAGTGAATAGAACAGATTTTATCATGGCATTTTATATGATAGAAATTAGTAATTATTTCCAACATTAATTGATCAATTCATACCAAATTTGCATTATGAAAACTTGGCTTAGGAGGAAAATGTCTGTATTTTAAAGTGTGTTATAAAGTCAAAGTTTTGAGAGCCTCCCATCTAAGAGAGTAGCAATTTGGAGGCTTTAGGAAGACATTCATGCAAAGCTTTAAAATCTCTTGTAATAGGAATCTGACACAAGATATTAGGCCACTGAGAATCATTTATTTGAAAACCCTGACTATTGTTCTGCTGTGAATCTTTGTGTACTGATGGTCACAAAGGAGTTTTTCTTAACCTCTGCCATATCCTACATTGGGTAGGATTCAAGGAGACGTTTGTTGTCTAATATGCTTTCTTCTGGAACAATTCTCAATCTGCCAGGCCTTCCTGGTGAGTGAGGTAGGGAGGCTCTTTGATTTCTAGACTGTCTTGGTACCATTTATATACAGTGGCTTCCTTTTCTGAATAGGCCTTGAGTGGCCTGAAAGAGACAAACTGTACCTTTGAAAGGACTCAACTTGCTGTTCCCCGGGAATAATTCATCCATTCATCCACTCAGAGAATTGGTTGATAAAAGTATTTATTTTCAGTATATACAACTTTTCTCCTTTCCAGCGACTCAAAATTTGTTTTGCTTTGGGTTTTGATTTTTATAACCTAATCTACCATATCAACAATGGTTTTTTATAGAGCCCCTGTGCAAAGATGCATGCTTTAACTGGGTTTGTGATTAATTAATTAATTAATTAATTAATTTATTTATTTATAGTTAATTGCAAAACAAATGTAAGTATGGCAAAGGGAATTTGTGCTTAGTAAATTCAGAGAAAAATAAGGAAGATTTACACATGTAATAAATATGAGATTCAGACAAGGAAGCGGCCATTTTTTGTATCCCTCACACTACCTATTTTGTGCCTGTCACATAATAGAATCTCAGTATATGTTACAAATCAGTTGAATTAGCATTCAGGGCCCCAACTCACTCTTTTCAGACCACACAGACTATTCTTTTTAATGGGTAACTAAATAATGTGAAATTTATTAACAACAATGTTGTTTGTGTATTTAAAGGCACTTGTATGAAATAAAGACACAATGATTACAAAAGCAATGTGATTTTCTCTATGTTGCTTATTGAAACTGAAGGGAAAAATAAACAGAGAAACAAAATAATTAAATTGACCATGAATTAGTTTTAGGCTCTTCTCTTCCCTCTTTCGTTCCTTCTTTTCTTTCTTTTTGTTCCTTTTTATTTTCTTTCTAACTGAAAACTACACTGTAAATTTCTGTACCTACAAAAGGTACTCTTTCATGGTCGAAAGAGTACATAAAGATTTGAATTATAGAGAAAAAATGTTAACAGATATCAGAAATCTGATCGTAATGAAACAATCAAACATTAGAAATCAAGTCCCTTTAAAACATGTTAGACTAAAATAAAACATATCATGACCAGTCCTTGTTGTCTTATTTCAGGTTATTGATACAAACGCCTTTAAATTTTCTCCTTGTCAAGTCCTTAATAAAAGGTCTAATGATACTTATTGCTAAGGAATGAGAACAGAGTTTTGAGTAGAGAATTATGTCATGCCTTGAAGACCTCCTTTTTCTTAGAGCGTTTACAATAACCATTCCATTGCTTAATTCATTCATTAAAAAAAATCTGAAATAACTGTAGAGTTATGAATAAAAGTCCCTAATTTCTTAAAGCTAGTGGAGGATCATAAAATAAACAAATACATAATGTCAGTTTGTGATATATGCTATGAAAAAAGAAATAAAGCAGGTGATGTACTTAGAGAATGAAGAGATTGGCAAGGTCCTGATATGGCCATGGTGTTTATGGAAGTTCTCTCTGAACAAATGACTGTGATGGCTTTTTGATATGTTAATTGAACTAAATTACTGCTCCCAGTTATTCAATCAAACAGTAATCTAGATACTCTTGTGAAGAAATTATGCTGATGTAATTAAAGTTGCAGTCGACTTTAAGTAATTACTTACTTTGACTTTAAGCAAGTTAACTTTAAGTAACTTCAAGTTACTTTAGTAACTTGACTTTAAGTAATTATTCTGGATGGACCTGACTTAATTGGTTGAGAGGCCTTAAAATAAGAATTAAAATCAATCTTTCCTGAGAGACAAGACCAATTCTGCCTGTGGACAACAATTTCATGCCTGTGGAGGTACAGTCTGATCTTCCCTTTCTGATGGTTTTCCTTATAAACTTTAGACTTTCTAAGCCAGCTTCACAATCACATAAGCATTTTTCTAACAAGTTTTCTTTCTTATAATATATAATACATAACATACAATACATATTATATAATACATATTATATTATATATAATTTATTGTTATATATTGTTTCTCTGGTTGAAGTCTGAACATGTTAACGTTGAAGCAAAATCCTCAGTGAACTGGGGAAATAACTCATTTTAAGGTCTTTAGGCACAATATTTTAGGCAATGGATTAAGAAAGACCTTGAGGCAGAAATGAGAGTTTGAGGAAAATGAAAAACCCTATGGTTTTAATGTGAGTGCATGGATTGGAGAGTTGTATATTTTTGATACAGATAAAAACAGGGATGAGATTTTGTGGGGTTTTGTAGGCCATGGGAAAAAGTTAAGATTTTATTTGAGTATAAGGAGGGTTTGGGTCATTGGAGGATTTTGAGCAGTGAACTGATGTGCTCAGATGAATACTGTAAATAGCTGCTGTATGAAAAAAATAAGTCCTGGGGGTTATGATCAGCATGAGGAAGACCCGGGAGGAAGCTGTCACATTGAGGTCTTTGCAATGGGTGATGGTGGTTGGGCTAGAGCGGTGGCAGAGCAAGTGGAAAAAAGTGAATGCCTGCGGATATAGTTTAGTGACAGAGCTTGCAGGGCTCATTGCTGGATTGGGATCTGTGGGGTAAGCGAGAACAAGGAATCGAGGACTAAAATGAGCCTGAGAAGCTGGATGGATTTATGATTTACTGAGAACAAGAAGATTGAGGAGGGGCAAATAAGTGAGACATACTGGAATCGAGGGAAGAAGTGGAGGTTTTCATCTCTTTGACAGGAGAAACATCAGAATCTTGGTTACAGATGCAGGTAGATTGGAAGGTGTGGTTTAGGAACAGTATGTAAGTTCTCTTCCCATTGCTTCTATGTTTCTGTGAAATAAAAAGGGAAAAACCTTCTCTGTTGCAGTAGTATCCATAATGTGGGTTAAAACACCAGAAAGTAGCCACTTAGGAGAGCTTCGGGGGAAAATGCGCTCAGTTAAGGGGCTTGGTTTCTTACGCAGATTGTGGAAACAATATTAATGCCACAGAGGTAGGCTGGGGGTGGGTAGGTGCACAAAGACCTCATGAAGATCTGTCTCTTAAATCTTGAAGTGGACAATATTATAGCCGGTGTGTTCCTGCAAGAACTGTGAAAGGTAAGGAGCTTCTCACTCAGCACTGTGAACTTTTTCTGTCAGCATCTTCCTGTGTTCTTTTCAACATATCTGGGGGAAATTTGTATAATTAACATTATGTAAGGTCCACATACATAAAGGCCAAGGGAACATTTGTGTTAAGGATGATTTTACCCCATGAGTAAGTTGGGTCTCCTGACCCTCTGATTTACTCTAGTTCTGCCATTGTCCTGTCCATTACCATTGTAGCCATCTATGTGCACGTGTGTGTGAGCTCTGATTGTGAGCATGGTTTAACTTTCCAAAGGGCTTCCTATGCCAATTAGGAGATAGAGCTCAGCCTCTATTTATGTGCCATAGAACATTCTTTTATATTGAAGGTGGCCTTGTTTGCTGCATATGGAAGACCTCTAGGGACATTGGGATTTGCCCAGCCAGTATATCCTTTTTATTAACTCAATAAACAGGTTTTGAGCCCCTATTATAAGCCAGGCTCTGGGGATTCAGCAGTGAAGAAGACAAGCCAGGTAAACAGTTTCCTGCCAACTATGAACTAAGAGAGGATGCAGGTACTAAACAAGTAAAAGTGTGATGTGCTCATTTAAGGAGTCTGACAGAGCATCATAGGAGCATATGCGATGGGGGGGGGGGGGTTGGGAAAGTGATGAGTAACTGATGTGTAGGCTGTGGCAGATGAAACAATGTGTACTAATTAAAGATTGAAGTATACTCAAAAGGCCCTGTTTTCCATAAGTCTTACAAAGGAATCTTCATGCCTGCCACTAGAGCTGGCTGTTGAGTTGCCTTCTCTTGTTGGTCCTATAGCTGTAGTCACATGAATGTTGGATATTATTGTCATCAAAATGGTGAAATCTGCTGCAATGCAGCACCCTGCAAGCTCCAAAACTGTGCTGTACCCCCAAGAAATGTCAATGAAAGGAAACTGCTATAGCAAAGATAGACGTACTTCAACCCCAACTGCTACCATCTACACTTAAGTCAGTTATCAGACTCTGATGCCACCATAACTGCTGTCACTAGCATCCCCTGTTGTATAGAATTTCCTAAGGCATGGCCAATGCCATGCATTGAAGATAATCCATTTTTCCTGTGTCTCTAATCTTTCCAGATTTTTTGTTTCTTTGTCCTTGCATCCCACAGAAAGTGCCATGTGAACTACCCTCTTAAGTTCTTTTCCTTTTTAATTGAAGGTTTCCCTGGGATACCTGTGGGCCTGTGAGGATGGGAGTGAGTGCATAGGAGAAGTCTGTAAAGGAGATGTCATATTGTACCCAGCATTGCCCTTCATTCAACCATAGACTACTGTAATTGGATCAAGATTTTGAGACTAACTTCCTTCACTTAGGATTTATGAGGATATTTATATTAGACTCAAATAATACTAAGCTCCTATGAGTTACACAGGAAATGCTTGATGTCATAGTTGCCTTGGTACAAAGAAACAAATAACCAATGCCATGTCAATGAATAACAAGTTGTTATTCAGTGGAATTGTGCTGTACTGCACATTTTCATTTAAATGTAGATGACAGATACCCTGCAAATACAATGATTTTTAAAATAGGCAAGTAGCAAAGGTCATACATAAAGGAACATCTTTAGTAGATACTTTATAAGTAAGTGTATCTGAATTTCTTCACAGATTCAGCCTATGAAATGGTGAGTCAATTATTTTAGAGATTTTGATATACTAATCAACTAAATGTATCTGACATCAGTGTATTTAGAAACATTCAGATCTGATTGGCTCATTGAAAATTTTGTCACATAAATCTGAAATGACAAATTCACTGCTAAAACTATTCATTCCTATGCTTTTGCATATGTTAATGTCATTCTATCACTTCTTCTCTGGAGTAGTAAAATGGATAGTTATTATTTTTGCTCTTCTTAAATATTATCTCTCATATAACATGCACCACAAACACTTTTGTTACTTCTAAGACAGAACGTATTTTCTGGGAAAGATTCAAAGATTTTTCTTTTATTCTGAAATATTTTCATAAAAGAAAACCCTGTATCAGGGTCAGAAGAGATTATTTCTAATCTAAACCTCTATGTTGAGGAAGCCTAGGTAACTATCAAGTGGCCTCTATATACACGTTCTTGATTAAACTGAAACGATGGGTAAGCTGGATAATTGTGAAGGGTATTGACTTTCTATAACATATGGGTCTCCTAAATTGTCATGCAGTAGCTCTTTACATCCTTGTTCTGTTCCTGTGGAGCTCTTTCATTGCCCATAGTAAAGGTCCTTTCTGGATTGAATAACATTGGCTAAAATTGGATGAGCTTCAGAAGATAGGATATGAAATGTTTACCAAAATACTACACATCTAACTCCTACCTTAAATGCTATCAAATTTAAGCTCTAATCACTTTATGTTTTTCTTAATAAGTTTTCTATACTAATTATTTTGAATCATTTTCTCAGTTAGTGTGTTTTCGACTATTGCAGCTGTTTCATGATGTAATGCATTCCAGACGTTTCACAGCTTGACTTGTGACTCTGTTCTTAAGATCTTAATTAAAACAATCAGTAAAAATAAAAACCTACATTTTGGCATCATCTAAGCGTTTTTTTGTGTTAGGTAATACATTCAATTCTATTAGGGAAAATGATGATGTGATTCATGCCGTGACTGTGCATTAAAAATGAGGCATTGATTTTTATATCTTCAAAATACTTACGAATAAAAATGCAAGACAACAAATGATAAAAGTCATAGTTAATTTTATCAAAAGGAAACTGGTTTTCTATCTTAATCATAGTTCTTATGATTAAGCCATTCAAATTAGCTTGAAGAAGAAGCAAACAAAGAAGTAGGAAGAAGAAGAAGAAAAGGTGGAAGGAATTTCATATAAAGTTACTGAGATATGTCGTGGATTCTGAAGAAAGACATGTTTCTAAACCCCTAAGGAACTGAATCTGGCTTTTATTGATTCTATTTTTTTCTTCCAAGATTTTATTTACATTCAAGTTAGTTAGTGTAGTATTGGTTTCAGGAGTAGAATTTAGTGATTCATCACTTACATATATCATCCAATGCTATTGATTCTATTTTTACTAAATACAATTATTAATTGCAGTTGAAATTACTAATTTTTAGGATTTTCGTTTCTTTCTTTCTTTGTGTTTTTGAGATTATTGTCTCTACTTTTAATTAGTTTTCTTATTTTCTTCTTTTTCTCCAAAACCAGATTTCTCTCCATTCTCAAGAAGACTTACCAAGCCTTATATAGACTTTGAAACCTATCTGCAGAGCCCTAAGAAAGAATGATGTGGTGAATCCAGCCTTAATCAGGTGCTCGTCTCTGGCCCAGTCAGTGATGACTACAGGTGGGTTTCAACCTGTGCAAGTATGACAGGAGGTGATCTAACTATGCAGGATGGGAGAGAAATTTTCAGAAAAATATAGACCATGGGTTGATGAAACATCACAAGATTTCTTCCATTAATTGCTTCTATTAATACCAACATTCAGGGTAAAATTACCAATACCTATGTTAATGACCCTTTGTTAATGATGGTTCTAATTGAAACCTCTGTCCAAAAAATGATTTGATGACAAATGAGGGAGGGGTAACCTTTTGAAGGGATCTTCTTGTATCTAAATTTTGACTGTGATTTGGGTGGCTCTTGTTTGTTTTTTGTAATAAAATTTCGAAGATTCTGTAGTAGCCATTTTGTTAGGCACAATTCTAAAGAGAACCGATAGAAAATAGGGTGGAGTATGGGAAGAGAGAGAGTATGCAAGCACAAGAGAGAGAGAGAGAGAGAGGGAGAAAGAGAGATCGATTTTAAGGAATCAGTTCATGTCATTCTGAGAGATGACAGGTAGCAAGTCCAAAATCAACAGGGCAAGTTGGTTGGTTGGTGATTCAGGCAAGAGTTGATGTTGCAGTCTTGAGTTCAGAGGCTGAAAACTGAGGGAGAATTTTTATGTTGCCATCTTGAGGCAAGATTCCTTCTTCTTCAGGAAACCTCAGTCTTTTAAGCACTTCCACTTGTAGGATGAAGCCCACCCACGTTATGGAGAGTAATGTACTTTTTTAAGTCAACTTTTGTAAATATTAATCACATCCTATAAAACAACTTTACAGAAAGATCTAGGTTAGTGTTTGACCAAACAATTGGTTACCATGGTCTAACCAAGTTGACACATAAATTTAACTATTACAGTGATCCAGCCCCCTTGTTTTTCTGTATTAATGGTGAGCTGCTAACTACTTAAGTTCTCTAAAGAGAGTCGATTTATATTGTTCCTTTATCTTCTTGTGATTGTATTTTATAATCTGTGGATAATTCAGCCTGTTTGGTTTTATATTATTATTTAGGAATGACAAACCTGACAAATGGACTGTGTGTGTGTGTGTATGTGTGTGTGTGTGTGTGTGTGTGTGTGTATTAAAAGGTAATTGTATTTACAATTACCTTTTAAAATTTCAAGTGCTGTATTTCATTGTTTGCAAACTGTTCTCATATTCTTGCAACAAATGGAATTTACATCATTATGATATATGTGACAGTGGTAAAGAAAGATAAGATGTCTTAGGATTGCAAAAAATTAAATACTTCCTCCTTTCATTGCTACTAGTAGCCACATCAAAAATGGGGGAAAACCATCTTAAACTGCAGGAAGTGTTGAGAATAAATTGTGATGTAAGTCAAATATTAGTGAAAATGAGATTGAATTAATATGGTGAAAGTTCACAGCAGACCTGCAACTATTAAAAAACTATTGTAGTGACTCTAAGAATATCAACAAGAAAGCAAAGCAGAATGACAAAATAACTGATATATAAAGGGAATTTAGAATAAGGGGCATGGGCAGGGGTTACAGATCCATGTTGTTAAAGTCCATTAGGAAATTCAAAAGCTGAGCAGGAACTAGGTTTTACTAGCTGAGAGTTCACATATAATCTCCACTAAATTGTTAATTTAACAGTGCAAATTATTTAATTCCAATTTAAGTTACTCTCTTAAGACGGTTTATATCTGGCAATCTTTGGAGTTATTCTAATAAAAAGAAAGATCGGTAATTGGGCCCTGAATTTGAGTTTATTATCATAAATCTATTATATGAAGTCAACATTTTATCAAGTACATGAAATGTTCCAATATGTAAAATAGAGTCTATCTGTCACATTTATTAAAAAGAATGAATGAATTATCATAAAGTTCTCAAACCTAGGTTACACTATGCTGTTTAGAAGGACATGCTTCTATTTATTGTCACCAGTATGAATGTATGCTACCAGTTCCCAGTAGCACACGGTAAAACTAACTGAACTATATAACTCAGAATGAGGACATGTGCACTCATGATATATGCCAATATAGAGCTGAGATGCCGAAAGACTCAATTCATTTATCACAATACGCAAATTATTCATTTTCTCAACATGCTTTAAGTTAACTTTTATTGCATTATATTCACATGAAATTTCTGGTAACTTTGATGGTTTCTTCTCTGTACTCCACATAAAAAAACAACAACAAAAAAGGAAATGAAAAAAAAAGACTATATACAGTACTTTTTAAATTTCCTTATGTCTAGACTAGGGGAAATCAAGCCCTATAGGCAGGAAACTATGTTGTACATTTAATAAACTCTGAACATGGAGCACACATGAGTAGATTTTGCTGTACTAATCAAATAAAAGACATAAAATGTTAATGAAACATTTAATGGTCTACATAATCATTATTGTGCAGCACAGTAATTAGGTATAAAATTGTAAGCAACTCACATGAAAGTCAATAATCATAATGCTTTTTGCTACAGTTTGAGTTCATAGTGTCCTGACACTACCTTTTGATAGTAATATGATGAGAGCCTACTCTAGCAGTGTTGTGAGTTCTGGTTATTCATATGATGAGAACAATTCATAGTCCATAATCATTTGAAGAAAAGGAAAGAAGATTCCACTTCAATTCTCACACAAAATAAGACATCATAGTGTGGAGTTCCATCTGTGTTTATTTTGCCATTAATGCCCTTCATGAAAGCATCAACCTAATATTTTCACAAGTCCTCAAATACTTGCATGCTTAAAGGGAGGAATCAAAAGGCAGACTTGTAGCACAGAAATAGAATGATGTGTGGGAGATTAATGCCTGTAGTAGAATCAGGATGTTAAGAATGGCGTGATTATGTTGGAGATTGAGGTAGAGGATGAAATTATAGTGCAAGCACCAAGTGTGGGACTTAAAGGGGGAAAGAGACATGGCCCAGAAGATGCCACAGGGGTGAATTTGAGCAGAGCAGGAGCTGGAGGAAGACCTTGCAGTGGGTTTTCACACCACTGATCAGGCAGCATACAGATCCTAAATTAGTTGAAGATGCCTGTGACACCAATATCTGGGTTCCTCTGACATTAACAAAGCTGGGATCTGCAGCCCTCATCATCTTCCTTGGGTTCAACCAGTCTGCAACAATGCTGCCTGCTTAAGAGCAACCATGATGTGGTGGCTACTTCCAATGGTCAGACCTTTGCATTTCTTTTCTCAAGACTCAGCCAAAGGAGTTGAGAAGAGAGGAATGATTTTAATGAAGGAGTTACCATATGGAGGCATGAAGGAAAAATAACGTCGACTTAATACCCCTTTATCTTTTTCCATACCTTTTTTAGTGATCTCTATTTTTTTTTTAAGAAGATGGGTAAAGGTAAAATAAAAGCTCTTTTTTCCCTCATTTATGCCAGCTCCATGCAGGTGAGAGGAACCTTAGAAATCTCCATTTGTGTCTTAAACCAAGCACAATACAGCAGTTTGCAACTCAGAGTTGAAAGATAAATGTTTTGTCAGCAGTCAACAGTCTTCAGTATTAACTTTTAATGCACATGTGGAAAAGACTAGAATGGCACAGATTTGTCTGCCCCAAAATTCCTTCCTACTGTTTCAATCTGGTTTCATTCATATTCCCTGGAAGAATGTGGGCAATTTTCTTCCCCTCAGTTTTGTCCTGTTGCTATCAGGCAGCATACATATCCTAAATTAGTTAAACATGCCTGTGACACCAATATCTGGGTTCCTCTGACATTAACAAAGCTTTAGCGTCTTCTAATCCAGAGCCATTGCCTCCTAAACAGTGCATGCTCTGAACTCAGCCCGTTTCCCCCTCCCCCTTTTCTGAGATCTATATTTAAGAAAAAAACACCACAGTTCTAGTTTTATAATCCTGCTGATTTAAGCCATGTCTTAAAAAGTACTTGTTAAAAAGATAAAGTCAAACGAAATTTGATTCCTTGTGCATAGAGTTACAACTATACGCCAAGAAAACATAGAGGCTGACTAATTGGCTTTCCTCGGGGGGCCCAGGGAGTTGGAGCTTATGACTACCCAGTTTATGGCCCCATTTTTTATCTTCATCTTCATCTTTTATCTTCATTTCCACAAATTACTGTCTTAATTTTATTTTTCTTTCACCTCAGAATCCTGCTTCATTTTACCCTCTTCCCGCTATAGGTGTCTGCTCCTTGTGTTTGCTTTATATCTCTGGATATGTATGTACTTCTGAAAATTATATACAACATTATTTTATAAATGCAAGCATCTTAAATTTACATAAATTGGATTATACTAGAAATTTTATCTTTTTTCTTCCCTTTTGTTTAAATTTAAATGATATCTATGTAAGATTTATCAGAGTGGTTGTATTATATTCCACATGGTTCAGATATTTCCCATCACATTTTACTTCATTCAGTCCTGTATTAAGTTCTATCTTTAGACACTTCAATTACCTTCAACTCTCTGTTGTCAGAAAATTGCAACAACCATGACAGCAATAACAATAGAATGCTTACTTTCATGATATTTGTGTACTAGTTTCTCTGAGGAATGAAACCAGGAGTGAATTTCTTGATGATGGGATCTGGCCAATGTTATTTCATTAATTCCTCAAATAACTACACGAGTCTACATTTCCATCAGTACTGGATTAACATGCTTGGTCCCCAACATTCTCACCAATATTTGGTATTACCTGATTTTCTAATATTTTTGCTAAATAATGTTTGCAAAGGGCTATTCACTGCTGTTTTAATTTCATTTCTGCCTCCATAATGACGTTGAACATATATCTTCATATGCTTCAAGTGTCCCCATCGGTGCCTATTAATAGCCATATTAGACCTGTCTTTCTTGTTCACCTACGTTCCTTAATTATGCTAAGGTTACTCAGTAGTCTTTCTTTAACTTGTAAAAATTTCCTCCCAATCTGTCAGCTGTCAGTGGACTTTGCACAGAGTCTCCACGACTGCTTTCTTTTCTAGCTTTACCTGTCCAGATCCTCATCCTTCATTGTCTAACTCAAGTGCATTCTTTGTCACTCAACATGTTTTTACTACTCAAATATCATGAGTTCTTGTATTGTTTATTTCCTCTACCATCATGTGTCAACTGTATTTCTTGATGTATTAGGAATTTTTCTGTAATATGTACTCAATATTATAGATTGTGTTGAATATATTTACATCTTTTATGGTGCCAGTTGTGCCTGACACAGTGTTTAGGAAATAGCTACTGAACAATAAGTTTGCTGAGATCTTTAAAAAGTGGTTGCCACCACCCATTATGCATTATGTAATAGGTGATTCGTTTATCAGTACATTTTATTTGGTCATAAAGCCTCAACAAGGTTTTATTATAGTTTCACAATCAATGTAGCAATAAAACCTAATAGAAAAGACTAAGCAAATGTTCTTGTTAGTAAAGCTTACATACTTAGGTTAAATGCATTGGAACACCCTTACTCTTATTACATCAAAAGTATTTGTTTACCTTGAACTTTTTATTTTGTTTGTTTACTAGCTATTTAGCTCAAATTGTCCATAAATATCACTGTTCATTTTATAGAAAAATGTCTTATAATACAGTGATGCGCATGTAAATCATTTCCTCCCATACATGCATCCAGTGGCACTATAACCAGTTTCTACAGAGTTCATTCCCATGGTTATCTTGTGCTAATCTTCATTCTTGTAAAAGTGTCAACCAAATGATTACTGTTTTTGAGATTTGGGGTTGAGATATATTTTAACGTTGTCATTATCAAACTAATAATGAGATAAAAGGCTGCACACAAAGAATGGAATAGAAATGAAGCAATTTTATGCCCTCCTTCCCTAGCCCTTCATTCTCCAATCCCAGGCTCTGGACATGGAAAGGACTGATTAAGAGATTTAAAATGGATGCAGATGTGGTGTTAATATTCTTTTTTTGAACTAGAGATTAACTATGGTTAAGTTACTCAACCTAAGAGTATGGGTAGGTTTCTTAATCTAAGTAGGGAATTGTCAAGAATACATTGATCTCAAAAGATTATCTGAATGAAAAAGTCCCTTCAGAGAATGCCCCTTTATACTCTTGGCCAGATGAAGATCAGGTTCAAGCTGAGGCATCTTCCTGTCTCCTCGCTTCCTAAGATTTATTCAAAGACTATGGCCTAAGGGAGAGCTTAATCATTATTCATCTTACTGAGGGTTTGCATTAGTTGCCTTGCTGAAACTGACAAAGTTTAGTAATATTTGGAAGATAAGACACCTTAAAGCTGTATCTCAAGGCTTCACATAACATTTGTTTAAATTTAATGGACATTTTGAGCCAAATAGTATTGAGTGTCTACATGTAAGTATATCCAATATTATTTCTTTTTCAAAGTACTCATATACACATATCTTTCAGTGACTTTGCCATTCACAGGTCAGTATTGCCTTCATTCATTACCTTCCAGAATAGGACACTGGTGAAGAGCACTTTCTCAGTTTCCTATACAACATTGATAAGGCAGCATTTAGAAAAAATGAACATATGCATACAGTTTTTTTCTCAAACATCACAGCTAAAGAGCTGTTCTTCTAAATACTGAATGACAAAAATGAGAGTCTCTATGCAAGGATAATACATTTAAAATTTCTTAACTACTTTATTTCAACCCTATAATTAACCTTGATTGTTTTTTTTAAAAAGTGGTTTTTTTTACAAAGAACTTGTTATTTAAAATATATACTAAATATTAATATAATATAAAATATAATACAGATTTATTAATGTTATTAATTTACATAATGGCAATTTTAAATATATTTAAACAGCAATTGAAAACTATATATTTACTTGTTTAGACAGCTTCAATTTAAAGGGTTCTATAAAGGCTATTATAGCTTCAGAGTGATTAATATAAAACTAAGCCGTAGGGCACAAATAACTTTCAAATTGTATCAGTGAAGAACTATCAGGGACATTTATTTATCTCAGTATCTTTTATCTGTCCCTCTGCTGGATACCAGAAAATTCTTCAGACATCCCTCAAAATGCATGAATGGACTAGATGTCAAACCATAGAATATTGCTTGAAAAGTGTTTCTGTTAAACTACTTCATCAGAGTCTACACTTGTTACTGATTTCATCAAAACTCCTTAACAATTTTTCTACTCAGTTGTGTTTTCTCTTTCCCATTTATTCTGTGTAAGTTTGAAATGGTTAACTGGTAAATAAGACCTTAAACCATTCCAAGTATAATATAAAAGAGGACCATGTAATTTACATAGTCTCTAGAAAATTAAGAACTGTAAATCACCTCTCCAGTGACTCTAAGATGTGAATAAGTCTTGTGCTGGGTGATTTGAAAAATCTATTTATTGTGCAATCTTCTAATAATAATAAAAACTCATTAAAAATTACTCACAATCCTACAGTTTTAATAAATCTACTTCATTTTTATTTTTATTTTTCTTCCAGTTCCCATTAATATCCATGGTTTACACAAAGATATTTATACAGCAAATAAAACTTTGTACTCTCTTGTTTTTTAGTTTAATATTTCTTTATCAGTTTGCTTTACCTTGGTGGCACACAGTCTTTCAAAATATGAAAGCATTTCTTGAAGCACACACATACACACACACACACACACAAACAATTTAACAATGAAAAAACAGTGCATACAATATTGAAAGCAATGTATCAAATCTGAATGAAGAAAGATATGAGGATTTAAAAAAATAGTTTTGTGGCCAGAGCATCAGAGACTCTGTCTAAAAACTTTAACCACCAAAGAGGACCCCTGAAAAGGATATTTCCCCAGCTTCACATGCACAGTAATTATGGTCAAAATTCAGCATCTTCATTTTATTTTATTTTTTTAATTTTTAAATGTTTATATTTGAGAGAGAGAGAGACAGAGAGTAAGTAGGGGAGGGGCAGAGAGAGATGGAGATAGAAACTGCAGCAGGCTCCAGGCTCTGAGCTTTCAGCACAGAGCCTCACTCGAGGCTCAAACTCATGAGCTGTGAGATCATGACCTGAGCCGAAGTTGGATGCTTAACCAACTGAGCCACCAAGGCACCCCTCAGTATCTTCATATTAACTTCCCATGTTTGGATGTCTTATTCAATCACATGAAGAGGCCTTGAGAGGGAAATTGTAGGCATGGGTACTTCAGGCTAATGGGGAAAGGGATCTAGGGGAGGCAAGAGAACCAAGGGATAATGAGAGAAAGGTTCATAGGAAAATCCCACTCTTGAATCTATTTGCATTTGTTTCCCAACCCATCAAATAGAAAAAATAATAACACCTACCTCATAATGTTATGATAATGATTAAATGAGTTTCTACAGAGAGAATGTTCTAAATAGTTCCTGCTACTCATACATGTGGGCTAGTTAGCTAATTTTCAGGTGTCTAGATCCTAGAAATTAAGATATTTCCTTATGTCCTTCCTATTTCTCATGTCCCTCAAATACAGTGACTACATATTCTGGTTACATGGGATAGTTCTGGTTTATGCCTACTAGTATTATTATAAAAACTCTTCCTTTCTTTCTCTTTCTTATTTTGCACAATAATTTATATGGTCACCTAAGCCTGTTTATCTTCTGTCATAATGCTTATCACTATATAATATAGTGTATATTTATTGAATATGTATTTAGTATATCTCTGTACTAGATGTAAGCTCCATAGTTAAACAAATCTTTTTAATGAATTGTCTTATGTCCAGAAAGATGTCTGATATATGAAAGTGACGTAAAAAATATTAGTTGGATGAATGAACTACTAATCATCTTGATAATGGTGGAGTTGTAATTGGGAGAATTCCAAGTTGTTTTGGAATACCCTTGCTACAGCAAGGGACAGCAAAACTGTAGCAAGCCTGGTGCAAGATTTGCCAAAGCCTCTCAGGATGCCCAAGGGGAAAAGTGTTGGAGGGGTTTCTGATCAGCTGCCACATAAGAGTTTGCCACTATTTTTAAAGCAATTAGAATATGACTTCTGAAAATAGCTTTGACATTATCTCTTCCTTAACTGCTGCTATTATTAATATTTGTCTTCCTTTTCTTTAAATTTTTTTTAATGTTTATTTATTTTTGAGACAGAGAGAGACAGAGCATGAACGGGGGAGGGTCAGAGAGAGAGGGAGACACAGAATCTGAAACAGGCTCCAGGCTCTGAGCGGTCAGCACAGAGCCCGATGTGGGGCTCAAACTCAAGGACCACGAGATCATGACCTGAGCCGAAGTCGGATGCTTAAATGACTAAGCCACCCAGGCGCCCCCCCAATATTTGTCTTCCTTTTAAAAAAAGAGTTGATTTACTTATTTTAAGAGAATGAGAGAGAGAAAGAGAGAGAGAGAGAGAGAGAAGGGGCAGAGAGAGAGAGGGAGAGAGAAATTCCAAGCAGACTCCACACTGTCAGCTCAGAGCCCAATGTGGGGTTCAAACTCACAAACCATGCGATAATGACCTGATCCGAAACCAAGAGGCAGATGATTAACTGACTGAGCCACCCAGACACCCTGATATTTGCCTTCTTTTATTATTCAAGTTGCCCTGATCATTTTTATCCCAACATAACCAGGGCTTATAGCAGGAGGTTATGGTGGGATCACACAAATAGTGTGATTTGTACCAAGCAGCACTTACCTTCCCCCCAAATTACTTCAATCATGGTTTATATATCAGTCAGCCATAAAGTCTGTACTGTTGGCAGAATAACATGACAACTTGACAGGTCTTGAAAAATAATGGCAAAGCAACTCACAAACTATATTTTGCATTATTATCATAACCACAAAACATTTATTGCAGTGCTGTTGGTAAAGTATGTTGCTGAATTGCAAAAAGGTTTGAGAAATAACTCCTCTTATTATCTGAAATGCTTGAAAATGTTTATCTTAAATATAGCATATGTAACATAATAAACAACGTAGCAACTCAACTTCTATAGAATGCCAACTATCTTCCAGATACTGAGCTAGGCACTGTAAAAGCACACAGTCTGCCATCAGAGGTCATCATCATCATCATCATCATCATCATCATCATCATCAGTAGGTGAGAGAGATAGGATAACTTTTGTCCAATGTTATGGGTGCTATGATAGAATTATGCAGAGAGTTATTGAAGGGGCAAATACCAATGCACAGGATACGGTAATTAATTCTTGTTTTGGGTTTCCACGCTGGAAGACTTTAGGCAATGTACTAAGTGGAATGAGTTAGGAATAGCGTCAATCTTTGAAAATTTCTTACGGTAAAGGTTGTGACTGCTTTGATGTAATACCACAGGGATTAAAGAATCATCTGCTCTTGGAATTTGTATGGAAAAAAAATAAACATGTGCCAGGATGTAGGAGTTGAAATTAAAATAGCATTTCAAATTATCTTTCAGTCTCTTAGTTCTTTGAAATGCATCACTTGTCCCTAGGGCACACAATTGTGAAGCTGTTTACCTAATGTTCGGGGATAACGGAGAAGTGTCTGCATATTTCTGTGTGGAAGGCTTTACTATTTTATAGATTTTCTACTGCCTCAAAAGCAATGGCCTTGCCGAGGGAACTTAGAAATAATCTTACTAATTTAGATTTCCTCTTAAACAGGATTACCTTTGCGCTACATTAATACATTTTAGCAATAAAATGGCCCTTACATTTTCCTGGTGTCAGGGACAAGTTTAAGTTTTACTTTCTATGCAGCAAGTCTTTCTAAGAGAAAACACAGGATTTCAATTTATATTTCCAAACACCAAAATAAACTCATCTTACATAAATGAACAGTGTCATTGGCTGCAATTTACATCTCAATGTAAATGTCATTTCCCAGCTTACTGTTGAAGCTTTAAGTTCAGGCTTTGAAAAAAGCACTATCTGTTCCTGTTATTACAAGCTATACTCCTGACAGCTCTCACATTAATGACACCAGATTGCTTGCTTTAGTGCTTTCCTTTTTGGAGCTTATTTTGTCATCTTCCACCCCTTCTTTGCCTGTTCTCAAACAGAATACATTCTAATGAGATTTAGAAAAATTGTAAGTTTTCAAACTCGGAAGAGAACTTCCTTTTTCTGATTTAGGTGATAACATGCCCCAGAATTTACTTAGGATGTAAAGCCTACACACCTTGGCTAGATTCCCTTAGGGCAGAAGGTGGATAAAAAATTACTTTTTCTCACATATAACATGTATGTTTAATACATTTATGAGTGAGGATAAGTTGCCACAAGGGGCTGGACCAAAGCAAAGGTACAGTTTGATTTTGTATGTACTTTGAGGTTGGAAAAACAAACCTAAAGAATGTTTTTAAATTTAACGAGTATATAGGATAACTTATTATACATATAATATAATCAGCTTATGAGAAATAAGTTTTTTTGTCATTTAGTGACCTTTGCTAGATTATATAGCTCAAAATAGATAATAAGCAAAATAGAGAATGCAGAGGGCTGAAAGCTAATTCTCCAAGAGAGATTAGTTTCCATGGAAGGATTTTAACAATATGATGGTGATGCAGTCTGAGAACTATTATAAAAGACATATGATGATACTGGGTAACAACAAATATGAGAAGTAAAAGGAGATAAAAGCAAAATATTATGTCATTTTTTGTTATGGAAGGTAAGACAGTCACTTAGTTTAGAAACAATATCAGGAATGTTATAGGCATGTTTCAAGAGGCAAAATGGTGGTCATAAAACCAATACTTCCATCTTTGGGATGGGATAATATTCATGAAAGCTCTTTCGGTTATTTGAAAGAAAGTAAGTAAATGGAGCCAGATTACTATACTATAAAGATTACTATACTATACTTTATATTTGGACAAAAAGCTACATTTTTCTCTAAAACTTAAATTGTGGTGACATATGAAAGAAGATGATGGTTTAGAATTCTAGTGTTTTTTTTCTTCATTAAATATGTTTCATAAGGTCCTCTTCTATTGCAGACTTCAGATATCATAGGCAGAGCTACATGATATAAAAGGCTTCTACATGATTTAGAAGCTTGAGCTTCTAATATAGTATGGAAATATATTACGCTGCAAATATGGAAAGAAAAGGAGAATATTAGGTTACTCAACATTTAAATAGATAAAAATGAGTCGATAGAAAGCTTAAGATATCACTAGATTATCACTTCTATGATCAATCATGATGAAAACTTGATGACAAAGATTAAAAATCAGAAGGCATCTTGCACTCTTCATATTTTTTTCACAATGGGGAAAGTAATACATTTTTATTTAAATTTGCATTTAGTTTCTTCATAATTCATTGCTAACATTCCCCCCTGTGTGATCTGTTCACTTGTTAAATGCCAGTGTACCAATTATCTGAGGGTGACCCTGACAATTATCACACAGGAAAACATTAGACAAAGGAATAGGGCTGTTAGAAGGAAGGGAGAAGTGTGTTGCTTTCTAATTTATTTTTTTGTCAACAAAACAAACATAAGAATCATGAATCACAATATATTATGAAGCTTCTAAAGTTGAAAATGTTATCACAAATGAAATTCTATTTCTGCAATCAAGTTATTCTGATAAATAAGGGAAGAATTAGTTTCCCAGAGAGAACCATCTGACTGCACAATTTGCTCTCAGATAAGTTTGGATTTTAAAAGGACAGGAAGACTTGAAACAAAGATTGGAAGAAGGCCATAGAACTCAGGACAAATACAGAAGATTGACATGGCACAGTGAAAGTGATGTTATGAAGGACAAAGCCACCAGTAAGCATTCCAGAACTCATCTCCTCTGGGAATGTATAGCTGATGTGATGAGGCATTCTTCTGTACTCTGCAGAGAAGTTGTTATTTCTACTGACATAGTCCACTGGTCTGTCTCCTCCACTAAACTGTGGTCCGTTTGAAGGAGTAAATGTGTTTTTATGTCTTCTGCACTCAATAGAGTGCCTGTTTAATAAATGTTTGAATAAAGGAAGTACTGTGTACACATAATATCAAGGACACCAAACAAAACAAAACAAAACAAAACAAAGGCTCTTACAAATCATATATGATAGAAGAAAATCACAGAAGGAATCACCTTGCTTCTGGTAGTCAACAACACTGAATATAGATCTTTGACATTTTGCACCCATGTTTTCAGTGAGTAAAAACAATCTTGAAACAAAGGGATATCCTAAACCTAAGTAAGAGACAATGGATGCTCAAGAGGAGTGAAAGTAGAAAGAGAGCATCTGCCTTCTCTGAATGAGTATAGGCTTGGGATGCCCAACCTAGTGGAATTATATTCCAGTTCAGGACATTATTTATTCCCTATGTAATTTTCCCCATGGTAAAAACTAAAAATCTTATGATGGGCTGTTCGAGAGATAGATTCCTACCTATTGAGAATCTTAAGCAAGAGCTGGATGCTAGCTTGATGGAGATAGAGAAGATTCGACATAAGAAAGTGGCTGGGCTAGATTGTATTAAGGTTCTTTCCCTTCAATTCAAAAATTCTAACCATGTAAGAATCTTGACATCATCTCTCATCTTAAGAGTTTAGCCTAATTCTTATAGGTCTTTTAAAACATTCATTCTTGCCAACTGTTAATCCCCTTTAAGATATAAAATCATTTTGATAGGATATAATTGTGAATTATCATTATTACCTACTTAGCAGTTGTGCTTTAGTAAAATTAGTATGAATTTTTGAATCGTATTTGTTATAAAATAATAATTATGGACACAATTTATTTCATGTGTTGTTTGATTTTATCTTGATTCTGCCCTTCCTTAATTATGTAGTTTTAGTAAGCAACATAAATTTCTAAATTTTAATTTATGCATCTACTAAATAAGGGTAACACTTTTCTTGTATAGTTGTTGTGAGGATTAAGTGAAATAATGCATGAAATAGTGGCTAGCACAGATAATTGCATCAATAAATGTTGAGGTCTAATTGCTCAGTATTTAATTTTTCTGACCCTCAAATTTTTCAGCTGTGAAATGGAGAGAGGAGAATCCTTTATGATCTCACAGAATTGTAGTCAAGATTTAATGAGTATGAAAAGCATGCAATATAGTGTCTGACTCATAGTAGTAGTTCAACCAATGCTAGTATTTTCTGCTCCCTTGAAGATCTTTAGGATTTCTGGCAATATTTGATACACACTTCTGTATCTTGTCTTAGCTTGCATCATTCATGCTTTCTGTTAGCCTGCTAAAGCACACATGTAAGTGACAAGCCAGATATTTCTTGGTTTAAGACAGTGATTCTTAATCTTTTCTGGGGATTTAAAACACCCTTGAGAAGTTCCTGAAAGCAATAGCATCTCTTTCAAGAAATATACACATGAACATATATACACGAATTTCACCCAATTTCAGCTACTTTATGGATCTCCCAAATCAGTTCAGGGACCTGTGGGTCACAGGTTATACTACAGCACACACCAGTTGTGCGTGAAGACACATAAATAATCAAAAATTGAATCATCCATTGCACATTGCTATCCGACTGTATGCACATCAGCCTGTGTTTATTTGAATTAGTGTTACCTAGTTTAGTACCAGTACTTCCAGAGGGCTTATACGGAACTTTACTTTGGAGTATAACTAATACATTTGGGTTCACAAGTGGACCCCCTTCATAAATACTAAACATTAAAATAAGATGAGAGAGGGGCGCCTGGGTGGCGCAGTCGGTTAAGCGTCCGACTTCAGCCAGGTCACGATCTCGCGGTCCGGGAGTTCGAGCCCCGCGTCAGGCTCTGGGCTGATGGCTCAGAGCCTGGAGCCTGTTTCCGATTCTGTGTCTCCCTCTCTCTCTGCCCCTCCCCCGTTCATGCTCTGTCTCTCTCTGTCCCAAAAATAAATAAACGTTGAAAAAAAAATTAAAAAAAAAAATAAAATAAGATGAGATGAGAGAAATCTCATTCTGTGAGAAATGCCATCTAGGGATTAAAGAAATGAAACCAAAATACCAACTTGTTTAAATAAGGGCTATAGAAACGGTAAAAGAGAAGTCAAGAACTTCAGATTAATAAACATAGAAATAAATATGTGCATACATATTCAGGTAATAGCTTACCTAGCACAAGGCAACAAAATGCAATTTTCCACTTGTCTGGTTTAGTGGTTTGATTGAGCCACTCTTTGAACTTCTCCCTTCCTTAGCTGTCAGTGATCTAATTGCACAAACTGAGCTTTCAGAAGATATTTAAAGGTTTGGAGAAAAGTGTAGCCATGTGAGATGATTTTCTCACACTTCCCAAGTGTTTTACCAATACTAAAAACATAGTTGGAATTTTAGATGGGGCGCTTGGATGGCTCAGTCAGTTAAGCATCTGACTCTTGATTTCCGCTCAAGTCATGATCTCATAGTTCCTGAGTTTGAGCCCTGTGTTGGGCTCCATGCTGACAGTGTGGAGCCTGCTTGGGATTCTCTCTCCCTCTCTCTGCCCCTACCTTGCTCATGCGCTCTCTCTTTCTCTCAAAATAAATAAATAAACTTAAAAAAGTAATTGGACTTTGAGAAAACTCAATACCCCTCCCTGCAAAGCACTGATTTTAAAGTTGCTGTGAAAAAGATAAATAATGTGGTAAAGAGAGATTATAAATAAACTTCTATTGCCCAGATCAGGAAAATGCAACATGTGTATTTGAAACTATTCAAAATGGTAGAGTTCTTCTAGAATTTCTTAAGTGATTTCAGTGTGAATTCAGAGCCTTATTTTTTGCATAAAATGGTTACCCAGAATTTTGTATTAGATTAACAACCACTGGGGATCCTGGGTAGCTCCGCTGATTAAGTGTCCAGCTCTTGATTTTGCCACAGGTTATGATCTCACAGTCACCAGCTTGGCTTGGGTTTCTCTCTTTCCCTCTCTCTCTGCCCCTCCCCCACTCGCTCGTGTGCACGCGCGCGCGCTCTCTCTCTCTCTCTCCCTCTCAAAACAAAGAAATAAACAACAAAAAAAAAAGGATTAACAACAATTCAGGTTTCTGAGACTGAATATTAGAGACTGGATGTTATCCATTATTTGTGTTATAGATTATGGAATTCTGTTGTTTTGTTTTATAACACACCTAAAATAAAATGTATTCAGCTCAATGTGTTTTTAGTACATTAGATACTTATGTTATAAAGAAGTATGCTGTCAAGGGGCTTTAACATTAATTCAAGAAAATAATTATATTTAATATACTATATTACTGTATTAACTTTTTCCATTTGCAATACATTTGCAACTTAAGATTTCAGAGTTTATGGCCAAAAAATGTGTGTATATATATATATATATATATGTATATATATAAATATATATATGTATATATATTTTATATATATATATATAATATATATACATATATATATATATATATATATATATATATATATATATATATCTTCTAAGAGTATGTGGCCAGGTTCTCGAGTCAGAGTGGATTAAAATTCTGACCCTATCCTATACTATTTCTTGAACCTTCCTAAGGCCAGAGTGTCAGAACTGGCTTCATCAAAGTGATAAGGTAGTCAGAAACTGCACAAAGGAACATATTCAGTACAATATAACACTAAATTAAAATCTAAAGAATATGTGTAAACTGATAGACACCAATTAACTTTTGAGAAATTGAAATTATGTAGATAAGTAGCTAGAGTTTAATTAAAGTGAGAAATTTTCACATTTTGTTTACAATTCAGAAATAACTATTCCTATACATAACCTGATTTTTACTGTATGACTTAAGAATTTTATATCTCCCTCATGAGTCTACATGGGACTCCTCTGGATTGGTTTGTAATTGTCCCTTAAAATTTTGCTACTTGGAATATAGTCTGGAACCAGCAACTTCTTTCTTCTATGGAAGCCTTCAGAAATACAGAATCTTCGGCCCTCCTCAGGACAACTGAGTTTGAATCTCTGTCTTTAACAATGTTACTAGGAGATTTGTATGGACATTAGAATTTGAGAATAGTGTCTTGAAGCATGATAAACATGACATCTTCCTGGTACACATTAATTTTCATTAATCAAAAATTTTTATTTGATATTTTTTCTTTTAAAAGAGATTCACCTATATTAAGGAACATAATGCAAAGTTCACATGAACTTTAGAAATGAAACAGAAAACTTCAAAGAAATTTCACGCTTTCGCGAGTTCAGAATGTCCAAAGAAAGACCGGTCTTTTCTACTTTCATTAGCACACAGTGAGAAAAGATTTAGAAGGATTATGTAACCAAATACATCATCCAGGTCTCCACTGAGAAGAGTTTAATATAAATTCTGAATTATTGTCAAATTTTTCTCTTCTATACTGGGAAGATAAGAAAAAAATTTATTAGTCATATCTGATGAACTTCCACTAGTAACTTAGTGACTAAGCTTTTTAAAAATTGGAACACCACTATATGGTTTCCAGAGTTGCTGGAAAAAAATAATACACTTTACATATTCATTAAAATTATTTTCTATCCCAAGTATCTAGTTGTTTTCAGAAATCTCTACTTGATTGGTAAAAATCTTACCTTATTACTGAAAAATCCTTCTGCCTACTGTGGGAAACACCTACGCTGAGTGGTTCTCTTTGAGAATGATGTGTTAGCCTGAAACATTCCTACCTGGTGTCATAATCATTAAATTGTAAGAAAAAATGACATTTTATCAACAGAATATAAGAGTAAAACCACAAGTACATGTATCAATCAGAAAACTTGCTGCTAGAGAAAAAGGATGACTGGGTCTGAGGCTTTTAATTAATGTGTGTTTGATACTCAACAATTCATTTTGTCATTTTCAGATTCCCTAGTAGGCAAAGAGTGGCAGAAAAGAAAGGCTTGACAAAAAATATATATAAGAAACATTCTCAAGAGTGAAAAAAATGCTGTCATTTTTAACCCCTATAAATTTGAGAATCTCTTATTTTATTTTATTTTATTTTATTTTATTTTATTTTATTTTATTTTTAATTTTGCACATAGAAGAACTTGTTGCAAATTATAGAGAGTAGCTGCTTTCAATATTTCTTGTTAGGTGCATTGTGTCTTCAAACATAAAAGAACCATTCTGATTTGGAGTTTGTAGTTTTGAAGCTGTCCATTGGGTGGGGGTGGAGAGTGGACACTGGGGTAGATGTTATGAAAAAAAGGCAAGATACAATTGAGTCTTATTTTTTCTGTTTAGGTAAGAAGATACTTATATTTCTATAAAGGCTTTATACTTTGTGAAGAACTTTTCTTATGTTACTCTGTTTGATGGTAATATTAGGCCCATTAGTCAGATGTTGCTATTCATATTTTACAGAAGAGCAAATTGAGGCTTAGTGATGTAATGTGATTACAAAGTGATAACAGATATTAGAATTTGTGATCTGGCAACTTGGGAAACAATAGATGTTAGTGAAGACGCAGAGAAAGGGGAACCCTCATACACTGTTGGTGGGGATGCAAACTGGTACAGACACCCTGGAAAACAGTATGGAGTTTCCTCAAAAAGTTTAAAATAGAACTACTATATGACCCAGCCATTTCACTACTAGGTATTTACGCAAAGGATACAAAAAAACTGATTCAGAGGGGCACATACACCCTGATATTTGTAGCAGTACTATCAACAATAGCCAAATTATGGAAAGAGCCCAAACATCCATCAGCTGATGAATGGATAAAGAAGATGTGATGTGTTGTGTATATATGTATTCCACATATATATACATATATGTATATATTTACATGGAATATTACTCAGCCATCAAAAAGAATGAATCTTGCCATTTGCAATGGCCTGGATGGAGCTAGAGTGTATTATGCTAAGCAAAATAAGTCAGTCAGATAAAGAAAAATACCATATGATTTTACTTATATGTGTAATTTAAGAAACAAAACTGATGAACATAGGGGAAGGGAAATTAAAAAAAGAGAGGGAGGCAAACCATAAGAGACCCTTAACTACAGAAAATAAACTGACGGTTGCTAGAGGGGAGGTGGGCAGGGGATGGGATAAATGGGTGATAGATATTAAGGAGGCCATTTGTGATGAACACCGAGTGTATATGTAAGTGATGAATCACTAAATTCTACTTCTGAAACCAATATTACACTATATGTTAACTAATTAGAATTTAAATAAAAACTTAAAAAAAAAGAATTTGGGATCTGGGATTGAAATTCACTGCAAAATTTTCCACTATGCCTACTACAGTGATCCTGAAAGCAAACAAGTTCTCAATTAAAATATATAACAATAACAATGACAATAATAATAATAGTTATCACCAATTCTGTGTCTACTTTGTGCCAAACACTGATCTCAAGCTCTAATTAACTGAGTTAATCCCTATAACAACCTTGTACATCAGATCCATAATACAGATATGCAAACTGAGACTCAGAGAGGTTATAGAATTTCCTCTTTGTTAGTCAGCCAGGAAGAAGAAGAGTCAAGATTTGAACTCAGGTCACTTACTCCAAATTTCTTCTCTTCATACTTCACTAATGCCATAATGTGTGTAATATGCTTAGCTCAGTACCTGACATAGTCAGATTCCCAAGTATTATTCTTGCTAATAAGTATTACTATTAATATCTAAAATAGAATCCAATTTGTTAACAGAGAATATTTTTGGATAACAGCAATTGTTGAAAAAATTGCACACTGGGATATTGAGAGTTAAATATATAATTAATATTTAATTTGTATATATATATATATTATATATATATATATATATAACTCCTTCTGGAACTCCTATATATATATATATATATATATATATATATATAACTCCTATATATATATATATATATATATATATATATATATATATAACTCCTTCTGGAATTATAGTCAAGAGAGTAATAAATCTCTCTTCAATACTATCAGAACCCACACAGGGTATATTCCTTATATGTCAAAATAACATATAGCAGCAGGCAATGCAGAGTAGAATTTCCTTTTTTTTGTTTGAAAAATAGCTATGTTCCTTGAGAGTGTAAAATCTAAAAATATTCCTTGTTAATAGAGTCAGTTTTAGCAATTCATCATCTAAGAGGTAAGTACTTTCAATACTATTTACATATCTAGAAGCTGAGGCTCAGAAAGTTAAATAGATTGCTTGATCTTACGATAAATGGCAGAACTTAGCATCTAGTCAGTCTGGCTCTGAAGCCTGGGTGGAAAGTTCTAAAACAAGTGGGGTTAAAACCCATTCGAAGTTTTCCTTTCTTAGAAGGGCTGAAGTGGGGGAAATTCGTCACCAGAGACCCTGAACTGTGAGAGGTTGTGGTTTGGTCTCAGAGCCATATATCCACGTTTATCTCTACAAAATAAGCCCTTGTTTGTTTTATCCTTGCCATGTACAGAAATGCAATGACACACATACATTTGCTTAATTTTCTCCACTAGTTTTCTGGTATTTCTATTATATCTGGAAAGTGATATCAATGATACAGTTATTCATATTATCTCATAGGAAAATATCCAGTTCGTTGGGCAAAATATTATATGCATTAATTTCTTTATTAGCTCTGTTTTGAAGACTAAATTGAAGTATGCAATTTTATTTACTTTATTATACTTGTTTTTAATACAGAACAATATTTTTTAATATTACTATTAGTAATTTTATTTCCTCATATTTGTTTTTTAAGTTTATGTATTTATTTTGAGAGAGAGAGAGAAAGAGAGAGAGAGAGCAAGACAGCAGGGTAGGGGCAGAGAGAGAGAGGGAGAGAGAGAATCCCAAGCAGGCTCTGTGCTGTCAGCACAGAGCTTGATGTGGGGCTTGAACTCATGAAACTGTGAGATCATGACTTGAGCTGAAACCAAGAGTCCGATGCTTAACCAACTGAGCCACTCAGGCACCCCTCCTCATATTTTTGTCTTTGGAGGCAAAGAGGCACAAATCACAGAAGCTAACTCACCTCTGTGTTTGGAACCTGTGTACAGCCTTTTACTCTGCATACCTGGGATAATATACTAGGATACTTTAAGAATGGCTGAGAGAAAAGTTTCAAGACAAGCATTATTTTTTCATAAAATATAAAAACAATTAGAATTTCTTACCTTCATGCAGTAACTTATTTTATTATTTATTCCATATGCATTCTCTCACTTGATCCTGGCAACAAACCGATGATACACTTGAAGGATTATGCATTTCACTTTTTCTTCTTCCTCCTCCTCCTTCTCTTCCTCTCTCTTCTTCTTAAAAAATCCTTAAGAATTTTTGCATAAAGTATACCTCACATGTCAAAATGTGGGGGGCCACAGGTGTTTTGTTGACCCACAAAGTTTGGTATGGTGCTTTATTTTTAAAAAATGAACTTATGAAGGGGCGCCTGGGTGGTGCAGTCGGTTAAGCGTCCGACTTCAGCCAGGTCACGATCTCGCGGTCTGTGAGTTCGAGCCCCGCGTCGGGCTCTGGGCTGATGGCTCAGAGCCTGGAGCCTGCTTCCAATTCTGTGTGTCTCTCTCTCTCTGCCCCTCCCCCGTTCATGCTCTGTCTCTGTCCCAAAAATAAATAAACGTTGAAAAAAAATTTTATAAAAAAATGAACTTATGAAATCCTTAAATATTAAGGAATATCACATAATATTTACATGGTATAGAATGTTCTTCTGAATTTCACAGTAGGTATAATAAGATAGCCATACTTTTATCTCACTCGTTAGTCTTCAAGTGAGAAGTGATGAGCAAATTAATGTAGTATTATATTTAGAAACGTATTTTTTGAGAAATGTCATTACCAGCTGAATCAGAAGAAACAAGACACTAAATTTTTGGTTGATCAAATTTTATTTGATAAAATTTCAAGTTCCTCTTGAAAACCTAGAAGATGTGACCATATCAGGCCTGCAGTCCTAAATGGAAACCAGCTAAGATTTTTACATCAACCTCTTCCCTTACATTCAGTTTACCATACCCTTGGAGCTGAAGCCTTTGGCTTATACCAAATATCAGTTTCTGCCATGTGTAGATTATACCATTAATAAACCTTGTGAATTTTCACCTTTTTCTTATAAATATAGTGGATATATTGATATTTTATGTGCATGCCACTATGGTATAAATACCATTATTGTATTCAATACATTATGGTATAAAATGTATCAAAACACTTTTAAAATCTGTTACACTAACCAAATTTAATATCCTATTAACAACTAAAACTTTGCTAAGGATACTTGTATTTTATCACTCCCAATGAGTATCTCAAATTTTTCTATTGTTTTTATGTCATCGCTGCACAGAATTTTTGTGAATTACTGGAAGTTTTGTTTTGTTTTGTTTTGTTTTTACCTTGTATCATAACTGGGATTCTAAAAGTGGGGTATTTTTGTAATCTCCATAAATGTTAACATTGGTAAGAATTTCAGTTTCTCCAAGTGAAAGATACTGTGTCACAGTGAGCAAGTGTACATTTTTACTTTTAAAAAGAACAAACTCAATGGGGGCTTAGGGGGCAAATACTCACTCACAGATGGCTGTAGATAGTTTGCTGTTTACTTAAGCTTTCTTTCTTTCCTCAGTGGCTGGGAGTGTTGAAGAAAATAGTGAGGAACCTCTGTTTCCCTGCTTTCTGCTTTGTAGCCCTGGCCCTTTATTATGTTGCTTCTCCAGAACTTGTTAGATGATTTATGAGGTGGTTTTGCTAACAAATGAAACTTTGTTGTTTTGGAAACCAATTTTCCATATATTAATCTAATCATTTTACTTTCCAATTCTCCATTTTCCCTGAAAGTCGGGTTCAATCAAAATTTTTGGAGCATGGCCTTTGTTTATGCATAGGCTTTCCATTTTTTAAATTTTATTTATTATTTTTTGAAATTTTGAACTGATGTTAAACATACAGAAAAATTGCAAAAAAAAAAAAAGTTGAAACAATTTTCTTCTATTTCTCGTCTTCACTCATTTTCCATAATGTTGACACCTTACATAACCACAGGATAGTGGTAAGAATAGTAAATTAACATGGGAACAAAAGTAGTAACTTTTAATGCATTGACTTTATTTGACTTTCATCATTTTTCCCACTGATGTCCCTTTTTGTGTTCCAAAATCCTATCAAGGATCATGTACCTGTTAATTCTCCTTAGTCTCTCCTATCTGTAACAGTCCTTCAGTCTTTCCTTGTCTTTCATGACCTTGGCACTTTTATTTATTTATTTATTTATTTATTTTCAACGTTTATTTATTTTTGGGACAGAGAGAGACAGAGCATGAACGGGGGAGGGGCAGAGAGAGAGGGAGACACAGAATCCGAAACAGGCTCTGCACAGTGATCAATTTATTTTTATTTTTATTTTTATTTTTAATTTTTAATTCTAATTTTTATTTTTTATCATCCTCCCCAGCATGTATTGTGTCCTTGTGTGCATTTACCTTAGGTTTCCTTCCTCTTACTGTGTTTGAATTAGTGCATTTAGGAGGATGTAGCTGGATGAGATGCTCCATGAAAAGAAGGGAAGATAGAATATAGTAATAGTATAAAAAGGGAAGAAAGAACCAAACTCTATGGTACTTATGGTAAGTGGGGAAAAGGACAAGAATATCTAAAAATATCAGGGAGTCAACGGATCAAATTAAAATATCTTGATATCCCACAATGTACTCTTTGAATGGATGATGTAGAAGAAATCTCCTGAGTACATGTGATATAGGTATGAACACCAGGCATTGCTCATGAAAACTCAGTATTAATGTTTGGGAGACATATAGTAAGGAGACAGAAATAAACTGCCTTGCAGTTCTTTTGCTGTTCTACCAAAAGGAATGAAGTTTGTTAAAGTAATGCACTTTATATCCAGCTTTTAAAGGCTATGTCACGTAGTAATTGTGAACTGGGGAGAGCAATGTGATTAAATGAGAAATGCCCTTCCCCCTTGTAGGGACTCTGGAATATATGAGCAGATATAACTTCTGTTATTTAGAAGGTGTGTTGCACGTGCCTCTCAAATAGGAATAGGCCTATTTATCTGGGTGTAGCGAGGAGGCAGGAGGATGAGATATTACTATTAATATTTTATTAATATTGTATTAATATTTGGCCATAGAAATGGGTGGTCTACCATGTTACATTTTCATTTTTTTAAAATAGGCTCATTTTTAAGAGGGTTTTCTGTCACTCCTCATGATTAAATTCTCTTCTTTCATGCTTCTGAACTTGTGGGGGAGAAGTGGATTTCCCTCAAACCCACTTTATTCTGTCATTTGGAAATGCCGTTTACATAGTTGGCACTCCACATATGATGGTAATAATGATGCTGAAGTAACACAATACAGAGGAATGAAGAGAGTAAGGGTTAGTGTGGACAAACTACATGAAAATAAAAGTGCTGTTAACACAGTGCTTGCAAGGGACAAGTAAAGAGAAAGTGGGGAGATGAAAAGAGTGGGGCTATATGAGTGTGTGGATTGGAATGGCAATAACTTATCACTTATTGAGAGATTCCATAAGAAGGGAGGTGCTCAAAAATCATAGTATCTAAGTTTATAGAGATCTAAACGTGTTTTATTGATTCTGTGTAATTGTAAGTATGTGACAGAGTGCATCTGCCTTCCTTTATAGATGGAGACACTAAGATACAACTGTACAGAAATACTTAAGGCATAATTACATCACACACAAAAAGGAAAGCCTGTCATTAAACTAAGTTCTCATGATTTGGTCTGAGCCTCCAAGGAATGTGGCTTATAGTTGCAATATTTTCTGGCAGGGAAAACTCAAAGACAAAGAGGACGTAAAAATGCTCTTGTTAAGTCAAATACTGCCAAATGAAAAATGATTTAGATAATAAGGCCCCAATATACCCAACCTAAATCTGTTATTATGATGATTATTAGTAGCTCCTAGGTCCCTATTTAGTTCTTTTGTGTCTTCTTCATTCTGTGCTTTGCATTCATACTCACATGTGTTCTTTTTCTCTATGCATAATAAGAAGCAAAGGACAAACTATGACTTAATGTTGAAGGAAATTAAGCAATATTTCAAATGTACCTTGAGTTAATAACCTAACAATAAAAAATAATTAAAACTACTGAAGTTGTGGCCAAGTTCAAAGCAAGACTTCTAGTAAGTGCTTCCTGTCTTTTCAATTAACATAAACTTTAAATCCAATTTCTTATGCATTAGTGTGGTTGATTTATTGTCATTTAAATGCTTTCTTCATGAAGTCCCATACAGAATATATGAAGAAAAAAAAAAAACTCTTTTCATCCTTGGTTAAGAGTTGGAAACTTGCCTTTCTTTCATAGAATGGAATTGAAACCTTTAAGATCTAAGACTATATTGTTTGGAAAACTAAGAAATCTAGCAGAATCCCATCATTCCTTGTTTCATTAATTTTCCATTAAAAAAGAAAATCCATGCTATGTAGAACTTTCCAGTATTTGGAACCAAGTTGGTCATTAAGCAAATAGGTTTTTGAATAATACATTTATAACAGATTTCCAGACCAGATCTAGTTCTCTTATATTTTGAAAATATGCTTCATTAATGTTGTTTCTTATGAGTTTTCTGCTTTTAACTTTTACTGAACCTTTATCAAACACTCAGCAACTTGTGTTTTTGCTTCTTAAAGAAGAGCTCTTATAATAAACATAGAGTGCAGTTATCAAATTTTATAACTTTACCTTGTGGTCTGGTTACCATGACACATAAACTTTAAGGAGATTAATAATAATTTTCAAGATCTAGATGAAGATTTTGAATAAAATGGGCCATGAGCTCAAGAGCTATCTTTTAGGGTTGTCTGAATAGCTCAGTCAGTTGAGAGTCTGAGTCTTGATTTTGGCTCAGGTCATGATCCCAGGGTTGTGGGATCAAGACCCATGTTAGGCTGCACTCTCAACATGGAGCATGCTTAAGATTCTCTCTCTCTCTCTCTCTCTCTCTCTCTCTCTCTCACTGTGCCTCTCTCCAGCTTGTTCATGTGCACGCTTTCTCTAAAAAATAAAATAAAAATAAATGAAAAGAATTATCTTTTCCCATTAACTTTTCCCATTAACTTAAGGGGACTTTTCCCATTAACTTTCAAGTTAAGATGAGATAGGTAGGATGAGTTTCAGTTACAGGATGCTAGCTCATATTGAAATTTGAAGGGAGACTATCTGGATTGGAAATCAAGCAACCCAGAACAATGATTCAAAATTATGTCATATGTTTAGAGGAAGCAGTGGATGATATACCACCAAAGATCCAATAGTAATTATAATAATACACAATATTCATTGAGCACATATGAAGAGGCAGCCACTATATTAAGCACTTTAGAAATTTACAGAAGACCCAGAATAGCCCTTCACCAAGGAAATCCATATTCTTCATTATAGCTTGACAAGGCTGGTTTATTAATTGGATTCTTAGCTTTCAGGTGTCTTTATTATAGTTCTCTGATGCCTTTCTGAGATTCAGTAACTATTCCATAATTAGAAATGAAAATATTATCTAAGGTTAGCTTTTCCACACTAGGCTGGTCTAGAGCCCCAACTTTACTTGGGTTCTGTTTGCTTGCTTTATTTACTTAGTTAGTTGATTAGTTAGTTACTTAGTTTATTTAGATGATGTTATTTCTCTTCCAACTTATGGCTATTATAAATCTCAAGGACTATAACATTTCAGCAGAAGGCTCCAGCTCCAGCTCTAAACCAGGTACTATGCTATGCTCTCAACTGAGTTTAGGGGTAAGAGGGATGAAAGATTTTGTGGAGGGAAAATAAGCATTCTGAGGAGTTTTTTAGGTTAAAAGAGAGATTCAAAAATGAAAAGTAAAGGTTCTTTGTTTCAAGGATGTAATGATCCAGTGATGGGCCCCATATGCCAAAGACTTGTTTTTACTTTTTCTAGTACTACTGAGATAAAATTGACATATAACAGTGTATTAATTCAAGATGTACAACAACATAATATTTTGATATATGTATATATTGTGACATGATTATCAAAATATTTGTAGTCAGTATCTGTCACCTGGCATGGTTATATTTTTTTCTTCTGATGAACATTTTTTCCTTTATCATTTTTTAAATTTTAAAGATTTTTATTGAATTGTACTTCACACATGTTACATTAGTTTCAGGTGTATAACTTAGTGATTCAACAAGTTTATACATTATGCTGTGATCACCACAAGTGTAGCTGCCATCTGTCACCGTACAATGCTATAATAATAATATTGACTATATTCCCTAGGCTATTCCTTTCTGCCTTGTGACTTATTCATCCTGTAGCTGGAAGACTATTCCCCTTCACCCAGTTTTCCCATCCCTCCAACACCTCCTCTGTGACAACCAACAGTTCTCCATATTTATGGGTCTGTTTCTGATTTTTCACTTGTTCATTTGTTTTACTTTTTGGAGTCCATGTATAAAGTGAAATCGTATGGTATTTGTCTTTTTCTATCTGACTTATTTCACTTAGTAAAATACCTTCTAGGTCCATTCATGCTGTTACAAATGGCAAGATTTCATCATTTTTTAATGTCTGAGTAATATTCCATTGTACATATACACCACATCTTCTTTACCCATTGATGTATTGAAGGACACTTGGATTACTTCTACATCTTGGCTATTGTAAATTATGCTGCAGTAAGCATAGAGATGCATATATGGTTTTGAATTAGTGTTTTTTTTTTTCTTTCCTTTGGGTAAATACACAGTAATGGAGTTGCTGCAAGAGCTGGTATTTTTATTTTTAATTTTTTGAGGAACCTCCTATGATGGAAACTCTTAAGACTTTCTCAGCAAATTTCAAATACACAATACAGTCTTGTTAACTATAGTCACCATGCTGTACATTACATTCCCAGGACTTATTTATCTTATAATTGGTAGTTTGTACCTTTCGTCTACCTTCACCATATCTCTCACTGCTCCCCTACCACATATCTCATCTCTGGCAACCACCAATCTGTTCTTTGTATCTATGAGTCTGTTTTGTTTTTAGATTCCATATATAAGTGACATTATACAGTATTTGTCTTTCTCTGAGTTATTTCATTAGTACAATGCCCTCAAAGACTGGCCGTGTTGTCACAAATGACAGGATTTCTTTCTTTTTTATGGCTGAAAAGAGCATTAGAAACATAGATGATAAAAAACCTCAGTGCCTAGAAAGTTTTGGTAGAATCTAGGACAGAAATAAAAGGCAAGCATTGAAAAATGGGTTTCATGTGCCAAGTATAGGAAGAGAAATTAACAAGATATATTTTTAAAAGATTGAATAGCATTGTATACCTTGATGAAGTTATTTTTTTGTTTGTTTTTCTTGGAAAAATTAAGTTGAGTATGGCTTTGAATAAATTTTCTGTGTTGTGTTGAAGCAGTTAGGCCAAGTAGTTTAGGCAATTTAGCTATTGAATACATATTTTTTATTATTTAATTAAAATTTTTTTTAACATTTGTTTTTGAGAGACAGAGAGAGGCAGTGTGAGCAGGGGAAGGACATAGAAAGATGGAGACACAGAATCTGAAGCAGGTTCCAGGCTCCGAGCAGTCAGCACAGAGCCTGATGCAGGGCTCAAACTCAGGAACCGCGAGATCATGACCTTAACCGAAGCCGATGCTTAACCGACTAAGTCACCCAGGCGCCCCTTTATTATTTAATTTTAAAGTTACACCTAAAAATTGATAGAAAAATTTAACATTAAAATATATTTTGGCATCCTCCACAGTAATACACAACTATGTGGAAATTTGTGTGTGACTGCCAAATGCATGCAAGGTACTCATCTAGCTATTGTAGCACTGCATACAGTATTTTTACTCTGTTTTATTTAATATTATCACACAAACATCTTTATATTTTAAATTATTTACTTTTTCAGGTATTATTGGGGGTTTCTATAAGAGTTTTAGACTTATATTTACATGTTAGAAGGATTGCTTCTATCTTTGTAATAGAAGAAAGAGAGGTGGAAACAGATACTAAGTACGTGATTGTTGCTTTTCAAGTAAGAAATGTTGGTGGGTTTTAGGAAAGGTTGAGATGAGGGGGGGATCTGAAGAAATACTTTAGAGGTAAATCAATGATCAGGAAATATGAGAAAGAAATGGGTAGAAGAGGAATTCAGCAGGTACATGGCGTGGAGAGCTGAACTTGGGGAGCAAGAAGCCCCGAAAGGTTGGAAACTGCTTTTGCATGGAGAGAGGACGGAGACTGGGGAGGGGAGGAGAATATGGGAAAACCAACCCTCTCCAAAAGCAGCTGGAGAGACAGTGGAAAATTGGAAACAGCTGCAGGGACTAAACTAAAAGGGGAGAAAGGAGAGGGTTTAAATTCCATTAAGACTGTAAACAAGGGGAGCACAAAGGCTGCAACTCTGCAGCTCAATACCTGGTGATGCTCTGGTGGGAAGGGCGAATCCCTAGGAACAGAGTGGGGTCTGGGAGGTTCTTGGGCCACATGTGGAAAAGAGGTTCCACTGCTGGAAGGACATTTGGTAGAGACTGTTGAAGCCACCTGGTCCCAGCAGACCCCAGAAAACGGCCACATTCGCTGATGCTGGGACAAGGTCGTTAAAGGTGAAGCCTGGTGCCAGGTGTGTGTTCTGATTTTCCATAATCCTGAAACACTGCTGCTACACTATCTTGCGAACTTTTTCTGGGGCGGGCTGGCACCTGGCCGCGGTCTCGGGGCACCAGCAGCAGCAGGGTCCAGAAAGCGTTCCTGGGTGCATCAGACATTCGGCCATTGCTCAGTGAGACCCTCCTGCAGAGGGGCGGAGCGGGTCAAAGCCACAGTCCTTCGGAAGTAAGGGGCCGGGGAAAACAGCCGCATCTGAGACAAAATTCGGGAGAGAGGTACTGCCTGAGGCCGGGTCCCAGAGAGTGAAAAAGCAGGGAGAGGACGATAGCTGAAGACAGAGAACGGATGCATGATTGCTGATCAAGAACAGACTGGGTAGCTGGGCTGGCGGCATTTTCACCGCTCCCGCGCATGCGCATTCGTACCTACGAGCCCCACCACAATCCACCCCAGTAGGCTAAAAGCACCACCTAGTGGAGAGCAGAGCTGTTACACTGAGCCCTGCCCAACTGGGCCAACTATGCTCTTCAAGAACACAAGTCTCACTGCCAGCTTAATTTATGGACTATAAAGAGCTACATAGACTGACTTCTAGATGAAATTTCAGTCCTACTTCAATCTGTTAGCAGATTCATCTATTCAATTTTCTTTCTTTTTTTTCTTTTTCCTTTTTCTCTTTTACAATTCTTTTCTTTTTCTTGAATACAGAAAGAGAAAAAATCATTTTTATTTTCAATTTTATTAAAAATATTGTTCTATAATTTTTATTACTATACTTTTTACTTTTGTGTAAATTTTTTCAAATTCTACTTTACTTCTGTCATTTTATTTTAGTCTACTTCAGTGTACTCATCTTTTCAAATTCTCAATTTCCTTTTTTTCTTTTTTTTCCCTTTTTCATTTATTTTCCTTCTCTTGAATGCAGAAAGTGAAAAATTTCGTTTTTACTTTCAATTTCTATTAAAAATATTTTTATTGGGGCGCCTGGGTGGCGCAGTCGGTTAAGCGTCCGACTTCAGCCAGGTCACGATCTCGCGGTCCGTGTGTTCGAGCCCCGCATCAGGCTATGGGCTGATGGCTCAGAGCCTGGAGCCTGTTTCCGATTCTGTGTCTCCCTCTCTCTCTGCCCCTCCCCCGTTCATGCTTTGTCTCCCTCTGTCCCAAAAACAAATAAACGTTGAAAAAAAAATAAAAATAAAAATATTTTTATTTAATTTTTATTACTATATTTTTTGCTGTTATGTAAGTTTTTTCAAGTTCTAGTTTACTTCCATCATTTTATTTTAGTCTACTACAGTGTATTCACTTTTAAAAATTTTCAAACGATTTTTTTCTTTTTTTATCTTTTTTCTATTTTTCATTTCTTTTTCTTAAATACAAAAAATGAAAAAAATCATATTTGTTTTTAATTTTTATTAAAAATATATATTTTTAATTTTTTCTACTACATTCTTTACTTTTGTGTATATTTTTTCAAATATGTTTTACCCCCATCATCTCATTTTAGTCTACTTCAGTGTATTCATTATTTCCAAATTCTCAAATGATTTCCTTCCCCCTCTTTTTTTTCTTGAATCTGTCAAACCACTTTCAACACCCAGATCAAAACATATAGATGTATTCTATTTGTGTGTGTGTGTGTGTTGAATTTTTAATTTCAATATTTTTTAATTTTAATTTGTTTTTATTTCAATTTTTCTACCTCATTAATTCCTTTTCTCCATTCAAAATGACAAAAGGAAGGAATTCACCCCAAAAGAAAGAACACAAAGAAACAACAGCCAGAGATTTAAACAACACAGATACAAGCAAGATGTCTGAACCAGAATTTAGAATCACAATAATAAGAATATTAGCTGGAGTTAAAAGTAGATTAAAATCCCTTTATGCAGAGATAAAAGAAGTAAAAATAGCCAAAATGAAATTACAAATGCTATAACTGAGCTGCAATCATGGATGGATGCAGCGGCGACAAGGATGGATGAGGCAGAACAGAGAATCAGCGATATAGAGGACAAACTTATAGAGAATAATGAAGCAGAAAAAAAGAGGGAGATTAAGGCAAAAGAGCACGATTTAAGAATTAGAGAAATCAGTGACTCATTAAAAAGGAACAACTTAACAATCATAGGGGTCCCAGAAGAGGAAGAGAGAGAAATAAGTGTAGAAGGGTTATGCGAGCAAATCATAGCCAAAACCTTTCCTAACCTGGGGAAAGACACAGACATCAAAATCCAGGAAGCACAGAGGACCCCCATTAGATTCAACAAAAACCGACCATCAAAAGGCACATCATAGTCCAATTCACAAAATACTCAGGCAAGGAAAGAATCATGAAAGCAGCAAAGGAAAAAAAAAAGTTCTTAACCTACAAGGGAAGACAGATTAGGTTTGCAGCAGACCTATCCACAGAAACTTGGCAGGCCAGAAGAGAGTGGCAGAATATATTCAGTGTGCTGAATCAGAAAAATATGCAGCCAAGAATTCTTTATCTAGAAAGGCTATCATTCAAAATACAAGGAGAGATAAAAAGCTTCCCAGACAAACAAAAATTAAAGGAGTTTGTGACCACTAAACCAGCCCTGCAAGAAATTTTAAGGGGGACTTTCTGAGGGGAAAAAAGATGAAAGAAAAAAAAAAAAAAATATATATATATATATATATATATATATATATATATATGTACCAAAAGCAACAAAATATTAGAAAGGACCAGAGAACATCACCAGAAACCCTAACTCTACAAACATCATAATGGCAATAAATTCATATCTTTCACTATTCACTCTAAATGTCAATGGACTCAATGCACCAAACAAAAGACCTAGGGTAACAGAATGGATAAGAAAACAAGATCCATCTATATGCTGTTTACAAGAGACCCACTTTAGACCTAAAAGACACCTTCAGATTGAAAATAAGGGGATGAAAAGCCTAAATGTCCATCAACTGATGAATGGATAAAGAAATTGTGGTTTATATACACAATGGAGTACTACGTGGCAATGAGAAAGAATGAAATATGGCCCTTTGTAGCAACGTGGATGGAACTGGAGAGTGTTATGCTAAGTGAAATAAGCCATACAGAGAAAGGCAGATACCATATGATTTCACTCTTATGTGGATCCTGAGAAACTTAACAGAAACCCATGGGGGAGGGGAAGGAAAAAAAAAGAAAAAAAAGAGGTTAGAGTGGGAGAGAGAGCCAAAGCATAAGAGACTCTTAAAAACTGAGAACAAACTGAGGGTTGATGGGGGGTGGGAGGGAGGTGAGGGTAGGTGATGGGCATTGAAGAGGGCGTCTTTTGGGATGAGCACTGGGTGTTGTATGGAAACTAATTTGACAATAAATTTCATATAATAAAAAATTAAAAATTAAAAAATTAAAAAAAATAAGAAAAGAAAATAAGGGGATGGAGGACCATCTATCATGCTATGGTCAACGAAAGAAAGCCAGAGTAGCCATACTTATATCAGACAATCTCGACTTTAAGATAAAGACTGTATCAAGAGATGCAGAAGGGCATTATATCATAACAAAGGGGTCTATAGGGGCGCCTGGGTGGCGCAGTCGGTTAAGCGTCCGACTTCAGCCAGGTCACGATCTCGCGGTCCGTGAGTTCGAGCCCCGCGTCAGGCTCTGGGCTGATGGCTCAGAGCCTGGAGCCTGTTTCTGATTCTGTGTCTCCCTCTCTCTCTGCCCCTCCCCCATTCATGCTCTGTCTCTCTCTGTCCCAAAAAATAAATAAATGTTGAAAAAAAAAATTCAAAGGGGTCTATAGACCAAGAAGACCTAACAATTGTAAACATTTATGTGCCAAATGTGGACGCACCCAAATATATAAATCAATTATTCACAAACATAAAGACACTCATCGACAGTAATACCATAATAGTAGGAGACTTCAACACCCCACTCACACCAATGGACACATCATCTAATCAAAAAATCAGCAAGGAAACAATGGCTTTGAATGACATACTGGACCAGATGGACTTAACAGATATATTCAGAACATTTCATCCTAAAGCAGCAGAATATACATTATTTTCCAGTATACATGGAACCTTCTCCAGAATAGATCATATACTGGGACACAAATCAGCCCTAAGTAAGTACAAAAAGATCGAGATCACAGCGTGCATATTTTCAGACCATAACGCTTTGAAACTTGAAATCAAGCACAAGAAAAAATTTGGAAAGGTGACAAATACTTGGATACTGAAGAACATCCTAGTAAAGAATGAATGGGCTAACCAAGCAGTTAAAGAGGAAATTAAAAAGTATATGGAAGTCAATGAAAATAATAACACCACGACCCAAAACCTTTGGGACGCAGCAAAGGCGGTCATAAGACAAGAGTGTATAGTAGTCCAGGCCTTCCTAAAGAAGGAAGAAAGATCTCAGATATACAACCTAATCTTACACCTTAAGGATCTGGAAAAAGAACAGCAAATAAAACCCAAAACCAGCAGAAGACAGGAAATAATAAAGATTAGAGCAGAAATTAATGCTATCGAAACCAAACAACAGCAACAACAACAACAACAAAACAGTAGAACAGATCAATGAAACCAGAATCTGGTTCTTTGAAAGAATTAAAAAAATTGATAAAACACTAGCCAGTTTGATCAAGAAGAAAAAGGAAAGGACCCAAATAAATAAAATCAAGAATGAAAGATGAGAGATCACAACCAACACAACAGAAATAAAAAAAATAATAAGAGAATATTCTGAGCAATTATATGCCAATAAAATGGGTAATCTGGAAGAAATGGACAAATTCCTAGAAACATATACACTACCAAAACTGAAACAGGAAGAAATAGAAAATTTGAACAGACCCATAACCAGTAAGGAAACCAAATTAGTAATCAAAAATCTGGCAAAAAAAAAACAAGAGTCTAGGGCCAGATGGCTTTCCAGGGGAATTCTTCCAAACATTTAAGGAAGAGTTAACACCTATTCTCTTGAAACTATTCCAAAAAATAGAAATGGAAGGAAAATTTCCAAACTCTTTCTGTGAAGCCAGCATTACCTTGATTCCAAAACCAGACAAAGATCCCACTAAAAAGGAGAACTATAGACCAATTTCCCTGATGAACATGGATGCAAAAACCCTCAACAAGATATTAGCCAACTGGGTCCAACAATACATTAAAAAGAATTATGCACCATGACCGAGTGGGATTTATACCTGGGATGCAGGGCTGGTTCAATATCTGCAAAACAATTAATGTGATTCATCACATCAATAAAAGAAAGGACAGGAACCATATGATCCTCTCAATAGATGCAGAGAAAGCATTTGACAAAATACAACATCCGTTTTTGATAAAAACCCTCAAGAAAGTAGGAATAGAAGGAGCATACCTCGAGATCATAAAAGCCATATATGAACAACCCAACGCTAATATCATCTGCAATGGGGAAAAACTGAGAGCTTTCCCCCTAAGGTCAGGAACAAGACAGGGATATCCACTCTCGCCACTGTTATTCAACATAGTATTGGAAGTCTTAGCCTCTGCAATCAGACAACACAAAGAAATGAAAGGCATCCACATCAGCCAGGAAGAGGTCAAATTTTCACTCTTCACAGATGACATGATACTCTATATGGAAAACCCAAAAGATTCCACCCAAAAACTGCTAGAACTGATTCATGAATTCAGCAAAGTCACAGGATATAAAATCAACGGACAGAAATCAGTTGCATTCCTATACACCAACAAGGAAGCAACAGAAAGAGAAATCGAGGAATCAATCCCATTTACAGTTGCACACACAAAAAAAAAAAACCCATAAAATACCTAGGAATAAGTCTAACCAAAGAAGTGAAAAATCTATACACTGAAAACTATAGAAAGCTTATGAAAGAAGTTGAAGAAGACACACAAAAATGGAAAAAGATTCCATGCTCCTGGATAAGAAAAACAAATATTGTTTAAATGTCAATACTACCCAAAGGAATCTACATATTCAATGCAATCCCTATCAAAATAACACCAGCATTTTTCACAGAGCTAGAACAAATAATCCTAAAATTTGCATGGAACCAGAAAAGACACCAAGTAGCCAAAGCAATCTTGAAAAAGAAAAGCAAAGCAGGAGGTATCGCAATCCCAGACTTCAAGCTATACTACAAAACTGTAATCATCAAGACAGTATGGTACTGGCACAAAAAAACCAAAACACCCAGATCAATGGAACAGAATAGAGAACCCAGAAATGGACCCACAAACGTATGGCCAACTAACCTTTGACAAAGCAGGAAAGAATACCCAAAGGAATAAAAATAGTCTCTTCAGCAAGTGCTGCTGGGAAAACTGGACAGCAACATGCATAAGAATGAACCTGGACCACTTTCTTACCCCATACACAAGAATAAACTCAAAATGGATGAAAGACCTAAATGTAAGACAGGAAGCCATCAGAATCCTCAAGGAGAAAGCTGGCAAAAACCTGTTTGATCTTGGCCGCAGCAACTTCTTACTCAACACGTTCCGGAGACAAGGGAAACAAAAGCAAAAATGAACTACTGGGACCTCATCAAAATAAAAATCTTCTGCACAGCGAAGGAAACAATCACCAAAACTAAAAGGCAACTGACAGAATGGGAGAAGATATTTGCCAATGACGTATCAGATAAAGGGTTAGTATCCAAACTCTATAAAGAACTTATCAAACTCAACACCCAAAAAAACAAATAATCCAGTGAAGAAATGGGCAAAGGACATGAATAGACACTTCTCCAAAGCAGACATCCAGATGGCCAACCGACACATGAAAAACGCTCCACATCACTCATCATCAGGGAAATACAAATCAAAACCACAATGAGATACCACCTCACATCTGCCAGAATGGCTAACATTAACAACTCAGGCAACAACAGATGTTGGCGAGGATGTGGAGAGAGAGGATCTCTTTTGCACTGCTGGTGGGAATGCAAACTGGTACAGCCACTCTGGAAAATAGTATGGAGGTTCTTCAAAAAATTAAAAATAGAACTATTCTATGGCTCAGCAATTGCACTACTATGTATGTATCCAAGGGATACAGGTGTGCTGTTCAAAGGGACACATGCACCCCCATGTTTATAGCAGCACTATTAACAATAGCTAAAGTATGGAAAGACCCCAAATGTCCATCAATAGATGAATGGATAAAGAAAATGTGGTATATATATACAATGGAGTATTACCTGGCAATCAAAAAGAATGAAATCTTGCCATTTGCAACTACATGGATGGAACTGGAGGGTATTATGCTAAGTGAAATTAGTCAGAGAAAGACAAAAATCATATGACTTCACTCATATGAGTACTTTAAGAGACAAAACAGATGAACATAAGAGAAGGGAAACAAAATTACTATAAAAACAGGGAGGGGGACAAAACTGAAGAGACTCATAAATATGGAGAACAAACTGAGGGTTGCTGGAGGGGTTGTGGGAGGGGGAATGGGCTAAATGGGTAAGGGGCATTAAGGAATCTACTCATGAAATCATTGTTTCACTATATGGTAACTAATTTGGACGTAAATTTAAAAAAAATAAAATTAAAAAAAAAAGAAAGAAATGGGCAGAAGTGAGCACTGATGATATAGATTGAGGAGCTACTGTCCTAGTGAATAGTTGATTAGATCACAAAGAAAACCTATAGAAAGAAGAGAAATCAGCACTAATTAAAAGGTTATCCATGAACATCAGATTCTATAGGCATCAGTGTCACCCACAGTTGTGATGGGAGGCAAAACACTGAGGAAAAAATGGAAACCACATTTTCAATATATTTTTCCAATGTTTTATTTATTTTTGAAAGAGAGAGAGTAAGAGCGAGAAAGCAAACAGGTGAGGGGCAGTGAGAGAGGGAGACACAGAATCTGAAGCAGGCTCTGGGCTCTCAGCTGTCAGCACAGAGCCCAACGTGGGGCTCGAACTCACAAACTGTGAGATCATGACCTGAGCCGAAGTCAGACACTCAACCAACTGAGCCACTCAGGTGCCCCTCAATATATTTGCTAATAAAAGGAGAGGGAAAGTTAAGAGTGATAATTTGAGAGATAAAGCAGTGAAGAAAATGACATTTAGGTTAAATTTCTCTCTTTTTAAATTTTATTTATTTATTTATTTATTTATTTATTTATTTATTTATTTTAAAGTTTATTATTTATTTTGACAGGGAGAGAGAGAGAGAGAGAGAGAACCAGCAAGGGAGAGGCAGAGAGAAGGGGACAGAGTTTCTGAAGTGGGTTCTGTGGTGACATCAGAGAGCCCATTGTGGGGATCAAACTCACGAACCATGAGATCATGACCTGAGCCAATGTCAGACACTTAACCCACTCAGCCACCCAAGTGCCCCTGGGTTAAATTTCTCTTTTGTGTGTTTTGTATTTTTAAGATTGTATGTTTTTGCAAACTTAGGGAGAGTTTTTGGAAAAAGGGAAGATGGTTATAAAGCAACATCCAAAAAGAAATTAGAGAAGAGATAAAACAAGACATGGGAGAGAACACAGGGGATGCTAACTTAAATTTATTAAAATCCACTTCCAATGCATTGGAATCTAAAATGAGAGTAGGGTAAGGGCATCTGGGTGGCTCAGCTGTTTGTGTCTGACTCTTGGTTTCGGCTCAGGTCATGATCTCAGTATTCATGATTTTGAGCCCCACACTGTCAGCGTGGAACTTGCTTGGGATTCTCTCTTTCTCTCTCTCTCTCTCTCTCTGCCTCTCTCTCTCTCTCAAATTAATAAACTTTTAAAAAATAAAATGAGAGTAGAGTAAAATGAGTAATTGAGACAAATACAAATATCTTTTTATCCAAAGAAGAAACATTATAAAGGACAATCTTTTGTATATGATGATCATGTAACAACTCAAGATATCTACTAACATCTTTCTAATCTATTTTAAGGCAAAATAGTAATTAATAGACATGTTAAAACTGTAGTTAGATAATTTTAAAAATAACCCACAGAGTCAAAAACATTAAGAAACTCAGAAAATAGAGAAATCTATATTTCTGAGAAACCAAACCACATTATCAGTAAGCTTCACTCTCACTTCCCCGCATACTCTGACAACAGTGAGTTGGTTTTGTGTGTCACAATATTTGTGTGATTGTGTGTCATCACCGTACATACAACCACAGCTCAGCACCCTTTTGTTAATAAGATATATTTTGGTGCAGTAAAAACAAATTAGTCTAATTTTAGTCTTTGATTCCAGGGAATTATGACTCTTCTCCAGTTTCTCAGTGTTCCTATCAAATGAGAAGAGAGCTCTCCACAGAAATATGGAAGTCATATGCTAACTTTTTGGCATATCTATTCTCTCTTTCTTTTGGGTCACTAGGAAATTTTAAGAATTCTTTAGACTAATGTGGAATCCATTCAAGTTTCATTTAAGTATAGAGGTATGCAGTGAGTTAAATGAACAGTGAATTTAGAAATGTAATGCTTCCATTTGAGCGTCCATTCTGGATGTATTTGTTGTATGAACCTGAGCAAACCTTCAGCCTTTTTGAGTCTCAGTTTCCTCATTTAAAAAATGGAGTTAATAATTCTTCCTTAACATATTTGTTGGAGGATAAAGGCAAATGATCTTATGTAATAAGCCTTTTATAAACTATGTGCCATTTTTCACATTCTAGGAATTTTCCTATTATTACCTATGCTCAGGCCTAGTGCAGAGATTGGGTGGGTAAAAGAACAGGTTACGGTGAAGCAATGTGGAATTGTTGAATAGAAATATTAGTCCATGTCCAAGAGCTTGGGTGCTACCCCAGGGAAAGTGCATCCAGTGGGTTTAGCTCAATTCTTCCCTCGCTAGGAACATTGGAGCACCAGAGCTACGTTGGAGGGGGCATCCATGGAACCACAGTCCATTTGCCTTCTCTCTATCTCTGAGCAAGGTCATTTACACAAGGTCAGCTTCAGAAATATACCCTTAAAATATTGAGACTATCTCAAACAGAGCAAGCTTTTTCCAGAAAAGCCGTCATCATTGTTAACATATGGCACAAATTGAAATTATTTGGCAAGAGGGAATGTATTTGATATATGTTTTTTTCTCTCACCTCCTTTAATAGTTTATATATGTATATATATATATATGTAATTTAAACCCTAAACTTCTACCAATACATCCCTTCTGACCTATGCCAATTCATCCCTAATATATATATAAATATATATACTTTAATTTAATTAAATATATATTAAATTAAATGAAATATATATTTATAATTTATAATTATATATAATTTATATTTAATATTTATAATATTTAATATGTATAATTTAATCCCTAATATATATATAATTTAAACCCTAAACTTCTACCAAGACCTCCCTTCTGACCTATGCCCATTCATCCCCACAGAATTCTATAGGTCATATCTGAACCAGTGCTTCTCATATTCAAGGCTCAAGGCCCAATTAGCCAATGTTATAAATAAGTGAATAACCTAGGATAACTATACAGTACAAATCCAGGAAATGTAGGTCTTATATATTGGATAAAGTGGCTGGATCATGCCCTTGTTATAAATATTACCCTGTTTTGTGTAGGGAGCATATGGTGGATACAAAAGAGAGAAGTTGACATTAGTGGGGATGGCTTCCAGAAACTGCACAAGGCAGATGCTGAACTTCCCTTTACCAAGTACAGCCAATTGACGTCAAATGTGGCCCTTGCAATAGCCCTGCCTTCCAGGGTTCCAGGGTTTTCCACATTTTGTTTTGTTTTGTTTTTAAGCCAGATTTCCTATACCAAATTCATGGTTTTGCAATGTAAGAAGGGCACCACTGAATATATTTCCAAACCAAGACTTTCAAGCTCCTAAATTGGGGATTGAAATCACTCAAGAGGGAACAGTTTTGGGAAGAAAGGTCCAGCATTTTTAACAGGGCACTTGAAGTTGTGAAGCTTTCTCAATATGTCATCGCTTTAGAAAGATGACTTCTGAAGTCAGATTATGTGTCTCTGGGAAGAGAATAAAATTGTAGATAGAATGTAATTATGGATGGGAAAAGTAATGGTACTAGTGGGCAGCTGGGTGGGTGGAACATTTCTTCTCTGCCTCAATCCTAATAACTCTCCTGCTACTCTACTCTTCCTTTCCTGTTTGCGTGACTAAAAGGTCCTGAATTCAGTTAAAGGTAATTGAGTTAAATCAGTTTCCTATCCAAATAATATTAAAGTAATGATGTATGGTACCAAAAAAAAAAAAAAATAGAACTGCCTTGTAAACCTCTATTTTAAGCCTGAGAAGCTGCCCAATGCAATTTATTCCTCTCTGCCCTCCCTCTGTGTTTGAGAAATGAAGCAGTGTTTTGCAGAGCAATGCATTCTTTTCCTTATGCTCATATCTATCTTCTTCATGTTGGCAAAAGATCATTGAATTCTGTTTTCAAACATCTGAACTTTTACTCTTGCTGTAGCGACTGCCAGGTCCTGCCACAGAGTCAGAGGAACTGGAAGGAGCCCTGGGAAGCAGCCTGCTGAGCAAATGGCTAATTAATGTAGCGCACTTTAAAAAGTATCCATAATTAAAAGCTTTATTGGAGAGCAAGATGAAATCATTCACAGAAGTTTGGCTCCATGTTCCCCAGTAGGCATGGTTACTTAAAAACAGTCTCTTAAAGTAATCATTAATGGTCTGTAATGTAAATGTTGAATTTCATAATGATATGCTTTCTCTATTATCTTGAAAAGTCTGCTTCTGAAGCTAAGAGGAATAGCCTTTGTTTGTTTGATGATTTCATGTTTCCAAATGAACTCTTTGGGATTGTTATTTGGAGCATAAAGTGAAATTTTAGTCAGGGCTGCCAGGGGTGGTTAAGCATGCTGTGAACTGCACAACTCAGGGAGCATTATTTCTATAGGAGACAATGTGACTGTGCCTTCTGGAGTTGTGCAATGCAGCAGCCATGCTCAGAGCATTGTTTTTATAGTCTATCTGTGGCTCATCCTTCACATCAGTGTCCCTCTGTACACATCAGGCTTTTCTTCCCTGGTGCATTTTGGAAGACACTGAGGTTCAGACTTTGTACTGATTTTTAACCTGAAAAGGATTAGCAAAACCAAAGAATTTCTTCTCCACTAGAATCTGGATTCCCTGATGGTAGAATTACATTTATATTGTCTGTGTTTAAATACACAAACAGTGAATGGATAATGAAAATAACCTCTTGGTAATTTATTTGTTGGGTTCAAAGAATGCTGAGAGAAGTTGAGTGTGAAATTTTGGATCTTCTCACAGATGACATGTATGCCAAAATCTTGGAAGCACTGTAGGAGCTTTCAAACGTGAAAGATCAAGTGTAATTGTTACATATCCAGAGTGCCACTTTGGGAAGACACTAAACGATTAATATGATTTGCACAACTTTGTGGTATTTCTGGTAAATACTATAGATAGGGTTATTAATTCAGAAGACAAATATTTGCATGTAAGCAATATATTTTCATATGATTTTGTAAGAAAATTGTGATCTCCATTTTAGAAGAAATTGTATCTTGTTGTAATTTAAGAAAACATGTTTTGCTTTATAAAATATTCCAAATTTAATGTTTTTCCCAGGAATTCTATTGGAAAATGTAGGCAGTAAGATTTTACTGGTGACAAGGCAGTGATTCTTTTTATTATTAAGCCTTTTTTGATATTTATTTATTTTTGAGAGAGAGAGACAGACACAGAAGCTGAAGCAGGCTCCAGGCTCTGACCTGTCTGCACAGAGCCTGATGCGGGGCTTGAACTCATGAACCTTGAGATCATGACCTGAGCTGAAATCAGACGCTAAACTGACTGAGCCATCCAGGCGCCCCTTGTTAAGGCATTTTTAAATAGCCTAAATGCAGAACTGTTATTATGCAAAAGCTAGAAACAAATTGAAGATCAAAACTACCTGCAAGGACTAATGCTGTGTGTGTGTATGTGTTTATGTAATTTATATGTATATAAATTACATAATATGTGTGTGTGTGTGTGTATAAATTCAACTTCTCTCTCATACTACACACACACACACACACACACACACACACACACACACGCACTTCTATATACAGAGTGCATAGACTTTGGGCCCATAGATCTACATAAATGTTTTCCTTTGTACTCCTTTAGTGTACTGTCTCTACTCTGTTAAAGTACTCATGTTGCTTTGTAACTACTCATTCAGTTGTGTTCATCACAAGATTGTAAGTGTAATGAGTGAAGGAGTTAATAACATACCTGGAGTGAGACTCCCTGGATTCAACTCTTGGCCCCATTTATTTACAAGCTCTATAACCTTGAGCAACTTATTTAGTGTGACTTTGTGTCAGCTCCTTAATCTGTAAATTGGGGTGTGTGGTAAGAATGTTGTCTGTGTCATAGTTTTACAGTGAAAATTAGTTTTTTAAATGTAAAACACAAAGAACAACTTGACATATATTAAGTTCTTAATATATATGAATACAGGATTCCCAGTGTACAATGGGACATTATGTTCTCTAGGCAGAGCTCAATAATCATGTGCTGCATTAATCATATTTTTATTATAAAACAAATCCTTAGGACTAGGTAACATTAGAAGAGATATTAAATAAACAAAAAAAAAAAAACACTTTACTACTGCCCTCTATGAATTTAGAATGCCACTGGAGAAGACGAATCTACTCATAAGTTACTTTACTAACTGATAAGGCGAGAGGTGATCAGATGGCCATATTGGTAGACAGAGCAGCATAATTCAAAAGCAGTCCACATAGAGACTGGAATGGTCTGTAAGAACGTTGCTGGAAAGGTAAGACTTGACCGACATCATGAAACATAGTTGAAATGTGACTCACCACACACGAAAGGAGCTCCTTCCACAGAACAGCTCAGTTGGAACAACGTTGTAGGTACAATGGGTGTGAATCATTCTGTGGTCAAAGAGGTCACCGTTGTCACTGGTAGGCAGTCACTTTTGCTAATTATAACTTAAAAATGACTCTTTTTTCTTTGAAACTTAGTGAACACTTTAAATTGCTAATGAGTATATTTTGTCCTCAATTTAAGAGATGGACAGAGAGAAGGATAGAGGGGAGATAAGGAAGAGAACAAATGAATATAAGGCTTTATGAAAGCCAATTTTGCTGCCTTCTTTTTCTTCTTTCTCTCCTAAGAAAATAGATCAATGGTAAGCAGTTTTCTATAACTCTGCCAGACAGCAACCTTTTCAAAAAGTTAACTATGACTTCTGTGGTTTTTTCTTTGTACATTTATCTTTATACAGAGTAGAAACACCGAATCACTGATGTCTTTTTGTTTATTATATTCATCTCCATCTTTCAAGGTTATGATGTTCATAATAATTCTCAACCTAGAGTCTAGATAAATTTGTTTTTGGTCTTGAGATAGCTGCCCAACATCACTTAAAATAAAATAGGGTGGCAGTTTCAAGGTCATTGTAATAGTCAGTAAACCTCAGAAAAATGCCCATTTCCATTCAGTTTTAACAAACTAACAAAATTAATTAATTGGCAAACATGTTAAGAGAAGGAAAAAAAAAGCATGGCAAATGAAACGAAAAAGAACTGACATGTGCACAGACCCTGAACTGAGAGAGAACTTGGCATTTTAGAAAAGCAGTGAAAGGCAGAGAGGTATGAAGGAGAGATTCGTAGCATCAAATCAGAAAGGATGATATAGGACATGCCAAGATATCGTTGTTGCATTCTACTCCAAGGAGATGCATTTAGAAGGATTTAAGCAAGGTCTAATTCAAGGTAAAAATATTGCACTGGCTTCTATGTGCACAATTAGTTAAGGAAAGTCAAAATAGAAATGCTGGGATTGGTTAGAAAGTTGTTTTGCTGGCTAATAAGAACTAATGATCACCTGCTTACCATGATGGCAAGGTAGAGATAAATGGATGGATTTAAGATCCGTATATTTGGGGGCTATATTCCACACTGTTTGGTTAGATATAGGGGGGAAGTTAAAGGATAGAGAAATAAGGATGAATTTCAGGTTTATGGCTTGAGAAGTGTTGTTAATTATGGTGCTATTTGCTGATTTGGAGAAGTCCAGGGGAGGCAGAAGTTTCAGAGAAAAAAACAGAGTGGAAAACAGAGTTAGAGTTCTACTAAGGCATATTTGAGATTCCCAAGTGAAACTTCAACAGGGTATAACAAGAAAATACTTGAATATATGAGTTTACTGCTGACATAATTTTGGTTTAAAATGTAAATTTGGGAAATATAAGCATATAGATGCTATTTAATGCTGTTGAAATTTTTTTTTTTTAATTTTTTTTTTCAACGTTTATCTATTTTTGGGACAGAGAGAGACAGAGCATGAACGGGGGAGGGGCAGAGAGAGAGGGAGACACAGAATCGGAAACAGGCTCCAGGCTCTGAGCCATCAGCCCAGAGCCCGACGCGGGGCTCGAACTCACGGACCGCGAGATCGTGACCTGGCTGAAGTCGGACGCTTAACCGACTGCGCCACCCAGGCGCCCCAAATGCTGTTGAAATATTTAGGAACACTACAGGGACAGAGCAGAGTTGTAGAATAAAACCCTTGATTGATCTCTAAATAATTCAAACATTTAGCACAGGCAGAGGCAGAAGACTAGGATAGTCCTCATCATAGAAGCCAGGATAACAGCATGTGTAAAGATGGAGAAAGTGGTCAACAGGATAAGGATAAAAATGTGTTCTTTAGATTTTATAATATGTATTATCACTGGCAACTTGGACAAGAGTTGTTTTAATCAAGTGATGGAAACAGAGAAAAATAGACATTGATTAAAAGGATATGGGAAGAGAGGAAGTCAAGAAAGTGTCAACAAATTTGGCTAAGAAGGGAAGTAAATCTAGGACAATAACTGCCATTTCATGTCTTCCACAACATTCTCATTAATATTATTTTGCTTAGGATTTTCAGTGTTTAGTTATTACAACTAATGCAGGGAATTGGGGATTTTTGCTTTACCACATGCTATAATCTAGCTTTGCTTTTTAATGATGAATTTCTTTATATTTTTCATGTTTCTTTAAGGAGAGAATAATATAAACATGCCATTGATGAACAAATTGGCAATAGTGACAATAGCTCATCTTGAGATTAAATTTTAATTGACTAAACAAGGTGAATTCTTAACACCAATTCCAAGTGTGTAAGATCTTACAATAGTTGTAGTTGAGTCCATATTTCAGTTGCACAGAACCCTGATTTCAATCTGACTCCCTTTTTCTATTTGAAACTCTTTGTCTACTAGGTGCATTTTGAAAAGTTACATCCCTTCCCCCTAGATACCAGGTGGTGCACTGAATAAGTATATCTATGTGACCCCACAATGCCAGAGGAAGGAAATTTAACCTCCTACATAATCTGTCAGTAAACTATTCACAGTCTTACCTGCCTCTGAAAATAATTAAATTATTCTCTCAAAATTTCTGTAATTTTCATATGATAAAAGCTATTTAAAACCTATTCTGGTCAGGGTCTACTTTAGCATTTATTTTGCACACACACATACACACGAGTGGGTCCCTCTAAGTAACATAAAAAATTTAAAACTGTTAATGCATTTGAATGTACTGTCACTCAGAGCTACAATTCACTGTTTAATCTCTGAAGAAGAAATGCTGTAATCCTTCCATAATAAAATACATCATTCTCAAGATACTCTGCTAAATTACTAACACAGAAATTTCCAGCTATACCAGGACTAACTGCCCATGCATAAAGAAAACTGAAGGATTTGTAATTTATTTACATTACATTCTCACTCTTCAAGCTGCTGCTATATTTTAAACAGTTGCTTTGTTTTGTTTTGTTTTTCCCTAGCTAATGGTATCAAACTGGCATTCTCATTATTCAGAGATGGGGGGACTGTTGTTTGCAATGGTCAATAAAAAGCCCAGCAGGTATAAGTACGCTAAGGGTTTGCCTATGAGGCCAGAGGCTCTCAGCACAAAAGAGATTTGTGCACAGGGAGGAGTCATTGAAGTCAACTTGAATTTCAATAGAGATTTTCAACACTAGGTCAAATATTTTAGCTGAGTCTGTTATATACAATTTTTATCACCTACATTCTATGTTTTATCTTCGTTATTTCTCTACCATCTTTCTATGTTCCCTACCATTAAGTAACTTTGGATGTCAAATTCAACTCAGAAAACTATTGTTCACACAAATTTTCTAATTACTTTAGCCTTGCAACAGTTCTAAGATTTACTTGTCTAGATTTGTTCCTTTTGGAAGGTAAATTTTGCCTGTATTCTACCCAATATTCTTTTACTTACAGCTTTCAGTCCAGAGACACTCTACATGTACATAAAACAACTAAGAAATAATGAAAATGGAGTTTGTTATATTTCTTCACTTGGCTATAGCTCAAATTTTAATAGGTTCACCCTCATTTTCTTTGGATCTTTGATATATTACCAGTTTATCTTCATAACTGCATTACTGATTTTATAATTTAGAAAATAACAGATAGGTCAGAAATTCCCTGTGTAAGTTGTGAAATATATATGTACTATAAAAATAGAGCAATCATTCATTCTGAGGGGCTGATGCATTCATAAGGACTAGTACAGGAGCAGAGGTTCACACTTAGTGCCAAAGGGAAAGCTGATTTAATGTCCTCCATTAAAAATTGTTGTTCCAACGTGTAGGATAGTTGGATGCATTAGAGATTATAAGAAATGGCATCTTTCACCCCAAAGTCACCCGTTGAAATCTGAAGCAAAGTGAGAGTGACTAAAAATAAATACCATAAGATAATGGTACATAAATTTTTAGTGGAATGTCATGAAGACCACAAATTTCACTTTCCAGTATTTTGTTTTGCTTGCTTATTTCTTGTTTTCTTCAGCTAATGTGTTCATATCATGCATATCATCAAAACCAGGGCACTTTTGAGAGTAAAAATCAGTGCTAAAATAACATTATATGACTTTTAAAATACATACAATATGTTCAGATATTATGACAACTGTAGTTTCTATTTCAAATGGGAAAACAGTGCAATTTGTTAGATGCAATAGACAAATAATGAGCACCATAATAAATTTCAGTTCTATATCTTCTTCATAAGCTTCTGTATTTAGAAAGACATTGCTTTGTTTTAAGATACTGTTCTACATAAAAATGTACATATATTATACACGTTATTACTGCAAAAAAACAACGTATCTTCATTGTTGAACTTATTATAGGATTTGCAATAGGATCCTTACCGATATCATATGTTCAATGCTTCTTAGGTTGGCTGTGAACCAAATTTAATAGTCTTACCACAGTTATTTTCAGGTCTTGTTTATATTTGCTATGGTTAATTTCCACTACAGCATTTCTGAATTTAAAATTTACAGTCAGTAAGTAGGACATTTACTGTCGCACTTGACTTGCCTTGTGTCAAGTACTATTGGAGTGGCTGGAGACATATTTCATATCTAGGGAAGTAGAAGTTAATTTGGGGATACATTTATTTTGGAGTTAGTTGAATATTTTTTATTTTTAATATATTCTCTATAAAAATGGTATTTATAAATTATAGTCATATGAAGAGGTGATCAAAGACTGTACAACCAAACAATTAACATATAGTTAAGTTATTGCTATCTATTCCAAGGTAGGAATGGCTCCAGGAATATCCTACCACCTACCTGCATCACATGAAGATGCTGGCCCAGATGTTTTACCATAGTAAGGTGAGTGCGTCCTATACCATCAAGCACTGGAAGTGCGAGGATATGAAGATGCATCAAATGTTTAAGGCATGAGGGGCGCCTGAGTGGCTTAGTCGGTTAAATATCTGACTCCAGCTCAGGTCATGATCTCAGGATCTGTGGGTTCAAGCCCCACGTCAGGCTCTGTGCTGTCAATCCAGAGCCTGGAGCTTGCTTCGGATTCTGTGTGTGTGTGTGTGTGTCTCTCTCTCTCTCTCTCTCTCTCTCTCTGCCCCTCCCTCACTCATACACTGTCTCTATCAAAAAATGAATAAATGATAAGAAAAATAAAAATATGTTTAAGGCATGAGATAAAAGCAGGCCTATAGAAAATTATTCCAATCATTCAATGTGTAAAATAATAAAAAAATAATTTTATTCTCTTTGAAAACAGAGTTTTCTCTTGCAAAATATACTCCATAATTCAGTTTACTATCATAAATATACATGTTTTTCATTTTTGATAAGAATTGCATGAAATCAAATTTATTAGAATTTTAGAAACAAAACTCATTACTAAAAGATTTCATAGTTTGTACATTTCAACTATCATTTTACTTAAGAAAGAAAGGTTAAATGATATTTCCATTATCTACAGAAAATTATGTTTTAAAATTTGTACACATATGGAAAGGAAATTAAAGAGTAATATGTTAAAAGATCTAGAGAAAGTATATTTTATGAGTATGTTAAGTGGTTAAGTAATAGTTTTTCATAGATGCCATGATATTCTTGTATTTCTCAACTTTTCTTAGATTGCAATTTGTGGTAATTTCCTTTCCTGCTTTACATACATATTCATTTTGTTATTTGATTTAATATTTGTGTTTGTTCTTTGTTTTTTAAAGAGGGCCCCTGGTTTCACCATTTCTTCAATACTTCCAACAGGGCTATGGGTTGGTTAAGGGCTTCTGGAGAGCAGGGTGGCAATATTTAGCCATATTAAGTGTAGGTCTTCTCTGTGACTCAGCAGTTCTGATCCTGAGTATATCTATTCCACAGAAATGGTTGTCAATAGTAGGAATGATGAATGCAAGTAAATAAAGGTTTAAAAAAAAAAGAGACATCTTGTGGTAATCTCCCAGTAAATTATAATTGCTATTTTTCCAGGATTTGAGAAACATGTTTGATTACACCTCTTCACCTAATGTCAGGGAAAAAAAATTTTGACTAGTTATCATGGACAGAATATTTATAGGTGGCATATGTATTATATAGTGTGGTGCAAGTATACTACAGAGGTAATTATTGTCCTTGGCTCTTGTTATATAAAATTACATATTTCATAATAGATAATGGTGAAATAAAATCAAAACAGACTGAAAAATACACAATTAAAGGAATACATATAGTTGTTCTTCCTCTGTGCCTTACATTCTTGCCTTTCCCAGGACCAACCTTTAATTTTTTTTTTCTGCACCATTTTTTCTCACTTTTTGCTTTATTTCATTTCTGCTATAGAATTCACTAACACTGGTAATTTAAATTTCCAGTTAAATAAACAACTAACTGTGTACCGGAGAGAATTCTACCAGCTCAACCTCAATAAGCACAAATATGAACTTCATATATATATATATATATATATATATATATATATATATATATATCTTTTTTTTTTTTTGCAAAATTTTATACTCAGCCTGGATATTGAGATCAACATTATTTGCTAAAACATTGATGAGCTACCTTAGAGTACTCTGTCAATCAAGAGCCAAATTCCATCCTCTTCACACTTTAAAACCTTTCATCTGCTTCCACCTTCATCTTTTGATGAGTGTCTTGCATTAGTTTCCTTTGTTTTTCCCTTGTCTCATTATTTCTTTGTTAGTGACAAGTATCCTTTCAAAAACAAAAACTCGATTTCAAAATACATATACCTTTATTATTTGGCCCTACCGTTCCTTTGCAACATAACCATATAACTATGTTTTTAAAAAGTAATATGCACTTAGAATTATTATTTCTAAACCTGTCACTTTTTTTCTATCCTAATCTTATTTAGACGTGCTGTTCTCTGTACCCTCTACTGGCTCATGCTTGTAGATCAAAGGTCTCTTGCCCCTCTATCCCTTGATCTCATTTTTGGGCAGAATTAATTATGTTACTTGCTTCAGTATACTGTCTCTTGTTCCTATAATCTTGTACACTTGTAGTGGTTACATTTGTTCATCTTTTATTATTTCTAGTGGAGTATAACTCTTTGCAGACATAAATTTGTCTTATCTATATTTCATCTTTACTTAGCACAATGTGTGATGCTAAATGTCTGATGCTACTCAATAAATGTGCATCACACATTCATACATTAATGAACAGGTGAAACACCCCCAAATTCTTTTAATAGCAAAATAGATAAATTGTTGTAATTTCATACAAAGAAATGCTATTCAACAATGAAAATAATCATACAAATACAATTTTTAGCAAAAATTCCATACATAAAAAATAACATAACATTTAACGTCATTTGTGTAATTGAGGAGGAAAGTTTTTTTCTACTGTCTTAGGTTCAGTTCCTGAGGGCCTGGGAATTAAACTGAAGAAAGGCAGATCAACAGAATGAAGGATTATTCATATGTAGACAGATAATAAAACATGTAGCTAGTTAGATAAATGGTTGAAGTTAGAGTTTATATACCTAACTTGATAGGGAAAAGGGAAAGGGCAGAATAGTCTTCAATGGGAAGAAGGCATAAGTTTCTTTAGGAAAGACACGTGGATTTTAGGAGAACAAATGGGAGATAAGAAATTTTGTGATAGTGTTTGTTTATACAGGTACAAGTATCTTGTGATCTTCATGGCTGTGTAACTTTTCAAGAAAAGGGATCTATGTTAGTGTCATTTCTCAGAAGTTGCTGCTTTTACTCTGATGAGGGAAACACCAAGATGGCTTCTTTCTGCATCTGTTAGATCTGAAATGTCTTCAGCTTAAAATGATAATCATACAATATCTGAGGTTCCAAATGAGTCCCCACAATGTCAAGTTTAAAACAACAACAACAACAACAACAACAACAACAACAACAAAAACCAGACAAATGTATAAAGTTAGCAGACAGTATAGAATAGTGTGGTTACTTTTGTTGAACAGAAGGAAATGATTGGGAGAGGACATGACAGGGCTTTCCCAATATTGGTAGTATTCTATTTCTTGCTGTGGTTGGTGTAAACATTCATTGAATTATATCTACATGGTTGTGTAATTTTCTCTCTATATTTTTACCAAAAAGTGTATTAAAGAAGAATGAAAGACTAAATGAATGAATTTTACTTTCATGTTTTTAAATTTTGTTTAATGTTTATTTATTTTTGAGAGAGAGAGAGAGAGAGAGAGAGAGAGAGACAGAGCATGAGAAGTGGAAGAGCAGAGAGAGAGGGAGACACAGAATCCGAAGCAGGCTCCAGGCTCTGAGCTGTCAGCACAGAGCCGGAGGTGGGGCTCCAACCCACAAACCGTGAGATCATGACCTGAGCCGAAGTCAAACACCCAACAGACTGAGCCACCCAGGCGCCCCTTACTTTCCATGTTTAATAGACAGTGATATTCTATATGTGGAATAGTAGAGGGCACCTGGGTGGCTCAGTTGGTTTAGTGGCCAACTCTTGATTTTGGCTCAGTTCATGATCTCACGGTTCATGAGTTCAAGCCCTGTGTTGGGCTCTGTGCTGACAGTGTGGAGCTTGCTTGGGATTCTCTCTCTCCTTCCCTCTCTTCCCCTCCCCTGCTCATGCTCTCTCTATATATCTCTCCCTCTTTCAAAAACAAATAAATAAACACTTTTTAAAAAATATGTAGAATAGTAGATAGAGGAGAGATCATAGAAAGTAGTACCAGTGTCACCATCTTTAAAACAAGTCAAGAAAAGATTACGAATAGATTTCTGAAACTGCTTACTTTAAAGACAGGAAACATTCACCTGTCTACTCTGAGATTTATCTGAGGCTCAGTTCTGGAGGACTCAGTACTTAAATCTCCACCTGGAGGACTTCAAGACTATTTTTCACACTGACCTCACCATCTTTCCTTCCTACTCACTGGGTCTGTTGCATCACTTACTTCCTGATTTGGTAAATGGTACCACAAACCATTCAACTACTCAAGCCAGAACCCTGGGAGCTAAATCTGACTCATCCAAGCAATCATTATATTCTGTTGACCATTCTTTGTATGCATCTCTCAAGTATGCCCATTTCTCCCCATCTTTACTGCCTTATTGAAGTCTGGGGGCATCACACCTTTCACCTGCATTAGTGCTGCAGCAGCCATCTGACTGTTTTTCTAGGTTTGCTCTTATCTTCTTTCTCCTCCATTTTCTACAATATAGGCAGAATGTTCTTTCTAACTAGCTCCAGGGAACCAAACAAAGGGTGTTTTAAGAATACATTCCCACTGAGGTGAGTTTCGTGAGAACAAAAGCAAATAGAGCTTCTAAAAAATCGGAAAGTGTACCAAATTTTATACGTACACCAAACTTAGGACAACAGTCTATTTATATACATAAACAGTCTATCTAAGAATTAGCATTCAAGAGGAAAGATTGTTTCCTCAGTAATGCATACTAACACAATAATTCAGATTTTGAAATAAAGACACACATTTTCAGACAGAATAGTCCCATTTGGCTGCTTTGTATAACAAAGACTGAAAATTGCAAGATATTTTCAGTAAGTTGAATGTGCTACATATGTACTTCAAAGACTTTGACAAAAATGTATTTAAAGCATAGAGATAATACATAATTGCTAGAAATTTTATCCTGGCAATTATTTAAAAGTAAAATTTTAGATTACACAAAAACCTGTTGAGAGTAGATCATTTTTAAAAATTCTTTTAGGTGGTGCATGAGCAAAACTATTTGAAAACTACTGGTTTTTTTGTAGATTAAATGGAACAAAAACCACTAACCTAATAGAATAAGGTTTTACTGTGAAAATTATCACAGTAACACGACAAGTGTCATAAACTTTTAAGTAAGGAAGACATACTGATTTTTTCATTATTTTCCTCAAGGTAGCAAGCAATTTACATCACAAGTATGAGGTTTTAGATGGGATCTCACCTTTTTGGCATTTCAGTGTATCATATAATAGTCAGAAAAGAGGGTCCAGTGATGACGACTATGGTATGGAAAGACAAGAGTTTTAATTTTCTTTACAGGGCAATCCATGCCCATAACTGTGACTATTATAACTACCCCTCAATTCGCACAAGTGAAGTTCTCTCTCACAGTATAGGGATTTATCTGAGCAAGGAAGAGAAAATCCAGTTCTAAGAACATAATAGATCTGTATTGATATAAATGATATTTGCAGGTAGAAGTGAAATATTTTGCTAAACAATACAGAATACAACTAAAATGTTAGTGAAATGTGATATCATTTTGATTTCTTAATGTTGGCTTATTTTTTAATGTACATAATTTTTAAAATAAACTTTAATAACATAACAGTGACAATCATTTCCACTGTCTACAAATAACATGTGTTTAACTTAATTATCATTAATTACGTATTCATATATTTTTGAGAAATAATTAACTTCTTTTAATTATTTTCTTAAATCCACATAGTTATTCAAATGTATAATATAAATATTTATGTATCATTTAACAGTTTAAAATCTTGTTAAAACATTAATAGAGAAAATACTATATAAATTTTCATTCCTAAATATTTGTTACCACTAATTTTTAAACATCTAATTTCAGTTTTCAGCATTACATTTTCTAGAATTCAAATTGAAATATAAAAATCTCAAACCAGCAAATAATTCATTCCCATTACAATATGCTGAACATTCTTACAATTATAAGTCAAGGATTCTTTGTTATTTAGTCAATAATGAGAAACAATAACAAATAGCAATTCTAAAGTTTTCACAAAGGCAACTAATTTTCTATGGTTTCCTGCTTCTTAAACCACAAGCTATGCCAGTAGTATAGGTGCCCAACAGAAAATGCACCCTTCAGTCCTAGCACAAAATATCGTATTAAGAACCATCATGAACAAGCTGTATTCAATTCTTCAATCATCAAGAACATGCTGTGAGCATGGAAATCAACACAGGATTCAAACTCATGAACCATAAGATCATGACCTGAGCTGAAATCAATAGTCGGACACTTAACTGACTGAACCACGCAGGTGCCCCAACAGTAGGATATTAATAGTTAAGTTTTGAGGGAAGTCAAAAGTTATACATAGACTTTTTACTATCTGGGGGATTGGTACCCCTAACCCATGATATTCAAGGGTCAACTGTATATTAAGATATCTACAAATCTTCAAATATTGTTTTCTTGGAATAGAATTTTTTTTGATTTAGAGGACAATCTGCTATACCATTAACCTAATTAATATTGTTTTAGGATTATTATATTCACTACTATAAATTGGTATTAAGAATTTCTTTCCTATATTTTCTCAAAGATGAGGAAATTGTTACCAATATGTCAACTTTGCTATATCTATGAGGTTGATTTATATGAGGAAATTCAATAAAATATGCCAACATAACTGGTTGGATGAGTCTCAGTTCCTGTAGTCAAGATTATGGCCACGACTCATATTGTTTCAATATGGAATTAATCATTTGAGTGTTTTTACTCACTGGCACCTTAGGTACCACGATCTGACATAAATCAAAGCCAGTTTAAGAAGAGGGATTTACTAGTGGTAACGAGGAAAGTTTCCCAGTTAATTCAATTCAGTGCAACATTTCTTTCCTGTTATTCTGACAGCAATAATGCCTTGGGCTGTTATGTGACAAATAAATCCAGTGACTCAATATTGATGAGATGGGACTGATAGAGCCATTATTTCTCTCCAATACATTGCTAGGAGCAAGCATCTCAGATCCTCTGGATGATTTTCTAAATACCCATGGGACTCTTGGAACTTTCACTACAAGGTGGTGACACCAAGATGCCCCTAATGGCAATCATCTGAGGAAAGAGAAGGCAAGCCTTAAGAGGGATTTCACACTGCTTTCCTGGGAGAATAGGGAGAGGAGCAAATCTGTGTGCTACTGAGTTGGGAAACAAAGTTAAGACACAAAGTAATGCTAATGACACACTTAATTTTAAAGACCCAAACTGTACCTTTTCAGTTAAATTCTGAAAATGGAGTAAAAGGAAAGAAGTCCCCAAAGGTGAAGTGAAGAGGACAAAAGTGCTCCAGCTTCATAAAAAGAAGTCTACAGAAACTTGAGTTGTGCATTTAGAAAAAAAAAAAGAAAAAGAAACAAAAATGACACACACTTGATACAACTTTGTCAAACCTTAGAGCATTTTAAATTTGTTTTTTTTTTATTTTTATTTGTTTTACAATATCATGTAATTGCACTTGAAATTTTACTTAAACATTTAGGAAAGATGTAGAGTATACCAAGCACTAGGATAAGGAAGGAGATGTAAATATCCTTTCCTTCATTAATTTACTGAACAGAAATTTATTAAACACTTACTATGTTTCAGACTCTGGAGATTCAGAAGTAAGCAAAGCAGATGGGGTCCCTAGTTTCACCAAACTTACATTTTCATGAGAAAAACAGAAAATAAACAGATTTAATAAAATCATAAATATTATGGCAAATGATGAGAGAAACCAAGCTACATGACAGAGTCTGTGTGCTCGTTTTCTGGGCCAGCCTGGAAGGGATGGGGAAGATTGATCTGGAGAGAGACTGTTGCATCATATACTTTGATTTGGGAGATTGAATTCCCGAAGCCAGAATCAGTAGTAGTAGCTACCAGGAAGGAAGGAAAGTGGGTAAATATCTTAGACTTGCTAATAATGAAGACACTTGAAATACTGCGTGCTTAGAAAGCTGTTTGATGAAGCATTGGAAAGCCTGAGTGGTTTCACACTGTAAAGCTGTATTGTTTGATAGGCACAACCAGGAGAGCTCTGTCTGGGGAACTGAGGGGCGCTGGGGCACCAACATGTGGGTGCTATCAGAGAGATGTCTAGGAAACTAGAGTACCAAGATAGATCATTTGATAGTATTGGCATTAAGCAAAACTTCTGTTTGAATTATTCGCACATCACTTCCACCCCATACTATGTTCAAATAAATGCTCTTTACGGGTATGGATTTGAATGAAATAAGGGAAAAATTCAGTGGTAAGATATCAAGCAATGGCAAATATCTAATTTCCCTTTGTAAAAACCACTTCCCTAATATACGGTTTTATTTTTCCTGTGTTTGACATTTGAAATTAAAGAAAAACTTAAAACTTGTGGATAAGGAGAAAATAAAGGTAGTTGGCAGAAGTTTCGTGAAACAAACTGCATAAGGCCAGTTTTTCTTACTTTTATTTAATCTTTTGCCAGAATAAATTGAGTGGCAGTAGAAATGATTGTGCTCTGTATATGTTGTGACATACATGTAAGACTTGGCTTTCTCTTCTACTGTTAGTATGGAATGGGTTCCCTGTCCTTGACTTCCCCCTTTCTTGCAAAATCTTATTTTAGCTTTTCCTTGAACTAAGACACCCCCGCTTTGGTTTTACCTACCTATGTTTTTTTTTTTTCCATACCACTTAATACTCTAGAATCATTTATTCTATGTTTATAGTCTGTCTGCCTTAAATGGGGCTGCGAGATTCATGAAGGTAAGACCTGTATCTGACCAACATCATGCTTCATTAAGCTAGCAGAGGGCCTTTCATACCCTTTGGTTATTCAGTGTCTGACCAAAATGTTACAGGCAAGTGATCTTTTTTCTCTTTCTTTCTTTTTTTATTTTTTAATTGCTCAAATTTACTAACTGACCAAAGTCATACTATAAGCACTTCCTATAATTATGCTTTTTTTTTTTTTTTGGAAACAATATCATCAGTAAAAGGAAACAAAAGCCACACTTTTGCAAACAAAAGTTGCAAAGCACAGGAGACTTAGTATTTAAGACAATGAATTATGCAATATTTCAATACGTCACTAAATCTTAATCCAAAGAATGCACAGCAGATAACTTTCTTTTGCTACATACTGACGAGTTTCTTCTTTGCTTGTTGGTCTTTTTTTTTCTTTGAGTTTTATTTTCCTTGGGGTATAGGAAAAAGAAATGTTTCTATTTAACTTTTTTCTTAATTCTCAACAAATCCAGTGATTCAGAAGAAGGAAACTTGCCTGCACCCAATTTTTATTATCCCTTAGATGAAGCATGGCAGAATCTTCACTAGCACATCTCTCACCTGTCGTTTTGTTCATCATGAAAAGGCACACAGGCCTATTCAGAAAGGGCGGACCATAGAAGGAAATATGTCATTTTATCTCTGAAGGTTGAAAAGAGTGTACATTAACTTTATTTATAGTATTTCCATCTCCTTTTTAAGTATAAAAAATATATAGAAATAAGCCTTCTGAGGCATCACATAATGAGCTATCTTCTCTTATGCTCTCTGGGAGACAAGGAGTGGGAAACTGTGAGATTTAAGAAACCCAAAATGTTTAGATTCCTAGAGGTCCAGACAGTAAGAACATATTCCATGAGAAACATTTCCCAAACTCGTTCTTGAAAGATGCTCTTCAGAAAAGAAAAGGAAAAAAAATCATGGACAAGGTTTTTGGAAAACACTACATAATATATCTGCTGTTTAGATTCATGATACCAAAGGCAGAGGTTAAATACGCTGTGAAGTGCTACAGGAAACAAACGTGTTTAATTTTTATGATAGAATAACTTATGGAGGTTTTATCTAATTTTTACTCTTGCAGTGTCCTCTTCTCCTCTTTCAGGCAAGTTGCCAGATGCATTCTGATTTCTTGTTTCTTGTTCGAAAGCAGAAGATTCTCTTCTCTTTCTCTCTTTGTGAAAGCCTAAAGTTACTAAAGAACGGTTGATTGTGTCCTAAAGAAGAAAAGAGAGTTTCAAACAGAGATGTAAGTGAGAAAATTTCCCAGGCTGGGAAACATTCCTGAAATCCACAGGCTCTGGGAAAAACAGGGATGCCTTCTTACTCCATGACATCCCCTTTAACCCATTAAAAACTGATAGTAAGACTACATGGTAGGACCCTAAATCCCAGGGCCTTAAATTAGAAAAGTAAAAAGTCATGTGGCCCAAGCTTGGCATAAAAGTCTTGGAGTTGTAGCCTAACACAGGAGATCACATGATCTAGCACAATGAGGATGTGGGTAGTTACTGCGCTGGATACAGCATGAGCAATAATCCCCCACTTTTAGCTGGAACCTTTTAAACTGCCTGTATTCTTGGGCAACCTGGGATTACAGGTGAGCCATCAAGACTATGGTAATGGATAATGTCGGTTTTCCCGCCAAACTGGCAGATGGGTAGCTCAGTAATTGAGTTCAACATGTTTTTTAAAACAGGTACATATAGTATTTCTTGTACACTTTGTTTATAAAATATGATTCACATCACTGCATTATTTTATCTGAGTCCTCTTCTTAAATAACAACGTAGTCACTGAACACATTTAAAGGATTCAAATATAGTAAATGAGAAAAAAAGCTGTGCAACTACTATTTCATGAAACATATTTGGTGATTGAAACTCTGAGGCACCCCTTTAAAAGAATTTCTTATGTTAGAAATCCATGTCACCATAGTCAAACAGTCTTCTTTACTACAGTTCAAAGGGCAGATGTACATATTCCAATCAGATAGCCTAGGGAGAGACCCAGCAGAGTGTCGCGACTATGGCCCCACTTATTTTGCTAATAACTCTAGTGTCTGAGAAAACTGTCGTCCCTACTAACAACCTGATTATGGGCATCTTCATGGGCTCAGCAAAGGAGGTGCTTTGCTTTGATGTGCCCTTAAGGCAGAGAAATTTTAGTAGGGAGCTTAGGGGTAAGTCTTAAATGTGTCCCGATTTATAGTGAGCCAAACAAACTCTGGAGCTAGACTACTGGATTCAAATATTAGCTTTGCTGCTTAATTGGTATGATCAGGTTATTTTAGTTTTTTTTTTTTTTCATCTATAAAATGGAAATAATAATAATACCTACCTCATAGGGTTATTATGAGGATTAACATACTTATGTGAAATGCTTAGAAAAGTAACCAGCACATGTTAATCACTGTGTGCATTTTAGTTATCATGTGTGTCTAATTAGCAAGTAAAAATTAAATTACATAATTTCAAAGCATTATGTATTCTTTCTATGCTTCTCTTTTTGTTTCAGACTGCTCTAGGGTAAAATGAAAATGCCTGATGATCTCCTCTATTATAATCATATAAACCAATTCTAAATTTACATGTTTTTATAATCAATATATTCAGTACTCTAGATAAAAGCCGTACTCTAGATAAAAGCAGAAAATCAAAAGAAATATTCATTTATAGATGCAGATGCATAGATGTGTCTTTCTTTGAGTAACATTTAAAATTAAATTAGTTGATATTAAATCAAAGTCTGGAAATCTTCTGAAATACAGTGCAAGACTCCATCAGTGGAAATCACATTTTGAGGAAGGAATGAGAGACCCTGAAAGCTACTTAACACTTTACAGTACAGGACATCATCACAAACACATGTGGTCCAAGTGCCGCATTATGTGTGATACATGGGGAAAGCTCCCAGCTTACTGGTCTTCATATGTGAGTTTGTATATGTGAATTGATTCATGTCCATTATGCTGTGCGGTAAAAGAATGAATGCTCTAGACTGAGCTTACATTTGTTCTTTGTTGACTGTATCCATTCGTTAGCTTTTTGAATTTTCTTTTAAAAGTTTTTTTTTTCTAAATCTGAACATATACTACATGTCAGAAAAATAAGGCAAACTATTCTTTTTATTATTTGTTCCTTCATTATGTATTATTCTTTCATAACCTAGTGATGAAGTTAGAAACCACATATATGTGGTCTGCATAAATACAGATGACCCACATTTTCATTCCCCTTGGTACTCCGATCTTTATTTTCCTTGGTCCTTATTATTTATGTCTTTCAGCTTTTAGTTCTGACAGCACTCAATGCAATTCAGAGAAAGGCAGTATTCTTTTTTTTTCTTTTTTTTTTAATGGCGGCTTACCATTTTAGCCATTTTTAAATGCACAGTTCTGTGACATCCAGTATATCGCATTGTGAAAACATCACTACTATCAATCTCTAGACCTTTCTCATCTTCCCTAACTGAAACTCTGTATCCATTACACACTAACTCTACACCTCCCTCCACCAACTCCCTCATGCCTTGGCAACCACGATTCTACTTTCTGTCTCTATGTATTTGACTACTCTATGTACCTTATATAAGTGGAATCATATAATATTTGTCCTTTGGGGATTGATTTATTTCACTTTGCATAATGTCTTTAAGGTTCATCCATTTTATAGTATGTGTCAGAATTTCCTTCATTTTGAAGGCTGACTAATATTTCCATATATATATATATATATATATATATATATATATATGCTACATTTGTTCATCCTTTCAATGGACACTCAGGTTGTTCCCACTTTCTGGATGTTGTTTTTTTTTTTTTTTTTTAATTTTTTTTTTCAACGTTTTATTTATTTTTGGGACAGAGAGAGAGACAGAGCATGAACGGGGGAGGGGCAGAGAGAGAGGGAGACACAGAATCGGAAACAGGCTCCAGGCTCTGAGCCATCAGCCCAGAGCCTGACGCGGGGCTCCAACTCATGGACCGCGAGATCGTGACCTGGCTGAAGTCGGACGCTTAACCGACTGCGCCACCCAGGCGCCCCTCTGGATGTTGAAATTAATTCTACTACAAACGAAGGTGTTCAGTATCTATTTGAGTTTGTATTTGCAATTGTTTTGAGTATGGAACCATAAATAGAATTGCTGGATTATATAGTATTTCTGTTTAAATTCCTGTGGAGCTGCCATATTTTTATCCACAATGTCTGCACCATTTTACATCCTGCCAGCAATGCACAAAGGTCCCAGATTTCCCCATCCTCACCAACAAGTGTTACCTTCTGCTGCTGCTGCTATTGTTGTTATATTATAATGGTCATCCTAATGGGTGTGAAGTGGTATCTCATTGAGGTTAAAAACAATATTCTTTTTTTTTTAATTTAAGTTCATTTATTTATTTTGAGAGAGAAAGAGAGAGAGATAGAGAAAGCAGGGGAGGGGGAGAGAGAGAGTGGGAGAGAGAGAGAGAATCCTAAGCAGGCTTTGTGCTGTGAGCACAGAGCCTGACACTGGACTCGAACTCACAGTGAGATTATGACCTGAGCAGAAACCAAGAGTTGGATGCTTAACTGACTGAGCCACCCACGTGCCCCCAAAACAATAATCTTCGTGGTTAAGAATGTAGACTCTGGAATTAGACTGCCTAATTGGAACTCCAGCCCTTATTTGTACCTCTTTTGTTCCTCATTTTTTCATGTATCGTATGAGGAGACTATCTTCTTCCTAGCATTATTGTATGAACAGATATCTTAGCACCCACAAATTACTCAGAATAAACCTTGCCAAGCGGCCAATGTAGCTGTTTCTGCTAGGATTGTGCCCACCTCACCCCTGACTTGCCGGTGGGTAATGTGCTCACCTGTCCCTAAAGCTCCACTGCTTCTCTCAAACAGAACAAACTGCCACCTGGAAACCCTCATGGCCCTGCTCTGAGAGCCCTGCCTGTGTTCTATGGCGTGTTACCTATTTCTGAGCATGCTTAGTCCTACTATAAAAAATTGAGCTCCTCTTTTGGGATGTGAATGTCTGTTTAGTTTTTATGCCCTTCCTACCCCTGTATGAACTGACAGAAGAAAAAAAAAACTGAAGAAAAAGAAGATTATGTGATAGACAGCAAGACATATCTAACATTCTTCCTACTATACATATTGCCTTTCATTTGCCTTCAAGATGATTAAAAAAGATCCCATAATTTATACAGTTACACCTCAGAGATATTGTGGGTTTGGTTGCAAACCACCACAATAAAGCAAATGTTGCAATCAAACAAGTCAAATGACTTGTTTTTTGATTCCCAGTACATGCAAAAGTTATGTTTGCAGTGTACTGTAGTTTAGTAAGTGTGCAATAGCATTACGTCTGACAAAGCAATGTATAGACCTTAGTTAAAAAATACTGCTTAAAAAACGCCAACCGTCATCTGAGCTTTCAGCGTGTCCTAATATTTTTGCTGGTGGAAGATCTTGTCTCAATGTTGATGGCTGCTGACTGATCAGATGTTTACTTAAGGTTGGAATGGCTGAGGCAATTTCTTAAAATAAGACAGCGCTGATATTTGTCTTAGCAATTGCTTCTTCCTTTCATGAATGGTTTCTCTGTAGCATGCGACAATGCTGGATAGCATTTTACCCCCAGTAGAACTTTTTTAAAAGTTGGAGTCAATCCTCTGAAACTCTGCTGCTGCTCTATCAGCTAACTTCGTGTAATATTTTAAGTCGTTTGTTGTCATTTCCACAGTCTTCACAACATCTTCACCAGGAGTAGGTACTATCTCAAGAAACCACTTTCTTTGCTCATCCCCTTGTCCATTAGAGTTTCATTATGAGTTGCAGCAATTCAGTCACGTCTTCAGGGGCCACTTCTGATTCTGGTTCTCTTGTCATTTCCACCACATCTGTAGCTATGCCTCCACTGAAGTCTTGAAATTCTAATCTGTAAAAAGCATAATACCTCTGAAGTGCAATAAAGCAAAGATCAATAAAATGAGGTATGCCTGTATATTTAAATTGTGAATATAGAGGATAACAGAGTTATGGGAATTTCATAGTTGCAGCGTACATGAGAACTTTTTAATAAATGCATATCAAAAGAGACAGGTTTCTACTTCATAGTTTGCTATTAATAATTTGCTAGACTTATTTGTAATGCACAACTAAGGTATAATGTTCCTAATTTTGAATAAGTTCGAAGTAAAGCATTTGCACCGTATTTTGTTTTAGATTCTTCTGTAAATAATGGCAACATTTTAAACACTAGATAGTTTTTTTTTCTTACGTGAATGTAGGAAGTTCAGAGTTGGAATGGCTACTCTGTTATCATCATGGGCCCATGCTCACTCTGCTTTAGAAATCCTTCATCTCAAACATGTGGCTTTAATCTTATTATCTAATATGATTTATTTGCTTCTGTCAAGATGTCTGCATTCTATTCAGCAGAAAAGAAGATAGGGTAATAGGAGGTTATAACCTATCTCTTGAAGGACATTTCCTGAGATTGTGCACACTATTTCCATTTCTGTCACATTGCTTAGAACTTACTTATATGACAGCATCTGTCTATACAGGAGGTCTTCTGTCTAGCCCCAAACTGGGGCTCTTCTTGTGGTAGGAGAAGAAGAAGAAGAAGAGGAAGAAGAGAAAAGAGAAGAAGGAGAAGGAAGAAGAGAAGGTGGAGGAGGATAAAGAGGAGGAAGAAAAGAAGGACAAGGGGACAGAGAAGAGAGAGGACAAGGGGAGGTGGAGAAGGTAGGAGGTAGAATAGACTGTGAGAGAGTCAGCTGTCTCTGTACGTAGTGAATAGATAGAGCCAAGACTAAGATCATTTTGGTACCTATATCATCAGTATTTTTAGACTTAGCAAAATTATTTAATTGGATGTTGAAATTTATAAGTATGTATTATTCCAAATCAGCAGTCCCCAAAGGTCTATACATGGATTCATATTGGACAAGTCAAAATAGGAAAAATAAGAACAACACAGTAAGATTTTTAAATTCAGAATTATGCCTTTACTTGGTTTTTAAATGTCTTACCTAGAGTGCCATTGTAGGGAGAGAGGAACATATTTATTGTTGTTTTTTAAAAAGTTAAATACCTTACATTGGATAGTATACTACATTTTAGGATTGTCTTTTTTCACTGAGCGTAATTCCCTGGAGATTCATCCAAAGTGTTGTGTATTTCAATGATTCACTTGTTTTTATTGCTAAGTAGTATTCCACGGCATGGATATGACATAGTTTGTTTACCCATTTGCTTATTGAAGAGCACTGGGTCATTTCTAGCTTATGAATATCACAAATACAACTGCTATGAACATTTGTGTACAGGTTTTTGCGTGAACATTAATTTTACTTTCCACCCCCGCCCCAGGAAGAAATGCTCAAGAGCCAAATTGCTTCCTCATATAATACTTTCATGTCTAGTTTTATAAGAAACAGCCAATCTATTTCCGAGAGTAGCTATGCCATTTGACATTATCACCAGCAGTGTGTAAGTGATACAGTTTCTTTACAATCTTCCTGGAATTTGCTGTCAGCCATTCTTGATGAGTATGGAGAAAAAAACTTTTTTGAACAAACAGCTAGCTGATAATATGGGCATTTGGAAGAAAGGAAGTGAGTTCTGAGAAGGTTTTCTGTCTTTGTTTTTCCCCTTTTTTTTTTCAAGTGTAAATACATTGGAGCTTATTATTGGGAAATATTCCTTATTCTCAGGATCACATGAGGTAACTAGTTTCATAGAGATGATATGCAAATTGTTGTAGAAAGTTAAGCTGAAAGTGGAATTTTTGAATTCTAAGGATCAAATCTTTCATTTAATCACTTTTAACTCACTCACTCCTAAGTATTTACTGAAAGGATCTTTCTACTTAAATATCGTATACAATATCAAGTAACAGATTTAGTGGTATTTATTGCCATAAAAAGGACAGATCTTGCAGTTGGGAGAAATCCTGGCCCAATAAATAAGCAAGCTGCAAATCCAAGTAAAAACTAAGATAGTAAGTAAGAAATCCTCAAGTCTTTTGAATAATTATTTCCAATGACTGTGAAACATGAAGGAAAAGTCAAATAGCCAAAAAGGATCATTAGTTAGGGATGTTCAGTATGCCAAATTTCAATAAATACTACAAGATCTAGATAGGTTCCTGAACTGATATGATAGAATCAGTGTTTTAAGGCAAAACAAGCATTTTTAGCATGACTCTACTTTAATTGGTTATTTTTAAAAAATGAAAACAATGTAGAAATTATCTCAACAAAAGAATTGAGAATATACCTTCAAATATTACCTTCAAATTTTATGAACATTTTCTAGATTAAATGACTGTACTTAGTAGTTACGTATTTAACACAGTTACCCCTCTGATCCAGGAAGATTTACTCTGAGGTATGGGCAATATTAAGATTATTTCCTGAATTAAAAAAAAATAAATTAAGTACTGAGGGGCGCCTGGGTGGCTCATTCAGTTGAGTGTCCAACTTCCACTCAGGTCATAATCTCGCAGTCCCTGAGTTTGAGCCCCGCATCAGGCTCTGTGCTGACAGCTCAGAGCCTGGAGCCTGCTTCGATTCTGTGTCTCCCTCTCTCTCTGCCCCTCCCCTGCTCGCACTCTGTCTCTGTCTCTGTCTCTCAAAAATAAATACACATTAAAAAATAAAAAAAAAATTAAGTACCGATGCAAAGAATATTGGTATGATGAGGCTGTCAGAACTGGAAAATAACAACATAGTTTTACTGCACCTGTTAGCAGTATTCAGTGTTGGTCCTATCCGTCTGCTAAGGTCTAGCTTCAGAGACGTGTTCTTGGATTTTCTCCTATGTCTCTGGTCACATCTGAATCTTCTTCAGAATTTTTTCTATTCTACCTTGCATGGTAGAATGAATCAAAACTCTCTTTCAGGTACTCTTCCCTTCCCTTTGTACACATTTTCCTAGGTTGTCATTTGTTCCTATGGAATAAGCCAGATTTCTCAACTTTCTGTCACCCAGACCTCTCCTCTAAACCATAGATTTACATATGAAAATGTTAATTGGTGTTTATACCGGGACATTTCCCATACATCTCAAACTGAATATGTCAAAATATGAATTACTGATTTTACTTCCCAAGTCCATCCCAATCCCCTCAGTTCTTCCCACTTAATTAAATAACATAACTACGCATCTGGTTACTCAAGGAAGAAATCTTGGTATTTATCTCTCTTTCTCTTACTACCTTACCCTAGCTGGGCCTCATCAGTTTTTATCACACGAACGTATATGAGGCAGTCCACTTGTCTCCATCTCTAGCATCAGCACCCAAGCCCAAGCCTCAACTTGCATCACCTACAGAACTGAAACAGGTTTCCATTGGTGTCTTCATGTCCATACTTGTCAATCCCAATCTACGTTTTTAAGTTGAAGTACAATTGATATGTAACATTATATTAGTTTCAGGTATATAATGATCCTGTATTTGTATCCAATTTATTTTTTATTTTTTATTTAAAATTTTTTTAATGTTCATTTATTTCTGAGACAGAGAGAGACAGAGCATGAGTGGGGGAGGGGCAGAGAGAGCCGGGGGTGGGGGGGGTGGACACAGAATCGGAAGTAGGCTCCAGGCTCCAAGCTGTCAGCACAGAGCCCCACGCGGGGCTTGAACTCACAGACCGCAAGATCATGACCTGAGCCAAAGGTGGACGCTCAACCGACTGAGCCACCCAGGCACCCCCCAATTTATTTTTAATGAAGCAGCTAGGCAAATCTTAAAACCTAAATCAGGTTTTGTCAACACCCTGGTTAAAACAAATATAATCTGACTTTTTTTTAACCATGGCATATACTTGATCAGGTTTCCCTTTACCTTTATAACATCTAATTCTACTTACCCCCACACCACACCAGCCTCCTTTCAGTTCCTTAAACATTCTGAGTTCATTCCTACCCAAGTATCCTTGTGCACACGGATACTTATTTTGCAACATTCTTTCTTTTGCTCCTTACATGTATTGCGGGATATATATATATATATTTTGCTTCAGTTTAAATTCTATTTCCTCAGAAAGGCCTTTCCTACCCGCACTATTAAATTGATACTCACTTAACTCACAGTTTTCCCTATAAGGGAAGTTGTTTTAATAGCACTTGTACTTATTTCTAAGTTTCTCATTTTCTTTGTTCTGTTTTGCTCCCTCACTAGACTATTAGTTCCACAAGGGAACAGCTGTTGTCTCATTTCCCATTGTATCGTCAACACCTACCTCGTTTTTTGGAATATAAATAATAAAAATTTGTAAAAACCTAAGCAACTATTAGAAATAAGCAACATTGGAAGGGCTAGGTATCCAGGTATTTGAAAGATCCATTGTTGTTGAAGTAAGTCTAAGAGGACTGAACTGTAAATGATAAGAAGAAATACAGGCAAGCAAGAGGACTCATGGAAGTCAGAAAGCTAGAGTTAAGCAGTGACCCAGAAAGATGTGGATTAGAAGGATATGGCATTATATAGGAAGACCAGACCTGGGAAATGAAGGATAGAAATAATACTGCATTATATGTAGTTCTAGAAAATTCCAGGCAACTTTCTGTGTTCCAGAACACTTGCTGGGTTCTGGAAATGAGATCCAAATTCACATTATGAAAATATTATGCAGAATTATTATTATTATTATTATTATTATTATTATTATTAGTGCTGAGTTATAAGGGACCAGAAGATAACCCTGGCATTAGAACTATGACAAGCAGAGAGAGTGTCCTAATGTGAGTCATTGAATATTTTATTTAGGGATTCCCAAATTCTATTTGGCTCTGAAGAGGAATTTTCCTAGTACTTGAAAGATGACATCTGAGCACTAAATATGTAGGCATGGTTTTAATGAAGTTGAGCCAGCATAGCCTATTTAACACACAGGCTTTGGGATCAAATTGACTGAGTTGTGATTTAAAGTCAGATGTTTAGAATCTAGTAGGGCTTGGAAAGCGGTTTATGAGACTTCTTATACTCATTTTATTAATCATAAAGTTCAGATAAAATATTAGCTTCTTAGGATTGTTGTGGAGAATAAATTCTTAGCATATATCAAAGGCTTACCATGATACATACCATATTGTAATCATTCAGTAAATGCTGGCTACTATCATTCATGTTTTAGGTACTGGCAGAGATGAATAAGAGTAAGGTGATTAGCAGGGCTCTATCCTTACCCTTTTGCTGCTATCTGCTATCTCCACATTCTCCCACAGCAGGTTCATTGGCTTTGCACAGCAGGTGCATCATGGCAACATGTATGTATGAGAAAGAAGACGTATTCTTGTCTATTCTAAAGAGGTGCTTCTTAGTCTTTCTGAAGATATTTACATGGAACGTTCAGTGTTTCACTCTAGGAAATTAAATAGCGCTCTGTGAGAAAACTAATCATGATCGAAAAATCATGCAATGCATGGACCACCGTATATTACACTAAATTGCAGTAAAGAAGATTAATTGTTGATCATTTACTATTTCTTCATTAAAAAAGAGTAAATGAGCTTTTAACAAAGGTTTTGTGAATTGTTTAAAGTCTTAATAAAAGTCAATCGCGAAGGTAGAAATGAAACCAAGGATGAGTGAATCTCAGTACGGATGGAATTATTAAGCACACAGCTAATGTTCTTTGGCATTCCACACTAGTCAGCATTTAGATTTTATGGTTTATATTCATGCAAAAAGAAAAGAAACATTTGTTTAGCTCTCAAGCTGCATGCAATAGAACAGAATACAAGTAGGTAAATTCAGAAACAAATTATCAGATAGCATCAGATGCAGGTGATACAGATTTGGGGAGTTCTTTAATCACAAATAAATAAAATTTTGGAGGAGATGAAAACTTTCGAGGCATGAAGGTCACTTCTGAACATTCATGAGCAAGCATAAATACCACTTACAATGCTGCCAGTGGAAATGGCACTGGCTTGTCAGCAATAGAGCAAATAAAATTGCCATAAGATCAGGAAAAAGAATCAAAGAAGAAAGTCAACTGGAAATTTTCATGCACACAGGCAGATAATAAAGATGTTTCTCCCTGGGAATGAATCCCAGAGTGCCATCATCATTGAACATCCATCTTCATTACTACTCATCAAATAGGGCGAAAAAAGAGAAGGGAGGGAAGAAAAAAAGAAGGGAGAGTGGGAGGGAGGGAAGAGAGATGGAAAAGGAAGGAAGAGATGCATGTTCTTAGATGCAGTTGAGAGGAAAGACTAGACTGTTTTAGCAGTGGTCACTAATTTACCTTCTCCTCCACCTCTGTACTGTATCTCTCTCCACTAACAAAAGTACTCATGTGATTCATTGATTGTGTCAAACTACATCAGCCTAAAAAATACCATTAAATTCTAAGTTTTGATATTTGGTCATTTTCAAAAGGCAAGAAAATTGAATAATTTTAGATCATATCCATTGATGCATTTAAGAAGCCTAAATTTTATAATGTGGAAAACAATTATGTTTATCATAACTGTATCATATTACAGTAAATATTCAGAATTTTGGATTGTGAGACAAAAGATGGACATTAAGTTTTGATATATTTTTGTATAGAAATATTGGAAGAAGGTATGCACTTATGGTGGGTATAAAATAGTCGTGAATGTAAAATTATGTATTTTTGAAATGTTGTAGAATATCTCTGCTAAGATGATAACCCTCTAAAGGTTTAGGAGATGAGACAATACAATTTTAGTGCTCCAGGAAACGAAGGCAGAAATCGATGTGAAAATTTGTTAGCGCCCTATTCTACTACATAGTAAATCATTAGTTCTACATTTGGAAAACTAGAATACATTGATTTTGCTTCCAATATATGGCATTTTTTTGTATCAATTATTTATGGATTCATTATACAGATACACAGATAAAAGTTTGTATCTGTATGTGGCATTATTTACAGAAAGATGGAAGGATAGCATATCAGTGGTAGTTTTCTATATTGGTAAAAATAAGCACAAAAGGTCCTACGTAAAATAAATGAAAATGAAGAGGTGATTTTACATAGAATAAATAGAATTTTTGCCTGAAAAATGAGTGTGACAGAGTGGAAGCTCTGGTGGATTAGATGGGAGACCAGAGTGACCTCAGTTTGAATTTTGGAAGGCTCAATTATCCTCTTTGAACCTCAGTTTCTCAAGTTGTAAATAGGGTTAATAACACTTACCTTTCCAAGTTTTTATGAGTATTACAAACAATGTGTATAAAACACCTATACTGGATATAGGAAAGTATATCGTTTGCTGCTCTGTGCATTGTAGATTTCCTAACATTCCTGATCCCTGCCCAGTGCAAGAAGAATCATCTATTGATTATTGTGACAAAAATTCTTATTCCCCAAGACATTCAAAAAACATTTTTCTAAAAGAAGATAATATTCTATTTAGAATCAATGCTCTGGTTGACACATCAGTCTCCTTCTGTATTCACTAACTTCTTCCATTTTAGATCAAGTAGTAATCAAGATCATTTGGATTCTGAGATATAGCTCTAAAAGGAATGGAATAAGCCCAAAGGGGAAGGCAAACCAATAAGCAAGCAAGGGTGTGCATTTGTTCAGTTACAGCATCGAGAGGTCAATCACAAAGGATTCTGGTTTAGTTGAGAAATCTTTTATATTCATACGTGCCCTTTTTACTCAAATAGTTATTGTATTCAGTAACATGGGGATTACTTAAGAACTTTCAGAGAAAGTTATGAGGGCACTGTTGTCAGTGACTGGACCCAGGCTTCCATGCCGAAACATTGCACTTTATTGCATTCAAAGCCCCTGCCCTAGCATTGGTGTGTTTCCTGACATTTCAGTAATTTCCAGAAAGATAAACTCAAAGCATTTTGATTTACTTAAAAATCTTCATCTGAAATGAGTTTAATTTCAGTTGAAACAACAGATAAGACATTGAGAGATGCCATGTGGATAAGACTAGACAAACTCTTGAGTGTGAAGTATTGAGGGATAGCTCTTGGCAATAATATTTATATAGAGAAAAACTATACACTGTTGTCTAAGTGCCCACAAAATACAAGAATATTAACCACATTTTATGGATATCTACGTCAATTATTATAGCCTGATGTATCAAGTAAAGGTAAATATCAAGAAAGTTGTGTGTGTGTGTGTGCATGTGTGTGTGTGTGTGTGTGTGTGAAAACAACTTGGGAAGGAATGCCTTACAACACAGAAACTGAAACACATTCAAATGTGTAGAAATTCTAGGCTCCAGTCATCATTATCTTTTTTTTACAGTTGAAAAGTTAAGAAGGAGGTTAACAGTGTCTATTTGCTTTAGATTCTGTAAGTGATGATGAAATATAGCAGAGGTATCAGCACATAGCAAACATGACTATAAATCTTTTAAGCTCATGGTTCATTGTTTCAGGGCACTCCACAGCAAGAGTCACTTTTAGGATTTAAAAAGTTAGAAATCCTATATAATTTAAACAGTGTTTTGAACAGTTTATTGCAAGAATCATTTTTGAGTCTTAGAAACAAGAGGGGACTATTTTAATCCTTGAAATTCTTCAAAAGGAAGAAAAATAGGGTGGCTCAGTCAGTTAAGCGTTGGACTCCAGCTCAGGTCATGACCCCACGGTTTGTGGGTTTGAGACCCACATAGACTTCTGTGCTGACAGCTTGGAGCCTAGAGCCTGCTTCGAATTCTGTGTCTCCCTCTCTCTCTGCCCTCCCCTGCTCATGCTTCCTCTCTCTGTCTCTCATTCTCTCTCTCAAAAATAAATAAAACACTAAAAAATAAAAAATAAATAAAATTTGTAGCTGTGATATTTTCTATCTATTATATAAATGAGGAGGCTATATTCCCTGACCTCCTACTCTCTCCAATTATAAGCAATAGATCGTTTCCCTAAAGTTCAAACTTCATCTAATCCTAGAGCCACTGTGTATAACAATTGTTAGAAGTCACATCTACAACAGCACGGTTAGGTCTAGAATTAGTCTGTCTGGACTTACCAGATATTTTGCATGAATGGAGTTGATCATCTGTGTAGCATACAAACAGCAACTTATTTTGTGAATCTGAAATATTATCTCAATTCTTATAAATAGCCTTCTATAGCAGTGGAATAATGGTCCTCCAAGATGTCAACTTCCTAATCCCTAGAACCTGTGAATGTCTTGTGTTATATGACAAAAAAGGAATTAAGTTGACAGATGGAATTAAGGTTGCTGATCAGCTACCTTAAAATAAGGAGTTTATTTTGGATTATTCAGACTGGCTTAATGTAATCACACGTGCTTTTAAAGGGAAGAGGAAAGCAGACGAGTCAGAATGAGATGCTATCTTGATAAAGACTTGGCCTGCCACTGCTGGCTTTGAAGATCTAACTATTTGGATGTCATCTCCTTCTTAGAAATATGGGCAATATAATCAGATCAGATCCAAATCTGAGATGCAAAGAAAGCCAGGGAGAGAGCCAGAAATGGAGCTCAATCATCTGAGATATGGCATGAGCTTAAAGACCCACATTATCTGTGTGCATCCAACATTCACGCTACACAAGATAATTTAGTTGACTGGGACAGATTGTCACCCACCAGTTGGATGAAGTTCTCATATTCAGTTGTAACTGTATCTTCTTCAGACACTTCATTTTGATGTAATTAATTGTGGCATGGTAGCATAAATGGATTCCACTTTACACACATGTGGCTCAAACAACAGCCACATTATTCATGTATAACGTTTTGGAACAGGGTGTATGCTTTTCTCTTATACTTCGAGATGTGTTTCCAGAAAGTGTCTTCATGGATAAATAGAAGTGGGGAGAAGGAATTTTGGTAATGTAGATCCAATCTTTCCTACTACTATTGGTTTGAGAGCAGTCAACTGATGAGGACATGCTATGTGGCTATATGAAGTTCCCATACTCCTGAAAATTAGTACTGCTACCCATCTGGTATGTCTTTGAGGCATTCAGACAAAATGTTCCGGGTCTCTGCCCTGTGCTATGTCCTCTCCTTTAGCCCTGTGGTTCCTGATCTTTTGGATCCATCATCTTTTTCCTTCCTCCTCTCAGATTAGCCCTTTATTAAAATGTAATTAGGGCACAGGGGTGGCTCAGTCAGTTAAGTATCAGACTTCGGCTCAGGTCATGATCTCACGGTTCATGAGTTCAAGCCCCGCGTCAGGCTCTGTGCTGACAGCACAAAGCCTGGAGCCTGCTTCAGATTCTGTGTCTCCCTCTCTCTCTGACCCTCCCCCACTCACACTCTGTCTCTGTCTCTCTCTCTCTCAAGAATAAATACACATTAAAAATTTTTTAAAAATAAAATAAAATAGTCTAGTTACATGATAGCTATTTGATAACAACATTTTGTGAATTGCCTAGGTTACGGTAAAAGAGGAATATGAATAAAATTAAGGCATACCATAACATTTGTATGTTTGTGGGAGAGCAGTGTTTTATATTTCAAGTATAGTAACAGCTACTTGGTTATCAACCCAAACAGTAAAACATTAAAAAAAAAAAAACTTTAAAAACTGGCACAATACATTAATAATATACTTTAAGTTTTCCAGCAGAAAGATCATGCTAAATATTTACATAGTGCCAGGATTCACTTTTATGATACAGCTTGATACAATTGTCTTTTCTATACAATTTACAGAGACATTGAAGCTAGCATCCAATCTTTTCTTTATTCTTAGATGTGTCATATTAAAATGGAAGACCATTCTCTGTTTCTGAGCAAACAAGTAATGTGTCAGAATCATTATCTTTAAGCCTAATAAAATTTTATCTAGAACTAAATTTTCCTTCTTAATATATAAATAGTATTATGTCACTATCAATCAAATTTAACCTAATAAAAATTAGTTAAATGCCAAAATTAACAAGCAGAAAATGTAACAACCTTTAAAAAATGTATTTGGAAAGGTTTACTTTCATTTTTATATTGAAGTGAATGGTTAAATAAATGTGTTGCTATTTAAGCAAACCTACTCCCCTGTAAAGTGTCAATGTTATTCTAAAGTAAAAAAGACAGGAAAGTCATGTATTTGCCTGGCTTTATCCATGGCTACTGGGAGATTCTATCTATAATTAAATTAGATTAAATTAAACTGAACAAATATTGGATGAGTACTTATTTAGAAAACATTGTAGACACAGAAGGCAACATAAATATGACAAACCTGATCATGTAGTAATAAAACAACATCCATCCTTACTGACTTGGTTCTTTAAAAAAATATACAAAGGCCCCTAAGGAGCAAATGCCCAAGAAAGTTGTGTTCGTGGACATTTCCTGAACCAACCTTTGTACCAATTTGTATATGCCGAAGCTCTCTATGCTTTATGTCCTTATTCAGTTGGTCAACCTCATCCTTCCTCTTTTATCTCCTTGGATTTTAGCAAGTGTTCTTCATGCAGACTCCACATCTCCATAGACCTAATGACAGGTTTTCCCCTTGGCACTACCTAGAACTTTCCATAGCTGGTTGTTGCTCTCGGCACCTTTTGTGACTCAGCAGCACAGGCCCCCTTGAGAGACATATTTTTAGAACTATCAGTTACACATGGATTTCAGGATGCCTGCTTTTCGGTTTTATAACTAAACAATAATAATAAAAAGAAAACTTTTTCTATCTCTTATTTTTTTATAATCTTTTCATTTTACATATGACTATAATAAAGATCCTTAATTCTAAAATAATTTATTGTGTAGTCTAATTGTCAACCAGAAAACACAAAAAGACCATCAATGAACTTAATTTTAGCCAATAGTTTAATATGTCATCTCTCTCCATCTCCTCCATTCAATCTCTCTTTAGAACTGAAAAATTAAGCAATAAGTAGCAGAAGACAAAAACTTAATGAATGAAACAGATAAACAAAAAATGAAATTAATCTACCCATGAAATTGTCTTTCCCCCGATAGTTGAAATGACCATTTGGATTTTGATTTTCAGATATAATCTACTGTGCAGAGATTCTGAAATTTAAAAATGGATGCTTTCCCTCTTATTGATGTCACTCAACTAACTGAAAATGGCAAAAGTACTGTATAAATCCTCTGAGGCCCTTTCTTTCATTCTTTATTTCTCTTGTGTTTAAATGCATTTCTTAAAGGAACAGAAAACTAGTGCATGTTATTTATACATCTACTTCAGAGCAGTTAAAAGGTACTGAAATTCTGAATCTTTTTTTTTTTTTAATTTTTTGTAGCCTAGGTAGCAGCCTAGGTCAATTTTCCTAAAAGAGCTTAGGAGAAGTTCTAGTTGATAAATTACTGAAAGTTTTGTCCTTGCATCTTTTCATTATAGGTTAATGAGGAGAGATGTTGCTCTTTTCAGAGCCACAGCTTTTATATTTGCAAATGATGTTTTTACAAGTTAATGTAAACAAATAATTCTCATGCAGTTTTGTTTTAACTCATCTTTTTGCCCTTAATTTCCTCCAATGCCATTGTTAATTCTTTAAGAATTATTTTCTCTCTTGTATAAGGGGTCGAAATGATGGATAGAAAATGATGTTTTTCTCTAATTTTATCAGGAATTGTATTTTAGGATAAAAGATATAGATTTTAATGAGAAATAAAATTATAGTATCCTAATATTTAAAGCTCCATACTCCCACCAAAAGACCATTCAAAAGTCACATTTCAATTGGAATTATTTTGGTGAGAGATTTAAATAATCAATATACAAATGGATAGCTTAAAATATCTGAAGTATGAATGTGTTGTATGAGTGCCAAATAAAAGCAAGCAAATGAATCCATTTATAAACATTTATGGAATACTGTTTGTGTGATAGGCACTGAGGTAGTCACTGAGATGTCATCATGAACAAGACAAAGATGATCATGTTCATATAAAGATCACAATCTGGGATGGAGCCATATGCAAAACTTATAATACTAGCTGCTTAATATGACAGACTCTTGGTCTTCTGATTTCTCAATACACTGTGATTCAAAAAATATTGACATAAAAACATAGACATATCCAACATTTCCAGAGTATTTCCAATTTATACTTTGAAAGACCAACCACAATAACAAAATGTAAAAAATAGTAACAAAAATAGTAAAAAAAAATAGCAATTTCTTGTAGAAGTAAGAGAAGTTGATAAAAATGCCCAAAGGACAGAGAAAAATCAGATAAGAAGTCTATAAGCCAGAGATTTAAGAGCAAAAATAGATGAAAATGACAAAAATTTAGCAAGTAGGGAACCAAATAAGAGTGTCTTAGTGAGTTAAATCTTGATCTTGGTTTAACAAAATAACTTGGTGGGTACTCTTCCATGGTAATGATTTCAAATCCTAATAAAAATAATAAATCAGGGGAAGGTGACCTGTTTTGTTTATCTGTAGCTCCATGGAAATGCTTTCAAGCAGGTCATGGATCAATTCTGATGAAGGGGAAAAAGGACAGTCTGAGTGCTTGTTCATAATGAAGAAACAAATCAGCCGCTATGAATGAGAAATGCCTATGGACAATAACTCATGAAGTAAGTGGTTAGGCTAGAGCATTTTAATAGGACTTCTTAGAAGAGGGAAAATTTAATTCCAAACATATATACGATTTGTGTCTGTGTTACTAAAACATCCTACATAATATCTTTAAAGCAACAAATGAGATGTATAGGTTCAGAAGGAACAAGATTTGTTTTGGACAAAATATGTAGAATTGGAGACAGTAATCTTCTATCCAGTAATACATTTCACATTTGTCTTGATTATAAACAAGAAATAGTATCTAAATCATACTGAATAATTATACAGATTATAATACATATTATATTATATACATGTATGTGGGACAACAAAACACTTGCATGATAGAAGCAAGGCCAACACTAATCATCACTTTATTCCACATTTTTATAATGCCCCTTTGATTACATTTAATTTCAGTATGAGTAATTGACCCCAAAATACATTGTTTAAACAATTTAAATTTTGAGAAAGGCATATAATTATGCAATGTATACATATATAATAAGAGAACTACTTTGAGAAGAAATGAAACGATGACATTTTTCTTCCTCTGATCTGGTGGTTTTCTACTAAACTATTGTTGAGATCATTGTGATCTGTTAAACTGAAGTGTTAATTCAAAACATTTCATTAATGTCAGTAAATGCTTGCTAACTTGGGTTCTTCTTCTTATCTTTATTTATAATTTAGGGTAACTTAAAAATTATTCTCATTTGACAATTCTCCATTTACTAAAAGTTATAGGTGACAAGGTAATATTGAAATCTTATAATAAAAGAAAAACTGATTCTTTCATTCCCTTCAAGCAAATATTTACTGACAGCCTATTACATATCAGGCAGTATGTCAAGTAAAAAAAAAAAAAAAAAAAAAAAAGATAGAAAGAAAGAAAACAAAAAAAAAAAAAAAACAAAAACACAAAAGCAGATAAAATCCATGCCCGCTAAGGGCTTATCTGTTAGTATGCCAGGGGCATATAGTGAATATCTTATGTATGGTGATAAATAATTACTTAGAATGAAGCAGGAAAAGAAGAGAGAATGTGTGGAGAAGTGTTACTATGTTACTGTGTTAGATAGGGAGGTCAGGAAGACCTCATTAGAAAGTACTGGCTGGTCAGAGACCTGTTGTAAATAAGGAGGTAAATCATGAGATTATGCAAAGGCCCTGAAGTGAACACAAACTTGGCTGTTGGAGGAATGTCCAGGTGGCCAATGTGAACAAAGGTGAATGCAGTAGAAGGTCAAGTCAAGAGATAGTAGAGGCCCGATGGCATAAGCCAGGGAAGGTCTTCAGCTTTGTTTCTGAATGTGAGGCTAGGACTTTGGGGTGTTTTGAGTGAAGAGTGATGTGTTTGTCCTTTATTTTTTAAGCTACAAACAAACCTTTATAATGGCTTAAAACATTTTTGGAAATGCTTCACTCTGAATTTTAAGTGAACTATACTGAAGAATAAAATATATACAGAAATGTCTATGAATCATAAATTTCCAACTTAGTTTTTGCAAAATCCATTTAATCATGTCACCATTACCAAATTAAGAGATGAAACATTTTGGTAATGCAGAACAACCTCTTATCCACCTCCCAGTTACTTTCTTCCTCCATAGACATTACCAGTGTCTTGATTTCTTTCATTATAGATTAATCACCCCTATATTTGATTTTGATAGTAAATGAAACCATGTAGTGTATACTTTTTCATATCTGGAAATTTGGTCAGCAATATGTTTATAAGATTTATCCATGCTTCCTTTTTTTTTTTTTTTTTTTTTGTATGTAATGGTCATCTGTTTTGTCTAATTACTCCAAAAGCCATACATAGTAAAAAAAACATCACAATCTATTTATCCTTTCTACTGATGGTGAATATTTGGGTTGTTTCTCATTTGAGCTGTTAAGATTCACTCTGTTATTTTTTTTTCTTCTATATCTTCTTTTTTACAATCTTTTTATTGAAATTCCAGTTAGTTAACATACAGTGTAATATTAGTTTTAGGTATAGAATTTAGTAATTCATTATTTACATATAACGCCAATTCTCATCTCAACAAGTGTTCTCCTTAATTCTCATCACCCATTTAACCCATCCCCTTCCCATCTCCCTTCCAGCAACCCTCAGTTTGTTCTCTATAGTTAAGAGTCTATTTTACAGTTTGCCTCTTTTTCCCCTATATTCATCTGTTTATTAAATTCCACATATGAGTGTAGTCATTTGGTATTTGTTCTTCTCTAACTTATTTTGCTTAGCATAATACTCTGTAGCTCCATTCACATCATTTCAAATGGCAACATTTCATTCCTTTTTATAGCTGAGTAATAATCCATTGAATATATATCACATTTTCTTTATCCATTCATCGGTCAATGGACATTTGGGCTCTTTCCATAATTTAGCTATTGTTGATAATGCTACTATAAACATCAAGGTGCAAGTGTCCCTTTGAATCAGTATTTTTGTATTCTCTTAGTAGTGCAATGACTGGATAATAGGGACTCACTCTGTTATGAATACTATCATACATGTCCTTTGTAAACATATTTACATTTCAGGAGTGAAAGAGTTAGATCATAATATATGCTTTATAATTTAGTAGATAATACCAAAAGTGTTCTAGAGTGGTTGTGCCAACTTATACTCCTATCAACTGTGTGAAGATGTAGTTTTTTGTACAACTTTGCCAACAGTTGGTTTTGTCATTATATTAGTTTTCCAGGCCTATCATAGCAAAATACAACAGACTGTGTGGCTTATACAATAGAATTAATTTTCTCATAGGATTGGAGTCTGGAAGTCTGAGATCATGGTGTTTAAAGATTTGGTATCTTCTCCTTGGTTTATACATGGCCATCTTCTCCTGAGTCTTCACACGGCCTCTCTGTCTGTGTGTGTCTATGTCCTAATCTCCTCTTCTTATAAATACACCAGTCACACTGGATTAGGGTTCACCCTAATCACCTCATTTTAACTTAAATACCTACCTCTTTAAATATCCTATCTCCAAATAGTCATATTCTGAGGTACTGGGGATTAAGACTTCAACATACAAATTTTGGAGAACATAATTCAGCTCACAATACTAGTTTCAAGTTTTAGCCATCTTGTTGAAAGTTATTCCACTGTGGTTCCAATTTATATTTACCTGATAACCAATGAAACTGAGTACTTATTTACCTGGTTAGCAATCCTTTAGATAACCGTGTGTGTGTGTGTGTGTGTGTGTGTGTGTGTGTGAACTGTAGAATTCATTACTTTGCCCATTCTTCTATGTTTTTTTTTTCTCATTGATTTTAGGTGTTCTTTATATGTTCTGGATGTGAATCCTTCATCAAATATAACTTGTAAATATCTTCATCAACTCTGTGGCTTACTTATTCCTCTCTGAATAGAATATTTTGACAAATGGAAATTCTTAATTTTAATGTGGTCCAAATTATCAATCTTCTCCTTTAAGGTTAATATTTATTTTGTAATGTGCAAAGAAATCTCTGACTCCTTCCAAAGTCATGAAAATATTAGTCTTTTTCCATAAGAAGCATAACTGCTTTACATTTCACATTTGGGTCCATAATCCAATTGTGCCTGATTTTAGTTTATACTTGTAGATATGGGGTCCAGTCACATTTTTTATATATTATATGTAATCTTTTGGTACCATTATTAAGAAGACCATCCTTTCTTCACTGTATTACAGTAATTATTTGACAAATTCAATTGTTGTATATGTGTGGGTCTTTTTCTGCAGTCTTTTCTGTTCCAATGATCAATTCTTCTATCCCTGAGCCAATGCCATTCTATCTTAAATTTTACAATTTTACTTTAAAATTCTTTGAATAAATTTGCCTTGTATTCATTTTATCTAGAAAGGTGAAGACAACTTTCACACATTCACCCATTACTTGAAGTTACAAGTTCAACAATGTATCATAAAACTAGCAACGTATTTTGCAAGTTACTGGTGAATTTGAAAATATTCTTATGTATGTTATCTAGAACTTTACAGTTTTGAGGTTACTTATAACTATGCATATTGAGTTTAACATTATACTGTTCCCACAAGGTAATTAGGTATTATTTGTTCCATTTCATAATCAAGAAAACCAAAGCTAATTGCCTCACCTAATGTGAGATGAATCATTACTTAAAATTAAAATTCCGAGTCCTTGTCTTCTCATTTTGTTGTTTATCCAGTGAGGCAGGATGCCATTTTAAGCCTTTAGTCTTCCTTAACAAAAGTGAAACCTGTGTTCCTGGGATCAAATGTTGTTTACAGATCCCATTAACTCTTAATTTATAGTTAACAAAAATCTGAATTTCTTTACTAACTGGCATGTGCTTGGATGAGTCATACCTTATTCAGTTATATCAGTAATTTAAGTTAACTGAGTCAAATAACAACATGTCACAGAATCTGAATGTAGATTTCAGATTCTGCCTTTATTGTCTCTTTTCAATGATCAAATCACTCTAATGACCTTTACCATCCAAATTGACATCTATATCTTCTAGATTATTTATCTTACTCCCAGGATTTAGTCCAATGGTTCCATTTGCATTTTATCCACATCTCAGAAGTAGTCATATTCCCTGTTTTTATCCCTCTGGATGTAAAATATGTCACTCTCTAACTCTGCCATATGCCATCATCTGCCTTATTTCAAGTTGTTTCTTCTCAATACTAATCACATAATTCTTGCATTTATTGGTTTTTGTGCATTTATCATTGTTAATTAAATAACAACTTAGACATTCTAACCAGTGCATATATTTATTGGATCTTATAAGCAGAGAAATAATTTGGTCCAAGACACCACATTCGCTGGTAACTTTTTGCCTAACAGACCTACAATCAAATATATTTGGAAGATTTGTATATAAGGTGTGGAATTTGTGTACACATACACACACGCACACACACATATATAATAATTTCCATATTCTTGAGACTCTTGTTGATTATGTCATCTGTTATTCAACTATTTTATTTTTTCAATATATTTTCATTTTGCACTTAATTTTCTTTTCCCTCAGCCTTAACATTATTTTCCTTTTTTCTTGGATTTTTAAAAAAAATTTTTTGATCAAAATGAGGGAAAGACTTAAATCTTGCAATATCATTTTGATATAGCCACCATCACTTATTACCTTTTATTTGTTAATTGATTTTATGCTTTTTCATTATCTGCATCTCCAAACTTATTTTTGCTATAAAAACAGTAACTCACAACACTTTTAAGAAATAACAAAGACTCTGGGAAATTCTATTAATAAGAATTCAAAAATTTTTTTCATAGTAAAAGTATGATGTGTAGTTCATCCTTGTTTACCTTAGCCTTTAAATTCTTAGATTCAAAATACTGTTTAAATTTGTGTTTAATGGTGTTGAATAGTTTATAATTGTTGATTCCAAGAGATACCTGTAAAAGGACACCAATCTAGTTGTAATATTTTTTTTTAAATATTCTGTGTATAACATCTGGCAAAGCATAATGGTTAGTAGAGTGAATAACTACTATTATTATGTTTACTGAGTTGAAAAAAATATATATTTTGACTGTGGAGTATAAATTATCATGATATGGAATATGTATTTCTATAAAGGAGAACACAAGACTGATTTGATGATATGTTTTTCTAGCAGTTGGAATCATACCAACCACATGCAAATACACACATACACACATCATACAGACTACCCATTTAAAGATTTTCAATTCATTTGTTTATAAATAAATAAGAAATTATTTTTAAAATGTAATCATGGGGAATTTTGGGAAGATGGCGGCTTAGGAGGACTCTGGGCTCACCGCGCATCCTGCTGATCACTTAGATTCCACCTACACCTGCCTAACTAACCCAAAAAACCACCAGAAACTAGCAGAACAGAGTCTCCGGAGCCAAGCGCAGACGAGAGGCCCACGGAAGAGGGTAGGAAGGGTGGAGAGGTGGTACAGGCTGCTCAGACTGGTGGGAGGGAGACTGGGCAGAAGGGCCAGCCCGCCAGCCAAGGACAGACCCCGAGTCTGGCTCGCAAAAGCGGAGGGGCCGGACAGAGTGTGTTCCAACAGCAAGCAGGACTTGCTTAGCATCTGGGAGGTCATAAGTTAACAGCTCTGCTCAGAAAGCAGGAAGGCTGGAGGACAAAGGGAGGGAGAGTTGCTGAGCCCCGGGACAACAGAGCTCAGTTTGGTGGGGAACAAAGGTGCTCACCAGCGCCATCTCCCTCGCCCATCCCCCAGCCAAAATCCCAAAGGGAACCAGTCCCTGCCAGGGAACTTGCTCGCTCCGCGCAAACACCCAACGCTGTGCTTCTGCGGAGCCACCCCTCTAGCAGCGCGTCTGACTCCAACCCACTGCCACAGGGCCCCTCCTGAAGTGGATCACCTAAGGAGAAGCGAGCTAAGCCTGCCCCTCCTGCCCCCGTGCACCTTGCCTACCCACCCCAGCTAATACGCCAGATCCCCAGCATCACAAGCCTGGCAGTGTGCAAGTAGCCCAAACTGGCCACGCCACCCCACAGTGAATCCCACCCCTAGGAGAGGGGAAGAGAAGGCACACACCAGTCTGACTGTGGCCCCAGCGGTGGGCTGGGGGCAGACATCAGGAATGACTGCGGCCCCGCCCACCAACTCCAGTTATACATCACAGCACAGGGGAAGTGCCCTGCAGGTCTGCACCACTCCAGGGACTATCCAAAATGACCAAACGGAAGAATTCCCCTCAGAAGAATCTCCAGGAAATAACAACAGCTAATGAGCTGATCAAAAAGGATTTAAATAATATAACAGAAAGTGAATTTAGAATAATAGTCATAAAATTAATCGCTGGGCTTGAAAACAGTATAGAGGACAGCGGAGAATCTATTGCTACAGAGATCAAGGGACTAAGGAACAGTCACGAGGAGCTGAAAAACGCTTTAAACGAAATGCAAAACAAAATGGAAACAACGACGGCTCGGATTGAAGAGGCAGAGGAGAGAATAGGTGAACTAGAAGATAAAGTTATGGAAAAAGAGGAAGCTGAGAGAAAGAGAGATAAAAAAATCCAGGAGTATGAGGGGAAAATTAGAGAACTAAGTGACCCACTAAAAAGAAATAATATAAACATAATTGGTATCCCAGAGGAGGAAGAGAGAGGGAAAGGTGCTGAAGGTGTACTTGAAGAAATAATAGCTGAGAACTTCCCTGATCTGGGGAAGGAAAAAGGCATTGAAATCCAAGAGGCACAGAGAACTCCCTTCAGACGGAACTTGAATCGATCTTCTGCACGACATATCATAGTGAAACTGGCAAAATACAAGGATAAAGAGAAAATTCTGAAAGCAGCAAGGGATAAACGTGCCCTCACATATAAAGGGACACCTATAAGACTCGTGACTGATCTCTCTTTTGAAACTTGGCAGGCCAGAAAGGATTGGCACGAGATCTTCAATGTATTGAACAGAAAAAATATGCAGCCGAGAATCCTTTATCCAGCAAGTCTGTCATTTAGAATAGAAGGAGAGATAAAGTTCTTCCCAAACAAACAAAAACTGAAGGAATTTGTCACCACTAAACCAGCCCTACAAGAGATCCTAAGGGGGACCCTGTGAGACAAAGTACCAGAGACAACACTACAAGCATAAAACATACAGACATCACAATGACTCTAAACCCGTATCTTTCTATAATAACACGGAATGCAAATGGATTAAATGTGCCAACCAAAAGACATAGGGTATCAGAATGGATAAAAAAACAAGACCCATCTATTTGCTGTCTACAAGAGACTCATTTTAGATCTGAGGACACCTTTAGATTGAGAGTGAGGGGATGGAGAACTATTGATCATGCTACTGGAAGCCAAAAGAAAGCTGGAGTAGCCATACTTATATCAGACAAACTAGACTTTAAATTAAAGGCTGTAACAAGAGATGAAGACGGGCATTATATAATAATTACAGGGTCTATCCATCAGGAAGAGCTAACAATTATAAATGTCTACGCGCCGAAAACAGGAGCCCCCAAATATATAAAACGATTACTCACAAACATAAGCAACCTTATTGATAAGACTGTGTAATTGCAGGGGACTCCACTTGCAGCAATGGATAGAACATCTAGACACAGGATCAATAAAGAAACAAGGGCCCTGAATGATACATTGGATCAGATGGACTTGACATATATTTAGAACTCTGCATCCCAAAGCAACAGAATATAGTTTCTTCTCACGTGTACATGGAACATGGGTCACAAAACAGCCCTTAAAGTATAAAAATTGAGATCATACCTGGCACACTTTCAGACCACAATGCTATGAAACTTGAAATCAACCACAGGAAAAAGTCTGGAAAGCCTCCAAAAGCATGGAGTTAAAGAACATCCTACTAAAGAATGAATGGGTCAACCAGGCATTAGAGAAGAAATTAAAAAAAATATATGAAAACAAAAGATGAAAATACAACAATCCAAACGCTTTGGGATGCAGCAAAGGCAGTCCTGAGAGGAAAATACATTGCAATCCAGGCCTATCTCAAGAAACAAGAAAAATCCCAAATACAAAATCTACCAGCACACCTAAAGGAAATAGAAGCAGAACAGCAAAGACAGCCTAAACCCAGCAGAAGAAGAGAAATAATAAAGATCAGAGCAGAAATAAACAATATAGAATCTAAAAAAAATGTAGAGCAGATCAACGAAACCAAGAGTTAGTTTTTTTGAAAAAATGAACAAAATTGACAAACCTCTAGCCAGGCTTCTCAAAAAGAAAAGGGAGATGACCCAAATAGATAAAATCATGAATGAAAATGGAATTATTACAACCAATCCCTCAGAGATACAAACAATTATCAGGGAATACTATGAAAAATTATATGCCAACAAATTGGACAACCTGGAAGAAATGGACAAATTCCTAAACACCCACACTCTTCCAAAACTCAATCAGGAGGAAATAGAAAGCTTGAACAGACCCATCACCAGTGAAGAAATTGAATCGGTTATCAAAAATCTCCCAACAAATAAGAGTCCAGGACCAGATGGCTTCCCAGGGGAGTTCTACCAGACGTTTAAAGCAGAGATAATACCTATCCTTCTCAAGCTATTCCAAGAAATAGAAAGGGAAGGAAAACTTCCAGACTCGTTCTATGAAGCCAGTATTACTTTGATTCCTAAACCAGACGGAGACCCAGTAAAAAAAGAGAACTACAGGCCAATATCCCTGTTGAATATGGATGCAAAAATTCTCAATAATATACTAGCAAATCGAATTCAACAGCATATAAAAAGAATGATTCACCATGATCAAGTGGGATTCATTGCTGGGATGCAGGGCTGGTTCAACATTCGCAAATCAATCAACGTGATACATCACATTAATCAAAGAAGATAAGAACCATATGATCCTGTCAATCGATGCAGAAAAGGCCTTTGACAAAATCCAGCACCCTTTCTTAATAAAAACCCTTGAGAAAGTCGGGATAGAAGGAACATACTTAAAGATCATAAAGCCATTTATGAAAAGCCCACAGCTAACATCATCCTCAATGGGGAAAAACAGAGCTTTTTCCCTGAGATCAGGAACACGACAGGGATGCCCACTCTCACCACTGTTGTTTAACATAATGTTGGAAGTTCTAGCATCAGCAATCAGACAACAAAAGGAAATCAAAGGCATCCAAATTGGCAAAGATGAAGTCAAGCTTTCGCTTTTTGCAGATGACATGGTATTATACATGAAATCCGATAGACTTCACCAAAAGTCTGCTAGAACTGATACATGAATTCAGCAAAGTTGCAGGATACAAAATCAATGTACAGAAATCAGTTGCATTCTTATACACTAACAATGAAGCAACAGAAAGACAAATAAAGAAACTGATCCCATTCACAATTGCACCAAGAAGCATAAAATACCTAGAAATAAATCTAACCAAAGATGTAAAAGATCTGTATGCTGAAAACTATAGAAAGCTTATGAAGGTAATTGAAGAAGATATAAAGAAATGGAAAGACATTCCCTGCTCATCGATTGGAAGAATAAATATTGTCAAAATGTCAATACTACCCAAAGCTATCTACACATTCAATGCAATCCCAATCAAAATTGCACCAGCATTCTTCTCGAAGCTAGAACAAGCAATCCTAAAATTCATATGGAACCACAAAAGGCCCCGAATAGCCAATGTAATTTTGAAGAAGACCAAAGCAGGAGGCATCACAATCCCAGACTTTAGCCTTTACTACAAAGCTGTCATCATCAAGACAGCGTGGTATTGGCACAAAAACAGACACATAGACCAATGGAATAGAATAGAAACCCCACAACTAGACCCACAAACATATGGCCAACTAATCTTTGACAAAGCAGGAAAGAACATCCAATGGAAAAAAGACAGTCTCTTTAACAAATGGTGCTGGGAGAACTGGACAACAACATGCAGAAGGTTGAAACGAGACCACTTTCTCACACCATTCACAAAAATAAACTCAAAATGGATAAAGGACCTGAATGTGAGACAGGAAACCATCAAAACCCTAGAGGAGAAAGCAGGAAAAGACCTCTCTGACCTCAGCCGTAGCAATCTCTTACTCGACACATCCCCAAAGGCAAGGGAATTAAAAGCAAAAATGAATTACTGGGACCTTATGAAGATAAAAAGCTTCTGCACAACAAAGGAAACAACCAACCAAACTAAAAAGCAACCAACGGAATGGGAAAAGATATTTGCAAATGACATATCGGGCAAAGGGCTAGTATCCAAAATCTATAAAGAGCTCACCAAACTCCACACCTGAAAAACAAAGAACCCATTGAAGAAATGGGCAGAAAACATGAATAGACACTCTAAAGAAGACATCCGGATGGCCAACAGGCACATGAAAAGATGCTCAACGTCGCTCCTCATCAGGGAAAGACAAATCAAAACCACACTCCGATATCACCTCATGCCAGTCAGAGTGGCCAAAATGAAGAAATCAGGAGACTATAGATGCTGGAGAGGATGTGGAGAAACGGGAACTCTCTTGCACTGTTGGTGGGAATGGAAACTGGTGCAGCCACTCTGGAAAACAATGTGGAGGTTCCTCAGAAAATTAAAAATAGACCTACCCTATGACCCAGCAATAGCACTGCTAGGAATTTACCCAAGGAATACAGGAGTACTGATGCATAGGGGCTCTTGTACCCCAATGTTTATAGCAGCACTCTTAACAATAGCCAAATTGTGGAAAGAGCCTAAATGTCCAACAACTGATGAATGGATAAAGAAATTGTGGTGTATATACACAATGGAGTACTACGTGGCAATGAGAAAGAACGAAATATGGCCCTTTGTAGCAACGTGAATGTAACTGGAGAGTGTGATGGTAAGTGAAATAAGCCATACAGAAAAAGACAGATACCATATGTTTTCACTCTTATGTGGATCCTGAGAAACTTAACAGAAACCCATGGGGGAGGGGAAGGAAAAAAAAAAAAAAACAAAGAGGTTAGAGTGAGAGAGAGCCAAAGCATAAGAGACTCTTAAAAACTGAGAACAAACTGAGGGTTGATGGGGGTGGGAGGGAGGGGAGGGTGGGTGATGGGTATTGAGGAGGGCACCTTTTGGGATGAGCACTGGGTGTTGTATGGAAACCAATTTGACAATAAATTTCATATATTGAAAAAAAAAGAAAAAAATAATAAAAATAAATAAATAAATAAATAAATAAAATGTAAGAATGTATATCCACCATGAGCTATATAAACCTCTCTTTTCCTTGGGGCGCCAGGGTTGCTCAGTCGGTTAAGCATCCAACTTCGGCACAGGTCATGATCTCATGGTCCGTGAGTTCAAGCCCCAGGTCGGATTCTGTGCTGACAGCTCAGAGCTTGGAGCCTGTTTCAGATTCTGTGTCTCCTTCTCTCTGATCCTCCCCTGTTCATGCTCTGTCTCTCCCTGTCTCAAAAATAAATAAAATGTTTAAAAAAAATAAAAAAAAAAAAACTCTTTTTCCATGTGGAATCAGGCTTTTTCATGGTATCTCAGTCTGAAACTGTGACTTTTCAATAGTTATTGCTGATTAGAAAAATCTCATTCCTACCTTTAAGACTCAGTCAAGTCATTCTAAATTTTCTACCTCATATTATATTTAAGTCTCATACCTCACCACACATGATTGTTCTGCCACATTTTCTCTTTCCTTTTTCCAGAAAATATCATTAGTATATACCTTAGAAAGGGGTAAAGAGACACATTTCATACCTACTAAACTGCCCAAGAGGAGGTTGCTGTCCTGTCCCCAATTAGCTGTTAACTGCTTGTCAAACAGGTTGGGTTTCTAGAAAGTAGAATTAGGTGAGTTTACCTACAGATGTTTATCTGGAAACAAGTGGAGCAGAGGAAATAATACTGATGTGCACCACTAATTGTTTCATCTCAAGCTTTATGAGCAATTCCTGTGGAGTGACCCTTCCTTCTCTTCATGAATACTCCACTGTTTTTACTCTTTCTCTTGTATGTTCTTCTCTAATATTATCTGTGAGTATAGACAGGAATATTGGCTCTGCGGAAATGACAACCTTCAGTAAGCCCATGCAAGGGTGTGTCTGGATCTCTCTGAACTTAAAATATAATGTATTAAGAAAGATTTTCTCTCAAATAGCAAATACAGTTTTGTTACACATTTTAATTTCCGTGGATTACTCAGCATGTTGACTATATATTATTACTCCTAATTTAGCAAAGCCATCTTTCTATGATGATGTTTTTATTCATTATTGAATTTAGCTATATCATATGAAAGTCTACAAACTGTTTCACTCTCAGCACTTCTGATATCAATTGTGTGGGCTTTTTCTGCATCAACAACCAATAGTCCAACTGTCCAGACACCAACTGGGTGTCATATAATTCAATTCAATTCTGTAGTAACTACCTGGAGTTAGCACAGAGTCTACAGATTAAGAGCTCAGTCCCACAAAACTGCCCTCCACTTCAGATGTCAGTTGCAAGCCCCAGGTTGTCTTCTGTACTACTAACCAACCAGTTACAAATTGGAGGTTCCCACAATCCACTCTTCAATTTGATAATTTGCTATAATTATTTATGAAACTCAGGGAAACATTTTACTTATGTTTGCTGGTTTATTATAAAAAATATTATAAAGGATATAAGTGAACAGCCAGATGAAGACTATATAAGGTGAGGTCTAGAAGGGTCCCAAGTACAAGAGTTTATGACCCTATCTGCAATGTTGCATCTCTCTGTCGTGTGGTGTGGTTGCATTCACCAACCTAGAAGCTTTCCAAACTGCGTAGTTTAGGAGTTTTATGGAGATTTCCTTATTTAGTCATGGTTGATTAAATTGTTGGCCATTGGTGATTAACTCAATCTCCAGCCTCTCTGCTCTTCCTGGAGGAGGTGAGGGGTTGGCAGCTAAAAGTTCCAATCCTCTAATTGAATTTTAGTTTTTCTGGAAACCAGCCCTATCAGGAAGCTAACTATGGACCCCAGGCACAGTCATTTAATTAGCATACAAAAGACTCTTTTACCACTTTCACTCTGGAGATACTAAGGGTTTTTAGAAGCTCTTAATGTGGAAACCCAGGACTAAGACCAACAAGTGTTATGAAGCATGACAGAAACAGGGAACTACTGCTTTTAATAAAAATAAAAAAATTTCATTTAAAATTCACCCAGAATCGACACAGATGAGAAAAAAAAAGAAAAAAAAAAAAAACAAGAACATTAAAACAGCTATCATAAGTATCTTCCAAATGTCCAAAAAGTTAGATGAAATATTAGATAAATAAACTAAGTAGAGACATGAAAGAAAGAAATCCCAAACTGATCACTTAGAAATAAAAACTACAATGTCTAAGATGAATAGTACACTTAATGAGATTAATGGCAAATTAGGTGTGTAGAAGAAAAGATTAGCAAACTTGTAGCAATAGAAACCAGCCCAAAGTTAAACACTCAGGGGAGAAAAAAGATTATCAAAATGAATAGAGCATCAGTACTTCAAATAGCCAGATATTCATGCATGTAGTGTCTTGAAGGAAAGAGGGGGAGACAGAAAAAAAATTGTAGAAAAATTCCTAAATTTTACAAATGTGGGGAAAATAGTAAATCTACAGACACAAAAAGCTCACAGAACCCAAGCACAAGAAACATGAAGAAAACTACATCAACTCACACTGTAATAGAATTGCTTAAACTCAGTGAAAAGGTGAATGTCTTTAAGCAGTGAGAGGGAAAAAAAGAGGTAATAAATATGAGGAAAAAACATAAGGATGTTGGCAGCTTGTCCTATACCCAGGGAAAACAAAATGTTAGTAGATTTCTCATCAAAAACAATTCAAGCCATAGGTAACACAGTAACATTTTAAATTACTGAAGGAATTGATGAGGGAGCACAAGACAAGTTGAGGGCCAAGTACAAGCTAGCATACACACACACACACACACACACACACACACACACACACACACCCTCCCCCAAGGTGGGATATATGTGATATTCCTCAGGAACTTCAGGCTGCCCAAGAACAAAGGTAAGGAAAGGAAACAAACAGTTAACTGATAGAGATCACAGGTATACAAGACCTGAGTCTCCATCAGTTTACAAATATCTTAGTAAATTACAAGAAAAAGGCAATCTTATCAATAGCATATTCTCCAGAAACCTGTAGTTTCAGTTTCCTGGAGGCCCAACATCACCCTCCCATAGTGATATGGAGAACAAAGGCAAGCAGGAAATGGCAGGTAAAATTAAATTTCCTTATAACCTGCAGCCCATTGACAAATACTTGAAGCTGGCAGAATAGAACATTTCTCCAGAAACTCCCTACTGTCTTAGTGTTAATGCTTTGCTAGAGGGAAAAACAACCTTATCTTGACAATACCTAGACCTGTGAATCTTCTTTAGCATATGCAAATCTCTTTGAAAACTTCCCCTTGCCTTTACCACCCCCAACTCCATAGTATATACCCAGTCACTCTTCACAACCCCAGTGCATGTCTTTCTGCCCTCAGGTCTTGTCCCCATGCTTTGATAAAATTACCTTTTAGCACCAAAGAAGTCTTCAAGAATTATTGGCTGTCAGCCCTGAGCCCCCCAACCAGTCCAAAACCTCATCAGGAATGAAAAACTCAATAGACATTTTTACCAAGAAAACATAGTTTTCAAAAAAAGTTTAAAATTTTGCATACACAAAATCTTAAAAAATTCACCACTTGTGGATTATAAATTTTAAAATAAGTTATTCAAGTAGAAGAAAAATATTGCCAGATGAAAATTTATATTCAAAAGAAGGTCATTGGAATTGTTAACTATATGAATATATATATAAATATTTTATATTATTTAAATATCCTTAAAAGATATTTGGCTATTTAAAAACAAAAGTAATAACAATATACTTATATGTGGTTTTTAATTTTACATATATGCATACGTATTAGGTGTGTTTGTGAAGAACAGTATGGCATCAATATCACAATGATTAGGAGAGAAATTAAACTATACTATTGTATATTTCTTATAGTATGTAGGAAAGAGTACAACTTGTAGTTACTTCAGTATATTTAAAGGTTGACTGTGATAAGTTGTACATGTATACTATAAATTCTTAAGCTATCACTAAAATAATGAAACATGGAATTATATCTAGTAACTCAACAAAAAAATTAGAATGGTATTCTAAATAAAAACAATCCAAAAGGAGATATATATAAAAAGTGGAAAAAAAAAGTAGAACAAAATAAAAACAATTAACAAAATGATAGACTTAAAGGCCATGGAATCTATAGATATACTGACAGTAAATTAGAAAAAAAAAAAAGAGGTTTTTAGATTAGAAAACAAATGAACGTCTGACAATATGCTACCTATTTAAAAATATTATTTTAGGGGTGCCTGGGTGGCGCAGTCGGTTAAGCGTCCGACTTCAGCCAGGTCACGATCTCGCGGTCCGTGAGTTCGAGCCCCGCGTCAGGCTCTGGGCTGATGGCTCAGAGCCTGGAGCCTGTTTCCGATTCTGTGTCTCCCTCTCTCTCTGCCCCTCCCCCGTTCATGCTCTGTCTCTCTCTGTCCCAAAAATAAATAAACGTTGAAAAAAAAAATTAAAAAAAAATATTATTTTAATATAAAACATAAATATGTTAATTAAAAGGTTGTAAAATAATACTTCATACTAATACTAATTTTAAAAGATGGAAATGGCTATATTAATATCAAAGTTAATTTTAGAGCAAAAGGGTTAACAAGAGTTAGCACATAATGATAAAAGAGTTAAGCAAGAGGACTAACGATTCCAAAAGTTTATGTACCTAATAACATTTTCAAAATAAATGAAATAATAGATAATATAACTTTGAGAAATGGATAAATCCATACCTACAGTTGAATACTTTATCACACCTCTCTTAATAATTGATAGAAAAAAGTGACAAAACCAATAAGCATATAGATTTGAACAACACCATCAACAAAATTAACACAATTGATATATATAGAATACACCAATGAAAACAGCAGAACATACACTTCATAAAATTCATCTTTTAATAAAGTAACACTATAATTTAAGAAAATTTTATTTTTAAAAATTTGCCAAGATACATGATGCTGTTGGCTATAAAACAAGTTGCAGTGTGTGGCTCAGTCAGTTAAGCATAGGACTTCAGCTCAGGTCATGATCTTAGGTTCGTGGGTTTGAGCCCTCCATCAAGATCTGTGCTGACAGCTCAGAGCCTGGATCCTACTTTGGATTCTGTGTCTCCCTCTCTCTCTGCCCCTTCCCCATTTACACTCTGTTTCTCTCTCAAAAATAAACAAACATGAAAAAAATTAAAAACTCAAGTGGCACTAAATTTAAAATGACTTGAGTCATACAGAATATCTTCTTGATCACAGTGGAATCAAATTACTACTTAGGGCACCTGGGTGACTCATTAGGTTTAACTTCTGACCCTTGATTTCAGCTCTGGTCATGATCTCACAGTTTTTGAGGTCAAGCCCTGCATTGGGTCCTACACTGGCAGCCTGGAGTTTGCTTGGGATTTTTCCCTCTTTTCTCTCTCTCTCTCTCTCTTTCTCTCTCTCTCTCTCAAAATAAAGAAATAAACTTTAAAAAATTACTAATCAATAGAAATGATATTGAGAAACTCTCTAATGCTTTGGAAGCAAAGAACACACTTCTCATCAACTAATGGTTTAAAGAAGAAGGAGAAAGAGCAAATTAGAAAGTATTTTGTGCCAAATGAAAGTATCATTACAACATATTTCAAAATTTGTGAGATGCAAATAAATTTGTAGGGAAATGTATAGCATTAAATGCCTGTATTACAACAAAAGAAAATTACAAATTAATAACTTCATTTTCTACCTTAGGTTTTTTGTGAAAGAACATTAAACTGAAAGTAGGTAGGAAAAGGAAGTAATAAAGATTAGAATGGAAATCAATGAAGAATAAACCAAAAATAGGAAAGGAAATAAATAATGAAACTAAAAGTTGATTCTTTGTGAAGATTAAGGTAATTTATAAATGAGTAAAAAATATTAAGGAAAAAGAGAAAGGTAAACTGAAAGAGAGAGAAGACGCAAATTTTCATATTGGGAATAAGAATGATGACATCACTACAGATTTTCTAGATAAGAGTAATATAAGAATATTATTAACAACTTTATAACAACAATTTAGAGGAATGATTAAATCCTTAAGAATACAAACTTTCAAAGTTTATTAGAGAAAAAATGCATTACGTAAATATCCCCATATCTTTGCAACAAATTTAATTATTTGTTTAAAAATACTTTCCCAAAAAATCTCCAGACCAAAATGGTTTTACTGAGAAATTCTAACAAATATTTAAGTAAGAAAAATAGGTAACATTTCTGTCAAAATTGAAAAGGATAAATTGTATTTCATGATATTCTATATATAGTTTGTTTCCATTTTTTATTTAAATTCCAGTTAGTGAACATATAGTGTAATATTAGTTTCAGGAGTAGAATTTAGTGATTCATCAATTACACACAACACCCAGTGCTCATCACAAGTGCCCTCCTTAATCCCCACCACCCATTTAACCCATCCCCCTCCCCTCCAACAACCTTTAGTTTGTTCTCTGTAGTTAAGAGTCTGTTTAATGCTTTGCCTCTCTTTTTTTCCCCTTTATGTTCATGTATTTGTTTCTTAAATTCCATCTATGAGTGAAATCATATGGCATTTGTGTTTCTCTGACCAACTTATTTCACTTAGCCTAATACACTCTAACTCCATTTACATCATTGTAAATGGCAGGATTTCATTCTTTATATGGCTGAATAATATTCCATTGTGTGTGTGTGTATATACCAAAACTTCTTTACCTATTCATCAGTTGATGGACATTTGGACTCTTTCCATAATTTGACCATTGTTTATAATGCTGCTATAAATATTGGGGTGCATGTGTCCCTTCAAATCAGTATTTAAGCCCTACATTACTCTGAAGACAAAATTCAGATAAAATCATAAAAAGTGTGGATGGTAATTTTTAACGAACATGAGCCCAGGAATTCTTAACAAATTCTTAATACATCAAATCTGACAATATGTAAAAAGGGTAGGGGCTTCTGGGAAGCTCAGTTGGTTGAGCATCTGACTCAGTTGTTAGCCCAGGTCATGATCTTACAGTTCAGGAAATCAAGCCCCATGTCAGGCTCTGCACCAACTGTGTGGAGCCATCTTGGGATTCTCTCTCTCCCCCTTTTCTCTACCCTTCCCCCAATTGTGCACACACACACACTCTCTCTCAAAAATAAATAAATAACCATTAAAAAAAGGATAACATGATCATGTAGGGTTTATTCAATCAATGCAAGTTTGGTTTAATGTTTCAAAATCATTCATTGTAATTTATCTTATTAACAGATTAAAAGCAGGAAAAAAAGGTCATGTGATCATTTCAGCAGATACAGAAAAATCACTAGACACAGTATGATGGACATGTCCGATAAAAACTCTTAGCAAATCAGAAATAGAAAGGAACTTTCATTACCTGATCAAGGTCAACTGCAAAAGAGCTATAGCTAACTCACTTAATGGTGAGATATTGAATGCATTCCTCTTATGATCAAAAAACGAGGCAAGAATGCCATTTTCACCACTTCAATTAAACTTTTGTTTTTTCTCCACCCTTTCCTCACCCTTGGAAATTCTAGCTAGTGAAGTAAGTTAAGACAATAAAATAAAAGAATCTAGACTAGAAATGAACAAGTTAAATGGTCTTTATTTGCAGACAACATAAATGTCTACATAGAAAATATAGTAGAATATACAAAAAAGCAGCTAGAACCAATAAGTGAGTATAGCAAGATTGTAGGACATAGATCAATATAAAATTTAAGTTTATTTCTATATACCAGCAATAAAGAAATTGAAAATAATAAATACCATATATAATAACATAATAATACATATTATTTTTGGATGAACAAATAATATGTGAATGTTCTAAATTCTTAAAACTGATAGCATTGCTAAGAGAGCTTAAAAAGTAAATAAACAAAAAGATCAATCATTTTCTTGGATCAGAAGACTAAAAAGTTTTAATTTTTTTAAATGTTTATTTTTGAGAGAGAGAGAGAGAGAGAGAGAGTGCGAGCGGGGGAGGTGCAGAGAGAGAGGGAGACACAGACTCTGAAGCAGGCTCCATGCTCCGAGCTGTCAGCACAGAGCTTGACGCAAGGCTTGAACTCACGGACCGCGAGATCATCACCTGAGCTGAACTTGGACGCTCAACCGACTGAGCCACTCAGGCGCCCCTAAAAAGTTTTAAATGTCAGTTTTCCCCAGGTGGATCCATGGAGTCAACATAATACCAGTCACAATTCCAGAAGGGTTTTTTGTTAAAGAAGTTTATCCCAGATAATTCCAGTAAACATATGGAAATACGAAGGACATAGAATAGGCTAAACAACTTTGGAAATAAACAACAAAGTTGTAGAACTTGTACTACCTGACTTCGAGGCATTAAAGTGACATTAAACAAGACATAACAGGGGCGCCTGGGTGGCGCAGTCGGTTAAGCGTCCGACTTCAGCCAGGTCACGATCTCGCGGTCCGTGAGTTCGAGCCCCGCGTCGGGCTCTGGGCTGACGGCTCAGAGCCTGGAGCCTGTTTCCGATTCTGTGTCTCCCTCTCTCTCTGCCCCTCCCCCGTTCATGCTCTGTCTCTCTCTGTCCCAAAAATAAATAAACGTTGAAAAAAAAAAAAAAAAAAAAAAAAAAACAAGACATAACAATATTGGCATCAAATAGATAAATATATCGATTAAACATAATAGAAAATCAAGAAATTGAGGCACAAATACATAATCAACTGATTTTACCCCATGTTACAATGTAATTCAGTACAGAAAAGGCAGACTTTTCCAAAAATGTTGCTGGAACAATTGGATACCCATATGAGTAAACAAACAAACATCCCCTTGAGCCATACTTTGTACTATATACAAAAGTTAGCTCAAATTGATTTATAGGCCTAAAGGTACTTTAAAACTATCATAAAACTTCCAGAAGAAAAAAACTATAAAAATAAAATTTGTTGCCTTGGGCTAGTTCAAAATTTTTTGAAAATGACACCAAAAGCACAATCCATTGAAGAAAAAACTTTTCATGACTGTGTGTGTGTGTGTGTGTGTGTGTGTGAATTGTCTGTTTAAATATTTTTCCATTTATTCACTGGGTTATTTCATTTTATTATTGCTTTCTTTCTCCTCCTTCACTCTGTAATCTCTGTTTCTGTTCTAATTGGATGACAGAAGTGGTGAGTGGAGAGGAATCAGGTGTTTCTGACTTGAGTGGGTGTCTTCATAAACTCTAGAGCTGGAATATGGTTAACTTTGACTTTACTGCTTACTTTCTTATTTCTTCCGGAGTATTCTTGGGGCAATTCCATTGGCAAGAACTTTTTACCTCTTGGCCATGTTTTCTATTCCTCAGACTCACAAGATCAACCTCAGAGGCTGGCTCACTTGTTCATCTTCACCCCACTTTAGGATGCTGGATTCCCTTCAGATTCTTTGATGCTCCATTTGTAAAGAATTTTAAGTAGTCCTAGATTCACTTGCTCTTTTGCATGGGGCAACAATCGTGCCTAGGAAACACACATACATCATTTGACCCAAGAGAATTACGGAGTTCAGGCTGGTCTTAACACAATCACCTCTTGCCTATTGCTTTAGGACACACTGTGGCTTTTTTTTCCCCCTTTCCTTTTCTCATGCTTGGATCTGTTCTCACTTTTCTTGGCCTCTTATCTGCAAGGAATGCATTCAAAGTCTCTGGGTGGCTCTCTCAAAGCCCCGACACTAAGTTTAAAGTAAAGGAAATACTGACAACTCTCTTCCCTCAGGAAATGTACAGCATGGCAACAAATCTCCAAATAAATACCCTCACAAGTTCAACTTTTTTTTTCTGCACACCATCACAATTGTTTCATATTTCAAAATGCATAATGGAGTTTAGGAGTCATGGAATTGACTCTCAAACATTCCCTTTTTAAATACTGTCTATAGGGATGTGGATTTAGATTTTCTTTTTTGTCTTTTTTTGGGGGTATCTTGTTATTTTTCAAAACTTTAATTTTTATGATTCCCTTTTATATAAAATTAATTTTGTAACGTTTATTTATTTTTGAGAGAAAGAGACAGAACATGAGTGGGAGAGGGGCAGAGAGAGAGGGAGTGACAAAATTGGAAGCAGGCTCCAGGCTCTGAGCTGTCAGCACAGAGCCTGACGCGGGGCTCAAACTGATGAGCGGTGAGATCATGACCTGAGCTGAAGTAAGATGATAAACTGACTGAGCCACCCAGGTGCCCCATCTTTTATATAAAATTTAGATTCTGAAACTGATTCCTCTTGTTAAAAATAGCTGTTCTAAAAAGGTACAGTATTTCAAAGGTTACAGTGTAGTGTCACAGCACTTTGACAGTATGAATCTCTATTATTAATTTTTGCTCAACGACCAGATGGGTGAGTTGGATTGCATACTTAGCTCAAATTATCTTTTTATAATATGAGGTGATGTCATGAGATGATATTCAAAATCCCTTCCAGCTCTAATATTTTTTTACTTCTACAAAAATAGTAATATTATTTTTATCATAAGGGTAAGTGCTATGATGAGAAAAAAGAAAGGTTAAAAAGAATAATGCTACTGAAAAATATAAAGGTAGTGAAAATTTTACACCACTTACTCTTACAACTACTAACAAGATTAAGTTATAGTGAGAACTATATATATATATATATATATATATATATATATATATATATAGCTAATATATATATCTTAGTTAATGCCTGATTATATCTCTTATTTTAACCATTTGTGAATTTATATTTCTTGGTAATTTCTTCATATCTTTTGTAAGAGTGTCAATACATTCAAAAGTCTCCCCAGCCCAGTTAATTCTAGGCATTCCCAAGGTATGTTTTAGATGTGAACAGAAATTATCTATCATTCAGCTTTATCTATCTTCAATGCATTGGCAACCTCCAGTAATAGCTGCTCCTTCCTTAAGTGCCCATATTTGAGACCATTCTAGTGGCTTCTGTCCCTCCTACTATGCTATTTGTTGTCAGGCATCACTGTCATTTCCTCCCCCTGGGTATCACCATTGCTACTTTCAACATCCAGTGTTGTTTGTGCTTTTTAAAGGCCTTAGTTTGATAAAGTCAACTTGTGAACCTCATAGAAGCTGGCAGTTTTCCTCTCTCTGCTTGAGTGTTGTTTTTATCCTCAGGGGTACCAAAAGCTTCAGTGCTTATACTGCAATATCTTACAAAAACGCTTGTGAAATAGGTTTCTTTTGGGTTTTATTTGTAGCTGTGGTCACTTTCATTCACCACAAACACATTCCATTTCTCCAATCCTTTGTTAAGAATCATAGGAATGGGTGAAATGAGAATGAACAGAAATTAATCATTGTGAATAATTTGTGCTTGGATTCCAAGTTGTGAGGGAAGAGAAACAAGAGCAGGCATAAGCACATAAAGAACAAGAATTCATGAGTGTATATATGTGTGCATATACTGCTATGTTTGAAATATGTTGTCAAATCATAGTGCACTATGCTTAAGGCATATGTTATCCAAAAACTAAATGAAGAGAGAGTTGTCTTAGAGCAATGTGGTCTGTATTCATCAGAGGCAGATGACTGGGAGATATAGTTTATTTAATCCATTAATTATTTAATACAATTTTTTGACAATCTACTGGATGGAAGGTAAAAAGATCGTATCAGAGTTATATATGATACAAAGTTTTATATATAGCAATATAGAGCTGTAAAAGAAATTGCTACTACCTTTATTTATACCAGGAGAAACTGAAAAATATTGGCGTTGTCGATGTTTGGGTTTTAAAATACACTAGCTCTACTAGCTTGGACTGGTGCCTTAACATTTTGAAGGAATCACCCATCCCCCATTAAGAAGTGCATCTGAAGATAAATTTGAGTTACAAACATGATGCTAAACTCTCCTTGTCCCCTATCTTTGATGACTAAACTTTTATTACTAGATCAAACGTGTTTGTTTCACTCTCTTCTCTGGGTGTGAGTACACTCTTGAGAGGCTTCTAAGTTATTCCTGCAAACAGACTTTGACTCAGCCTGACCCAAATTTGACAAATTTTCCAAGGTATGCACAAATACTAGTATTGGACATAGTTGACCTACAAATTGGGTTGTACCAATCCACTGACTTGTACCTAGATAAATTAATTCAATCTTTTTGTGCCTCTTCTCTTTCACTTAGAAAACAAAGGGAGGTGTTATGATATATATTTTAATTTTTTTAATATTTATTTTTGAGAGAGACAGACAGACAGCATGGTGGAGGAGGGACAGAGAGAGAGAGAGAGAGAGACAGAATCTGAAGCATGGTCCAGGCTTGGATGACAGAGCCCAACGCGGGGCTCAAACTCTGGATGAGACCATGACCTGAGCTGAAGTCAGATGCTTACCCACTGAGCCACCCAGGTGCCCCTATATTTTATTTTTTTTGAGAGAGAACGAGCGAGCAGGGGAGAGTGGTAGAGGCAGAGATGAAGAATCTCAAGCAGGCTCCATGCCCAGCATGGAGTCTGACATGGGGCTCAATCCCATGACCCTGGGATCATGACCTGAGCTGAAATCGAGTCGGATACTCAACCAACAGAGCCAGCCAGGCACCCCTATATTTTGAAACTTTAACCCACTTCATATTACAAAAAGTGCTAACTATGTTAAAATAAATCTATGTGCCAATTTAGATTGAGAAATAGAAATAGAAATATTGAGAATTGGCTTTATAAATAGAAGTAAAATATTAAAATGAAATATTTTTAAAAGCATAAATAATAGATTCATTTTTTCAAAGCTTATTTATTTTGAGAGAAAGAGAGAGAGAGAGAGAGAGAGAGAGAGAGAGAGAGACACCAAGAGGAGGGAGAGAGAGAAGAAGGGAAAGAATCCCAAGCAGGTTCCATGCTCAGCTTTGAGCCCCAAGTGGGGCTCATACTATGACTGTGAGATCGCAACCCGAGGCAATATCAAGAGTCGGTCACTCAACTTACTAAGCCACCCAGGCGCCCCCAAGATTAATTTTTGTTATAAGCTTTTATGATCTTAGTTAAATTGAGAGGCACAGTCTTTTATAGAGTTTGCGATATCAAAAATGTTTGAGTGCTGCTTCTACTTAGAAAGCCACAAGAGAAGGATGTTGCTCTCACACCAAAAACAAAAGCCATATAAATTACACAATTATAACATTTTTAACTGTTTGGACATTTTGTAAGGCTGAGATTGTAAGGCAGCCATGTTAACTTAATTCAAAGGATAACAAGCACTTTGAGGAGATACAGAACATATTGGATGTTACACTATTGGCAGATGGTGGGAAGAAGAAGTGGTAGACATGAACACAGATACAAAGTAAACTGTGCATGCAGGCATGCAGGTGATAATTGACTGATGCTAGAGGACAGGACTAAATTATACTCATGCACTGGAATCTTCTCTCATGCCAAGCAAAAGTCCTCTTCTCCTGGCGGGGGAAAGAAGAAAAATTTTTACTCTGTGGTCCCAGAACAACATTGAGGGAAGGAAAAAAGGAAAAACCCTCTGGAACTAATGAAAAAGCTATGAACTCCCCCATGTTTCTTACCCAAAGCTCCATAGAAGATCCTTCTTTTCCCATCCTTCTCACATTGATACAAGAGATAGGGCAAGAAACCTGATGATGTTGAGGATAATTTGTTGATTCCAAGCCAAGATTGTTTGCTTCTGGGGTAGGGACAGGTTACATGCTCATATTCAGGACTCTTTACCAGTACAAGGAAGAATGTACTTTTACAAATATAAGTAAAATATTACTTTTTTTTACTTCTAAAAGGGCAGAGAGTTAGAATCTCAGGTAAACAGGGTCTGATTAGAACTGACTAGAATGGGATAACCAAGAAAACTCCTATCCCACTGAGGGCTCTGGGCCCACTAAAAAACAGTGGCCATTAACTTCTGGAAGAGGAGAGTGATCAGGCATGTGGTGTAGTTTTATTATACTCCCGAAAACTGAGAGTGGAGCAGGGACACTGAGAAAACCCCCAGCATTATAGACCACACATTAAATTGCACAATGAACACAGATCCTCCCCATATGGAGTCATCCGAAGTCTGTGGTGCACTGAGATAACTCCTATGCTAATAGCCAGACAGAAGGAGAGATATATCTTTTGCTAGACATAAATTATATTTATCTAAGTTCTAATATTCTTCTATATACAGATTTTGTCATTTAATCAAAAACTAGAGCTTAGACAAAAAATAAGAAAAGATAATTATTAAGCAATGAATCAATCAATAAAACTAGACCAGAGATCAGTGGTCCATAAATTGGAACCATGCAACTGAGGATTTGAAATCATTATAGTTATTTATATTAACAGATACAGAGAAAAAGAGTAAAACATGAATTAAAAGAGTAAGAATTTCATGAGAAAAATGGAAAGGACTTAAAAAACAAGTTACATAATAATGCTTGAAATTAAAACAAACTAATCCAAAAAGAAAACAGAAAAAGAAGTACTTATCAGAGTTTGTGTAATCCATATTCTCTGGAGAGAAAATACCAAGATAGTATTAATCACCTACAAATGTATCAATGGGAAGCCCTGTGAGAGAAGATGGAGTGAGTCAGGGGATGCTAGCAGAACCATCAGACCACAACTGGAATGTGATCCTAAATGAAGGAGAAAGGAAAGGAAAGGAAGGAAAGTTAGGTGGAAGCTTCTTCCACGTATGGGATATAAATAAACTTTCCAAGGGTGCAAAGATAACACATAAGTAAGAAAGTTCAGAACATTTCTGATTGTTGTAGCCAAGAACTGTAAGCCACGTAGGTGTCCTTTGCTATGAAAAATGATAAATTAAATGTGGTATATGCATATAATGGAAGATAGTGCATGTCTCTCTCTTTCACATACATACATTTCAAAGAGCACTCTATATAGTTTCAAGGATACATTTACATCTAAATAAGAAAATTGGCAATGGAAAGGACTGTAGAGTCATGCATTCAATATACTAAAAATAGGAATGGAAGGCGAGAGGAATGGGACTGGAGAAAAAGAGGATAAAGAAAAAATAAAATATGATTAAAGTAAATTAGAGGACGATTTGGATGTAATGATGCTGATATTATGCCATTAACTTAAATCTGTGTATGTGAGGTTCTAAAATTAGAAAGAGAAAGAGAGAAAAAGAGAGAGAGAAAGAAAGAAAGAGAGAAAGAAAAAAACATTGAGTTGAGAGGGAGAAAGAGAGAGAGAGAAAATCTGACATATGCTCTTTACTCATCCATTAATATTATCCAGTACTCAGTTATTTTATCTATTATGTAGAATTTAGTCCAATATTCTTGACAGCATTCTTAATACTGGTTTTTTCAACTTCACATAGACAAAAATGAGAAAAAAAAAGAAAATACATGAAAAAATACTAGAGAAAACAAAAATAAATACCATAAAAAGACATTGAACCCATTTTAATTTATTTCTGAATTCACACTTAATAATTAAATCTGATTAGGGGATAATTTATTCTAGTCCTGTGAAATAACTTGTATAATTAATTATTAAGAAAAATGACCACATGTATTCTACAATTACTATTCAATACACTATAGCTAAAAATTTGCATGTTTCATCTCATTTATTTTTCACATTTCTAGGGGTAGGGTTTAATCATTATTCCCACTGAATAGATAGAATGAGACTTAGGTCATATAATTTTTCCAAGGGCATACAGCTTGAAAGGTAAAATGCTTCTTGTTGTCATGTTCTGAGGTATTAAAGATGTGGGGGACACTTGTTAATGTAAATGCTTATCAGTTAGGATTCTAGGTGACTATATATAATAGTTTACTAAGGCTGCCATAACAAAATACTACAGAGTTGGTGATCCACACAACAAAAATTTATTTTCTCTCAGTTCTGGAAACTAGAAGTCTGAGATCAAGGGATGAGAAGGTTCAGTTTATTCTGAGGCCTCTCTCCTTGTCTTGCAGATGGCCGCCTTCTTTGTGTGTCCTCATATGATTATCTTCCAGGCTGTGTTGTCTGTGTACTAATCTTTTCTTCTTGTAAGGACATGAGTCCTGTTGGATTAGGACCTACCTATATAAATTCATTTTAACTTAATCTCCTTAAAGGTCTCCCCTACCTCCAAATATAATCATAAGGACTTTAGAATGTATCGGAAACCCAATTTCAGCCCATAACACCAAATATTGACGGGCAGCTAGAGGATAGCTGGATAAAATGTCATTAAATTAGTTTTAACCACCAAAGTATACCAACTTTTTAAATTTTTATTAATCAAAGTTATTATTACTCAAAAGAATTATTTTATTTAACTGCATATTTGATCTTATAAGGCTGAAAAATGAAAAAAAAAATGTTTCCTGAATTCAAACATTGAGTTCATCTTTTAAAAAAAAAATCTTTATTTTACACTGAAAAGGGGCCATAATTAAATTTAATGTTAATAGAATGCACAGATAAAAAAGTACACAGTATTCCTTTTATTCTGGAAAGAGTCTCAGATCTCTAGCTTTATATCTAGACTTTTTAAAAAAAAATATATCCACTTAAAGTGTTTTAATCCACTTGACTCTCAAACAACCTACAATCAATCTGTAGTGGTTTTTACTTTATGTGTTTATATGTCTGTATTTCTTGACTGACTAATGAAAATCCTGTATTTTTTTTCTGGTTTGCACTTGAACTTTTATTTATTTCCAATTAGACTGTGTTAAGTAAAAAAATACATATTTTATGTAGTAATTCTCAGCACTGAGTGGGTATTACTTATCCTAAGAACTAATGGATTATAATTAAGAAGTATAAATTAAAAAGTAACATTTCTAGGATTTATTATGTGCTAGTATTTAATAAATATGTTTCATTAATGGAGAAATTAAGTATTTTGTTAATGATTACATAACTGTCAGAATTCCAATGATTACTTCGTTACAAGTCACATAATATATACACGACAATCACATCTTTTCTTACTATTTTGTAACACTTTTAATTTTATATCTTGATTACTTTTTTATTGTATTTATGTAATGAAACTGTAGGGGAGGAAAAATTTTTCTTCCTCACTGCTAGGTTCTATGGGTCTATGAAATAAACTGACAACAGGCCAAGTAACAGAAGAAAAGATGTACAGGGGACATCATAGGAAAACAAAAGTGAAATCTGCAAAAGAGATTTGGGGTCTTGTCTATCATCTGAATAGGGGAAAAGGAAGAGGGGATTAGGGAACTAAGGGGAACGTGAATGATTAGGGAAGATGAGTGAGCCCTTAGCAGAAAAATGGGAGCTATGATAGTTTGTGACAAAGTTTGTCTGAGTGTGGTGTGGACTTATAGTCTCCTGTCTTGTGATAGGAGTCAACCTTTCCTTGTTGATGAAACTCCCCAGAACTACACTGCTGACATTTGAATTTGTTTTGGAGAATCTGTCTTTAGACAGATACCAGGAGTTAATAGAAAGCCTGTACCTGAATTTGCTGTTTTCCTGTCTTCAAGCTAAAAATAATATACCAATGCAGTGTATTTAGGGTGGCATTTTCTAAACTCCTTTAAGACAAATAGCATTGTCTTTTTCTTATCTAGCATGTATATAGAATGGAATGTTCTCATAATTCAAAGTCATTTTTGAAGAAGTTTGAATTTTTATAGGTATACACACAAATGCACTTAATATTATTCCCAAATAATATGCTGCTGATATAAAGGAACTGTAATGTAGGAGTTTTAAAAATATTTTTTAAGTTTTTAAAAACTTAATTGCTTATTTCAAATCAATGCCAAAATAACATAAAAAGCAAAATATTGCAAAAAGAATTACACGGGTTCACCAATCAATAAAATTCTGTTAAGTTTGCTTTTTGATTCTATGTGCATATTATTAGTATTTTTGGAAACATTTGAGAATAAGTTGCATACATTATGCCCCTTTATAACATTTGATTTTCACATATTTTTCTATCATCTTTGAAACTGATACAATTTTAATATATATGAATAATGTAGTGCTATTATAAGAGTCACTGATCTATTTATTATTTACTCAAAATGTATTTGGTGAGTACCCAATATGTGGTTACAGTAATCAACAAATTAATTAAAATCCCTGTCCTTGTGGGTTTTACAGAGAAGAATAAGTACAATGAAAGGAAGATGAGGGTTAGGGTAATGATGCACAAAGCAAGAACATTTAATACACTTTCGTGTATCTCAGAAATCTGGAGAAAAGTACATTTAAGCAAGGGCCGAAGAATTATTAGGAGAAGTGGGAAGAGAGTATCTTCATATGGAGATAACTGTGTGCAGAGCCTAAGAATATTCACATGCCCAGGCCCTGATATGATTCCATTAAATAGATATAATAAAATATGGTAATTACTTTATAATATTTCTTTATATACATATAGAAATCATGGACAAACTTTGTCGCTGGTGATCTCAAGCAACAGAAGCAAGAATACCTATGCTCTTTTGTTTGTGAATGTCAGAGTAGAGACAGATGGACTTTTCTGAAAAGTAGTACAGCTCTCCTCTTGTTTTGATTTAAACACATAAGGGAAGACCTTTAGACAGCAGGCATTTCCAGGAGAGTTTGGAAGAATGACTATTGCAGTGAGGCAGTTTATGAGATTTTTCCAGAAAAGGAGATACTCCCGTGACACATATGAGTTAATGTTCCCCATGAGCACTCTGACCTGGAGAAGAGAGATGAGTGCCTATCCTCAGAGCAAGAAGCGACGCCCCCATTCACTGAGCCACCTTTATGGAAGGCAGCCAAGGAGAGAAGATATCAGTCAGATGGACTGACCAGACGCTCTGCACTTACACAACCAGGCACAACCAGAGATGCCTCAGGATAACCTCAGGCCAATCTTTTTATGGTATGACTTGAGATTGTGGAATCATGTAAAATGGCATGGCTACTGCAAGCTATATGTCTTAGCATTCTGTGAGAGGGCTGGAGACAGATGTATGATAGTCTTACTCTGAGTCTTTCCTGGACAAAAGTAAGCTATGTATTTTGTGCTGCAGGCCCCTCTTTGTAAGATGGGACCATCAAGAAACCTTTGGAAGGATTTTGAATGCTTGCATTGAAATGTAAGATGTGTGAAATTCAGGCATACTTGTGAAAATTCTAACACTCATAAATAAATAAATAAATAAATAAATAAATAAATACATAAATACATAAATAAATAAAAAGTATCATAAAGCAAATCTCTGAGGAGGATTAGAGCTAGAAGAGCTGTATAATTACTATTATATAAAAATACATATGTACTTATTTTTCTGTTATGGTCCTTAATGCAGTGTTGTAATTATTGCCTGTTTTCCTATCTCTTCAATTTACAATGTTAATTTAAAATGTTTATTTATTTTTGAGAGAGAGGGAGGATGAGTGGGGGAGGTACAGAGAGAGAGGGGGACAGAGGATCTGAAGTGGGCTCCATCCTGACAGCAGAGAGCCCAGTGCAGGGCTCAAATTCATGAACAATGAACAATTCATGACCTGAGCCAAAGTCAGATGTTCAACTGACTGAGCCACCCAGGTAGCCTCCCCCCCTCACCACATCTCCTCAGTTTAAAGGTGGGCACTGCCCAGTATAGCAAAGGAGCACTCACTAATGTGAGAATGAATAAATCCATTCAATTTTCCCAAAGTCATGTTTTGATTGGCATTGATTGAATTGAAATGTTGGAATTACCATACATACAAATCATAACAAGATTAGCATCTGGATAGGAGATATTAGATTTTATAACATTTGCCAGTACTTAAAATAAGACATTTGTATTTTAGCCATTAACATTTCAGTAAACTAAATTTGTAACTGAAAATAATAAATAGTTTAAGGATCCATTCCCTCTCAATTCTACCTGCATTTTAGAGTTACAGGAACATTTTGAGAAACCTTTCAGGAAGGGGATACAATGAATTTAGATTTAGTTTCTAGAAACAGCTTATTGAGAGTTAAATGAGCTTCCAACTGAAAAACAACTGGAAGTTTCCTGCCTCTCCTGGTCTGTCCTGCAATGTTAAAGCTTCTCAATTGATGGGTCATATTTCAGTTAACCATACACAGTTCTCCAGTCAGTTAGCTAATCAGATTTTGCTTCCCAAGTGTAATGAGAATAAAGAAAGAGCAGTTATGTTTTACCAGACTGGGTCATTCAATACCCTGCCCATGCTGGAACTTGAAGAAGAGATGAAATGTTCAGCAAATTCCGACTCATTATCTCTGCAAGCCAAGGTCTAAAGGGCAAGATTATTAGCAGCGACTTCCAAAACAACTTAATGTATGTCTCATGGAAATGGTCAAAAAGATCTTTTTAGTGAAGGGGAAGTGACATCATTTACTTTCAGGGACTCAGTTGCAAAAAGGCCAGAATGATAATGTAGGGCAAATGATTGTTTTAGCCTGCTGATTTTCAGGAAGTTGATTAGCATTGCTAGGAATTCTTTGTATTAAATTATTATTTTATTATGTATAAGATGATTAAGTTTTTTAAGTTAGTTTTCTTGTAGGAATGTTTTAAACTTAAAACCTTTCCTCATTTTATTCTGCTCAAGCAAGTGTCACAAAGGTAACTTGAGGGAAGAATTCTGCAAATCTGTCTAGAAAATATGAATTACTGGGCAGATGCTGGGAAGTAAGAGAATTTACTATTTTCATTTTAAAGCTTCTTATCTTCCAAGAAAGCTCCACAGATTAATGAGCACTACATTAGGGTAGTAAGTTGAGTCATATGCAAAGGTGTTAGGCCTTCATGCAAAAGAAATCTGATGTTCAACCATCTCTCTCTATGTGTTTGTGTGAGCAAAATACAGAGATGGTGTCAGTCAAAATGATCTGCTTGACTTTTTTGGCAAGGCCATTTTAGTTAGTATGGTTTAACATATATGGATGCAAGTAAATAACAGACTAAATGAAGTGACTTGTAAGAACATCATCCAAAATACTATTTTCATTAACGTTCTTTAACAGGTGCTGGTTGGATGTAACATTCATAATGGTGCACAAGCATCTGTCTGAGTCCATCCCTCCCCAAGCTTGTCTGAATTTAAAAGTAATCAATAATGAACTGATTTCTTTCATCTCTATGGGCACTGACAATGAAAAATGAACAAACAAGTTGAAGTGAATACAAATATTAGATGCCCAAATATTGCTTTTCATCATGGTACAAGGGCCAGGCATTGTGCTCATCTGGGTATATTCCTACAATATTTTAAAACCCATCACAGTTTCTTTCAAAATGGCAAATAGGTCAAGGAGCTCAACCACGAGTAACTCAAAAAAGATCTAGCTTTCCATACAAAAGAAAGGGACCTTCATAAGATAAAAGGAGTCAAAGCTACTAAGTTTATTGTTCATTTTTTTTTCTTTTTTTTTCCCCTGGTAGCTTATGAAGAGACATGTATCTATCTACTGTAGGGCTTTTGAGAATGAAACAAAATGTAGGCAAGTTAATGTTTTAAAATAATATCAACATATAATAGTGCATTCTTTGTTTCACTCTGACTTCTAAGACTACTTGCTTATTCACAAACCTTCACTGGCTCTTCATGACCAGCAAATTCGGTACAAAATCCTCAGACTTGGCATTTGAAGTCTCTGCAGTGTGAATCCCCCCAGCCCTGCCCCTGCTCCATAAGTATCTTACACAGCTCATTTTGAATCTAGCCAACACAAAGTACCTGAGCCATTCTTCAAAACTCCTGCTTGCCCTCATTTCTGTTCCTCTGTTCACATCACATTATGATAAATTTACTCTTACAGTATTCAATTTTTCCCTCTTGAGTAAACCTTACTTACCCACTTCTCTCAAGTTCCTTAAGCATCTAGAATTTTTCTTTATTTTGCTTTGAGCAATATCTGGATGTAGCAGGAGCTCGGCCAATAATTGTTAATTGAATGAATTGCTCATTTATTTATTTTTGTAGCCCTTTTGTCACTCCTAACTTTGTACATAGTAAGTAGACATTCAATAAATACCCACTGAGCCGTGTTTTTCTTTTTTCTTCCTTCCTTCCTTCCTTCCTTCCTTCCTTCCTTCCTTCCTTCCTTCCTTTCCTTTTCTTTCCTTTCCTTTCCCTTTCTTTTCTTTTCTTTCTTTTTTCCTTCTTTCTTGCTAAGGTTTAGTTTTCAAATGTAATAGTTGTATCTTCTTTGGAGTCAAGAATGTTTTGGAAGCAGTTCTATCAAGGAGTGGGCATTAGGATTTGGACTGTTCTCATGACAGAAGGGCCCTCCTCAGGCCTTTTGTTTTAGGATAGACCCATTCTGTAAGAGTGATCCCTTGTTTAAGGATTGGTAGAAAATAGCCTTCACCACAGCCTGCTTCTTTCCTTTTTTTTTATTCTGGTTAATGAAAGTTATATTCATTTGAGATGTATATTCTTCCACTTTATGAGTTTTCCACTTGTGCTCTGTGAATTTTTATGGTTTTCAGAGATACTTGGAGTTACACAAATACTTGAATCAAATATAGATATATAGAATATTTTTAAAACTTCAAGTAAAGCCATAAAATATTTAAAATTTTTTTAAGTTTTTATTTAAATTCCAGTTAGTAAGGCGCCTGGCTAGCTCAGTCGGTAGAGCATGAGACTCCTAAATTCCAGTTAGTTAATATACAGTGTAATATAAGTTTCAGGTGTACAATATAGTGATTCAAAATTTCCATACAACACCCAGTGCTCATCACAACAGATGCACTCCTTAAATTGTAGCACATTTTCACATGGAGACAACACATCAATAAATCCATGCTTTGCCTTTAACTAAATCTCATATTGTTCTTCTATCATAATTACTGATGTGTTTAGAAAGTTTACAAAAAAGCATTATGGGTAAGGCTGCACTTACCCATAAGAAGGTAAGAATGCACTTCTTTTATTTTGTTATCTTGAAAAATGCAAGTTGTATAGTTTTGCACAAGTTCACAAATATACAGTGCTTCAAGATGTATGTGTGTTGGCAATTAATATCAATGCAAGCTTATATACAGTTCAGGGCATATTCTCCTCATTAATTCAGCCAATAAATATATCAAATAGTATTTCTTAAGTGTCTACTTCTTGTTGGTAGAACTCTAGGCCCTGGGGATATAGAAGCAAACAAAATGGACAGTCTCCATTCTAAAGGAAATTGAATGTTAATGGAAGTCAAGATGGAAAATAAACAAATAGGAACTGCATATATAATATGCTAGGTCATGATAAGAGTGTTTGGACAAAAAAAAATAAGGATGGTAAATGGTCTAGAAAAGCCTCTCTGATAAGATGATATTTGAGCAGAAATCTGAGAGGAGGACAGAAGTCTTTAGGGTTTCTTAGTGTTCTGGGAAGTGCAAGTGTGAAAGCCCTAAAAGAGAGGCCTGCTAAACAAGGAATAGTGAAGAGACCTGGGTGGTCAGAGCCAAGTGAGCAAGTAAAAAATCGAAAGGAAATAAGCTCAGAGAGCTCAGTAGGGAAACCAGTATGGAATTGGAGAATACTCTGGAAACCAGAATGGAATTGAAGTTTTAAGAACTGTGAAAATGAAGCAACAGCAAAATAGCTATGTGGGAAACCATAATATTCTCAGTATGAAGCCCCTAAATAGGAGTGGGTTCCAAGGCTAATAGAGGGGTAGAAGATTCACTAATAACCTAAAATCGAACTGTGGCTTTCCTCAAAAGAATCAAGATTTTCAGGACACCTGGGTGGCTCAGTCCGCTGAGCCTCTGACTTCGGTTCAGGTCACAATCTCATGGTTCATGATTTTGAGTTCCACCTGGGGGGTTCCTGCTATCAGCCTGTGAGCACAGAGCCCACTTTGGATCCTCTGTCTCCCTCTCTCTGCTCATCCCCTGCTTGTGCTCTCTCAAAAACAAACAAATAAACAAACAGAAAAGAATCAAGATTTTCACTGATTTACTTTATAAGACTGTTTCCAACCAAAAGTGAATGCATATGTATCAAATATCACTTTTATCTCCTTTTTGTATTTCAGTGCCCAACATTTGGTAAAATATAATTCTGAGCTTAAAATGGTGTAAAATATACCTACAATCACTGATGGAATCATTTTGAACTTGGATACCTTAAATGGGAATGTTGTAACTGTCCACATAATAATAATTTACAAGAAGACAGAAATTAACTTCATGTACCATAAAAGTAAATCATTTGAGCCATTTATTTTACTTCACTTGATAATACTTTTATTTTCCTCCTTAGGATAATATAGGCAACTATTATAATGAAAGAGAATACAACTAAAAAGATATGGTAGAATACAGTGAATGTTCCCTGCTCTGATTTACAAGTGAGATTGATTTTTACTGGTTTCCATAATGCAATATGATATGGTAAGGTCAATTTAATTAAATATCTCATGATTCTATAAGCCTTAATATTTGTTTACAAGGCTGATAGCATTGATAGAATTTGTATTCAATATTTGATTTCTATGTACAAAATAGGGATTTTCAGTTTTTGAAAAAATATTGACAAGATTTTCAACAAAGTAGATCCACTAACAAAGAAAACCTCATGTTATAATTATCTGTTCTTGAAAATATATTCATTTATGTCTGAGTCTAAATATCATAATATACAAGGGAAACAAACACATGAAAGTGATTTGATACATAAATGATATGGTTAATCTATGTAGATTATTTAGAATAATAACAATAATGCAATAATAATACAATAACCTACTTAGTTCTTTGAGTAATAATTTAAACTATATTGTAATAGAGTATAAGGATAATAATTTAAGACTAGCTTTTAAAATGAGTGTAATATTCAAAACTATAAAGAAATAAGGTCACTGCTTTGTATCAAATAATAAGCTACATGACAGAATGTATTTGGAGAGTTAAACACTTCTCTCATTAAATGATAGAACACATAGAAAATCAGTAATGGTATAGAAGAACTGAACAACATAATCAAATTGATCTAATTGGCTCTCTACTCAACAATAATAGAATACACATTTCCTCAAGTGTATATGAAACATTCAACTAGACCATATTCTGAGCCATTAAACAAACCACAATGAACTGAAAATAATTATACAAAATTCACAATACAATAAAATTTAAAATTAGGGCACCTGAGTGGATCAGTCGGTTAATCATTCGGTTAATCATACTACTTTTGATTTTGGCTCACGTCATGATGTCACAGTTTGTGGGATTGGGCCCTGCATCAGGCTCTGTACTGACAGCACAGAATCTGTTTGGGATTCTCTCTCTTCTCTCTGCCCCTCTCCGACGTGCACATGAACTCTTCCTCTTTCCCTTTCTCAAAATAAATAAAATCAACAACAGAAACATATCTAAAAACCCAATCATGAAAAGTAAATAAAACATTTATAAATAATTCAATGGTCAAATGGGAAGTCTTGAGGAAAATTACCAAATATTTTGAACTGAATGAAATAAAAATACAACATTTCAAAATGTATGAGATGCAACTAAAACTGTGATGGAAGGACATTTAAAGTATTAGATACTTATACTAGAAAAGAAGAAGAAAAGATTGTTCTCAAATCAATATCATAAACATCCTGCATAATAAACAAGTAAAATATGAGAAATTAAACTCAAAACAAGAGAAAGGTATTATATAAGAAATAAGGATAGAATTCATAAAATTGAAAACAAAAGTAATAGAGAATATCAACTAAAAATTATGGAAATTATTGAAAATAATTTATAAAGCTGTAACTACATTGGCCAAGAAAAAAGAGAGTGTACATATATCAACTTTAGAAATGAAGTTGTATTCAATACTGTGTAGTATAGATACCAAAACCATAAGAAAGAAACCCTACAAATAATTCTTTGTCCATCAATTTGACAACCTGGATGAAATGTGTCAATTTCTTAAAAGAACAAACTACCAAATCTTACTCAAAAGGAAATAATATTACTAGACCTATGTCCATTGAAGAGATTTAATATGTAATAAAAAATCCTTCAATAAAAAACAAGCCTTAGATGTGTTCACAGTGAATTCAATCACACATTTATGAAAGAAATAAACCAAATTCTGCAAATCCCTTTCAGAAAATAGAAAAGATGAAAACAATACCCATTCATGTTATGACTCCTAAGTTACCCTAATGCTGCTAGAAGTAGAGAAAGACATTACAAGGAAAAAAAAAAAAAACCACTCCAGACCAGTGTACCCCATGACTATAGACATAAAAATTCTCAATAAAATATTAACATGTTGAAATTGGTAAAATATAAAAGCAATAATGTTTCACAAACAAGTTAGGTTTACCCCAAGAATACAAGCCTGATCCAAACTCACGAACAAATCAATACAATTCACCATATTAACAAACTAAAAATAAAAGCCATATTATCTTAAAGTATGCAGAAAAATTATATGACAAGTTCAACATCCATTTGTAATAAAAAGACTCAGCAATCTCAGAATAGATTTTCTTAACAGACACATGACATCTTTAAAACAAACAAAAAATAAAAACCGCTAGAGCTAATTTGCTCGACAATGTAAATCTGAATTTTCTGCCTATAAGTTCAAAAACAAAGCATGTTATATCTTCATCACCACTGTCATTCAAATAGTTCTGGAAATCACAACCAGTGCAATATGGTAAGAAGAAATAAATCTTGAACACTGTATCTATATGCTATATCTTGAAATCAGAGTGTGTGAGTCTTTTACGTTTGTTCTTTTTTACTTAATTGTTTTAGCTATTCTGGGTCATTATTTTTCCATATAAATTTAAGAATCAGCTTATCAATTTTTACTAAACATCCCACTACATTTTTCATTGGGATTGTATAAAATCTATAAATCATTTTAGGGAGAATTGTTATCACTATTGAGTCTTCCTGACTATGAACAATATGATATATCACTCAATTTTGCAGGTCTCCTTTAATTTCTTTCTACAATGCTTTTGGTTTTTCTTATACATATGTTGTTAAATTTATATCTATATATTTAATATGTTGATATTATTTTAAGCATTTTGATTTAATTTCGAATTCCAGTTATTGATTGTTAATATATAAATATACACAATTGATTTTTTTTCTTTGTCTTTGAACAGTATGACCTTGCTTAATTCATGAATTAGTTCTTGTAGATTTCTTAGGATACTCATGATGTTTTAATATAAAGTGAAACTTATTTCTTTTCAAAATGTATGCATTTTATTTTATTTTATTATTCTTAATGCATTGGTTATATCTTCTAGTACAATCTTGATAGACATGATACAAGCAGGCATCTTGACTTGTTCCCAATCTTAGGGGAAAGAATTCAGCCTTTCACCATGAAGTATAATCATAGCTTCAGGTTTTTGATAGATGCTTCATTGATGTTCTTTTATATTTCTGAATTGCTAAGAGTTTTTATCATGCATTTTGTCAAATGGTGTTTCTGAAAATGGTCTTGTTTATTTTTTTCCCAATTATTTTGTTAATATGGTGACTTTATTCACAAGATAAACCACAGATATGCAAACTGTCTTATCCTATTTATACATTTCTAGTTTTCTTTGCCAAAAATGTAAAAAGATTTTTCAAGTAAGAGATATTTGTCTATAATTTTTTTCTGTGAAAGTTTTGCCTACTTTTGATATTAAGGTAATTATGATCCCTTTTTCTTTTAATTTCTGGATGTGTTCATATAGATTTCATGCTATTTCTTTCTTAGATGTTTAGTAATATTTGCCAATGAAAGCCTCTGGGTCTGGAGTTTCGTTCAGTGAGAAATTTTTTAATTACCAATTAAAATACCCTGATAGATCTAGGGTTATGGAAATTTTCTAGTTTTTCAAGTCTATTTAGATCATTTGTGTGTTTCTAGAATATATTTATTTCACCTATATTATTATATTTATTGTCAGAAAGTTGTTTATAGCATTTCCTTATTAACCTGTAGACTCTAGATTATGTTTCTTCTTTCATTCCTAATATTAGTAATATATCTTCACCCTGTTCTCTCTTTATTAGTGGAGCTAGAAGTTCATCAACTTTATTGATTTTTTTTTCCAAATTACCAGCCTTTGGTTTCATTGCTTTTCCTATCCCATTTGTCTGTCATCAATGCCATTGAATGCTGTTTGTATGTTTATTATTTTATTCCTTTCATTTACTTTGGGTTTAATTTGTTTCTTTTGTCTAGCTTCCTAAGGTCAAAGCTTAGATTGGGAGTTCACAAACTATGGACTGCAGGCCAAATTCAGCTTACCATCTATTTCTATAGAGCCTGAAAGCTGAGTAAATTTTACACTGTTTAATATTTGAATAAATAAAAATGATATTTTATGCATGTGAGTATTTTATGGAATTCAATTTACAATTTCTATAAATAATGGTTTTTGTTTTGTTTGTTTCGTTTTTTTAAGAAAACAGCCATGCTCATTTATTTATGCATTGTCTATGGTTGCTTTCACACTGCGGTGGCAGACCTGGTAGGAACAATAGTAGACTATAAAGCCTAAATTATTTCCCATATCGTTCTTTTTTTTTTTTAATATATGAAGTTTATTGTCAAATTGGTTTCCATACAACACCCAGTGCTCATCCCAAAAGGTGCCCTCCTCAATACCCATCACCCACCCTCCCCTCCTTCCCACCCCCCATCAACCCTCAGTTTGTTTTCAGTTTTTAAGAGTCTCTTATGCTTTGGCTCTCTCCCACTCTAACCTCTTTTTTTTTTTTTTCCTTCCCCTCCCCCATGGGTTTCTGTTAAGTTTCTCAGGACCCACATAAGAGTGAAACCATATGGTATCTGTCTTTCTCTGTATGTCTTATTTCACTTAGCATCACACTCTCCAGTTCCATCCACGTTGCTACAAAAGGCCATATTTCATTTTTTCTCATTGCCACGTAGTATTCCATTGTGTATATAAACCACAATTTCTTTATCCATTCATCAGTTGATGGACATTTAGGCTCTTTCCATAATTTGGCTATTGTTGAGAGTGCTGCTATAAACATTGGGGTACAAGAGCCCCTATGCATCAGTACTCCTGTATCCCTTGGGTAAATTCCTAGCAGTGCTATTGCTGGGTCATAAGGTAGGTCTATTTTTAACTTTCTGAGGAACCTCCACACTGCTTTCCAGAGCAGCTGCACCAATTTGTATTCCCACCAACAGTGCAAGAGTGTTCCCGTTTCTCCACATCCTCGCCAGCATCTATAGTCTCCTGATTTGTTCATTTTGGCCACTCTGACTGGCGTGAGGTGATATCTGAGTGTGGTTTTGATTTGTATTTCCCTGATAAGGAGCGACGTTGAACATCTTTTCATGTGCCTGTTGGCCATCTGGATGTCTTCTTTAGAGAAGTGTCTATTCATGTTTTCTGCCCATTTCTTCACTGGGTTCTTTGGTTTTCGGGTGTGGAGTTTGGTGAACTCTTTATAGATTTTGGATACTAGTCCTTTGTCCGATATGTCATTTGCAAATATCTTTTCCCATTCAATTGGTTGCCTTTTAGTTTTGTTGGTTGTTTCCTTTGCTGTGCAGAAGCTTTTTATCTTCATAAGGTCCCAGTAATTCACTTTTGCTTTTAATTCCCTTGCCTTTGGGGATGTGTCGAGTAAGAGATTGCTACGGCTGAGGTCAGAGAGGTCTTTTCCTGCTTTCTCCTCTAAGATTTTGATGGTGTCCTGTCTCACATTCAGGTCCTTTATCCATTTTGAGTTTATTTTTGTGAATGGTGTGAGAAAGTGGTCTAGTTTCAATCTTCTGTATGTTGCTGTCCAGTTCTCCCAGCACCATTTGTTAAAGAGACTGTCTTTTTTCCATTGGATGTTCTTTCCTGCTTTGTCAAAGATGAGTTGGCCATATGTTTGTGGGTCTAGTTCTGGGGTTTCTATTCTATTCCATTGGTCTATGTGTCTGTTTTTGTGCCAATACCATACTGTCTTGATGATGACAGCTTTGTAGTAGAGGCTAAAGTCTGGGATTGTGATGCCTCCTGCTTTGGTCTTCTTCTTCAAAATTACTTTGGCTATTCAGGGCCTTTTGTGGTTCCATATGAATTTTAGGATTGCTTGTTCTAGTTTTGAGAAGAATGCTGGTGCAAATTTGATTGGGATTGCATTGAATGTGTAGATAGCTTTGGGTAGTATTGACATTTTGACAATATTAATTCTTCCAATCCATGAGCAGGGAATGTCTTTCCATTTCTTTAAATCTTCTTCAATTTCCTTCATAAGCTTTCTATAGTTTTCAGCATACAGATCTTTTACATCTTTGGTTAGATTTATTCCTAGGTATTTTATGCTTCTTGGTGCAATTGTGAATGGGATCAGTTTCTTTATTTGTCTTTCTGTTGCTTCATTGTTAGTGTATAAGAATGCAACTGATTTCTGTACATTGATTTTGTATCCTGCAACTTTGCTGAATTCGTGTATCAGTTCTAGCAGACTTTTGGTGGAGTCTATCGGATTTTCCATGTATAATATCATGTCATCTGCAAAAAGCGAAAGCTTGACTTCATCTTTGCCAATTTTGATGCCTTTGATTTCCTTTTGTTGTCTGATTGCTGATGCTAGAACTTCCAACATTATGTTAAACAACAGTGGTGAGAGTGGGCATCCCTGTCATGTTCCTGATCTCAGGGAAAAAGCTCTCAGTTTTTCCCCATTGAGGATGATGTTAGCTGTGGGCTTTTCATAAATGGCTTTTATGATCTTTAAGTATGTTCCTTCTATCCCGACTTTCTCAAGGGTTTTTATTAAGAAAGGGTTCTGGATTTTGTCAAAGGCCTTTTCTGCATCGATTGACAGGACCATATGGTTCTTATCTTTTCTTTGATTAATGTGATGTATCACGTTGATTGATTTGCGAATGTTGAACCAGCCCTGCATCCCAGGAATGAATCCCACTTGATCATGGTGAATCATTCTTTTTATATGCCGTTGAATTCGATTTGCTAGTATCTTATTGAGAATTTTTGCATCCATATTCAACAGGGATATTGGCCTGTAGTTCTCTTTTTTTACTGGGTCTCCGTCTGGTTTAGGAATCAAAGTAATACTGGCTTCATAGAACGAGTCTGGAAGTTTTCCCTCCCTTTCTATTTCTTGGAATAGCTTGAGAAGGATAGGTATTATCTCTGCTTTAAACGTCTGGTAGAACTCCCCTGGGAAGCCATCTGGTCCTGGACTCTTATTTGTTGGGAGATTTTTGATAACCGATTCAATTTCTTCACTGGTGATGGGTCTGTTCAAGCTTTCTATTTCCTCCTGATTGAGTTTTGGAAGAGTGTGGGTGTTTAGGAATTTGTCCATTTCTTCCAGGTTGTCCAGTTTGTTGGCATATAATTTTTCATAGTATTCCCTGATAATTGTTTGTATCTCTGAGGGATTGGTTGTAATAATTCCATTTTCATTCATGATTTTATCTATTTGGGTCATCTCCCTTTTCTTTTTGAGAAGCCTGGCTAGAGGTTTGTCAATTTTGTTCATTTTTTCAAAAAACCAACTCTTGGTTTCGTTGATCTTCTCTACAGATTTTTTAGATTTTATATTGTTTATTTCTGCTCTGATCTTTATTATTTCTCTTCTTCTGCTGGGTTTAGGCTGCCTTTGCTGTTCTGCTTCTATTTCCTTTAGGTGTGCTGTTAGATTTTGTATTTGGGATTTTTCTTGTTTCTTGAGATAGGCCTGGATTGCAATGTATTTTCCTCTCAGGACTGCCTTCGCTGCGTCCCAAAGCATTTGGATTGTTGTATTTTCATTTTCGTTTGTTTCCATATATTTTTAATTTCTTCTCTCATTGCCTGGTTGACCCACTCATTCTTTGTAGGGTGTTCTTTAACCTCCATGCTTTTGGAGGTTTTCCAGACTTTTTCCTGTGGTTGATTTAAAGCTTCATAGCTTTGTGGTCTGAAAGTATGCATGGTATAATTTCAATTCTTGTAAACTTATGGAGGGCTGTTTTGTGACCCAGTATATGATCTATCTTGGAGAATGTTCCATGTGCACTCGAGAAGAAAGTATATTCGGTTGCTTTGGGATGCAGAGTTCTAAATATATCTGTCAAGTCCATCTGATCCAATGTATCATTCAGGGCCCTTGTTTCTTTATTGACCGTGTTTCTAGATGATCTATCCATTTCTGTAAGTGGGGTGTTAAAGTCCCCTGCAATTACCACATTCTTATCAATAAGGTTGCTTATGTTTGTGAGTAATTGTTTTATATATTTGGGGGCTCCGGTATTCGGCTCATAGACATTTATAATTGTTAGCTCTTCCTGATGGATGGACCCTGTAATTATTATATAATGCCCTTCTTCATCTCTTGTTACAGCCTTTAATTTAAAGTCTAGTTTGTCTGATATAAGTATGGCTACTCCAGCTTTCTTTTGGCTTCCAGTAGCATGATCAATAGTTCTCCATCCCCTTACTCTCAATCTAAAGGTGTCCTCAGATCTAAAATGAGTCTCTTGTAGACAGCAAATAGATGGGTCTTGTTTTTTTATCCATTCTGATACCCTATGTCTTTTGGTTGGCGCATTTAATCCATTTACATTCCGTGTTATTATAGAAAGATACGGGTTTAGAGTCATTGTGATGTCAAGCATATGTTTTTGCTTGTAGCCATGTCTCTGGTACTTTGTCTCACAGGATCCCCCTTAGGATCTCTTGTAGGGCTGGTTTAGTGGTGACAAATTCCTTCAGTTTTTGTTTGTTTGGGAAGAACTTTATCTCTCCTTCTATTCTAAATGACAGACTTGCTGGATAAAGGATTCTCGGCTGCATATTTTTCCTGTTTAGGACACTGAAAATATCGTGCCAGTTCTTTCTGGCCTGCCAAGTTTCAAAAGAGAGATCAGTCACTAGTCTTATAGGTCTCCCTTTATATGTGAGGGCACGTTTGTCCCTTGCTGCTTTCAGAATTTTCTCTTTATCCTTGTATTTTGCCAGTTTCCCTATGATATGTCGTGCAGAAGATCGATTCAAGTTCCGTCTGAAGGGAGTTCTCTGTGCCTCTTGGATTTCAATGCCTTTTTCCTTCCCCAGATCCGGGAAGTTCTCAGCTATAATTCTTCAAGTACCCCTTCAGCACCTTTCCCTCTCTCTTCCTCCTCTGGGATACCAATTATGCGTATATTATTTCTTTTTAGTGTATCACTTAGTTCTCTAATTTTCCCCTCATACTCCTGGATTTTTTTATCTCTCTTTCTCTCAGCTTCCTCTTTTTCCATAACTTTATCTTCTAGTTCACCTATTCTCTCCTCTGCCTCTTCAATCGGAGCCGTCGTTGTTTCCATTTTGTTTTGCATTTCATTTAAAGCGCTTTTCAGATCCTCGTGACTGTTCCTTAGTCCCTTGATCTCTTTAGCAATAGATTCTCTGCTGTCCTCTATACTGTTTTCAAGCCCAGCGATTAATTTTATGACTATTATTCTAAATTCACTTTCTGTTATATTATTTAAATCCTTTTTGATCAGCTCATTAGCTGTTGTTATTTCCTGGAGATTCTTCTGAGGGGAATTCTTCCGTTTGGTCATTTTGGATAGTCCCTGGAGTGGTGCGGACCTGCAGGGCACTTCCCCTGTGCTGTGGTGTATAACTGGAGTTGGTGGGCGGGGCCGCAGTCAGTCCTGATGTCTGCCCCCAGCACACCGTCAGACTGGTGTGTGCCTTCTCTTCCCCTCTCCTAGGGGCGGGATTCACTGTGGGGTGGCGTGGCCCGTCTGGGCTACTTGCACACTGCCAGGCCTGTGGTGCTGGGGATCTGGTGTTTAGCTGGGGTGGGTAGGCAAGGTGCACGGGGGCAGGAGGGGCAGGCTTAGCTCACTTCTCCTTAGGTGATCCACTTCAGGAGGGGCCCTGTGGCAGCGGGAGGGAGTCAGATCCGCTGCCGGTGGTTTGGCTCCGCAGAAGCACAGAGTTGGGTGTTTGCGCAGAGCGAGCAAGTTCCCTGGCAGGAACTGGTTCCCTTTGGGATTTTGGCTGGGGGATGGGCGGGGAAGATGGCTCTGGCGAGCGCCTTTGTTCCCCGCCAAGCTGAGCTCTGTCGTCCGGGGGCTCAGCAGCTCTCCCTCCCTTTGTCCTCCAGCCTTCCCGCTTTCTGAGCAGAGCTGTTAACTTATGACCTCCCAGACGCTAAGTCGCGCTTGCTGTCGGAACACAGTCTGTCAGGCCCCTCAGCTTTTGCCAGCCAGACTCGGGGGCTCTGCTTGGCTGGCGAGCCGCCCCTCCACCCTGGCTCCCTCCTGCCAGTCCGTGGAGCTCGCACTGCCTCGCCGCCCTTCCTACCCTCTTCCGTGGGTCTCTGGTCTGTGCTTGGCTCCAGAGACTCAGTTCTGCTAATCCTCTGGCGGTTTTCTGGGTTATTTAGGCAGGTGTAGGTGGAATCTAAGTGATCAGCAGGATGCGCGGTGAGCCCAGCGTCCTCCTAAGCTGCCATCTTCCCTCCCAAGTCCCATATCGTTCTTTACAAAAAATTTGTGAACTCCTGATTTAGATAATTGATTTTAATTTTTTGTCGTTTTTTTCTGATATAAACAGTTTAACCCATTATTTCCCTTTGAACAGATTTTTTAATGCTGATTTTCATTTTTATTTAATTCAGATTATGTTCTGATTTGCCTCTTGATTTCTGCTGGACCCATGGGGTATTTAAAATATTTTATTTAACTCACAAATGTTTGGATATTTTCATATCTTTCTGTTATTGATTTCTAATTCATTTTTGCTATTGTCAGAGAACATAGTCTATGACTTCAATTCTTTTAAGTTTGATGAAACTTATTTTATGGCACATGATATGGTCTATTTTGTTAAATATTCCACCTATACTTGAAAATTGTGTGATGTTAGGTTACAGTATTGCATAAATGCCAGTTAGGTCCATTTGGTTGATATTGTTAAAAATTTTTCTATTTCTTATAAATTATATGGTTGTTGCTATTGTTTAATACGTTACTGAGAAGGGCATGGGAAACTCCAGTCATTGGTCTGAATTTGTCTATTTCTCTTCTCGTTAGTACTAGTTTTTGCCTTATGTATTTTGCAGTTCTGTAATTGTGTATGCAGGTATGAAGGACTGTTAATGCTTAGTTAATTCATTTCTTTGTCATTATGAAATGCCCCTCTTTGTCTCTAGTAATATTGTTTCTTTTGTAATATTTTTTCTCCTATTTTTACTATAGCCTTTCTGGCTTTTTTATGTTCAATGTTTGCAGAGTTCATATTTTTTTATTCTCTTATTTATGTTATATCTCTTACTGTGTTTTTTAAAGTGTGGTTTTATAGTCACTCTTATGTTTCTTTTATCTCTGCCTTTTTACTGAGCATGTTTAGATCATTTACATTTAATGTAAATATCACTGTTTTCAGGCTATCATCTTGTAATTTGTTTTATATTTGTTGCAGCTGTTTATTATTTTTTTTGCTTTTCTGCTTTTATAAATATATTTTAATGTCAACATTATTTATTAATTAGCTATAACTCTTCTGGTTTTAATGGTTGCTTTAATGTTTAAAATATACATATTCACCTTATTGCAATCTATCTTGGAATAATATACTCTTTACGTATCATGTACAAGATACATTCTTGAAAAAGAGTGCTTAAAAAAGAATTCATCTTCATACTTTATAGTATTATTTTTAAACAATTAATTTCTGCATGCATCATAAACCTTACAATACATTATTTTTATTTTTAGTTTAAATTATAATTATCTTTTTAAAAATTAAAAATTAGAAGTAATATTTTATGTTTATTCACATATTTATAGTTTCTGGTACTTTTTATTCTTTGGGGAAGATCCGATTCATGTGATATAGTTTTTATTCCTGAAGAATTTCTTTTAATATTCTTTTAGTTCTGATTAACTTGTAATGGATTCTCTACCTTCCCTTTTTCTGTAAATGTTTATATTCCACTGTTATTTTTTAAAGAATATTGCTCGATATAGCATTCTAAATTGACAAAGTTTTCTTCTTTTATTATTTGAAAATAGTTACCATTGTCTTTTGGCTTTTATTATTCATTATGAGAAGACTCAATTGTTCTTTTTTTTCTCTGTATATAATGTGTCTTGTTTTTCACAGTGCTGGTTTTTGGAAATGTAGTTATATATTCCTCAATGCAGTATATATGTTTCCAGTTTGTGGTTCTTTGAGCTTCTATAATTGGTAGGTTTATAGTTGTTTTTTCCTTAATCAAATTTGCATCTTATTAACCATTACTTCTTAAACTATCTTTATTTTATTTTATGCTAAGACTATAATTATATCATTTCACCCTGTTTCAATTTATTCCACAGGTCTAGAGGTTCACAATCATTTTTTTTTCTTACCTTTTCTCTCTTTTCTTCATTTGGATAGGTTGTATTGCTCTTCTTCCAAGATCATTAATCCTTCCTCTTTTTTTTTTTTCTACAATGTCTAATCTACTTTTGGTCTCATTTGATAAAAATTTAATTTTAAATAATCAAGTTTTTACAATTAAGTTTTTTCTTTGGGTCTTTTAAAAATGTTTGATTTTTATCCTATTATGTTCCTATTTTATGTTAAATATATATTTATGGTTACAATATATTTTTTAGAATTTTTGTTTTGTAATTCCATAATTTATCAATTTTGGGGTCTATTTTTGTTAAGTGAATTTTATTCTAACTATGTGTTGCCATTTCTGGCTGTTTGACTTGTGTAGAATTTTGATTAGATACTGAGAATTGTAATTTTTGCTTTCCTTTAAATAGTGTGATTCTTTTGGTAGGTTTTTTTTTTTTTTGGCCTAAAATTATTATTATTTTTTGTATTAATTTTATCCCTGCTTGTGTTTAAGCTTTGCTAGGGCAGGAATACTCAACCTCAATTTATAGAACACTCAACCACACTCTTTAGGCATTATCTCTCTTGGATCTCCATGGAATGCTATGTGTTATTACTAAAGAGTCTAGAGTGGTGAGTTGGAACTTAAGCATCTACTTATCCTCTTTAAGCCCCTGGAATTGTTATGCATGTACATCCTTTGTCATCCTTTGCCCTGCTTTTTAGCATTTTAATCCAGTCATGCACAGCCTCCTACTCAGTAAAGACTCAAGAATACCTAAACAGATTTCCAATACTTTTTCAACATAGCTTCCCCCTCTTCAGAACTCTGGCCTACCTTTCTAGCTGACACAGTTCTGAAAAATCTGATTGCCGTGTCCTCGATTTAATCATGTAAAGATGCGAAGGCCATTTCCATCTTTCCTCTTATATTAATGGTCTAGAAACTGTCTCCAGACAATGAAATGAGGAATTGTATGTCCCACACTGTTGTCCAAAATATAGGAATAGTATCATGTATTTTGTGCAGTTTGGTTGTTTCTGATGGGAAGTTCTGTCTTTGTTTTTCCTTTATGGATAGAAGCAGAAATTTGTTATGTAAAATTGATACAAGAATCAATCTTAAATTTTAAATTAAAGGTCTGTATTAGTGGGAAAGTCTATGTGATCTTAGTTCAACAATGAAGATGAGGCTTGAGATAACAGAAAAACATGGGCCTTATGGTGTCATACAACTGTATTTGCATGTTAGTTGTGTTACAATAGGTAAGTTACTTAACCTTTTCACTTTCAATTTCTTAAACTATAAAATGTTGTTATAAAACCTACCTCATGCTATTGTTAGGATTTAGTGAAGTTTTGTGTACATTTAGCTTGTCATTATCTTTAGATCTAATGCATGAAATCAAATAAAATAAAATGTGATCTAAAAATATTTGTTTACATTTGTTTTTGTCACAATTTGAAGAATTTAATTTATTTAAATGTAAAAAAAAGCAATTATCAAACATAAATGAAAAGAAAATAGTTTGATGTTTGCCATAAGTCTAATTTTATTTATCATGTCCTGTACAAGATTCAATAGTAAATCAAGCACAAATCCCCAAGCAGATGACTTGTAAACTACAAAGCAGAATGCTTTTAGTTCCATTAGTTACATGTGTATCTAAGCTTAATTTTTACATTACACATTGTCTAAGTAGAAAGCTATTTTTAATACAGTATGTTGTAATTTGCCTTCAGAAGAGATTGTCTTATTTTTACAATTACAGTATTTTTTGTTTGCTTCATTTTTCTGTTACAGACTCTATATACCTTAAACCATGAGTAATGACAAAGGTGGCCACTAAAAACCTGTAATAGAAAAAATAGAGTGCAATCTTAAAATCCCCTTCAATTTGGTTGCAAATGTTGCCACCTTTACTCCCCTCTCCTTTCCCCCCATCTTGAAGTGAAGAGTTGGAGGAAATGACAGTGTCAGAGATCATAGTAAGATATTTGTCACAAAAGAAAATCAGAGAACCTTTGGGAGCTAAGGATAAACTCATTATTTAAGAAAACCTTTTACTGTCTGCTCTGTGCCAGAAATGTAATAGGTTCTAGGGGTACACTAGTGGGAAAAAAAAAAACTTTGTCAGTATGAAGATTAAAGCTAACACTTACATAGTGTTTGCTTTGTGCCAAGTACTTTAAAAAATATAAACCCATTAAAACCGTAGAAGAACTATACGAGGTAGGCAACCTTATTACTCCCACAGACACTGAGGCACAGAAAGGTTATTAATTTTTCCCATATTCCACAGTTAGTAACAGGCAGAGCTGTGACTAAAACTTAATGTGTTAGACCCTAAAGATCATATTCTTACATGTGCTAGTGGATAGAGAAAGAGAGAAATGATATTAAATATAAAGGAATAAAATATATAGTACATTAGATAGTTGCTCATGTTATGGAGCACAATAGAGCAAGGAAAGAACATAAGGGAAATATGTATGGGAGACTGTTGTTTTAAAGAGAATTATCAAGAAAGGCTTCACTGAGAAAGTGGCATTTAAGTACAGGTGTTGAATATATATATATATATATATTAGAGTATATATATGAGAATATATATATATGAGTACATATATATGTATATATGTGTATATATATATGTATATACATGTACATATATGTGTATATATATGTATATATATGTATATATATATATGTATAACCATTTTGGTTAAATTGATGAAAAAGGCTAGAGCTTACAAGTCAGTGCAAAGATTAGTATAGGACATTTTTCAATTTGCAAATATAACATGCTTAGGTGTGCCTGGATGGCTCAGTCAGTTAAGCATCTGACACTTGATACTGGCTCAGGTCATGATCTCACAGTTTGTGAGATCGGTCAGGCCTTGCACTGTGCTATTGGCACAGAGCTTGCTTGGGATTCTCTCTCTCCGTCTCTCCCCAGCCCTTCCCCACTTACTCTCACTCTCACTTCCTCTCTCTCTCAAAATAAATAAATAAACTTAAGAAAAATAGCATGTTTAAATATAACTACTTCTGTCAATCAACATTAATTCAAAGTAAAAAAAATGTCTAAAATATTCAGATACAAATTCATAATGAAAAATACTAGTGACTTCAAATGGGAGCTAATGGCTTATTTTCTTAAGTTTCTGGATGATTACTAATGCATTGTGTTGTGATCAACGCTGGTCATAAAATTGAATGTGATTGATCACTCTAAAGTATACACTAATGATGATTAATTGTACTGATTAAACACAACTGCTAAATCCTGCAGCTATTCAGGTTGTTGTTGATGGGAAAAAGTCTACTTCACATATAATAATAAACTGATGCAACTTATTTTACCTAAACATAATATTTTTTTCTGGGTTTGAATTGCATTAAGTACACTTGCATAGTTCCCTAACTAATAATGTCTGATATTTAATATTGTCTTTTTATAAATATGTCTTAATAAAGACCAAAAACCTCATGATTCAGTTTATAATAAATAATGTGCTTTGTAAGAAAAGAGTTCTATTAATAGGAAATTAGATGGACGAATTAAAAACAAATGAATTAAAAAAACCAAGTATCATTATAATTTCTACAATAATAGTCTTCTAAAGTAGAAATATTGAAATTTCCTTGAAACTTGAATTATAAATGCTTTTTAAAAAATTCAAGACTAAAAATATAAAGTGAGAAATTGATAGCTAATACAAATGGTTTAGACTTTTTATAGAAGCAGGTAAATGGGTGCCATTCAGAATACACAAAAACGAAAAACAAAAAAACCACTGTACCACATCACATTGTTCATCAGTGGATGCTGGTGAAAGTGTGTCACTCCTGATTGGATTTGCCTGACAGATCCAAGGAAGAGGAGAGCATGGACAAGAGTACCTCTCAAAAGGTTGCAAAGCCCTAAGGACTGGGACAAGTGCCAGGAAGAAATGAAAACCTGAGCTGAGTGGAAAAAAAAAAAGGCTTCTCTACAAAGAACATGCTAAATCTGCCAAATCAACAGAATAAAATAGAGACATCTGCCAGATTCTGTTAACCAGGGAATTAGATTGATGAATTAAAAAAAATGAAATAAAAGCCAAGTATCATTAGAATTTTTGTAATAATAGGCTTTTAAAGTAGAAATATTAGACAAAGAGATCTCATCATTCAGTCGGAAGATACTCTTGAACATGTATATGTTGTGTTTGATGCGGCCAAAACTTTTATCATGATGGCAGTTTTCTCAATATGACAATCACTCCTTTGATTACAGGCAGCTGCCAACCTAAAAACTTTTTATTAAAAAAATTACCTTGTAACACAATTGCAAAATAAATTTTCTCATTGATACAATGTATGTTTATGCTAATGAGTTTCTGAAGTGAAATATCAACTAGCAGTTAACAGGAATGAATATGAATTACACTCCAAATCAAATCAAATGAAAACAAATAAAAAACCTTACCACCAGATAAATATTATCCAATTCTAGAGCAGCAAGGTACAGGATTTCTGAACAAGTCACCATTAGAATAGGTTGACAGATCAAAATAGAAACAAATGGAACAGAAGAAAGATACTAGTGTTCAAAATGTTTAATTCATACTAAAATCAGCAATGTAGATCAAGAAGAAAAGAATAGATTGATCATCAATATTGTTGAAAAAGTTGACTACTGGTGTTAGTTTTACTTTGCAAATTTCTATAAAAATCACCACAAATTGGAGCGCCTGGGTGGCTTAGTCGGTTAAGTGTCCAACTGCGCTCAGGTCATCATCTCACTGCTGGGCTGGTGAGTTCGAGGCCCGTGTTGGGCTCTGTGCTGACAGCTAAGAGCCTGGAGCCTGCTTCAGATTCTGTGTCTCCCTCTCTTTCTGCTCCTCCCCTACTCCCCACTTATGCTCTGTCTCTCTCTCAAAAATAAATGAACGTTAAAAAAAATTTTTAAATCACCACAAATTTAGCAGCTTAAAATAATCATGTTTACTCTCTAGGTTTCCATGGGGCAAGGTTAGACTGCCACGCAGGTGTTGGCCAGGACTGCGTTCTCATCAGAGGCTTGATTGAAGGAAGATTCATCTCTGAATTCTCTCAGACTGTTGGCAGCCTAATCTTCTTACAGTTTGAGAACTGAGTCCCCACTTTTTTGGTGGTCTTTGACCAGGAACTACACAGTTGCTTGCTTTTCCTTGATGCAGTGCTCTCTCCATAGATCCCTTACAAGATGGAAGCTTATGGTGCCAGGAAGTGGGAGAAGTCTTCCTGGCAAGCTCGCATACAAATATATGCTTGCATATTTCTACAGAGAAGCACATGCTTGCATGAAAATGTAGATGCATATACATGCATGTACGTATGTATGTATATATTTATGACACAGAGATAGATATATAGATACAGATACAAATATAAACAGATATATGGATGGATAGATAGGTACATAGATAGATATAAATGTAATCATGAGAGTGCCCATGTTTTATTAGTTACAAACAAATCACAGATCCAGTCTATAACCAAGGCTCAGGGATTATACAGAGTATAAATATAAGAGATATCCTAGGTTATGTCTGTCACAACTACTCTGAAAAGCATCAGCCCAGAATAACCTGGGCCAGTACACAACTTTTGTCTTGGTAGGCTTAAAACTTCCAGTGAAAAAGTAAACAAATAAAACACAAAAAAAAAATAACCATAAAATTAGAAGAACATATTCATTTTAAATGAAAAAGAATAGATTTTACCTCTCTATAGGATAACATTTTGTTAAGTATAACATTAGTGTCTGCTTCAGAATAAACTTTTTCACTGGGATTCATACATTTTTGTCAGTTCTGGCAAGTGACAATGTGACATTTCTAGGTCTCTGCATGAGAGAAAAGCAATCCTTGGAAAGTTGTTTTGCAGAAACTTCTCTTCCATCTCCCTTTAACTAACATAGCCTGTATGACAGTTGCAAATGTCATTAAATTTAAGAATCAGTGGCAAAATACACCATTACTTTATGATCTCTGTAAAAGGAAAATCAGATAAACTGTTAAGGTACATTATTCTCAATTTGTCAAAAATTCTACTTACTAATAGAACTCTTTTAGACTTAGTTTAAGTACATGTAGTTAAAAAGAAAGCATTAAAAAGAAAGCATAGGTAAAAAGTACTGTTTAAGATGGCCCTGATATTTACTCATGTTCAGAGTCCACCTCTTTTATATCACCTGGCAACTTAAAGTTAATGGTAACTTCTTGTCCAAACACTATAGTAAACTATAGTGTATCAAGATAAATGGAAATGCAGCTTACATTAAAAGAATATTTCATTCTTGTCTCAAAGCCAATGATACCCACATCAAATCAGTTAATTAGTTTCATCTTGGGAAAATAAGAATCTCTGTGTTTAAGTGTTTCTGTTAAATGAGGTTATATTGCTTTCCTAAAGGTGCCATAACAAGTTATCATAAACCTGATGGATTGAAGCAAAGAAAATTTATTCTTTCACAGTTCTAGAAGCTACACGTCTGAAATGAAAATATAGGCAGGGATGGCACCTTTTGAAGGATCTAAGGAATAATCTTACCTTGCCTCCTAGGTTCTGGTGGCTGCAGGCAATTCTTGACATTTCTTGGCTTATAGATGTATCACTCCATCTCTGCCTCTGTCTTCACATGGCCTTCCTCTTTGTATCTCTGTGTGTCTCAAACATACCTTCTGTAAGGACACCAGTCATTGAATTCAAGGCCCACTCTAAATCTGGAAGATCTCATCTCAGAATCCTTAATTATGTAAACATAGACCATATTTCCAAATAAGGTCACATTCACAGGTACTAAGGGTTAAGACATAGACATATCTCTTTGAGGGATATTATCCAACCCATTATAAGAGCCAATAATATCCATATTGAATGGTTGTTATGTGTAAATAAAAGCAAAATATAAATATAAAGAGATATAAAATATTTTTTGTATTTTTAAATCATGTCTTTATGGTATTAGTTTTAACTTTTATTATTTGATTATATAGTCTCATTTCTAATACAAAATTTACATTTTATCACAAAATTTCATGGATGCAAATAAGGAATTGGAAGACCTGGGGATACATGCTAATATTTTGAATGCACAAACAGGAAAATAGCACTTAGTTATGCATTTGAGAATTAGAAACAAAACATCAGGTTTCTTAGGGATATGAATGACAGATAACATTATCTTTTGAATTTGACCACTCTTCCATTTCAATGAAAACATGTAAAAAGTTGATGGATTGTATTGGTTACTGACAAAGGAGAACATTTAAAACTAATCTCCTTCCTCAGTTGATATTTACATTTCTTTTCCTCAAAATTAGCCATATTACTGCCTAATGTTTTATAATAAGTGGAGATACATATTAATTTTTTGGTGGGTTCAAAGCGTGATTTCAACACCTTGGCTATTAGTTTTCTAGGTATTTTAGCTAAATACTCCAAGATTGACTATTAGTTTCACTTCTTTAGGGACAACTGATGTCACATATATTCTTAATTTTTAATTCTTACCATCAGAGAAAAGCACACAGTGGAACCGGTAGCAGCATTTAAAAAATTGCTGAGGGAAATTCCGCCTAAGTAGAAACCAATAATAAATTTATTAGTTCCTATAAGTATGTTTTTTCAGATCCACACTTCTGCTTAGGAAGGTCTGTGTTTGTTAGCATAAACAGCTTCAAATATGTATTTGTGCACATACACAACTTTCGATGTTGAGAATATATATCTCAATTCATTGCAAAGTTTGTTGGTACTACCAAGCTGCTTGCTCAGGAAGTGCTGCATTAAAGTGACCACCATTAATATTTTCATATAAAAATGTGATATTAATATTGAACCAGGATAGTTATGATTACATACATAAAGTGGACTTCTTTGTAAATATCTTACTGTCTTCTTGATAAGTCACTATACTAAGCCAAGTTATGAATTGTAACAATTAGACACTTTATATTGAATTCTTCAGTGGATTTAGGGATTAAAGCAAAGATTATGCTATTTAGCATTAGTCCAGTTGGTTTTAGAAACACGAAGTTATTCTTCACTATAGAAACCATTTCATTTTGGTATCATTTGAACTATTTTGTGTATTCAGAGATTTTTGTTATGATAAAATATTGTTATTTTTGAAATATTTATTAAGTGCTGACTATATTCCATGCACCAAATAGGAGGCAGCCTTTTAAGAAGGCTCACCTCCCAGTGTTCACACTTTTGTGTAATCCCCTCCATTTGAGTGTGGGTTGGGTCTAGTGACCCATGTCTGATAAATAGAATAGGGCAAAACGACTGGCTTGTCATTTCTGAGGTTAGGTTACCAAAGGATTGTGACTCCTGTCTTGTTCATCCTCTCCTGCCCTCTCACACTCTTGCTTAGATGAAGCTGCTTCCTCGTGTAAGCTGCCTTGTGGAGAGACTCACATGTAAAAAAAAAAAGAAAAAAAGAAAAAGAAAGAAACAGATGGATGCCTCTGCCCATCAACTGGCAAGGAACTGAAGTCCTTAGTCCATCAACTTGTGAGGAACTGGTTCCTGCCAAAAACAGGTGAGTGAGCCTAGGAGAGGTTGCTTCCTCCCTAGAGCCTTGAGATAACTATAGCCTCAGCAGATACCTTGGTTGCCTCATTAGAAGAGAACCTGAGCAGGAGTACCAGCTAAACTGACACATAGGAACTGTGAGAAAATAAACATGTATTGTTTTCAGCTGCTAAGTTTTTGATAGTTTTGTTATGGCAATAGATATTTAGCACACTACTTGTGAATACAATAGGTATTTAGCACACTAGTTGTGAATACTAGTGAGAAAATCAGAAGTAGTGTATGTAAGGAATACAGGAAGCAGGTAAAGTCCAATATCTCCACTAAAGTTGGGGCCATTGAGAGTATTTTGATATAGGGGTGTGTGTTCATGTGTGTGCACACACATGTGTTTTTACACTTGATGTCAAATATATGACTATTTTCTTGAAACATACAATATTTGCCTCATAACTTGATAGGCATAAAGAATGATAACATTCTGAGTAAGCTCTTGTTAACTAAGAGATTATAACACATAATAAAATTTCTATAGTCTGTCTGACCTGAAGTAGTTAGTTCTTAATTTCAAATACACTCCAGTATTATGTCTTCTCTCCTTGCAATGTATTCTTTCAATTTTAAAAAGTGGATTGCAGATGTGACAATTACAGAAACTACAAATGAAGCAAAAGAAAGATTGTAGCTGGGTAAGCAATTTAAGAAACAACCTGCTGTGTAACTTATTTGGACTCTGACATTGACTTGAATAAAAGCAATTATTTGGGGAAAATATTTGATGTAAATTATTTCTCATGCCTCATCCTATTTTTGCAAATAGAGATAGCATTTATGGTTCCACATTCATCAAGCATACACCGGTTTTAGAAACATGAATCAGTATCAATCAAGTGTTACATTTGTTATAGAAATTGACAGTTTAAAACATGCAGTTGTAATGAATTTAAAAGATGGGGAAAGTAGAAGTCAGAGTGATCAGCTTCCTTTAGAATGTTTTACAATAACTCCAGGCAGAAAAAACACCTTCAGTTTGTGCATTACTGAGAGGTAAAGCTTGGGGGAAGCTATCTGTTTAGATTTTTTTTAGCCGAGGCTGATAAATACTTTCTTCCTTTACAATAATATAACTTGGAATACATTCACATCCATACATATTTTGTTGTTATTTTGTATGGGAAAACATATCTTACAACAATGACACTTCATTTTTCTAGATCAAATATGACCTCTTGTGGGAAATTGCCTCCAGCAGGCAGAGTTAGACATTTCTTTGTTTATATTTATAACATGTATTATATTTTCTTTGTTTTGTTTCTTCTCCAAAAGAGAAAATAGAGGACTGAAAATACTTGATTCTGTATCAAAATACACACAATAATCTCAAGACAAAGAGAGTTAATTATATTTTTCTGGAACAAATATTTCATTTCACTTTATTTTTGGTAGTGTATTAGTAGAAACACATTAAAGATTTGCTGTAGTAAGAGAGCAATTATCTGCTTTTCAAGGAAGAAATGCTACAAAAATACAAGAAAATGTTTTCTTTATTTTTTACGTATTTCGTGTGGTGGGGGATTTGAGGAGGTATATGTACTATAAAATGTATACTCTTTCTTGTTCTGATGTAGGATCTGTATCTAGTTAAAGGAAAGGGACATGGTATACTTCTCAGAATGTTTGACTCCATGTTTTATTGACTATTGTGTTGAGAATCCCCTCTCTTCCAAATAAAAGCAAACAAACTTTTCATGACAGAAAAAAAGTTAGTTTACTTGAAAGGTTCACATATTCTTACCTTTTCTTTAATAACTTGACATATCTCTTTAATTAAATTATTGAAAACCCATAGGGATTTTTAAAAATGGACTTCCATATGCTTTAAGAGTTATTGAATTCATTTTCTATTTCTAGTTACTTATATTTTTCTTGTGAGCACTAGGTACTAAGTGGAAGGAAAACGAGAACAGAGAAAAAAACTATGTGGATCTCCCACGTATTTGGGGGTCAATCTATTTGACCTCCATGGGACCTCCCATGTATTTGGGGGCCAATCTATTTGAATATCTTAATGCATGATGTTTCCTTCACTAAAGCAATGCAGAGAGTATAAGACCTATGAGGTATTACCTTATTATTTCTTTAGAAAATTTAGTTTATTCAAGTTGTTGCCCAGCAAGTTGAGCCAAAATATGCTCAATAGGAAACTGAATCTTAAATTGCTGTCTCAAGTAGTATACCAAAGATCCTTTCAAAAGTCAAATCTTTTTTAATTAAAAAAATTTTTTAAGTTTATTTTTTATTTTGAGAGAGAAAGCAAGTGAGGTAGGGGCAGAGAGTGAAAAGGAGAGAGAGAATCCCAGCAGGCTCCACTCCTTCAGCACAGAGTCCCACGTGGGGCTTGAAACCATGAACCATGAGATCCTGACCGGAGCCAAAATCCAGAGTTGGCCACCCAACCAACTGAGCCGCCCAGGTGTCCCCAAATCACTTTTAAAAGATGAATATTAGAACACCATCTGTGATTTTTTTATTGATAATATATATTATCTGTAAAGATAATTCTAAATGAAGTCCTCTAAATATTTTTAAATAATTTTGACATTTTAATTTTATAGACTTCCAAGTTGATTCTATTGAAATGAATATTTAATTTATAAATTGCAGTGTATTTCTTAAAAATAATTTACTTATTACATATACAATCCTACCACTTTCAGTGTTTTGGACTCATACTGCTTACATAGGACATGATCTTCATTTTGGTGTAATTTCTGGGATCCCTTGAGACTATGTTCTTATAATTTGTATTTGAATGTCACTGTGATTGAAGTAATTCTCACTGCCCTTAACTAAATTTATGCTTCCAGATGGAATAGTTTTTGTTAATAGATAAAATGAATTAGTAGAAATGTCATCAAAATAAAAATTAGTTTTTATCATAAAAATTGCCCCAAAAAGCTGTGAAATTACATTAAGAAATAACCTTTACTTCACCAACTGATTAGATTAACTGCATAAGAATCTATATATTTAAACTTTCTGGGAAATTTACCAGGCCAAACATATTTGCATAATCAACATTTAAATAACTTTAATAATTGATATTAGCTGATAGAACTGATAAAAATATGATGACCCTTGCTATGCAGATATTTTCTGTATGTAAAGAAAAGACATAATTGGTATTGATTAACATTGTTTATATGGATTGACTGTAATTATGCTATCTATCCCAAGCTAATACCTGTGATCGATACAAATTGAAACGGGTAGCAATCAATATTACATTGAGAGTATAAGTATATATTCAAAACAAGAAAAACAACAACGCAACAACATGACTGCTGATGGAATTTAACCTTCCTAGTAACTTCTCATTTATTCCTATTGAACTCTATCCCTTTAAATAATAAATTGCTCTTTCTTGCTATTGCTGTCAAAAACTTTTATTGGGGGATGGAAATTTTGTTTTACTTTATAAAATTCAATAAAAGAGGGGTTAAATAGATTATTTAGGATTTACGTGATTTCAATAACTGCTTCTCAAATGTTAATATATATAAAAATCACATGAGAAACTAATCAAAAAATACAATTCTGTTTCAGTACTTTTGGATGGGATCTGTATTTCAGCATTTTTAACAAACTCATTATTGTAAGTATTGCTGCTTGAAAAGCAAATTGTTAAAGAACATACTCTACCTCCTCTTTTGGGATTTACTAGTATAGATATGTATATATTGCACTATGGCTGGTAAGTTTAGATAATCATAATGAAACTATATATTCTTCAAAAGCAGTATCAAAATACTTATTTATAGTTCTTATTTTCTCACATAGAAACATTTATTTTTTTTAATTCCATTTACTAATGAGAATTCTTCCCTGTGAATCTGAAGATGGAAAAGGAACCTTTCAAACACTTTCTCACATTATAGTACTATCACCTTAATCCATTATTTGCATGCTTTCCTTATTTGTCTTCGTAGCCTTAGCCTAGTTCTTCTAAAAGAACCTGTTAGAACCTAGTTTTCACTTTTGTTTCCCTTAGATTTGGAAAAAGGACGTATGTGTATTTGGATATGGAATAACTCAGTGGTGATTGCAGATCATCATGCTGGATATTACATTTTACATTTGGGAAACAGAGGAATGTGTTCACAATCCAAGAAAAACATAATGAGATTTCTTTGTTCCATCCCAAGTTGCCTGTCCATCTCCACCCTAAGACTTCCATGGTAGTAATGAGCTCTGTGCCAAGGGGCAGCTGTAAAGTTTCCTTCAAAAGGCTACAATAGGGAATGTGTAGAAGGTGTCACCTCAAGAACAAAGTGCTTTTCCCCATTGCCTTTACCTGACTATGAATAAATCAATCAAACACAAATAAAATTGTTACAGGAATGGTATAGGTATAGGTAAATGGTATAGGTATAGGTCTTCACTGTGGAGTCTGACTTGAATTTAACATTGTAATTTAAGTAATCTCCTTGTAGACAACATCTAGCTATTTCAGGAACTAAGAAACTTTGGGCAATATATATGTCTGAAGAGTGGGAGCGTTTTACAGCTTGAATAAGCCTAGATCTTGAAAATATACTTGAAGAAAGCAGCTCCACAGAATTCTATTTGAGAAGTCTTACTAAAGAACCTAAAACTTTAATTTGTGAATACGAATCCCAATTGGGCATTGCCATGGACTTAAATATCTAAAGACCTATGCTATGATTATGAAGTTCAGATGCTCATCGGAAGATCGAATTTGAATATAGAGGCTTACCAATCTAATGCTGGCAATATTTCCTAATGCTTGTATACCCAATGCCAAATATAGCATGCTTGAAAATTATTTAAAATCTAATACTGTCACTTAGGCTGAATTTTGTTGACTATAAACTGGAATCTGAACACAAGCAATAAGACCACATAGCAATATTCAGTTATAAGGAGTTTACACAGATGATACAGAAAGATTTATTATTTTCAGATAATGAAATAAAAGCATAAATTAAATTAAATCTTAAAGAGAACCCAGAAACCCATATATTCATATCCCAGTTTGCAGATACTGTTATAGACTGGGGCTCAGTCTATAATCATTTTTAGGTTGCAGGAAATACAGAAAGAGGTGGAAGACTAGAATTAGCCCGTGGATGTCATTTACTGACCCTTGGTGCAGACAGTGCATTAGGGAATCAATATTTGAATGATTGACGATCAATATATGCTGAATATAGTGCTGGGTTTCAAAGGTTAGATGGGTTTTGGGGTTTTGGAAATGGAGCGGCTTTGAGGGAGGTGTTTTGCATAGTAGGAATACATATATCTGGACATACAGGGAAAAGGAGTTAGACAAAAAAAAAAAAAAAAAAGAGAGAGAGAGAGAGAGACTTGTGTATGGCCAAGGACACTGTCATGATTTGAATGTTATCTAGAAGCCTTTTAGTTTGTTTTGATCAAGGATAAGTCCCTGTTGAGAACACTGCAGGGGGAGATCACTCTGATGGTGATGCTCAATGAGACAGTTTTAGTAAAGCCTGGAAACCTTGTTATAAGACTAGTTCAATTATCCAAGCAGGAGAAATTATCTAGAAGAGCAGTAATAAAAATATAGAGAAATAAAAAATATAGAGGAAGAGATAGTAGCAGTGTTACAAGTATGAAAATAATCTATTTGGAGTCTGAACTAATGATATATCTTAAATTAAGGAGTGAGCAAAGAAATTCAAACACATTTCCAAGGTTTTGAATTTGTGTAACAAGAAAAAATATAGTACAGTTGATACTGACAGTGAAATCTGGAAAGATGAGCCATTTGAAAGATTGTGGTTTTAGTGGGACTTACTTTAGTTAATGAGCCTGACTTTATTTTTTCTTTCTAATGTTTTTTATTTATTTTTGAGAGAGAGAGAGAGAGAGAGAGAGAGAGAGAGAGCACTAGTGGGGGAGGGGAAGAGAGAGAGGGAGACACAGAATCTGAAGCAGGCTCCAGGTTCTGAGCTGTCAGCACAGAGCCCGACCCGGGGCTTGAACCCGTGAACCGAGAGATCATGACCTGAGCCGAAGTCAGTTGCTTAACCAACTGAGCCACCCAGGGGCCCCACGAGCCTAAGACTTCCAAGTGAAAATGCCCACCTGCCGCTTAAATATAACAAATCCAATATTTATCAAGTGGGAAAAGCAAAAAGAAAAACTTTTGAGAGAGACTGGAGAAGTTAATTAGGCCTGGAAAAATACTAAAACATGGTGGTGTCTCCAAGATTGGGGAGGAGTTTGTAAGAGTCAGAGGAGGTCCATTGTGTCAAATTTATATTTTACAAAGCTTTGTTTTTGGCCTCAGGCTTACAATTCCATTTTGAAGGTGCAAATAGCCATATTCTCACCCTTTGGGAATGTTCAATTTCTATTCAAACATAAGCACTTGCTGTGTGAGTGACTGCATCTGGCTGTTTGCTAGTGTGAGGCAAAGTTGCAACAGAAGGTTAACAAAAGATTTTTCTGGTAGGTGTATTTTCCTGTTAGAAGAAATAGCCACTTCATAAACTGAGAATTATAATCTCAAGAAGGATTTTGCTTCAGGCTCATCTCTTCTCCCATGGGCTGTGGAGATGTGTGCATGAGCCAATTTGCACCCCTTCACAACACTTTCATTCATCTAAAATTACAATACTATCCTTATGTGAATTATATACACCCAGAGGAATTAAGCTCATCATTACTATTATGACAGAAAAGCTCTCTTCAGAAGTTGCTATGTTGGAACTTTTCCCAAATGATTCATTCAGATTTTCATGCCCTGCCTCCAAGTATATAGTTCCCCATTTCCATTTTTAAGATACTTAACTGGTATTGGAGCTGGTATTTTAAAAATATTGATTTAAGAGTATTTTGGTAAGACTCACATATTTTATAAGAAACAGACTATACTATATTTTGGCTAACAAATTTTCTGTGTTCAAAAATTATGCAGGTGAAGGCAGGAGTTTAGAATTATACAGTTAGCCCCAATGAGAATATGTTAAGGGCTTTTATTTCCTGATTAATGCAAGCTAAATGTCTGCTGAACACCTCTTCTAATCAGAATTCATCTATGTTTCACATATTTCATCTTAAACACAGATCACTGAAACACCTACATTTAATCATCCAGAACAATTCAGGACGCAGGATCTGTGTTAATGCATTTGGGAGTTATTTGTACACAGAGTAGACATCCCTTTCAGATTGTTTAAATTGCTTTTTGTTTAAAGAAATAGGCATGAAAATTTCAGAGATTTTTTTTATTAAAATGATAGTTACATTTCTATAAGATAAACTAAGTAAAACAGATAATAAACTGCTTTCATTTGACAGTTTATTATCTCAATTATCTTTATCACCGGGGAACAAATTATTCCTGTAGCTGTGTTTAGAAATAGTAGTGAACAAGGGAGAGCTGTATCCTATGCTTCCCCACCCAGAGGAAGGGGTGAATATAAAAATATAATAGACTTTAAAGCATGGTAAAGCATGATATGTACTTGAAATGAAATACACACACATATACATATATATGTGTGTGTGTGTGTGTGTAATATATATATGTATGTATATGTGTGTGTGTATGCCTATACACACACGCACAAATACATAAGTTAATGCTTATTTTTTCCTAAAACACTGAAACAGTAACATTTTTATTCTATAAATTAAAACCAAGAGAATATTGCATGCTCCATTTTGTGAAACTACCCACCATTAATTTGTAATCTTATACCACATCCTCATTGTATCCAAATGATAACTGTGAGAAATGCTAGCTTTAGAAAAGAAAGTTTCTGAGGAGGTAGTATGTTTATAAGAAATCACATTATTAATAATATACTTAGCTATAAATGTCATTACCTTACATATTATATTATTTTCTCAATACACAGGCAAAATAGAAATTATTTACATTTTACATTCAAGGCCAGAGCAGAAAGTTTCGCTTTGTAATACTCATCTCACTAGAGGAAAGGTAATTAAAAGGGATGTGTCCTGACCCCTGCAAATGAGGAACCCAACTTTAGTTCACAGTCTAAGCAGAAAGAATCTTCTCTGCTACCTGGCATCTGTGTATCTGAGTAGGAATGTTCAAAGCAAGAAAATACTGGTCACTATGCAGAGAGCTCAGACATGCCCATTTGGCTCCGAGAAACAATGTGGAAGTGTTGTCTGTCCCTGGATGAAAAAGGAAAATTTGAGAATTCATTGGTAAGGTGTCTGGACTATAGCTAAGGTACTCCATGATATTGCTAGGCATTCATTTTGTTTGGGCAAGTGACCTTCGGGGACCTTAAAAGGACACTAGCCCTTCATGCAAATGCATACCTTCAACAGCAGCCACCCAAGTCACAAGAAAATATAAATTCCTAATATGACTTCCCCAAATCCCTCATGATAAATTGTCTCCCCTGCCTCCCAGGGCCTTTAACCTAATAAATTTCTTAGTTTAAAACCTCTGGAGAGTTTACCAAAACCCCATACTTTTTGGTTTGAGTTGACCAATCTCAATCTGGTGTTTCCCAGAGAATCTCAAAGTACTCGACTCACAGATCCTTAAAAACCACAGGTGCCCCCGGTCCTACCTTTTCTTTGCTTGCCTCCCACCTTGATATCCCCCTTCAGCCCTTAAATGTATGCTATACATCAACTCCAGGCCCAATGAGTAATATATTTCCCTATCTCAATTCCTTTGTGGTCTTTTGTTGAACCTGTCTCACTATGCAACACAGCAGGAGTTTACTTAATAAATGCCAATTTAACAAAATCACATGATAAGGACTGTGAACAGTAGATACCCTTTAGTGTATTTGGCTAGTTGAGCATCATGTCAATTGCTTTAGTAAGAAGAAACCTGATAAAGAATATCACTAATGCTTTATATTATTGTTCATTGCACATAACTATAAACATCAGTAACTACGTTGTTTTCATGATCAAATGTAGGTTCTGATATTTTTGAAAAATCCCTTTATTTTTTTTTTTACAGTCTTGAGTTAAGTAAATCTGGTTACATAATATTGTATTTAGATTGCTGGACTGAATAGATCAAAATTTGTTATCACATTCAAGAATGTCATTCATTTTTGGTGGGAGTTCAAATCATTATAAAAAGCATCATACTATTAGTATATAAATAAAACAAGATTCTGGAGAGAATGGACACTAAAAATAAATAAATAACAACAATTATTTTCACTGAGTGAGGTTAAAATAACTTACTATTTTCTTTATATGCTTTTGTATAGTTTTCAACTGTTTTATTATGAACAGAAGTAAGATACCTAAGAAATCAGCTGTGTCTTACACTGCCAAAATTTGATTCCTAATTCTTCCTTTTACTAACTCTTGTGCTCAAGTTAATTTTTTTAGTTTAAGATTTCTCATTTGAAATAGATTTCTTGTTGCAAAGCTAAGATTTAATTACACTTAGGCATGGAGAATTGATAATATTAGTATTAATTTATTATCAATTAAACAAAATAGAGGGATTTCTTTTTAATTTTAAAGTATTGGAGGGGCACGTGGGTGGCTCAGTTGGTTGAGTGTCTAACTCTTGTTTTGGGCTCAGGTCATGATCTCACAGCTTTGTGCATGCATTCGAGCCCCATGTCAGGCTCTGTGCTGGCAATACAGAGTTTGCTTGGTATTCTCTCTGCCCCCCCCTCTCTCTCTCTCTGCGTCTCCTCTGCTCACTCTGTCCCTATGTCAAATAAATAAATAAACTTAAAAAAAGTGTTGGAAATCCTGATAACTAAGAAATACATCACAAAATCTTTATTTTTTCCCTTTCTTTCTCTCCTTTTTAAGCTTAAGGTGTACAACATGTTAATTTGATACACTTATATATTGTAAAATGATTACCACCATAGCATTAGCTAAACCTCTATCACATCACATAATTACCGTTTATTTTCTTATCTGTCCATTAGATACTCAGAACTTACTCATCTTTAAGTGTCAATTTGTACTCTTTGACCAATATTTCCTGATTTCCCTCACTCCCATCCCTTGGTAGCCATCATTCTTCTATTTCTTTGAGTCTGACTTTAGTATGTTTTTAACCAGACTTATTTCATCAGATGATTTCAAGATTTATTATTAACTACAGTAATCAAAACAGTGTAGTACTGGCTCAAACAGACAAATCAATAATTGGAGTCAAGCAAAGAATCCAGAAGTAGGCTGATACATATTTGGACAACTAATTTTGAAAGGCTGAAAGGCTTTTAGAGTTAACATCTTGGGATTGACTTTAAAATTAAGATACAGCTTCTTCAATATGAATGGAAGCTACTTGGGGCGCCTGGGTGGCGCAGTGGTTAAGCGTCCGACTTCAGCCAGGTCACGATCTCGCGGTCCGTGAGTTCGAGCCCCGCGTCAGGCTCTGGGCTGATGGCTCAGAGCCTGGAGCCTGTTTCTAATTCTGTGTCTCCCTCTCTCTCTGCCCCTCCCCCGTTCATGCTCTGTCTCTCTCTGTCCCAAAAATAAATAAACGTTGAATGGAAGCTACTTTTCCTAAATTTATTTTAACCAAATATATACATATTTAAACTCCTCTCTGACAATGAACACCTGTGTTTGACTATTACATACATGTATATGATGTAAGCCATAAATCATGTGCTATTAACTCCAACACTTTATTTAAAAAAACTACATAGAAAAAATAGGAAATAAAAGTATAGCTAACTCTCAGAAGTTAGAAGCAGTGACCACCCAGGTAGTAAAAAATCTGTTTATAATGTATGAATCCCCAAAACCTTAACCACTGATAGCTTATGTTGACTGGAAGCCTTACCAATAACATAACATAACTTCTTGTGATTAACACATGTGATTAATCATATATGTGATGAACACACAATTTATATATGTATTATATACTGTATTTTTCTAATAAAGTAAGCTTCAGAAAATGCTATTAAAGAATCCTAAGAGAAAATACATGTACAGTGGTATACTATATATATCAAAAAATATCTGCATGTAAATAGAGCCATACAGTTCAAACACATGTTATTTAAGGGCTAAGGGTATGGTGAAATGGAGAGAGGATTATTTTGCCAAATATGTGACCATAAAGAAGTTATTTAATCTTCCTGAGCCTACAGTTGTCTGTAAAGTTGAGATATGAAAGGCTACCCATAGAGAATTCTGATTTAGGTGAAATCAGAATACACAGTATCAAACTAACATGATCACAGATAATTATTAACTCTAGAATATATATACACACAGATACACACATGCATGCTTGTGTTATTTTAAGGCAAGGGAGAGAGACAAAAGCAGGAAGAATTGATGGGGATTTGACACAAAAGCGTATAGAAGCTAGTTCAGAGTATCTCTTGCTGAGGTCTACATTGATACTAGCTTTTTACATACAATGCCTACAACTCAAGAAGAAATCTATGATCTTTATCAGTTTCATCAAAGGTTATAGTTTAGGACTACCAGAGAAGCTGAAAAATTAAACATGGGAGAATACCAGAACTGATAGAGAATCTCAGGATGTCCAGAAAAGTTTCTTCAAATCTTTGGCTACAGAATTGTGCAAGTGTTGGGGAGATCTCAAGGAGCAAGTGGAAAGGAATCGATAGAATGCTGAAAACCTCAAGCAGAAGTTTCAGCGGCTGTTAAATGGGAGACATTGTACTGAGATCTGTCAAGGTGTGGGAACTAGTAAATACCTAGGGTTTTTCGCTGAAAGCCCAAAGACACTTAAATTAGGCACAAACAGTAGATCTGTGAACTAAGAGATTCACTCTAGGAATAAGGGAACATTGAAAATAACCTACCTTAATGAAGCACAAAAAATAATTTTCCATTTTCACAAGATATTAAACCAGCAACTTAATTGAGTGGTTAACAAAAATTAATATTTCTCTGAAGAAAATAACAGAAGCCAGAATCTCTGCAATGTATTATACATAATTATGGTAATTCTTGTCCATGTGAAGAAACAGGAAAATCTATTCCGTGATGTTGGAATCAGTGTAAGTGGAATTTAAAGCTACTATCAGAGAATTAGAGAAGTGCTTCTCAACTGGGACAATTCCTGACACCCAAGGTGGATATTTGGCAGTATATTGTGGTATTTTTGATTGTCACAACTGGCGGGGCTGCTGTTGGCATCTAATAACTTGAGGCCAAGGATGTTTCTATACATCCAACAATGTACAAGGTGTCCTTCCCAGACAAATCATGATCTGGTTCAAAGTGGTAACACTGTGTTGAGTGGGGGAATTGGCTAAATGAGTCATGGGCATTGAGGAGGGAACTTGTTGCGATGAGCATTGGGTGTTATCTGTAAGTGATGAATCACTAAATTCTACTCCTGAAACCATTATTACACTATATGTAAACGGACTTGGATTTAAATAAGTTTTTTTAAAAGATGGTAAAAAAAGTCATAAAAATAGCTAGAAGCTTCTTATTAATTTTCTATCAGTAAATAAATTATAATGATTCAGTGAAAAGAAAACAATATAGCAATACTGCTTAGAAACTCTGATTTAGAAGAATATAATGTCATACTAAACGAATGTCTGGAGATTCTCAATAGAGAATTAATCTTTGTAATTAAGGAAATGAAATTTAAAACCACACTAAGATACTATTTCACAACCACTAGAATGGCTATAATTTTAAAAAGGCAGAAAATTTCAAGTGTTGCTAAGGCTCTGAAGAACTATAACTTTCATGTATTAAGGATTAGAATATAAATGGCATAGTAACTTTGGAAAACAGTTTGTTATTGTCATAAAAAAGTAAAATGTAAACTCATTGCATTACACAGAAATATAGTTCCTATGAATATACACATAGTAAGTGAAACTTATGTACGAAGACTTTTACATTTAGTTCCAGAACAACATTATGCATAAGAAGAAAAATTTGAAACAGTCCAAATGTTCATCAACTGGTGAATGAAAAAAATATGAATAAGGAACAAAATGTTATATGTTGCAATATGAGTAATTTCATAAACATTATCTTTAGTGAATAATCAGATGCAAAGGACTACATATTGTATGTTGCCATTCATAAGAAATGTACATAAAAGGGAAGTCTTTAAGGATAGGAAGCAGATTTCTTGCTGCCTGGATTTGGAGGTAAAAAGTCGGGTAAATTGAAATCAGATCAATGGAGATAATCTCGTCTGAAGAATAAATTATAAAATTCAACAAACACTGAGGGTACATGGGACTATGTTAAGCAGTCTGACCTATGTGTAAATGGAATCCTAGATGAAGAAGGATGGGAGCAAAAATATTTCTGAAGATATATTATGTGGAAATCCTCCAATTTTATGAAAGAAATGTATTTACAAATAGAAAAAAATTCGAGCAATCCCAAATAGAATAATTGCAAGGAAAACCACATCTAGTCACATTATAGTCAAAATACAGGAAACAAAAGTTACAAAGAAAATTAAAAAGTAGCAGAGAAAAAAATACACAAAAGGCAAATAGCAATATATGACTACTAATAATCTTATATGAATAAATGGACAAAATAATGAAATAACATTTCTGAATTTCTAAAAGAAAATATCAACACAGAATTATATAGTAAAGATATTCTTCTAAAATGAAGACAAACACATTTTCAAGTAGATGAAATATGAGGAAATGTATCACCACCAAACTGCTCTAAAGGAAATATTAAAGGAAGTTATTCAGGATGAAGGCATGATACCAGACAGAAACTTGTATCTAAACAAAGAAGAATAGAACACTGGAAATGATATATTTGGGATTAAATATAAAACATTGTTTTCTTAATCTTATCAAAAGATAAAACATAAACTAATAGCTATGTTTTGTGGAATTGATAACATATGTGGTTGTAAATGTATGAAAAGATTAGCAAAAAATCAGGAGGGTGAGAATAGTCCTAGACCGTATATGAAATGGTAGGTATTATGTTAATTCAATTAGACAGTGTTAAGTATACATATTATAATCACTAAACACTATAAAAGTAACATAAAAATAAGTACCCTAAAATGAAAAAAAGCGGATGCAATAAAATAAAAAAACTGGTGAGTTAATAAAAAAAGCATCAAGAAAAAAGAAAGAAAGAAAGAATAGGTCTAAGAAAAACAAATAAATATGTGACAGATTAAATCCAACTGCATAAATAATTACATAAATATTAAGTGGATTAAACACTTTGATTTAAAGGCAGTGACTACCATACTGGGATTAAAAAAAAGAACAAAGTACTCTTTTTTTTTAATTTTTTAACTAAACGTTAAGTTTATTTATTTTTGAGAAACAGAGAGAGAGACAGAGAATGAGCAGGGGAGGAACAGAGAGAGAGGGAGACACAGAATCTGAAACAGGCTCCAGGCTCTGAGCTATCAGCACAGAGCCTGATGCAGGTCTCAAAACCATGAACTGAGATCATAACCTGAGCAAAGTCAGTTGCTCAACTGACTAAGCCACCCAGGCGCCCCCCAAAGTACTCTTTATTAGAGGCAAATATTAAAAATAAAGGTACAGCCAGGTTGAAAGTATAACATTATCCATAAAAAAGCTAATGTGGCTCTATTAATATCAGACAGGGTGTACTTGTCTGTATTTTCAGGAATATTTTCTGAAGAAAAGAGAAATTTCATAATAATAATGATGTATATTGATCAATTATAAATGTTTGCTTACTAACAATTTAAAAATTCATAAAGCAAAAAAAGACAAGGAGTTATTTTGGCAGATCTCTCTCAGTAATTTATAAGAGTAATAGACACAATCTGTAAGGACTTAGAAATTTAAATAACAATATAAACCACTTCACCCAACTGATATTTATAGAAGATCACAGTCAATAACTGGCCTACACACTGTTTTTTTTTTTTTTTTTTAATTTTTAACCTTTATTTAGTATTGAAAGACAGAACATGAGCAGGTGAGAGGGGCAGAGAGAGGGGGAGACACAGAATCCGAAGCAGGATCCAGGCTCTGAGCTGTCAGCACAGAGCCCCACACGGGACTCGAACTCACAAACCGCGAGATCATGACCCGAGCCGAAGTAGGATGCTTAACGGACTGAGCCACCCAGGCGCCCCTACACATTTTTTTCAAGTACATGTGTATAACATGCAGCAAATATGGCACCTTGAGACAAGTTTCTGTAAATTTCAAGTGTCAAAATAATACAGAATGTATTCTCAGATGAAAACAGAGTTGGAATAGAAAATAATAGCCATATATATAACATATATAATAACCATATTAAGTATGTAATTACAATCATCGTCACGTAGTGATTTTGGAGAAAAATGACTGATAAAGTTTATATGAGAAAGAAAATGACTGAAAATAGTCAAAACAACTTAAAAAGGGAACAAATGATGGTTGATTTCTACCACTGGCTTTAAAAAGTACTTCAAAGGACAAAAGTTGATAAGGATATATAAATAGGTTAATAGAACTGAACATAAAGTCTAGACATAAGCTCACATAACTGTGGAAAATTGATTTTTAACAAAGGTGGCAAAGCAATTCAAAGAGAAATCAAAGTCCTTTCAAATAATGGTGCAGGAACAGTTGAATGTTGAAAATGAGAAAAATGAAACTTCTTCCATACATAAAAAATAATCAAAGATACATCATAGTCCTAAATATAAAAGTAACACTGAAAAGATTATAGAAGAAACCAAATGAATGTATCAGTACAACCCTGGGATAGGCAAAATTTTCTTAGGATGCAAAAGCACTAACAATATATTTAAAAATGTAATAAATTGTTTCATTAAAATAGAAAACTTCTCTCATTAATAGGTACTATTAAATAAATAAAAAAGCAAGACACCAACCAGAAAAAAATAGTTTGTAAAATTTTCTGGCAAAGAACTTCTATCCTGATTATATAATCAGCTCCTTAAGACACCAACTACTCAATTAAAAGACTTGAACAAATACTTCACAAAAGAAAATAAGCATGTGAAAGGAGCTCATCATGGTTCATTAAGGAAAGGCAGATTAAAACAAGAGATGGGAATGAAAAAGAATGAAATCTTGCCACTTGCAACAATGTGGATGGAACTGGAGGGTATTATGCTAAGCGAAATTCATCAGAGAAAGATATATGATTTCACTCCTATGTGGAATTTGAAAAGCTTAACAGATGAACATAGGAGAAAGGAAGGAAAAATCAGATAAAAACAGAGGGAGATAAGCCATAAGAGACTCTTAAATAAGGAAAACAAACAGGATTGCTGGGGGTGGGCACTTAAATGAGTGATGGACATTAAGGAGGGCACTTTTTAGAATGAGCACTGGGTGTCATATGTAAAAGATGAATCACTAGGTTCTACTCCTGAAGCCAAGACTACACTGTATGTTAACTAACCTGAGAATAAAGCAAACATACAGACAAACAAACAAATGACTAAGAGATATCACTGCACTCTTGCTATAACTAAATTTTAAAAATGATTAAAAAACTAAGCATTTTGACGATGTGGAGCAACTGACAATTCTCATGCTATGCATTGTTAGTGGAAGTATAAAATGGAAAACCATTTGATATTCTCTTATATATGCAAACATGCACCTGCCCTATAACCTGTCACTTCCACTTCTTGATATATAATGACAATAAGTGAATGTATACATGTCCCCAACCAAAAATATATGTAGAAGTTTTTAAAATCTTTATTTATAATAGCTCCAAACTGGAGTAGGAAGAATTGCCTATCCATAGGACAATGAATACACAAATTTTGATATGTTTATGCAGTGGTATAAACTAAGCAAGAGAAAGAGATTACTAATACATGCAACAATATAGATTATTGTTACAGCTATTATATTGTATGAAAATATCAAGAAAAATGCAATACATTCCCTATGCTTTCATTTATACAAAGATTCTAGAAGAGTCAAAAATAATCTATTGTGATAAGGATCAAAACAGTGCCTGCCTCTGTGGGAAGAGATTAACTCATCAATGAGAACATTTTCTGGCATGTAGAAACATTCTATTGAGTGTTGTATACACAGGTATATAGATTTTTTCAAACCCATCAAGTGGATGCTTCAGATATCTTCACTTAATGACTATACATTAAACCTGAATAAAATGTATTTAAAAATTCTGACTTGATGCATTGGATATGTTTACTTCTCAATGTTCCTGGAACAGAATCATAATTTGTCCATATGGCTCAAATAGTGTAGTCTCTTGAGAACTAATCCATGATAATCATATTTTTAAAAGATTTAGCTGTAACCAGAGTCATAAGATACTAATTTGTAATGAACAGTAGAACTGTGATATTCATGGTGACTAGAGAGGACATCCATTCTCTGTAGGAAAATCTTGTTTGAGAAGCCAAATTTTAAACAGGAGTTAGTTTGATGGGTACAGAATCAGTACAAGGATAATTAGTTTTATAATTGCAGTGGCTGGTGTCATCAAACTGGGTTAGCCTGAGGCAGCTGTCTCCTTTTTGGGCCATGTGGACCTTTTCCCAGACTAGATAGATGTTAAGTCACATGGTCATAGTCCAGCCTTTTGAATACACTTTCTCTGACTCCCTTTAAACATCCTTTCTGTTAACAGTCTTTCTCTAAAGAATAGTGAAATCAATGACAATTAAGCTTTAAGTTAAGTCACCTTCTCATTTTGCTCTACTGAGACTTCCACTAGGTCATCTTACCTAAACATTGGTATTTCTATATATAGTTACTGATTTAGATATATTACTTACAGAGAAATCTTTATGTTTATATTTTATTGGAAAATAAATTCTTAGCGTGTTTCTTATTAGAAATCTCTTTATGTTTATGATGACAGAGGATATGAAGTATCATTGATTGTACAACAAAATTATATTGCAATGGTTTGTGCATACCACATCATAATATTTAAAGGCTATTTTTATACCAAAAAATAGAGTTCTACAAGCACTTATTCTGAACTTCACCCTATCCCTGATCCCCTCCCTGGTCTTCACTCTATCCCTGATTCATTCCTAAGATTTTCTCCGTTTTAACCCTATCTATGATTCTGAACTCTCATATTTTGTTTGGCTAATTATTTAGTTTCATTTCATCCTAAACACATCTAGATGTAGTGATAGGGTAATATTCACATGTAGGCGAGAACATATGTATCTTATTTTACTTGGCAATAAAAATTCAGAAAGCTTAGTTTTCTTAATTTACTTCATCAAGGTCGGAATGGTCATAACGATCACATTAAAAAGTTAGGTGAACTGAATTTTGGCATCAAAATTTCCAGTGGAAATAAGTGTTACAAGAGTTTTTTCTAACTCTTGTAAACCCATTTTTTTTTTCTCATAGAGTTCTTGGGGGGAAGATAAAGTGAATAATTTTTATACAGTCTCATATTTTGTAGGTGAAGGTGATCTGATTGAAAAATCTTTTCTGTTCTTGATTACCAATGTAGACTCAGTGTGTATACTCTTCTTTCCTTACTCTTTCATTCATATCCTGCCTGAAGCTGTGATTTGAGTAAATGGATTAACTGTCCTAAGTCACATATTTTTAATATGGAACTGGTATTACAGACAGAATTTTGGTGATTGCTAACAATCAGTTTCTTTTTGGTAACAGTAACATCTATAAATATACAAGAGTCTTGTTGCTAGCTTATCTTCATCAGTATTTTATGGAATGATTAAATTAATGTTCATTTGTTCTTGGTTTCTATTTTCCTTGTATTTTAGGTATTAAGTGTTTATATTATATTTAAGCTTGAGAAAGTAGTATTTGACTGTTAATTTAAAGTAATGAACTTGTCCCTGTAGTTAGAATCATTGTTTTCTTTACAGAGGAGACAAAAGATAGGCCAATTCTATGTCACAGTAAAGGATTGCTTATGTGAGATCTGTTGTGTCTGAATTCTTGAGAGAACATGACAGCTAATTTATAACAAATTACAGCCATAGACAAGCCATGGAACAAGCCAGTGTCCAAATCCTGGTTACTGAGAAGATCCAGTCTGGAAGACATTCTCAAGTGAGATGGGCAATTTCTGGTCATGATTCAGGCAAATGTCAGTAAAAGTACTGAAGAAGGAGCAAAGCATAGTAGTGATTTGTCTTAAAAAAATGGGTAGATAACTCTCACAGATTAACAAGAAGCTGGTACTCAGAAATCTGGCTATGAATTTGTATGAATGCTTATAGGAGTTAAAGCAAGGACAGTTTGTTGATCCAGATGGTGGATGGGATCCAGATTCTAGGGACAGATCCCGATCAGTCAGGATCTTTTCATTACTCACTAAGAAACTAGCCAGGCTACTGGCACAGAGACTTGACCTGGGATGTGAATGAAAATATCAGACTAGAAAGATAAGGGAGGTCATTCTTTGTGATTTGGCATGCAGTTCCAGAGTTCCTGTTGAGCACAGGGGTGTATTTCCTCGGTCAGTCTAAGAAGGAGAGGCATATTGTAGCTGCTTAGTAAATATACTTTGAATAAAAGTTAGTGAGCTACTAAAAGGCCATCAGAAGAAAGTCTCTAGCAATATCAGGTTTTCTAGGGATGGATGGGATATGAGAGCATATACAAGGCAGAACTGACTGAAGTGTTTAATCAATATAGCATACTTTATTTGATTCAATATCAAATGAATGCAAATATTATGTTATTCCATTTTTACCAATGCAAGTAGAAAATGGAGAAGATAGGTGCTCAAGTGAACATGAGTACACATGCATATAAATAATTTAATTCTAATTAATTGGCTTGTTTTATTTATTCCATAATTAATTGGAAGAATATTCTGAAAATCCATAATTATATTATGCTTTCACCAAAAATATTAACTTGTTCTCAAGTTGTGACAAAAATAGTTGTTATAGGTTTTTGAGTCAGTGGTAAAGTAAATTAAAAACTTTAAGACACCTTCAAAATTAAGCCAGATTTTATGATTAAAAATCTATATAATTCTCCATATTCACGGTTGAGTACGATCACCAAATAATGATGCACTATTTTAATAATTGTTTCTAATTTATCAAACTTTTATTTCTAAAACCAATGAAAAATAAATTACTTGATTATATAATTATTCAGTCAATTCATCTTTAACTAAGGGGCAAATATAGTCATACAAAAGATAACTTGAAATTATACAGAATATTTGTGTATTTCCATTTAAAAATTAATAGTTTAATATGGCTACATTTGTATACCCAATTAAGACCACTCTCTGAAAATAATGTATGACTTTTATATGTTCAGATTACAGTCTCAAGTAGTTTTATAATAATTTGTCTAAATAAGTCTTTAGAAACAAAGCCCAAACATATTAGGAACATTAAAAGGTCCATATATGTGAACAATACATTTGTGCTTTTAATGTCAAGTCTTATGTTTAACATGTTTTATTGAACTGAAAAAAAACATGTTCATAAATTCAACCAAAAATTATACATAATACCTCCCGCACCATCGCTGTTCTTATTGAATAATACATGTGTGGTTATAGCATGGTTCATGTGAAGAAGATATATATTAGATTTTTGCTTTTGACTATGGCAGATCCAGTTATATCATACCAGCTCTCCTGCTGACAAAAGCTAAGCAAGTGATTAAAACACCATTTTAAAAATCCATTTAAAAACAGCAATAAACTACCAAGTTATCTAAAAATATCTTAGAGAAGTCAAAGCTCAGAGAGACAAGAAGCAAAAAGAAAGAAGCTTGGTATTGGAAATTGGTCGGACTTCACAGTTATTTGCCTAATTACAAGTTGCAACCAGATCTGAAACTTCAACCAGCACTACTTCTGATTCCATCATGATGATATGTCCTTAGTCTTAACAGCAGAAGAAAGACTGGAAGCTGAGAAAAGCATTTAGCAGACTTATGGGGATATTGGAAAGGTGGTGAGCTATGGAATACACCCTAGGATTTCAGTTGGGATCCCTGAAGAAATGTGCTCAAAGACAATCGCTGAATAGAAAGTAGAATTCCTCTCTTGAACACCAAAACCTAGCCTCAAAACATAGGATTAAAGTAATCCTCCCTTAATCTCTTAGGAGCAAATGAACAGAGAAATAACATATTTAGACCCACAAATAACCTATACATTTTTTCACATGCAATGTCTGGCATTAAAAAAAAAGAACCAACACCACAAACACCTAGTAATGTAATTGCTGAGACACATGGTAGTTCTATTTTTAACTTTTTGAGGAGTCATCAAACTCTTTTCTAGAGTGGCTGTACCAGTTTGCATTCCCACCAATAGTGCAAGAGGATATTTACTCAAAGAATAAAAAAAACAGTAATTCAAAGTGATATATGAACCCCAATGTTAATAGCAGCATTATCTATAATAGCCAAATTATAGAAACATCTCAATGACTTCTGGATGGATAAAGAAAATGTGGTATGTGTGTGTGTGTATATATATATATTTATATATAGTATATATATATACACACACATATATGTGGGTATATACATATATGTGTGTGCATATATATGTAGATATATACACACACACACAATGGAATATTACTCAGAATGAAATCTTGCCATTTGCAATGACGTGGATAAAGGTGGAGAGTATTATGATAAGCGAAATAAGTCAGTGAAAGACAAATACCATATGATTTCACTCATATGTGGAATTTAAGAAATGAAACAAATGACCAAAGGGAAAAAAGAGAGAGAAGTTATCCAAGAAACAGATTCTTACCTATAAAGAACAAACCGGTGGTTACCAGAGGGGAGGTGGGTGGGGGAATGGGTAAAATAGGTGAAGGGGATTAAGGAGTGCACTTGCTGTGATGAGTCCTGGGTGTTGTATGGAAGTGTTGAATCACCGTACTGTGTATCTGAAACTAATATTACACTGTATCTTAACTAACTGGAATTTAAATACAAACTTAAAAACAAAGACAAAAACAAAGCAACCAACCAACCCCAAGAATACCAGGATACAAGAAAAACTGACTGAAAATTAATTGAAAAATCAGAAAATAGGAACTACAGAAAAAATATTAGAGATATAAAACATGGGTTTTAAAATAACTGTAATTAATATACGTGTATGTACGAAAATATATCAAAACATAGAGAATTTCAGCAGGAATTCAGAATTCATAGAAAATAGTTCAAAAGTAACTCTAGCACTAGAAAACCATACTTTATTTGGGTACCTAGGTGGCTCATTTGGTCGAGCATATGACTCTTGATTTCAATGCACATCATGATCTCACAATTTGTTAGCTTGAGCCCCAAGTCGGGCTCTGCACTGACAGCACGGATCCTGGTTGGGATTCTCTCTCTCTCTTTCTACCCCTCTCTGTTCACACTCTCTCTGTCTCTCTCAAAATAAATAAATAAACTTAAAATAAGAAAAACATACTATCTAGAATTAAGAGCTTGGTATTGGTTTAAGAGTGTACTATAAACAGCCCAAATAAGGACTTAAGATCTGAAAGATAGATCAATGAAAAAAAGCAGACTGAAGCACAGAGAGATCAACATTTTGAAAATACAGAAAAGATAAAGACACATATGGGGGGTAAAAAAAAAATGTAATTAGTATAACAAAGGGAAGAAAGAAAGACAATGGGACAAGAAAATATTTGCAGAAAAATACTGAATTTCCAAAAATGATACAAGATATCAAACAACAGATAGTACTACAAGCTTGAAGCTGGTGTTATAATGACTTTGTTCGGTTTTTGGCAGTTATTTACCAAACAAAAACATATGAATTCTTCAAACTAAACAATTTTACTCATAAATACAAAAACAAGGGATATATCTATACTTGTGTACCAGAAAATATGTTCAAAAAATTTCCCTAGCAACATTCTGTGAAATGATCCCAATTTGGTAACATAATTTTTCACAAGACTATAATGAATAGACAAACTGTGTAGTATTTATATAATAGATATAGAAATTAAAAAGGAAAAAAAGGCAGCTGCAACACTAGGTATTTTTATATCAAAATCATAATTTTGAAGTCCAACATAAAAGGACACATGCTGTAAGAGTCCACTTGAAATAATGTTTAGTAACAACCTAATTTCCAGGAAAGTGGTTACCTCAAAAAAAGAAGGGTTGCTATATGGAGCGGGCCTGAGGGGAGCTTCTGAAATGTGGTTAGTGTCCTATTTTTTGTCTTCTATTTGGTTCTTGGGTGTGTCAACTTCATGAAAGTTAATAAACCTGTAAACTCACTATTAGTTCACACTTTTTAATGTAAATTGTATTTTAATAAACATATTTAAAAAATAGTAATAAATATAGTGTTTAAAAAAAGATTATGTAATATGATGGATTTACCAAAAACAAACATTGTGAGACAATTCTGGCACATTTTCAAATATGTGGAGCTAGTGTAGAATGTTTTTACTGAAAAAATGGGAAAATCCCTACTTTTATTTCAAGGAAATCATTTGCTATTAGCCAAAAGTTCTCTTTTAAAGTTTTAAAGTGTCTTTCTGTTGGAATTTGTGTCACATATATGTGCGCATATATATATATATATATGACATATACAATATAATAACAATATATAAATGTTAATTGTTTAATTGCATATCTATCTATCTATACATTTGCAAAAGTTTGGTCATAGACTGATCACTCAGAAGAAAAAAAGGTGCCTTTTCTCAATTCATCAGATAAACTATTTATACTGAAAAGTGCTTGTCACATCTTGCCAATGTATGTAATTTGTATCCCTGCCCTTTTGCACAATTTCACTGAGTGTCATTCACCTTATTTTGTACATGAAAGTTGCCTTCAGGAAGTGGTGGTGATGTTAAATCAAAAGTATTTATGTGACTGTATAAATTGTAAGTTGCCACGTAAAGACCAAGCCTACTGCGGGTTTTATGGCTGTTGGTGGACTCTGTCCAGTAAGCCTATGGCAATGAAATCTAATTGTCAGTGTAAATCAGTGATAGAATCTTCCACTACAGTGAACGCAGAGTTTGCATGCATTTAATATATATTATCTAAATAGTAATAGTTTCAACTCTTTTGAGTTATTCACTGAAAATAAGTGTATAATATGTAAAGTTTAATTGTGATCACAGAGGATTATTTGCAAGTGTGACATGTATCTTATTTTTTTATGCTCATACACATATATTTATATCTCGATGTATTTCTTTCTCTCTGCTTTTTACAGCATCAGTATATGGGCACAGTTTGAAATTTAGATTTCAAATATGTATTCAACATCATGAGGCAGAGGAGATAATCTCTTCAAGTAACAGTCATTTATTTGAGATGGAACTTGTTTAGGATATAAGCATCTTTATTTGGCCTTCTTCCAGGTGAACAGCAAAGAGATACATGATGGCTAGTGATTATTCAGAGCTATAGCATGCTAGAATGATCAACTAAAGTACACAAATTATCTGATCTATAATTCTTCTTTCTTTTTTTTTACCTTTCAACATCAGCTCCCTTTGCTATTTAGGGTAAGCAGAGAAGGTTTGGTTTTAAGTCTTTTGATTTGTGCACTTGGAAGTTATCTCAGCACTGTGAGCTCTTTTTCTACTGTATCTAGTTTTGCTATGGGCCATTGCCCATTTTACAACCGGCATGCTGTCTCCTAAAGTGAACTTTCCCAAGAGTCTCTAAAAAGAGAATCTAAGGAATTAGAGCCCTTCATCAAAAGGTTTCCACATGAGCACACATTCAATTTTTCAACTGTTCTGATAAGGTACAGCCTTTCTTTTCACAAGTCTAAACTGTGTTACACTCTTACAATAATTGCTACAACATTTATGGAAATGCAAATCATACTCTATTTCTTTAGCAGTACATTTTTTCCCAAATTTGAGACATTTGGTATTAAGCCAGTCCCTGAGCTTTTAGAAGAATAACCAACGATACCCTAAATTCCCAAGTCCCATGTGTAGGGGAAGAAGGGTGCTCTCTTGGCCATTGGGCTTCTATATGTCAGGGTCTCTTTTACCAGGTTCCTGCTTAACGCTTCACGGGAAGCCATTTGCAATTCAGAAACTAGTATAGGCAGTGAATCATATAGTAGCTCTGTCCCCCACGTTGTTTCCTTTGTTGTACTCATTGGCATTGTCTAATAGAAGGGGAAAAAATTCTTTGCAAAAATGAGTTTTGGGTGACATGAGTTTTTCAAAACATTCATTCAAAAGCCAAGGATCATAATTAAAAGATAGCAAAGCCTAATTTTCAGTTCAGCACATTCACAGTAGGAAAGAAAATTAACGTATTTCTGGCTATAATATAGCTTTGGGAATGTAAGCAAGTTAAAACAATATTCCCTTTCTCAAAATGTGTTTAAATAACACTGTTCATTGACCAACGTCCAACAGAGGTAATGTGCGTGTGCATGTGTGTGCATGCATGCACACGTTTCAAAAGATGCAATAATTAAAATAGGTAAGTCTGCAGTTCACGTTAGCAGGAATCTTGCTCTATAACATAAATGAAGAGATAGCATGTTTCTAGTGTGATTTCAGCAGCCTACAAGTGGCATTGGGCTAGCCCAGGGAGGTGGCAGGGAATCAGCGTAAACTATTTTCTCATCATTCTGGCATGATATTTCAAAGGAAAGGATGGGTCTAATAGAGCCTTCCAACCCCCAAGTGTGCATAAGAAAACATCGTATATATAACAGATGCTGAATAACGTTTATGGAATGAATAATAAATGGGAACGTATCTTTGTCCCATTTTATATTGTTTACTGCTTGCAAAAGAAATGATATTCAACATTTAAGATATAAAATTCTCCCCTAGAAACATTTCTTCAAACTGTATCAAAATAATGAAAATAAAATCACATTTGTATAAGTGGAACACAAAATGATAGTTGAGAATGCGATGAGATTAATGTATGCAAGTATCATTTAAATAATACAGTTATATAGTGTAAGTTACAAAATGGGTTGGAGAGAAGAAAATGGTAGCTCAGAAAGAAAACATGTGCTCTCTAATCAAACATTCAGAAACATGCAATTCTCTATCTTCTCTGTAAGTTAACTTTACTGAATCTTGTTTCATTCGACAAAGATTTTCCAGTTATACAACTGACTTTTTTGTGTTATTTTCTGTTTGTGTGGATTGGTAATTTGTTTGCATGTAACCTCTAGCTGAGTCTATCATTATCAGAAATTCCTTCATTACTCAGAAAGTTTTTGGTCTTTTTGTAAAATATTTTACATTTTAAACAGAAAATCATGAAGCTTGCAAATACAATATGTTGACATATGTTTGCAATACATATATTGCAAATACAATGTGTGTGTGTGTGTGTGTGTGTGTGTGTGTGCGTATGACATATATAAGTGATAAAAGTCATCTGCAAGTTAAGTGATCAAAATTTTTTCATTTCCCACTTCTCCACCTCTCAAAAACATTTCACAGAGATTTCTTTGGACATGACATGAATTTAACATAACACTTTTCTTTCAATTCACTATCAAAGGTCAGCTTGTAATTTCTAAGGAAAAAGGAGGACTTTGTAGCCTGCAATTCCTGATTATATGCATTGTTGGAAGGTATAGGAGAGCATCTTCTGAGATCCCTATTAGCTGAAAAAAGAGAAAATTTTTAAGCCATCTGAGACTGAATCAATATTTCATTAAAGGTTATTAATATGAGAATTATTTTATAATTTTAAACTGGTTAGTTTTCTTTGAGTAAAATTAACTGAAATAAAGGAAACACACCAGACATCATGTCCCTCAAAGTCACCATTTCAGAGTTTCCCTGAATTTATTCCAATGTAGGAAGTTGCTTAAATGATATACTCATTTGTTCAAATCAACATATTTACTTTGAACTCATCAGTGGAGTTTATAAATCCATGAGAGGTTTGTACCTAGACCTATGAATATGTCACTTTAGCATTTAATTTTTGTCCTTTTATGGTAAGAAATTATAAAAGAGCAATTTTCTTAACACGTATAAAAGACAAAAAGCCAATTATAGAATATGAAGTATAATTGAATGCATAATTTATTCAGAATTAAAAAGGTATGTGGTTTAAAAGCAAAATGTGATGATGAATTATGTTTCTACAGTTATGTTACACACACACTCAAAGATACACCCCATGCCTTGAGTTCCAGCCAAAAAAAATGTGAAGGCTATGTAAAGGAAAGCAACAGCACACTAAAACATTGACATGGTAAGAAATGGAAGTGAAACCATTTGCATTTTACTTAATACTAGGTATGAAATGTAATTTTAAACTAATTGAAATCTGCCTTTCTTCCAAACACATATATGATTGGTGAGGGAGAGACTGGGTCTATGTTAGACTTGCTTTAAAAAAAAAATTCCTCTTGTACTCACAGATGTCCCTTTTCTCCTTTTATCCAAAGTCAGTTGCAAGCAAGAAACACTGACTACAGGACTCAGCTGATTTATACATTGTCCCCATAGTTTGGTCCAGACTAAAATATATCATTTTGATTGCTTTCCGGTGAAATAGGCTCATGGAAAAAAAAAAAAAAAAACTATCCCTGAGAAATTATTAGGACAAAAATTTGGAGCAGATTGAGTTAAGTGCCACATTAGAAAGCTATAATACTTAAAAAGATCTAAGTTTTCCAAGGGTCTAAAATATAATTTTAATTATATCTCCACTGCGCTCCAAAACTAACACAGGTTAGTTTGCACTCCAAAACTAACACAGGTTCTTTGTCATTTCTTGCCCACCACCCCTCCTCTCCCAACAATGGGATTTAGCTCAGATCTGCATCTAGGACTAAGTCACTCAAAGCAATGAGCTCAGCTTTTAACTTCAATTTACTAATGGTCTATCCTTGAGAAATGGAGGCTGTAGGGAGACTGAAGGGAGATTGTTGACATGCAGCATAGCAGCTTCTTATCTTCCCAACAGTGATTTCATTACATTGGAATTACATGGGCCATACAAAACACTTGTAGGTAGAAACATCTAACTCTGAGAGATGTCATGTGTTTACATTAGATTCTACCTATGCAGTGCCTTAGGGCTATTTGATTCCCCATGCAAGGCTCTACAAAAATTTTGCTTTTGGGTTAATGTTACTAGTAACTAAAATTTGTTAACCACTTACTATGAATCAGGGGCTTATCTAAGTTTTGATATCACTGATTATTTAATTCTCACAAATACAGTATGTAGTCTTATTTTTACCACTTTTCAAGGCTGAATGTCATGCAAAGACAAGGTAGGTAAGCAAAGGGATTGAATAGCCCATTATGGATCCATGCTATACTTATCTACTAATCAGTAGAAGACTGTTAATTTGAGTTCAAATAATCAAGCACCAAAGTCCATGGCATCAACTACACTACTGTTTATCAAATGTGACTGCTCAGGTATGTGATGTCACTGGAGACAGCACTGGTTCTGAAACATTCTAAAAAGTTTTATTTTGAGCTAATACAGTACTGTAGCACTGGAGTTGTCTGACACCTCACTTTGAATAAGATCCTCTTTAGGGTCTCTTCACTTTGTTTTTACCTGTAAGATGGATTTTTTCTAATTTGGTAAGATACTTTGACTAATTGCCTAAATTGTTACTAATCTTTCCTGCTTGATTTCTAGACAGACTGGTTAAATCTGTCATTTTGTTTTAAGAAGTGGAAAGATGCTGGTATGAATTTTATCTTAGCATAATTTAAGCTTTTATAGACTCTGCTGTTACATATATCTAATAGCATATTTTCTTTTTTTGTTTATTTATTTTTGAGAGACAGAGAGACAGAGCACAAGTGGGGAAGGAGCGGAGAGAGAGGGAGACACAGAATCCCAAGCAGGCTCCAGGCTCTGAGCTGTCAGCACAGAGCCTGACTCGGTATTCAAACTCCCCAACCAAACCATGAGATCATGACCTGAGCCAAAGTTGGAGCTTAACTGACTGAGTCACCCAGGCGCCCCTATAATAGCATATTTTGTAGTGGGCTGAGATGTGTATTATTCATACAGTTTTATTAATACTGTTGTACCATCTCATATAAATCTTACAATGTCTCTGTAAAATAAGTTTTACCAATATTACACAGATGGAAAAATGCATACCAGAAAGTTAAGAAAGTTCATCCAAGGTCACACATAGCCACTAACAAGAACATAGTTAATATATGAGCACAAGTAATGGAATAACCCAAGCAGAAATGTCAAGGATGAGCTTTCAAGACAGAAGGATCAGGAAAGCAAAAATGAGACAATGTTGTGCCACATCTAGGAACAACAATAATGTAAAGTGATATTTAATGAGCAAATGAAAAAGTAAGATGAAAAATTCAGAGATAATATAAATGTCATCTTGTAGCCCACTGGAGTGTCATGTATTTTTTTTTTTTTTTTTTTTTTTTTTTACATTTGAGCAACATGGGATGCCGTTGACAGTTTAAGAGTAGAAGAGTTACATGATCAGCCTTGAGTTATAAAAAGATAATTCTTGTTCTTTTGCTAAAACATTGCTGATATATCAAGTGTGGAGAGTTAAAGAAACAGGAGTTAGATGAATCCCAACTTTTTTTTTTAATTTCAGCAATGATAAAATGGATTTTCCATTTATTAAGTTTAGGAAACTTCAGGGGGAGCTTACCTGGGGAAAGATCAGATATGTTTTGAGTGTGTTAAGTTTGGGATGTTTAAAGTATAAAGTTGGATATGACTATGGAGTACAGGTAGATATGCTGGATGAAAATCTCAATTTCAGGGGCGCCTGGGTGGCGCAGTCGGTTAAGCGTCCGACTTCAGCCAGGTCATGATCTCGCGGTCCGTGAGTTCGAGCCCCGCGTCAGGCTCTGGGCTGATGGCTCAGAGCCTGGAGCCTGTTTCCGATTCTGTGTCTCCCTCTTTCTCTGCCCCTCCCCCGTTCATGCTCTGTCTCTCTCTGTCCCAAAAATAAATAAACGTTGAAAAAAAAAATTAAAAAAAAAAAAAAAGAAAATCTCAATTTCAGAGTCATAGGCATATAGATGGTATTTCAAACTATGAGACTGAATGAGATCTCTAAGGGGATCCATTTAGAGAGGAAAGATTGGAAGGTTAAGCAGTAGGATGTTTAAAATGATTAGAAATCAGTGGAATGTGGATAAACCAACAAAATCAGAATAAGTCAGAATTGGTCAGTGATGTGGGGTGAAGATCATGAGAGAATGGTACACTGGAGTCCAGGAAACAAATATTCAAAACGAAGGGTCTGAGAATCCATGACAGATGCCACTAATAGATCAACCAAGAATAGAATTGGGGATTGATCATTGGATTTTAGCAACAGGGAGCAACTTAAAAGCATAGGGACATTTTGGTGAAGTGGTGGAAATAATTCCTGATTAGCAGTGAAAACAAGAAGAGACAAATTAGAGATAAATATAGACCTTTGAATCTTAACCAAGGATTGTTCTGGGTTTTTATACCCTACTATATCATTATGACTGGCTCTTTCATTTTATGGGTAAAATTTTCAATTATGTTGTATATATAGTGCATTGAAATAAAATGGATAGAGGTTTTCTAAATATTTTTCTGAGTACTCTAAATATAGAGGTTTTCTAAACACTTTATTTGGGTGTTAGCAAGTACAATGATTGTGCTTGTGATATTCCAAGTTTATGTCCTAGAAATCATTGTCATTATAAATGAGACGCTATGTCAATTTTTTCTAATATTGGGACTCAGTTCGGAGATAAATTAATTGAACTGAAATTTTATATCCTGGGACTAAAAGGAATGAGTTGTTTTCCGTTAAACTTTTATTTAATTTTCTTTTGTTCAGATACTCCTCCATCAAAAAAAATCTTATTGCTCATATTCTTTAAATTATATCTGAAATATTTTCTACACATTCGCTTATTACATAGCCAGTAAAGTAAAATAGCCTGTGTTTAGATACTTCATAGACAGTTTCAAGGAACCTCTGAGTTATTTTAAAAATGCTAGTCACACATGTCAGAGTATCCAAAAGCATGAAAATCAGCTTTATTTAAGAAAAATAAAGGATAAATATTTCCAATCTGAAGATTCTTTTATATGAAAAATAATAACCGTGCTTTATTTCCTATTTATAGATAAATCACATGTGGATAAATTGTGGATCACATTTATCTTTGAAACTTAAAGATGTAAGAAAAAATCAAAGTGACATTTGAATACACTTTGAAGTTCTTTCACAATCCAACACTTAACAACTTTTATCTTTTGCATCAATTGCTTACGAATTATATTTCTCTATAAATAGCATTTTTGTTTAAAACCATTTCCCTTTCTTCTTACTTTATTTCCTCCTCTATTGTATTTTTCTCTGCTACTTTTGCTCTTCACAAGGACCAAATATTTTCTGTCAAAGGTAACAAAACACCATTCTCATAAATCCCTGGCCTTTTAAAAGAGTGATAATAAACTTTGATCACTGTATTTGTATAATTAAGGTGCAGGCCTTTGCTTTAAAGGAGTCCATCGCTTGCTTTGAATCTGGGAGGGCATGATGTATTTACGGAGATGAGCACTCTGTTGGAAAGTCCCTGGTCTCCTTTGGTGTCACATCTATCTACGTCCCCAGACTGCTCATCCAATGTTCCAATGACAGTGATTAGCGGGACCCCCTACGAACTGCAGATGGAATGAGGCAGAGCGATAAGGCACGCTGCCTTTCACATCAGCAGAGAGAAAGGCCTTCTTCACAGGAAACCCAAGAGGAAGCCGTTTAAACAAGCGTGCAGAAAATATTGGGGTAATTACCAAGCACCAGGAGGGGGTCTCAGCATTGAGAATGGATTCAAAAATTCATTCAGCAGATTAATTGATGTTTTCCCTGCAGCTTGTCTTTGGAAATAATTCCCATGAAAATTCACAACTGAGAGTGGGAAAGTACATTATAAAAAGATATTTTCATTACAGCATACATATTTACTAATGTTTGAACCACATTTATTTCTGCCAGAAAGATTCTGGTGCTTTGATCACTAAGCTTTGCAGTTTTGCTCTCTAAAATAAGACTCTTATGTCTACAAAGGCCAGAAAGCCTTGATGTGTGCAGATATAAGAAGCTTCTTAAAGTACTCTGTTGGAAATATCTAGGCAAGTTTTTGTGACTTAAGTTCTTTTCTGACATAAAGCTTGAATGCCACTCTGATGTCCAGTTCATCTAGAAGAAAATCTGTTATGTGTGTATTTGAGCAGGAAGTACCCTATGGGAGGAGGACTGGCATCCCCAGTCCTACAGGTTACTGTAGTGGAACAGCAGTGTTAGTACAGATTTGTTCCTGGGGAAAAGCAAATCAACCTTTGCCTCTTTCTTTCCTACCAGCTGGCAAATAAGGGACTTTGACAATAAAAATACAGATAGCCACTTATCAAATGTACCACTTTGAAAAGGATGTCAAGAAGTAAAAATATTTGTGTGTCTGGTGTGCACATTGTATATGGCACAGTGTTTATGGAACACTGGGGCATAAGGAAGGCACATCCTTCTTTTGGAAATATTGATTCTATCATTTTGAAAAATGGGACGAAAAAACTGTTAAAATTATGTTGCTACATTATATTCATTTGCACCCCTGGGAAAATCTGTTTATTATGTCCAGCTTAATTGTAAATTGACATGGAATACATTAATCAGAGTATCCCCACTGCAGATGTCTGCTCATGCACATAACGATTCTAGGACCATTTAAGAATTTGAGAGTGTGGATATCCATTCCTCTGAAATGGGGTGACTCACCTTTCCCATGAAGAATGCATGTGCCATTCCCTTCACCTTGAATGTACTTTCTGTCTTTGAGTACCTGGCATGCAACCAGAACTGTTATTATGATTTCCATGGGCCCCTTCCTCTATAGAAAAATGCTAAAATTTATGATCCACATTTACATTGGTATAAAGACAAATATGTTGATATTACATATTAAAACATTTTCAACTGCCTGGGTGCCTCTGTCGGTTAAGTGCCCAACTCTTGATTTGCACTCACGTAATGATCTCATGGATTGTGAGACTGAGCCTCACATCGGGCTCTGGGATGATAGCGAGGAGCCTGCTTGGGGTTCTCTCTCTCCCTCTCTCTCTGTCTCTCTTTCTCTGTTTCTCTAAGTAAATAAACACACATTAAAAAACATTTTTTTATACATAGAAATTTATTTTTTCTTCTTATTTGAAGGAAAACTTTTCTTGGCCCCAAAGATATGGTGGATCTCTGGCACTATAGCCATTATGCCTAATAAATTAGTAGGTCTTACATGTATGAAGGCAAAATGTTGACAGTTATGTGTAAGTTTTCTATGGCAGATCCTGCTGAAGGCCACATAACAACACTTCCTTTCTCTTGCTGGCTAACAGATACTGTATTCTGTCTAGATTTTAGGCAGTGAAAGACTCAAGGAGTAGACTATTCCCTATACAAAGAAATAGGTCATGACTGGCCCAATGCCAGTCAATGCTTTTTGTCAATGCTTTTGTCAATGAGGGATTTTAGGTGTGGGCCATCTTTTGACTACAAAGGGAAACATGGTTGAGCAAGCAGACCGATGGAAGGAACATAAGTACAAGTAACATTGTTGAACCACCAGGGATTCTTTTTAAATTATGTGATAAATGTTCTGATGTTTATGCCATGTTTAGTTTAATATTCTGTTACTGCCAGCTTAACTATACTTTCTTTGCAGTTTCTAGGAGATGTAGGCATGTTTCTTTTTTATTTATTTATTTATTTATTTTTAAAAAAAAATTTTTTTTAATGTTTATTTATTTCTGAGACAGAGAGAGACAGAGCATGAACGGGGAAGGGTCAGAGAGAGAGAGGGGGACACAGAATCTGAAACAGGCTCCAGGCTCTGAGCCGTCAGCCCAGAGCCCGACGCGGGGCTCGAACTCACAGACTGCGAGATCATGACCTGAGCCGAAGCCGGACACCCAACCGACTGAGCCACCCAGGCGCCCCGGCATGTTTCTTTTTTAACCTTATGTATACACTGCACATCCTGTCATCATAGTATTCACCTTAATGTGTAATTGATGTTTGGACATAATGATGTCCCCACTAAATGGTAAACTCCACAAGTTCCTGGGATATCTTGCTCAATAATATCTAAATATTTGTTCAGTTAGTGAAGTTGAAGTTATTGATCTATATATTTTTCGAATATAGTTTCCTTCCCTTAATTATAAGTTAGAATGGTATTGTTTTGATACATTTCTCATTTTTAAATTGCTAGCAAGTTCTGGGTTGTAATTTGCCTAAGCCCCCAGACTTTAACTTTGTTAATCCCTTCTTCATCCACTCTTCATATATTAAAAAAAATAATAACATGTATTCATTTTTGAGAGACAGAGACAGAGTGTGAGTGGGGGAGGGGCAGAGAGAGAGGGAGACACAGAATCTGAAGGAGGTTCCAGGCTCTGAGCTGTCACTACAGAGCCGGACATGGGGCTGGAACTCATGGACTGTGAAATCATGACCTGGGCTGCAGTCAGCTTAACCCACTAAGCCACCCAGGTGCCCACTCTTCATATATTTAGGCCTCTGTTTGCTATACCCTTTTGTAACTGAAAACTGGTATCTTTATTAACAAAGATGTAAAGAATTATATTTGGAAAGTATGTATTCTCTTTACCATAGGTTTTATCCTTTACTATATAATCGACACCTAAAGCATGGCTAAATGACTGGCAGATATTAGACAATTTGAAAATAGATTGTGGTTGATTGAATTATAAACTTCTTATTATCATCTATCCCTAGCAATAGTTCTGTTGAATCTTTGCTACCCCAGTTTCAAAATGACCAAACTTCATACCTTTTCTTTTTTCCATAGCTTCAAGCTTCACACTTTTTTTTTTTTAATTTTTTTTTTCAACGTTTATTTATTTTTTTTGGGACAGAGAGAGACAGAGCATGAACGGGGGAGGGGCAGAGAGAGAGGGAGACACAGAATCGGAAACAGGCTCCAGGCTCTGGGCCATCAGCCCAGAGCCTGACGCACAGACCGCAAGATCGTGACCTGGCTGAAGTCGGACGCTTTACGGACTGCGCCACCCAGGCGCCCCAAGCTTCACACTTTTGACAAGCTCTTAGTAGAACACTGCTCTGAAATTTTAAAGCTTAATATCCATATTTCCCTCTTATGCATTTTTTAAAAATAACTTTTGGTCTGGAAATTTTGGGCAAGATTGGCTATGGCTATTGAGGAGAATCAGGTGGTTTGGAAAAAGAGCTATATTTCTTGCCATTGTAGAAAAGGCCAAATGCAGTTAAGATACAGGCTGGCATGTTACGTAATAAGGTAAAGGCCTCACATTGTTCTCACTTCATTTTGTACATTTCCCTGAGGAAAACATTGCATAGTTCACACAAAACGTTAGAGTCAAAACTGATCTATAGGGTGTGTGCCAAATAGTCTGAATTTATAAAGCTTTCTAGCAGTAAAATGCTATTGGATTTGTATCAGGCTGGCTCAACTAGGTGTATTCTCCAGGATGGGTTCTCCTGCTTTATTTATATTTGTGCTTCCCATCTAGTTTCTAAAAATGTCCTATTTCCCAGCTTCTGTTGACTGGGAACCGAAACCCGTATTCTCCCCCATGTCCCTGTTGCCTGACATGACTTTTCTTAGTGATAGTCTCTGAGAATCCTCTTTGTATAACTGGCTCATCCAAACATGCAACTCACATTTAGGTGGCCTGACCCAGAAAATCATCTTTTATCTCATTTACTGTCAAAATGCCATAGTATCAAATAGAAAAATTTGGTCTGCTAGCCTTAAGGAGATTAGCTATATTAAAAGTTGTGGCTTTTATGGGAACAAGTCTGGTAGCACACTGAATATCTGGTCAACCCCCTGTAGTAAGGTCAATAGTTGCACATTTTACATATAATAGAGTCCCTGGAGAGTCTGAAGACAAATTAGAGAGTTGGGGTGGGTGGGATGGATCAAGTTAATCCTTGTAATGTGGTTGGGTTGGGATTTTAACTTAAGTCTATAGCTAAGTCTATTTGCACAACTAATCACTGAAAAAAAAAATTAATTACAGCCAACATTTGTGCACTACTGAGTGAGGAATCCCTGCTAATTTACAATTCTTAAATAGTGTGCGATATATGATTTTGCTTAATAATCACCTAATCGTTGACTACTATCCAAAGTGAACAATCACGACTTGCTTTTAAACAATAGTGACATTTTAGCCATAATAGTGATTCCAAAGTTCAATTATCCTTTTGTTTCACATTTACATTTTAAAAATTATCTCGAAAAATAAGATTTAATGGAGTTCAATGGCATTCTGACTCATCCAATTCCCTTTTTCTTTTTCCTGTCAGAATATCAATACATAAGGAAACACTAACAGAAATGAATATTGGCAGGTACTAATTTGTTTAATGCATGAAGTAAACACAGGCACACGATGGAACAAAGCAACAAGAACAAAGGCGTAAATACAGTGGATAAAATTTCTAAAGACTACTGTAAATGTTTCTTAAGTGTGAATTACTAGAAATAAAATATCTTTGGAGAATCTTTAGCCAAAGAAGTAAAATGTCTGAAAATATTCAAAAGAGTTTGAAGAGATGAAAGAAAAAAATGCCCGTATAAGAAAAAAATCAGAAAATATGGTAGATTTGATACATTTGTATTAAAATGCAAAAATAAGTAAAAAAACACTTTTAGATTTATTGATTAAATAATTCCTAAAATTCTACAAGAGTGTTTGTCAATAATTAAAAATATTACAATATCAACAAAAACAACAGGTCTCAAAATAGCTCCAAAATGAAAGGGAGTAAAGGGAGGCTGAAGCTAACTGACTATTTGGCAGGTCAATCTTTAGGCAAATGCTTCTGGAAAATGTGGGTTTACGTCCTAGTTTTTTGAGAATTGCTTAGTCAAATATGAGTTGGATTTTCTGAATATTTTAAGAGTAAATGCCTACAGAATACCTGTTTTTCATAGCCTCTGCTTCTCCATATGTAAGGGTTTAGGGTATCTGAGTGGGGAAAGCAAACCTGGCAAGGAGAGTTGGCAGCCATTTTAGGGTCTGTTACCTTCAGGGATTATCTTTCCTCTGACCATGATTCAAATTTCTCTGCAATTTGTCTTAAGTCCTAAATTTTCCCAATGAGGGTACATAAAATCCTCTTTTTTCTTTTTATTTGTTTTAATATTCCAAAGATAAGAATTTATAAGCAGCCAGTTTGGTTTTCACAGACTTCTTTCTTATCTCCCCCTTTGTAGAATTTCAAGTTATAAGAATTTAATTATGTGGTGCTTCTATTAAAACTGTGTATCCATTTTATCTTTGAGAAGTTCCTACTATAGAGGCTATATATATTCTTTTTAGTTTTTCATATGATTTAATATGATGTAGGCCAATGGATATTTTTCTAGAAGGGAAAGTTTAAAGTTCCAATTCATTCAGCAGTTCTTTATGTCCATATTTAGAATTAGAAGAACCATTCTCTTTATCTTTTTCATAGAGAATCAAGTATTTATAAGTCTAGTCAAGAATTTATCAGTGTTCTGAGTAATGACTATAAATCTCCACATAACATCTCAGATCAAAAAAAGGGGAACAAGGGAAAGGATAATAAAATAGCCTTCAGTTTTAAATTTAAAAATCAGCACATTATGGGAAATAGCATGCTTGTTTAAAGTGTGAGGAGACATTACAGAAACAAAGGTACACCATGCTCTGATTTAAGATCTGATTCTATCTCTCTCTCTGTCTCTTTCTCTTTCTATAAATAAATAAATACACATTAAAAAACATTTTATTTTACAAAAAAAATTATTTTTTTCTTCTTATTTGAAGGAAATCTGAAAACTTTTCTTGGCCCCACAGATATGGTGGGTCTCTGGCACTATACCCATTACGCCTAATAGATTAGTAGGTCTTGCATGTATGAAGGCAAAATGTTGACAGTTATGTGTGTTTTCTATGGCAGATCCTGCTGAAGGCCACATAACAACACTACCTCCATCCTGAGGAGAGGCATATTTCAGGCAGTTTCATTGCCTGAAATTTCAATATTTAATACCATTAAATATTAAGTCTCTAATTCTTCCTTTCTCAACAGACAACAAACCTATTGATGATAATGTGATTTTACATTAACATAGGAAAAATGAATTGGCTGGCGAATATAGTCATTGGCTTATATCTCCAAAGTTCTCATTTACACTAGCCAATTGGATGTTTTCTTTCCTAATTCTTTCTTTTTATTAACTTAAGTAAGCATGGAGAAATGGATATGATCTTGGTGAGCTGACAATGGCAGTTTCTACATCCACAAAACTGAAGCACAAAGTCTGAACTAAAATAAATGAAAGCAATGCCATACCATTAGATTTCTTGGGATCAACACATCTGGTCTTTATGAAAATCTCTCTCCATCATTGTGCATCATGAGCTTCTTCTGTTTGTAATTTGTACAGATCATTGGTATTTATTTAAATGTATGGGTCAAAATCACTTTTTGTCAGTGCATGAATTTCTCATTTTAGGAAAGCATCTCTATTGCTATATTAATGGACCATAGTACTTTCCATCTGTTTTGCTCTTTGTCATTCTGAAGTCTTCCTGCCAGGTTTCCGGCTTTTTATGGCTCTGTGGACCTCTCAGGTACATAGTGCTTTCTACTACCCTTTCTAAAAATCACAAAACATATTCAATTAAGCCTTTGTGATATCTATGTATTGCAAGTAATTAAGAAGGTCAATTTATTCATTGCCTGTTTCAGTTTATTTGGTCATCAATCTTAAATATATCTCAGTCTATTTATTCTCAGGTTATGATTTCAACTCTTACCATAAGTCTGATCTGGACTATTTTAGTTTCACATCAAATTTATTGGGGAAACACTATTTTCTCTTTGTTACATTACTATGCATAGGTGGCAATTTCATTCTCCAAGCAAAAGCAGTTATGAGATAATATTTCTAGGCATGCTGGGGTGCCTGTGTGGCTCAGCTGGTTAAGCATCTGACTCTGTTTTGGCTCAGGTCATGATCTCACAGTTCATGGGATCAAGACCCACACAGTCAATTCAGAGCCTGCTTGAAATTCTTCTCTCTGCCCATCTCCTGCTCCTGTTCTCTCTCTCTCTCTCTCTCTCTCTCTCTCTCTCTCTCAAAATAAATAAATAAAAACATTTGGAAAAAAAAAGAAAAACATATTTCTAGGAATCCTGTGTGTTTTCCATGCTTATTTCACCTTAAGAGAGAAAAACGTGACATTCACTGACCATCCTACTGTGGAATTAATGCATTAAAGGAAAGTACTCATTCAGAGGCCAACTTCTTCATGTCTTCCCTCTCTCTCTCTCTCTCTCTCTCTCTCTCTTATTTTGTCTCCTTAATTCTCCCACTTTCAACAGTTGCTCTACCTGCAGTTTAATAGTTAAGTACATAAAGCTCACAGGGTAGACTTGTAGACATGCATTTTATTTATTTATTTATTTATTTATTTATTTATTTATTTATAATTTATTGTCAAGTTAGCTAACATATAGCGTAGTATTGGTTTCAGAAGTAGATTGCCGTGATTCGTCACTTACATACAATACCCAGTGCTCATTCCCACAAGTACCATCCTCAATGCCCATCACTCACCTCCCACACCCCTTCAACCCCCCACCCCCATCAACCCTCAGTTTTTTTTCTCTGTATTTAAGAGTGTCCTATATTTTGCCACGTGTGTGTGTGTGTGTGTGTGTGTGTGTGTGTACACACAAACGTACCACGCTTCTTTATCCATTCATCAGTTTATGGACATTTAGGCTCTCTCCATAGTTTGGCTATTGGTGACAGTACTACTATAAATATCGGGGTTCATGTGCCACTGTGAATCATTACTCCTATGTCCCTTGGATAAATTCCCAGTAGTGCTATTTTGAGGTCATAGGATAATTCTACTTCTAATTTTTTGCAGAACCTCTACATTGTTTTCCAGAGTGGCTGCACCAGTTTGCATTCCCACCAACAGTGTAAGAGGGTTCTCCTTTCTCCATATCCTCACCAACATCTGTTGTTTCCTGACAACAGGAATTCCTGGTCAGTTTTAGCCATTCTGACAGGTGTGAGGCGGTATCTCATTGTAGTTTTGATTTGTATTCCTTGATGATCAGTGATGTTGAGCATCTTTGCATATGTCTGGTAGCCATCTGGATGTCTTCTTTGGAAAAGTGTCTATTTGTATCTTCTGCCCATTTCTTCACTGGATTATTTGTTTTTCAGGTGTTGAGTTTTATAAGTTCTTTATAAATTTTGGATTCTAACCCTTTATCTGATGTGTAATTTGCAAATATCTTCTCCATTCCATCAGTTGCTTTTTAGTTTTGTTGATTGCTTCCTTTGCTGTGAAGAAGCTTTTTATCTTGATGAGGTCCCAATAGTTCATTTTTGCTTTTATTTCCTTTGCCTTCAGAGACATAGAAATTCATTTTACACCTTAGCCCAAGCTGCTTTTTAAATTCAGGTTTAACAGCAATAAAAATGATACATCATTCATATTTTCACTTCATTACTGTATCTACTTCTCAATTGGTTTAAAACATGAAAGAAGTGTAAGTAAGTAGTTATTCTCAAAGCCTCCAACATTTCAAAAAAACATCCTAATTGTAATATATTGGCATCGCAATCTTTATACTAAAATGTATACTTATAAAATGTGTACATGATGAAAAATTAACTTTATTACAGCAAACATCTTACTAACTTACAAACATCTCAACCTGCAAATTTATTAATTAGACTGTATTTGAAAAATAACTAACAGATATTTATCTTATAAAACTCCCTACCTCATTTCTGTTGCCAACTTCCTCAAAGCTAAAGACAGAAATATATCTTTTTTTTTTTTTTTGGCAAGAATCCATTCTAATACCAAATAGTGCTTAGAGATGTGGATTTCTTGACATTTGTGGCTATAGGCATATTTACTTGTAGCCTCAATTTTGACTTAATTTATTGTCACCTGACAGTTGCCACCACACCCTTAGAAAAGGAGTGGTTAAATGCTAATGTGAAATGTTGGAGATAGTGGAAAGATCGCAGATTTTGGTTCCTTTCTAGTCCTATAGACTCAAAACATATTTCTCTCTATAAATCATATTAGATTTCACATCTCTCAAACTTATGTGATTTTTCTGTTTCCTCATTTGAAAAGTGACGATATGATAACAGTAATAAAAATAAAGTAATAACAAGAAAAATAAAATTACTGTGAAGATTACATTAGACTATCCATCTGCTTGTGTCTGCATGTATGTATATATCTGCCTATTTATCTATCAATCACCTAAAACAATGCATGGATGCCTAGTAGACATACTCAATAAATAATAATAGACTTTATTCATTTTTTAAATACAGTAATTGCTATTCCTTTGAGATAATAGCTGGTTAAAAATAATTCAAATTCCATATGGCTGTCCAGAAAAACACAACAAAATCCAAAAGCCAGTATTCAACAGGAATAGCCCCTTTGACATTAAGTAATAAATATAGGTTATTGATCTATTTTAGGAATGGACCAGTAGTTCCCCTATTTCTTAGAGCAAATTATTGCACTGTCCATTATTTATTATAGAGAAATCTTGGAAAACTTACGTTTACCTTTTGCAATGTAAGATGGAATTTAAAAAGCTACTAATACTTATGCCTACTGATCTCCAAGAATCTGTGGGTTTAAATAAAAGAGATTGGCATCCTTGATTGGTAGTTAAAATGTGTTCAGTTTCAGAATATTATGAGAAACATGTTCAAAACCATTTTGAGCTGATAAATATGATAGAACCAAAAGTCAGGAGGACACAATAGACCAGCCAAAGGCAAGTAGTAAAAAAGGTGGAAGGGAAACCCAAGTTAGTTGTTTAAGTGAAGAATATATGTGAATGAAATTTGTAAACTAATTCCAAATATGTAGACCATCCCAAGGATAATAAAATATACTACTGAACATAACATTTAATTTTATACAAATTATTAAAGAGCTACATTTTATACTCATAATACTTATGAGAAATTATTTCTTTTTATACTCATGATAACTATAAGTACTTATTATGCTGTTATTTATCAAAACCATGTCATGACAGCATATTCTAAGTGGCAATTCAAAAGTGAGAGTAGACATATTTTGCTGAGTTCAGACAGATATATTGTCAGAAGTAGGCATGGCCACGAGCAGTGTATTAGGGATGGACAAAAGAAGATGGGGTGCTTGGGTGGCTTAGGTGGTTAAGCATCACACTTCAGCTCAGGTCATGATCTCATGGTTCCTGAGTTCGAGCCCTGCATCAGGCTGTGTGCTGATAGCTTGGAGCCTGGAGCCTGCTTTGGATTCTGTGTCTCCCTCTCTCTCTCTGCCCCTCCCCCACTTGAGCTCTGTCTCTCTGCCTCTCTCTCTTTCAAAAATAAATGTTAAAAAAAGAAAGAAAAAAAGAAAACATATTCACCAGAGAAATAAAAGTCATAGAAAGTCAATATAGCAAAGGCAGCAAGTGCATGAAAATTACCTACCAGTTGCCTGTAACCAAGACAGTACATTTCTCCTGTGGCAGGTCTGAACCTATACAAGGCAATTGATTTGGTTAACTCTCAAGAGTTTGAGAATCACAAGGGCATAGCATCCAAAAGCTATTATAAAAAATTGTTTGAATCACATTGTCTTTAAGATTTTATCAATGTTCTGGGTGCCAGACAAGGACCTTAGATTGTCTATAATATTCAAGCGGCTACCTGGGCAGTTGCGTTCTCTCCTCCAGACACAAGCGCCTCCAGGTAATGAAATTAAAATCAGAATTTTCTTCTGTATTGGTTCCATTTTCATTCTGAACCATAAACTGATTCTGTTATGCCATTAAACAGTGCCTTTTCCTATGAGTAGTAGTCCCACAAACACTTCCCTTGATATGCACTTAAGAAGAGAAAAGTATAAAGAAACTAATATTGTTTACTATGTAAGTAATGTATATAACTTTATAAAGTCCACCTTATTTATAACTTAGGTCTATAAGTCAAGAGATAGGATATGGAAAAATGAGAGAGAACCAAAATCCATGAATGTGCAGAAAAATTTTATTAAATTACTATCCAGAAAATAAAACATTTTGCTATTTCTTCATTTTTTGTATGTTACCAGAACAATCTTGTGATATAACTCATTATATGATGACCCTAAAGTCATTTAAAATAAAAGCCCCTGATCATTAGAAAGAATACATACAGCCTGTTGAAATAGATGTATCTCCGAAGTCGATTTCTGTTAGCATACCAGAATTTTTGACTGTGCAAACAGACAATCAGACTTCCTTATGTAAGCATGTTAGTTTTTAAAACTGAGTATTATTATGATTTAATTTTTTGATATCAATGGGAAAAACATCTCTGCATATTAGACTGTGATGTATTCAATTTATCTGTTTCTGAGACATCTTGTAAGAATTCAAAAGTGACTTTCATGGAGCTTAGGTGTCCTTTACTGAGGGATTCATTTTCTGTCTTTAGATGCAAACACAAATGTATTTTATTTAAGTTCTAAAATGATTTTGGATGTGGCCAGAAAAAAATTAGACTTCAGTTTGATACTCCTTATATGCTTTAAAATGTATTAAACTGTAAAACCTCCAGTGCGGTTTGATAACAATTGACATGAATATTTATGTCCATTTACAAGGATTCACTGACAAAGTCCAGGAAAAGTTAATGCAATAACATGCATAACATGCATCTAAGATATAGTTTGACTAAAATTGCATAATATTTTATTTTCTTTCTTTCTTTCCTTCTTTCTTTCCCTTTTCCTTCCTTCCTTCCTTCCTTCCTTCCTTCCTTCCTTCCTTCCTTTCTCTCTCTCTCTTGCTTTCTTTCTTTTATCTTTTTATACTTGCTTTTAGATGCAATTTGGGCTAAAACATCTAGGTACTACTTTTGATCTGACCTAACAAATTTCTAAAATAGGCTATGTATGATACCCTCAAAAGGGTCGAATCAGATTTCTAATAATCTGTCACAGACAGATTTGATTAAAAGGTTTAAATTCACTTTTGAGGAGATCTTTAGAAAATAATAAGCCTTAATCACATGAGTTTTACACTCTTAAACTTTTACAATAAATAGTAGTAATTGCTCTGTATTGCCCGCAACATAAAATTATGTTTCTGTCATCAACTAATGGCTTTAGTGAACTCTGTTAAATTCAACCATAACAGAGAAAGTATTTAATGTTTTATCTGTAATTTAAACTAATCTTTTTTCCTTTAATATTTCTCTAAACAGAGAAGCATGGAGAAGGTCCTATAATACTTCAATGAATGTATGTCTATCTGCCTATTTATAACTTCTAAATGTGCCAGCCAAAACTAACAAGTATGTGCAGAAAAATTAAAAAAAAAAAAAACCTGTTTGTCATATACTCAAATTCTGATCTGAAGCAGGTGTCACTTCTCTATTTCTTGTTAGTTCATTTTCCAGGATTTCTTTTGAGGATCCATCATAGAATTCTAAGTGTTGTGTCCACTGGGATTTACACCACTTGTTCAATCTATTTATACCGAGTTAATTAAGTGATAATCCCAAAGTATCAGAGGACATAGGAAGCAATAAATGCCTGCTTCTCTCACAGACATGCCAAGACCACATGGTGAGGAGTCACAGGATGAAAGACTGTTTTATTACCTAATGTCATATTCTTCCGTATAAGGAATATTGCTATTAAACAATCTGTTCTCTTATTTTTAGAGGTTTTATGTCTTTCATTTGATAAATATTCTTTTGACAACTGATGTGTGCTTCTGAAAGAGATTCAAACCAAACACATGCATCCCTAAAATTTTACAATTTAAGTCAGGCATTGGTCCCTATAAACAAACTTGGTCAATTCCATTGCCAAAATAAATGAAAATATAGCTTAATTTTCTAGTTGTTAAATGATTTCCATGAATAGACAGAGAAAAACCTCCAAGATATTATTACTTTTAACACCACATTGATCCCACATGTACATGCAAACACACACACACACACACACACACACACACACACACACACAGAAACAGAAATTATCTATTTGCTAGTTTAAGATACCTGCTTGCCTGTTTAAATGTTTATTAATTTTATCTTTTTGTTGAATAACCAAGAAGTAAATTTCATTGTTGTATTAGCACTAAAGGTAATTGTGAGAGATAAGAATATCTGAATGTATTTATGTCTTAGAAATCCCATGAGTGCTTTTCAGCTATAAACTAGATATAAAACTATTTCCAACAATTTTTTTTGTAATGTAAAAGATCAGCCAACCTAGAAAGCTCACTATTACCTTGAGAGTCTTCTAGTCTCCTGATGAAATAATGAATTAGGATAAAGTCCATTAAAAGGTAACCACAAAGTAATCCTTTTTTAGAGATGAAGAACTCTCTTTGCACCAATGTAAAATATTGATAATAAAAAAATTAAAGAGCTTAAATGAAACCTACAAGTTTATAAGTGTGCGAAATTGGGAAACTTGGGAATGATTTAAGTTCTGGTTCTGTTATGACCAATTAGCTTCAAAAATAAACATTTAACTACTTCAGGCATAATTTTTTTGCTTTATTAAATGTGCATGGGGCAGGATTGAGTTAGATTAGCTCTTAGATCTTTTTGTTCTAAAATTACATTGTCTGAAGTTTGGAATTCTGAAAAAAAATCAGTATCAGGGTTATGATTACCTGGGAAAAATATGCCTTAAGAGATGGCTATTAAAATAAAGCTCTGATTATGTATGCAAAAAGAAAACTAGAAATCACCCAATGAAACCATGAATATTAGGTTATTTGGTTATAGATGACTAACTGGTTGTGTCCATTTTGATTCATATAAACTGACCAGAAGCCTCTGGAGCAACATTATGTAATGAGAATTTTAGGAATGGAATGTAAGCACAATGTGTTAATATCATGTCCCTGTTATTATTGTTAGTCTTAGGTGGTAAACTTCAGTAAAACAAAGCTATTTTTACCACAAATAATAAAATACTACACTAAAATATTACCAAATAAATGCTTCTGTTAATTATAAAATAATGCTTAAATATGTTTTCTTGAATTAGGCAATTTGCTGATTTCATTACAGGCTTTAATCTCACGTTAATAGTGTTTGGAAGATGAGTAATTGATATAGAAATGTATTGAGTATAAATGCACACTGTTAAAAGAGAAACAACAAACCTCAAATGGAGTCATTTGCCCATGCAACAGCAAACCAAGAATTAATTATAGTTTCAACCTATCCCAGGAAGGTGACTTTTTAACAGTCAACCTGAAATGTCCTGATCAACACCAGTGAGGTAATCTGTTAGGAAAAAACCCTGCTGTTCCCCTCCTCATAAAAGAAACTGTCCTAGCCTGAAGCAATCCTTTCTTCTTTTTTGTTAATAACCTCAGCCCCCCACCTTCTTATAAAAACCTTCCATTTTGTATAGCTCCTTGGAATGTCTCTACTTGCTAGATGGGATTCTGTCCAATTCATGAATCGCGTAATAAAGCCAATTAGATCTTCAAATTTACACTCAGTTAAATTTTGTTTTTTTAACAACACTAATTTCATTGTTAAAGTGTCTTTGGGTTTCTCCTCATCAGAATGCAAACTCCATGAAAGGATAGTTTCTGTTTTTATTTTTTTTTCTATATTGGTCTTGCTGTATTGCATGTATACTAAGTATGTTCTACAGTGCCTGCTACAGAGCAGATGCCTACTTAATATTTAATGGATAAAGTATTCTCCTTAAGAATATTGCAAATTGTTAAAAAACAGAATATTGCTATTTGTTTTTCTATACTTAAACATTTTAGAGTATGCAATTAGAGGAAATGAAATGACTAGAAGACATTTTTTCAGAAAAAAAAACATAAAAATGAAATTGATTCCATGATTCAAAGATATCATAGCATATTGTATGATTGGATATTGTGTAAAATATATGTATCCAAAGATTATGAAGACAATTTTTGTTGTCATTTTAATTGATATTACTTATTTGCTCAATAGTTATAGTGATAGAAATAATGAATTCCATTATATTATTATTATACAATGCTTTCATATACCATAAATAGTTTGATTTTATTTTTACCACATCTCTCTGAACCAGGCTGGATGTGTGCCTACACTTTAGCATGAAAAAATAGGAGTGATGCTGTTAATGTCTAGTAAGTAAAGAGACAGCTGGAATTGGGGTCTTCTGAATTCAATTTTGGCATTATTTACATATTAAATAAACTACATGACCATAGAATTGCATTGCATTAATGAAATCTCTCCTCCCTGTCTCCAGACTAAACTAATAGCTCCAGCATGGGGTTGTATGACATTTTCTGAATGATGACGTAACAGATATATTGGACTGAAAACAATGGATGAATTTCTGGCTTCTGAATCTCAAAACAGATTTTGGAAACCTATGGCCAAAAGTGTACCATGACAAGAAATAATTAGTGTTCCAAGAGCTATGTCTAGAAAAGACTAGCTGATCTAGAAAAAGAGGTGATCAGGAGAAAAGCAGGATTGAGTACTGGTGCCTATATTAATTGTCATATATTATTCTATGTATAACTAAATAAAAATAGATTATAAAACATTTTTTAGAATAAGACCACATTTGCATTTTCAATAATAAATGAATAGGCTTCCATTATCCACTCCAGGATGTAGAGAAGAGGAAGGAGAACACTTTTTCTTCTTACAATAAGAGATCTGCATGTTAAAATTTGTGTCATTATTCCAAATTTACATGTAAGGAAATAAAAGTTTAGATAGTGTGAGGCTTGTTCAAGGTAGTCCAAGTGTCACATAGAAAATCATTTAATAAATATTTATTTTAACATACTACTTCTGATTCAGAAATAATAATAATGAATTAGTAATGGTATATATATGAACTTTGTGGCTCCTATAAACTCTCAAATTCAAGAATGCCCAATCTTAACTTTGTACACTGTGGTTCACACATCTAAAAATAATCCATTTATGTTTGAATTTTCTTTTTTATTCTTGCTCTTTTTTGAGAGGGGTGGGGCAGAGATCGTGAGCTAGGGAAGAGCAGAAGGAGAGGGAGAGAGAGAATCCCAAGCAGGCTCTGCACAGTGCAGAACCCAACACCAGGCTTGGTCTCACCACCTTGAGATCATGACCTGAGTTGAAATCAAGAGTCGGTCACTTAACCAACTGAGTCACCCAGGCGCCCCTCTATTTGAATTATCAATTAATTTGCTAAGATTAAAACACACTGTAAGTAAGCATCATGATTTCTTGCAACAAATAAAGAAAATGGTAAATAGAAATATACTAGTGACTTAAATCCAGAATCAACAAGCATTGTAGATTTCTCTGTCCATATGTTTATTTGCCTAAGAATTTTCTATTCATATAAGCACGGTTCTTTTTACTCCTGCAATTTTCCCTTTCTCCTGCACTATTGAAAACAACAGTATTCACATGATAACTTAATAAAAGAAAAGCATCGACAGCTCTTCTAAAGTTATTTTCTACTAATTACAACACCTGGATCATTCTGGAGTTGATATTTTTTCCTGTTCTTTATTTTGTCTATGGGGTGACCTTTCCTATTTCTTCACATTTAATATTTTCTTTTTCTTTAATTTTATGCTGGACATAGTGGATTGTATTGTGGGATTTGGGTTTCCCTCTTTAAAGGGCGTTGCATTTGTTTTGTCAGGCATTTAAATTACTTGCCTATACTTCAGTTCTGTTAAGTTGGATCTTAGTTTGTGTTAGGGAGATTATATTTCTGTTTTGTACTTAGTATTAGGGTTTGCCACTTAACCCCCTGGTGTGGTCTTTACTTCTAAGTCAGGGCATTATCTATCCAGTGAATGTTCACTGTGCTTGTGCCAGTAGGGAGAGTGTGATTGTTCCATTCTGACTGGTCTGGGATTCAAATGTCTATCTGAAATGAACTACTGAGCCCTCATCTAAGGACTCATGATGATTCCCAATAGAGCCTTATGAGCTCCCCTCTGACAGCTCTCTCGTCAGATACCCAAGGCTATACATGTTCGCTGCTCTAGAAGCCCAGAAATCAGATATCTTCCTCCTCAACTCAGCCATATTACCTATCATTTGCCTTCCTATTTTGCAGCACAGAAATGTCTCCAGGCAGAAAGTTGGGGTCACCATGGCACAATCATCGGGCTCAACTTGTGCATTATCCTTCTTTCTACAATCACAGTCCTCCTTTGCATCTTGTCCCATACCTGGAATCTTATGTCTCATACATTTTACCCTATCTTATAGTAGTGTTCAGGAAGAGATCAAGTCTGGTATCACTTATTATATCATGACTGGAAACAGGGGGTCCCATCACAGTAACATGTAACAAACACAAATTAGGTTGTGTCTTTTTCTTGATTAAATATTTCATTGAGTGTCTATTGTACTTAGATTAAATCCATAGTGTACCAATGGCTATTAGGCTCTGCATAGTTTACCTTCTTCCTCCTTTATAATATCATCCAATGAAAATCTTCTTGCTTACTTTACTTCAGAAGCACTGATTTCTTTCAGGCCTTAAACACACTCATCTGCTCACTGTTTCAACACCTTCATAAGGGTTGTTCCATCTGCTTTAGATGATTTTCCCTGACTCTTTGTCTACTAAATATACCTTCAATTTTCAATTAAAATGCCATTTCCCTTTAGGAGCCTTTCCTGACCACCTATATAAGTATATTTCTTTCTCTCATAAGGAATTTCTATTCCTTTGTAATCCTCACTGCTATGTTGTCCAAAAATTTACCTGGGTGTTTATCAGTAGGTAATATCCACTTAGAGTATTAGTTAGGGTTCTTTGGAGAAAGAGGACCAATAATGTGTGTGTGTGTGTGTCTGTCTGTCTGTCTGTCCGTGTGAGGGTATGTGTGTTATAAGGAGTGTTATAAGGAAGTGGATTACATGATTAGGGAAGATAAAAAGTCCCAAGATTGGTAGTCACCATACAGGAAGCCTGGGAGAGTTAAGCCAGAATGCCTTAAAACTAGGAGAGCCTATGATGTAAGTTACAGTCCAAGTCCAAAGGCAGAAGTATGATGTCCAAGCTCAAAGACAGCCAGTTAGAGGGAGCAAGTTTTCCCTTACTCCTCCTTTTTTGTTGTATTCATGCCTTAAGTGGATTGGATGAGACCCACTCATAGTAAGAGCAATCTGATTTACTCAATTTATTGATTCAAATGTTAATATCACCCAGAAACACCTTCAAAGCACACTCAGAATAATATTTAATCAAATATCTGGTTGCCATGTATCCAATCAAGTTGATGCACAAAATTAACCATCTCACTCAGTAAATGTTTATCAGATAAATGAGAGAAGTTGTAAAGAATGCAGGGAGTTAGTGGCATAAAAAGGAGGGAAGAGAATTCTGTACAAATGAAATTACATGCAACTGCATGGACACATGTTGAAGAGCTTGATGTGTTAAGGAAATGCAGGAAGCCAAGGGGCTTAGACTGAAGGAATCACATGGAGAGTATTATATGATTAATTCTAAGAAGCTAAAAAGGGACCAGATTATGTAGGACACCATACGATCTTGTTATGCAAAATGTGGTTCTCAAACCATCAGTACTGGCATCCCTTAGGATCTTATTAAAATGTATACCCAGAAGTGGGACCCTAAATCCATTTAATCAGAATCTTTGTTTTAATAAGATCCCAATATGAGACATATCTCAGACATGTAATTTTGATGGACATTATATATTGGTGAGGATAACTCAAGGGCATCTCCCAGATTATCTGCCTTGATTAAAAGAGTTAGTAAAGGGACTTTGTACTTAGCACTAGAGAAAAGACAAATTTGGCAGATGTATATGAGAGAGTATGTATATTCTTTGTGTAAATACCAATTTCTAGAGAGAGAGAAAAAGAGAGAGAGAGAAAGTGAGAAGAGAGAGAGAGAATGTGTGTATGTTTGAAAACAACCTCGGGTTTCCAGGTTTGCCTTGCTATGTGTCTGAATTGGCTGTGAGATATTTGAGTAGTGATGTCAGGTATGTAGGATACAAAGGCCTAGAACTCGGGAAAGATATCTCTGTTGCATTAATAGAGAAATAAACAAGGAGCATGTAAATAAGAAGAATATCAAATAGTTTAAGTAAACATTAATGAGAATCTAAAACTATGACTTAGAGGTAAGAATTTTATTCATGTTTTTCTATTCTTTTTAGTTTTTATTTTAATTCCAGTTAGTTAACATAAAGTGTTCTATTAGTTTCAGGTATAAAATATAGCAATTTAACACTTCCATACATCACCCGCTGCTCATCAGAAATATACTACTTAATCCCCATCACCTATTTTACCAATCCCCCAACCCACTTCCCCTGCGGTAAACATCAGTTGGTTCTCTAATGTTAAAGGTCGGTTTCTTAGGTAACTTCTCTCTCTCTTTTATACATTTGCTCATTTGTTTTGTTTCTTAAATTCCACATATGAAATTAAATCATAGTTTTTGTCTTACTTTGATATATTTTTCGTAAAATAATACTCTCTATTACTACCTGTATTGTTTCAAATGGCAAGATTTTTTGTGGCTGAGTAATATTCCTTCCTATACATATATACCACATCTTCATTATACATTTAACAATCAATGGACACTTGTGCAGTTTCCATAAAAGTTTGGCTATTATTAGTTAATGTTGGTATAAACACTGGGGTGCATGTATCCCAGTGTTATTTTGAATTAATATTTTTAATCATTTAAATTTTAATTAAAATAAAATAATTTGATTTAATTATTTTTAAATTATTTAAATATTAATTAATTTGAATTAATATTTATATATTCTTTGTGTAAATACCAATTTCTAGAAAGGGCTCTGAACAGCAAATACCAGGGACAAACTCTCACTGTAGCACAGCCCTAACCTTAACCTAAACTTTTACCATACCTTAACCCTAACCCTAACACTAATGTTAATGCTAAGTCTGATCCTCCAGAGATGTCTCTGAACTGCAGGCACACACCCTAACCCTAACCCTAACCCTAATGGCTAACTACTAACCCCTAACCATAGCCCTAACCCTAATCTCAACATAAGTCTGGGGTTTTATTATCTGGAGAGATCTCTGAACTGTGAAATACGAGGCACATACCCTAGCCTTAATCCTAACCCTCACCCTATATCTGAAAATGTGGTTTCCTGAACACATGATAAGAAAGGCTGATAAGTGCCTAGTTATCCTGGAGAATATCTCAAACATTTAAGAATTCATAGTATTTCGGAAAATGAGTGTGAAGGTAGAGATAGAAGAACCAATTGAATAGCTATTTAAATAGTGTTTAAAGCCCCGAATCCCTTCCTTGACTCAGCTCAGTAAATGGCTGCCAAGTATATCCTCGTCCCAGCAGAAGTGTGGGGTTTTAAAGAAATGAAATTTTTAAAATAAAAATTTAAGAGACTGAACTATAGAAAACATAAAACTAATTCAATATAGGGAGAAGGGTAGAGAGAGTGATCAAAGATGACTTTAAAATTTCCACCGCATAAGGATGTGCTAACAGAGATAAGTGTAGGAAGACATTTAAGTTAGGTGTATACGTAATTTACTCTGGAAATAGTGAGTTTGGAGCAATAATAACAAGATATTCACGTGAAGGGGTAAAGAGGTATATATGTATATACACACAAATATACAAATATACGTGTGTGTGTGTGTGTGTGTGTTTAAAAGTGGACCTCAGAATACTAAATCTGGAATTAAATATTTGGAAGCAATGTGCATAAAGAAAAGAGTTGACTTATTGATCTAGAGCTTTACTTTTTATGGCTTGGTTAAATTGCATATGTACTCAATGGAATGGGTTCACTAAAGGGAAGGCCCCACCTCATAGAGCTGGCTGGTTATTGCTCACATGTCACCTGGCCCAGGGAGCACATTGAAAAAACAAACAAAAGTACAGTTTGACATCCATATAAAGGAGTAAGATAAGATATCAATCTGAGTGGTTGAAGATTCTTGTGTGTGTGTGTGTGTGTGTGTGTGTTCCTAATGGAAAAATCTCTACAATTTTGAAGGAGCAAGGAATGATCTGATACAGTGATTTTGACTCAAATTGCCTGAGAAAGAGGAAGAAACATCAATGTGGCATGACCCTACATCTGGTGATAGCCTGGATGAACATTAAGATCAGGATTAGCACCGGGGTAAAGAAAGGATGGTAGTTATTCAGACAACCTCTGCATAGCCAGTTAAAATAGTGAAACAAATTCTCATTGGTTGGAAATGTGTTTCTTCTGAGTCCTCAAAGGACGGTCCAGGCCACACAAACTTATATGCAGCTGCCTGTGCCCCATAGTCCAACTTCCGTAAAATCAAGCAATCCAAAAACTGGTTAAAGCTTGGATCACTACAGGTTATCTATATCCTGACTCTGAGTTACTTATGTCCATTCTGATTGGTAAGTGCTCATAGAAAATGGGCTATTTGGCCCTTGCCCTGAAGTCACCCAGTTCAGGGAGCCCAGGGAAGAGATGATAAGCTGACAAGGCATCAAATATGAATAATGCCAATTAATGAAATTGGGAGGTACTGATTAAACTACAGAACACCCAACCCTTTCAGCTATCAACACTATTAAATATATTAATAATATGATACCCAACATTAGGCCATGCCCTAAATATGTGTTAGCTCATTTGAGTGCTACAATTACTCCATTATAGTGAGAACTAAGATTTTATAAATGATAAACTGAGGTATATTGAGATTAAAAGACTTAAATGCCATGTTTTTGACTTGAACCCCAATAGCCAGCAACAAAGCTTCCCACTTATAATTGTACCAATATTTCTATTCTCATCTGGAGGATGTTTCAACTCATGTATATATACTTTCAAATAAGTGAATTGTGTGAATAGAATGAATATATTAAATATTAGGTATAATCATAAGAAACAGAAAAAAGGTAGATTTGATTATTGCTAATTCACAAAAAAAATGAGGCATGATCCACCACCATGAAAAATTATCATCGATGATGGGCGTGAAGGAGACTAGTTTGGAAAAAGCTACAGTTAATCCATAATATGTGAAGAAGAAACAATGAAGAGACTCATTTTAAATTGTTATAGGCTTTTCATATGAAGACAGGAGGTCATCTGAAAAGGGAATAAATGGCTCCAAGAGGAATTGGAAAATTTCAGAAGTAGTACTGAAGTGAATGGTGTGGAAAATTTTCAAATCTTTCATTGTGTGCCAGCCACCTGCCTTTATGAAGGGATTCTGAAAAAGCAAACAGGAGAGGAGTGCTTCCTCTTCTTATGGACTCTAAGTTGGGAACTTGTTATGGGGAGTATTTTGTGCACAATTCTTAGTTTCAAGAATAAAGAATTTCCAAATATATGAGATAGAACAAAAGCTTACAAATAAACCATAACGATACCCAGTTAAAGCAAATATTTAATCTGATATTTTCCCCTCCAAAAGCTTTGTTAAAGCCAAATCGCTGATGCTGTTTATGCCTTCAGTACCAGAGTGGAGTATTCAGTTATTTTCTCAACAAATAGCACCTTATACATTAAACTACTTATCCATTCTCACAGCCCAAATGTACCTCTATGAATACATCATAAGGTTTCCTATGTTCATTTTAAGGAAGAAAATGTTGTAGGCTGGATTAAGTAGGATATGAATGAGCAAGCAGAATAAACCAGTAAAATTTAATTAAGCAATTTAGCACTCCATAAAAGCAGCAACACATAAAAGTGGAGTGTAAACGACAGAGGGGCGGTGCACTACAATTCCAATGTTCTAAGAACCTAGAAAGGGGCTCAGAGTGCAGAAAATAGCCATGCCTCTTCTACAGGTGGTACATTTAAGCACAAATAGTAATTGAAGCAGCCTTTACAAATGGACATTCTGTCCACTTTATTCTTTACTTTTGCCTTGTGGACGTGGAGGAAAAGAATAGGCATAGAAGGTACTTCATAAACAACAAATTGATTGTAAGACATATACTCTTAACATTTGCTGTAACCAGACAGGAAAACAATTTATTCATTCATAGTCCAATTTTCAAAACCTCATCTCTGCTGTTTACAACTGTTAACTAATTCCACTCAAAAAAATTAGGAGTTCAGATGTGAAAAATACAAGGCATCTCTGCCTTAAAAGGGCTTAAAGGATAAACAGCATCCTTTGCTTCATTTCAGTAGTCTGACTTGTATTTTCCTATTTCAGGATTATTGTGATACTATATCTCTTTTAAATCAAACCTGATTATGGGGCGCCTGGGTGGCTCAGCTGGTTAAGCATCCCACTTCAGCTCAGGTCATGATCTCGCGGTCGGTGAGTTGAGCCCCAAGTGAGGCTCTGTGCTGACAGTTTGCTCAGAGCCCGAAGCCTGTTCCGAATTCTGTCTCCCTTTCTCTGTGCCCCTTCCCTGCTAGCACTCTGTCTCTGTCTCCCTCAAAAATAAATAAACATTAAAAAAAGAAAAAAAAAACCTGATAAGGCCTGTAACCTGGCCACCTTATTTCCTGTTAGTTCTTAAAGTGTGCCCAGGAATTTCATTCTACTGAAGTTATTTTAAATATTAAACAATTTAAGGGCTCCTGGGTGGCTTAGTCGGTTAAGTGTCTGACTCTTGATTTCTGCTCAGGTCATGATCTCACTGTTTGTGAATTTGAGCCCCACATTGGGCTCTGTGGCAACAGCACAGAGCCTCCTTGGGATTCTCTCTAGCTCTCTCTCTTTCTCTTTCTCAAAATAGATTTAAAAAATTAAAAAAAATTAAATCAAACTTGAATCCTTTAATATTTAACCAGGTACTGGGGCACCTGGGTGGCTCAGACGGTTGGGCAGCTGACTATAGCACAGGTCATGATCTTGTGGTCTGTGAGTTTGAGCCCCGTGTCTGGCTCTGTCCTGAGCGCTCAGAGCCTGGAGCCTGCTTCCAATTCTGTGTGTCTCTCTCTCTTCCCCTTCCCTGCTTGCTCTCAGTCTCTCTCTCTCTCTCTCTCCCTCTCTTTCTCAAAAATAATAAACAATAAAAAAATTAAAAAAAATTTAACCGGTACTTTAATTATCTTAGGCTCTTCTAAATTACAAAATAGTATCTTTTATATACAGTCTTAAGTTACTTGTTTTTATTCCCTCTTATTTTTAATTAAAATGTATATATTATATAATTATATAACATATTATTATTATTATTTTAATATTAGTTTAATTCGTTTCTTTTATCACATATTTTAAAAATTGCTTTAAACATACTTGGAATAAGCCAAGAAATAAGGAATCATGTAGGTAAAGATTGTGGTATTTTAAAATATAGCAATTAACGTCATATTTGGTTTTATTTCCCCACAGAGTGTGGTAGGTTTTTGAAGTGAAGACCATATGCTGTTGTTCCTTCATCTATCTTATAGGTCTCAAATGATCATAAGCACACAGTAAATATTATTCACCTTATTATATGGATCAAGTTTCCCATCTCTCTTTATTAAACATTATGAATTTTAGTCTAATTTATCTTTTTAGTCAATTTTACTTTCTTTTAAATATGGTTTGTTTATATTTTATTTTTAAATAATTTTACACATTCAGAAAAGTTGGAAGAATAGTACAAAGAACTCACAAATCCCCACATTTTCATGCATTTAGATTCCCCAACAGTTAGTATTTTACCATGCTTGCTCCATCACCCTACCCCTCTTACTTGGGAGCTTGTTATACGCACAATCCTCAGCATCCCTGTTTGCTTATTGGTAAAACAAGGACACTCTACCTCTTTTTTTTTTTTTTTTTATAGACACAGAGAGAGAGAGAGCAGGGGAGAGAGGCAGAAGACAGAAAGAGAGAGAGAGAGAGAGAGAGAGAGAATCTTAAGCAGGTTCCACACTCAGCGAGAATTCCTACTTGGGGCTTGATCTCACGACACTGGGATCATGACATAAGCCAAAATCAAGAGTTAGACACTCAACCAACTGAGCCACCCAGGCACCCCAACACCATACCTCTTAACCACAAACAGCCACAATGCAATTATTCAAACTAGAAAATTATACACTACCATCCAGTTTATTCCCTGGTGTTAAATTGTGCCAACTATGCCAATGAGTGTATTTTTCTTCTTTGATTCAGTGTCCTGACTAGGACAGGTTTTCCTGTTTGTTTAGTTCTCTTCAAACTGCTATAGCTCATCAATCTTTCTTCGTGTTTCATGACTTTGACAGCTGTAGAGAATATTCCTTTCATATTTCATATTTCATAGTTCTTTTGCTAAGTGCTTTATGGGAATATACTCTTTAAAAAATCCTGTCATGTTTTCAAATGCAATACCTATGTCTCATCAAATCTCTACCCACCAGCTCTAGCACCATTCATGACTTCTGCCAAAATTAAACACAAAAATAAGAGTTGCTAAATGGTGATTCTTCTACTTCAGTCTTTCCTTCTACATTCATTATTTGGCATTTTACTCTAAGCAGGGCTTTTTCCTCTCTCTTACTTATTTGTATACTCTTTTATTTGTTTTAGAGTAGAGTCCTATTTTATTTGAGTGCTAACTTCTTGTTTTCAATTTTTATTTTAAAGCTATAATTGTCCTCATTTTGGCCAGTGAAAACTGTGTTAAGGCTGGGTGTTGTGCCTTTGTGTTTTTCCTCATCATTCTTTGAGTACTTCTTTACTTTCCGGGCCAATAAGATGTTCCAGACTCTTCTCATTCTTTTCCTATTCCAGACCTAATACAGACATTTTTCCAAGGAGTCCTAGTTTTTGTTGCTGTTGAGGATGATATCTATATACCAAGATTTGGTGTCTAGTGTGTTCATTCTCCTGTAGTGTTACTGCTGCTATGACTTAGTAGACTAAGGAAATGCATGCATGTATGTATGTATGTGTGTGCACGTGCATATGCATGATACACAGAAACATACATATATTTATATTTTTATCAATTTTATATCTTTTTATTTTATAAAAAGCAGCTACACATTATATTTCCAGTTTAATGACTTAGGTTCTTTCTTTCCTTCTCTCTTCCTACATTTTCAAAACCTTTTCTAATAAAGAGAAACTTGGACCCATTATCCTCAATATATTTACTATTTGTTCATTCCTCCTGCATGTACTGATCTCCCAACATGCTATCTGCCTGCTCATCCACTTCCATAGTCACCTACATAGCTGTCCTGCCTCCTTGCCCCTGAAGACAAGGTGGGAAGGAAGAAGGCAAGCTCTGCTATTGTTTTTTAAGGAAAACTCAAGCAGGCTGCTCCTCTATATATTATGTTGTGTCACTTCTTATTTTTCTATGCTCAGAATTTTTTTGTTGATTCATTTGGGAGATACTCGAGTGCCTATCCTGTGTTAAGTATTATTCTAAGCCCAGAGATTTAGCAGTTTTATACACACACACACACACACACACACACACACACACACCTATAATCTGATTTCCTTTGGCAGTTATGGTTGAATCTTGTCTCATGCCTTAGTTGTGTCCTTTCTCAGAGGTAACTACTTTTATGAGTTTGATGTGTAGTATTTCAGATATTTTGTAATATAGTTACAGACACACACATCCACATCACCAATGTATAATGCTATAAATGCAGTTTTCCATGTGTGTTTTTCTTTATGTAGAGACATCATATTCCATGTATAATTCTGAGACATGTGGTCTTTATGTTGTCATTGTTTACATATTTGTAAATGGAGATTCCTCATTTTTAAAACCTCTGCACAATATTTCTATGGAAAATGCTAAAATATATTTATATGTTTACTTGCCATATATAAATATTTTCTGTGAATGACTGTCTTTAATTTTGTCCACTTTCCTAATCTCCCACTTTTATCTTTGTTTTATTGGGTTGTACTAATTCTTTACATATTCTGGAGACAAACCATTTGACTTTTTAGGATTTAATATTTCATGGTGCCGTTAACCAAGTAGATAATAAATTTGATAATGGAATATATCAATATTTTTCTGTTATGAAATCCATTATGTATGCTGTCAATATGTTCCTAGACTTAAAAATATTTAGACATTTAATTCATTTGAAATTTATTTTTATAAGTGGTATGATGTTAAAATCTTATTATATATTTTCCAAAGAATCATTTAAAAAACAAATTATAAATTACAAAATAATGCATCCTTTCTTTATTAAGTTGAAATATTATTTTTATCATTTACTAAATTTTTTTATTGTGTATGTTTATATGTAAGCCACTTTATCAATTTTCTAACATATTTTAATTATCTATTCTTTGTTTTCAACCGCATGACACTATTGTATTTACTTTAGTTTTATAAGATGCTATAATAGGTCAAAGATCAAGTCTACTATCTTTCTTTGTTTAATCACAACTCTCTTGGTTATTTTTACAAATTGTGGTTCCATTTGAATTTTAAAAGCCCATGTCAAATTATATAAAAATATTGTTAGTTTTTTTGAAAACCACTGAATATAGTTGAACTTGAGTGGAACTTCCAGCTTTATATTACTGATTCTTATTATGCATGAACACTGTTTAATTCTTCATTTACTCATTGTATTTTATGGTCTTCAATCATGTTTTCTGGTTATCAGCTTTTACTTTTCATAAAAGTGTTTATACTTCCTATTAGTTTTATTTTTAAGTATTTAAATACAGTTAGCATAATAATGATATTTTTTATGAGATTTTCTATTTGTTAAATAATACTTTAAAGGGAAACTGATTTTTGTAAGATCTTATATCCAACACTTACTGGACTCTCCTATTTGTTCTTTTTTATTTTATTATGAGGATGTGTAAGAAGATTAGATTTTCTGTAATAGTGAATTTTATGTATCATTTGCAAATATTTTCATCCCTCATTTCTCTATCTTGTCTTATGGTATTGGCTAGACCATCCACTATAATGTAAAAGAAAAGTGGTGATAGTTGGCATTCCTTGATTTTGAAGTTTAATGGAGCCACTTTTTGGCTTCACTATTAAGTGTCATATTTACTAATATCTTTCTGACTCAGGGAAGTTTTCCATGATTCCTAATTGGCTCTTGGCATCAATTAATCTAATCATGTAGATTTCCTGCTTTGTACTGCTTATGTAATGAGTTTTACTGATGGATTTTCTAATACTGCATCATTCTTGCATTGTAGGAATAATGCCTTTGTTGTCAAGACTACTTTTTCCTTTGCTATTATATGATTGGAAAGGAAGTATTATCACCTGTTACTTTTGTTCTTTTGTTCTGATTATGTATACAACTGATTAGCAAAACCTTTGATAATTGTCTTTTTAACTGGTTCTCTTTTTCACACACTTTTGTTGTTGTTCTCATTGTTGTTCACTTATTTGTTTTTGTTGTTGTTTGTTTTCCTAAATTTCTTTTCTGGTAGATTTGTATAAACAATCCATGTTTGTTTTTTTCTTTTTTTCCCTTCAAAAATCAGTTTTCAGCTTTCAGCTATAAGCTATAGCTACATGTGATCTGTCTGTTTCTTCCAAGATATTCACATTAAGTGATATGAATTTCTAAAACAAGGTTACACAATATGTATTGGTGGAAAAATTAACATTTTGATCATTTGTTGATTGATGCTTGGGTCTGCCTTTGATTTCATTGTTCTTTACCCAAAGAACAAGTTAATCTTTTTGCAAGATGGCTTAGAAGTGACATTGTCTAACTACAGTTAAAACTACAATAGTCATGATTCTTCCTATTGTAAGAGACTGAATCTCAACTCATAGTAGCTGAAGTTATGAAGTTAATGTATTGACATTACTGGATAAAACAGGATGACTCTACCCCAGTTATGGGTTGAATCAGGGGTAGAAGTCAATATTGTCAGAATTTTTTTCTCTATTTCTGCTCACATCTATTTGGTTTTACATTCAGGAAAGCTCTATTCACATAGTTGCAAAAAGCTTCACCAAGAGTTACATGCTCATATCCTGTAAATTTAAGAACTTTAATAGGTTAAAACAATTATTTCCCAACAGTGCCTGGGGTCTCTCAAGTCCTGGTTTAGGTTACATGTCCTAGCCAAAAATAATTATTGAGGCTGGAGGATGAGATTGTCTCATTGTCTAGATGGGATATATATGTTCATTCCTTTTACTGGAAGCAGAGAGAAGGGGAAGATGTTTGTCAGTCTTATGTGAAATACATGAATAATTTCCCATAGGAAAATGCTCCCTTTTCAGAAGAGGGGAAAATTTAAAAAAAGACAAGACTGATAATACAAATACTTAGCTAACATTGCATGGTTATAACTCGGGTATTGATCTTTGCAATTTATACTCATTAAATCCTCTTAAGAACCCTATAGTGAGCATATTATTTTTTTATTTTGCAATAATATCATGCTTTTTACATTTATATTTTACAGGTATAGAAAATTTAACAAAGATAGCACATAGAATTCCCGTATACCTCACATCTAGTTTAACATCTTACATTTTTATGGAAATTTGCAGAAACTAAGAAACTGCCATGAACACATTACTATTATCTAGACTCTGGCATACGTTAAAGTTCGTTCTTGATGATGTATGGTTTATGGTGTCTGGTTTGTGAGGTACGTGATCTATGGATTTTAAAACATGCATAAAGTCATGTATCTTACACCCAGTATTGTGTAAAACAATCCCTTCATTCTTCTGTGGTCAACTGTTCTTTCCTCTCCCAGCCTCTGGCAATCATTAACCTGTTTTCTACCCTTATACTCTGCCTTTTCCAGAATATCAAACGAATGGAATCATGCCATATGTAGATTTTTGTGTGCCTTATTTCAGTTAGTGAAATGTATTTAATAGCCATGCATGTAGTTGCATGAGTTAATCATTCATTTTTTTTTATCCCGAAATAATATTCCACTGTATGGCTTTTCCACAATTTATCAATTCTCCTATTGAAGGACATCTAGATTGCTTCTAGTTTTGGCTGTTATGGATAAAGCTACACTCAACATTCTCATACAGATTTTCTGTGAATATAAGTTTTCAAACCTCTTGGATAAATACCTAACAGTGTTATTGCTGGATTATATAATAAGCCTTTGTTTCATTTTATAAAAATCTGCCACTCTTTTCTAAAGTTGCTTTACCATTTCATAATCCCATCACCAATGAAAGAGAGTTCTTGTTGCTCCTTATCCTCACCAGCATTTGTTATTGTCAGTTTTTTTTTTGTTTGTTTTCCATTTGAGCCATTCAAATAGATGAGTAGTGTTGCAGCACTTGAGGCACATGGTTGCCACATGGTTTTATTTTGTATTTCCCAATGACAAAAGATTTTGAACATCTTTTCATGTATTTACTTGCCATTTATATATTTTCTTACCATCTGCATGTCTACCCTTTGAGGTAGGTATTAATTTTATTATTGTTAACTCCATTTTACAAATGAGAAATCTGAGAATCAAAGCAATTAATTACTTGTTCTACGGTCCTGTCGCTGGTAACAATAGATTTTCATTACTCTACTTTTAAGCAACGTATTGTGAAAATGAGTAAAGGAAACCTTATTTAAAATTCTTTTTTTTAACGTTTATTTATTTTTGAGACAGAGAGAGACAAAACATGAATGGGGGAGGGTCAGAGAGAGAGAGACACAGAATCCGAAACAGGCTCCAGGCTCTGAGCCGTCAGCACAGAGCCCCACGCGGGGCTCGAACTCACTGACCGCAAGATCATGACCTGAGCCCAAGTTGGCTGCTCAACCGACTGAGCCACCCAGGCGCCCCAGGAAACCTTATTTAAAATGGCTTCAGAAAGTCCTGAAGGGGGCCTTCTCACACACATACCACTGGTTGCAGCCTGTATAATTGGCAGGAAGAAGGAAGTTAAGAATTATTTTGACAAGGGAAGGCATGTTCACATAGAAATTTTATCTCCTGTTTTGAAGAAAAAGAAGGAAGGTCCCTCTCTGCCTCAGCAGCAAGCACTAACCATCACAACTACCAGCCACTGAGAAACTACTGCAGTCTCAAACTGTTATTCTCTAATGAACTTATGTTCAAAACAACCCTCCCCAATTTCCTCCTAAATCCTTATAGAAGCTGCCCTTCTCTCTGTCTCTTCATAAATGTCTGTGGTTTGCCATTGTTCCCATGTTCCAAATCTGCAATCCCTCTACTATTCCTGAATAATCTTCTTTTGCTACTAAAATAACTGGTTATTTTATTTTTAAGGTTCTCACTATTTACAGAAGATAACAACCCAACTACAGAAATACCATCAAACTCTATGGTACATATCACTATATTATACCCATTACATGTCTGACCTCCAAATCTTAACTGAAAGAGACATCACCCAAATTCTTAGATCAGAAAATCACTCCACAAACTGAAAAATAAATCAGATGTAAAAACCTGTGAAACTAAATCTAAATAGTGAAGAACTCTTAGCAACAACCTCAAAGGACTGAGTTAACATAGGTAGCTACTGCTCCTCAAGAAGTTTATGCAACAGGCATTTTCAGTTAAGTTCTGTCCTCTCAGAGACTTTTGAGAAAACTATTAAAATAATGATCTACATTATTAGCTAAATGTTGTGCTTAAGTAGGATAAAATTTGCTTTTAGGTATTTCCTGCCTTGATATTTCCAATCTCAATACTTTGCTTTCTTTTGTTTGTCTGACTCTTTATAATGTGAGATATGGTTGAAGTACAATGTCATATTATGCCAGCAGTTACCCCAAAATGATGAGATGTGATGATACTCCTACTTTTTAAATTTCTTTGTGTGAAATGAGGGAGACCTACACAACCATAGATATACCAATTTTATTTGCAATGTTACATAATTTAAGCGAGGACTCAGATTGGATTGACTATCTCCCATTTGCTTTAGTGCCTTCATGTTATTAAAGTTATGCTCTTGTATGCCTTTTTCTGTTGATTAGATTAAAAGTTCTTTGGGGAAGCCTGGCTGGCTCAGTCAGTTAAGCGTCTAATATTCTTGCAGGAAAAACAGTATTTGACTATTCTGTGTAGTCATATGCTTAAAGATTTATTATTTAATCATAAATCTTAAAACTTCTTATTAAATTTTGTTTAAACCTAAAGTTAACTGGTACACGATATACTTAACTGGATGTTTTTTTGTTTTTGTTTTTGTTTTTTAATTTTTTTTTCAACGTTTATTTATTTTTGGGACAGAGAGAGACAGAGCATGAACGGGGGAGGGGCAGAGAGAGAGGGAGACACAGAATCGGAAATAGGCTCCAGGCTCTGAGCCATCAGCCCAGAGCCCAACGCGGGGCTCGAACTCACGGACCGCGAGATCGTGACCTGGCTGAAGTCGGACGCTTAACCGACTGCGCCACCCAGGCGCCCCCTTAACTGGATGTTTAAATACGCATATTTCATATGTAATAAAGAACCACGTAAATATTTTATAAGATTCAAAAATTTTTTGAGCAAATACTTACCAATCTAAATTACACCTTGATTTTTTTATTAAATTAAATGTATATATTTTGGTCTGTTTACTAAGGCAGAGATATAATTAATAAATATTATTTAATGAAGAAGATTGTGAATACAGTGAGCTTATATTAGAATTATCCTCATTTTATGAAAAAGCGTTCAACTAACCATTTTATAGGAAGACCATGCCATGCATGCCAATTCAAATGTAGCCAAATTATTATATTATTATTTAATATATTTCCTCTCTCACAGTTATGCTACATTGTTAGTGCTGGATTATTTGTTTTGATCAATAGGCTCTTAGAATGAGTAAGTGCAAATGAGGGTCTCTGATATGCATTATCTTAAAAATTATACTAGATATTTCAATAAGCTTACATCAACTTTCTATAAAATTTCTAACTTCATTTTAATCAGCACATAACAACATGTAGTTTAGAATAATGGCTGCCAAGTGCTTTTTAAATATACACGTATATATACATATGTATATGATCCATAGTGGATCATAATCTATTACATCAAATACTGAAACAACATGAAAAATTGATATCTAAAAACATTCATATGCAAACCTCTATTCATTTTTATGATATATAACATACTATAAAATGCGGTCAATGATTTGTTATTTTGGTCAATTGTGTTTACTCTTTCAGGGTTTGTGAAGAGAATTAACTGCCTTATTGCTGTGTTAGATTAGTTTTTCTTTTTGTCTATGATTTTTCTTGAAAATATGTGTCTTGTTCTCATATAATAACCAATGACAAATAAAAAGTTAATAGATACTGGTGAATATCATTTTTTTTCAAACTCTAAATTAGTAACCAGGAGATAACAGATTGCTTGTTCTGTGAAATGTGGTTTAAAAGATTGGCGTGAATGCTGTTTGTTTTTATAGAATTCAAGTGGAGGATACAAAATAACTCCAGATTTGGAAGAAGGATAATGTTAAATAAGTGGTAATGAGATCCAGCCAAACCACAGTTAAATGTCAATTCGATTTGTATGCCAGTAAAAGTAAACAAATATTTAGATCTTGATATATTCTTGCACCTTATCAAAAGTCAGAGATAATGGTTTCCTTCTCTCCACTGAGCAAGATGAACAACTTTGTTTTGAAAAAAAAAATAATGTTTATTTATTTTAGAGAGAAAGAGAGAGAGAGACAAGAGTGCGAGCAGGGGAGGGGCAAAGAGAGGGAGACACAGAATCTGAAGCAGCTCCAAGCTGTGAGCTGTCAGTACAGAACCTTAAGCTGTCAGTACAGAGCCTGGAGCAGGCCTCGAACTCACGGAGTTCGAGATCATAACCTGAGCAAACGTCAGACACTTAACCGACTGAGCCACCCAGGCACCCCGACAACTTTAACATATATGTGACACTAAAGAGTTTTTTCTTTTTAAATAGAAGACTCAGAAAATTAATCTGAGGTATAAAAATGGGGGAGGAACCACAGAATACTTAAAGAACAGGTGATGCAGTGTCTTAATGCCGTGGGGGCATAAAAGATGATGGTATATGATTAACACATAGTTTCACCAACAAAAGGGTGTCATTTGCATAGAGGTTTTATGGGACTGCATGTGTATACATAGGGAGAACAGATGGTCCTGGGAGGTAGACAGGTAGGACAAGCTTTTAGCTTGTTCACATTGAGTATCACATTCAAGTGCAAATTTGAATAAGGTTCATACAAATTATATACCTGCATCAATCCATTATTTACTAGTCAATTTACCTGGTCAAGCCATGAAATCTTCAACCTTATTATTCAGATAACATTTACCACAAAAATCAAGTATGATAATTAAATAGAACAATAAATATAAAATACCTTGAACACTGGGCACCACTTAGTGAGTATTTGGTAATTTTGCATCTCTTTTTTCCCTACTCTTCCCTGATTTTATTTTCCTTTGTGTGAGGCTGGTGGTCAAAATGTCAACATATTATTAGACACCTGGGTGGCTAAGCGTCTGGCTCTTGGTTTTGGCTCAAGAGGCCCATGTTGGACTCTGTAATGACAGCATGGAGCCTGCTTGGGACTCTGTCTCTCCCTCTCTCTCTCTGCTTTTCCCATGCTCTCTCTCTCTTTCTTAAAATAAATACATGAAATTTAAAACAGTCAAAATGTTAGAATAAGATTTTGTGATTTTATTTAAATATTTTAAGATTTTATTTAAGTAATCATTACCATAGATTCCATTATTATGGGAGAATGTTATTTTACACAGTGGAAAACCAGGCCAGAGAGATTAAATGATTTTAGAGATGACAGCTCCATTATGTCAAAACTAGATTAAAGTCCAATATTTATCATTATATTCTTTACAATTTGCCTTCAGATTTGTTAGGTTAAATTACACATACAATAGCTAATGTACTAAACACTAACATGAAAATGTGCTCAATATCAATATAATTTATCACCAGGTTCCTTTAAAGTAGAATCACATTTTTATTTATATGGGAGCCACGAATAGAAAAGACTCTACCGTATTTCAAAGTTATTTTTCTCAATTAATTTGATATATTTTAGTTGTAAAAGTCTATCAAGATCCATTAAAATTAAATCTAAAAATTAAAATATCTGATAGGCAAATAAGATTTCATATTGATATTATAATAGCATAATAATGATCAGAGTAGATGGAATTAGCCTTCCCATTAAAAAAAAAATGTTTATTTATTTAGTTTGAGAGAGAGATGGTGTAGGAAGGGTCAGAGAGAGAGGGAAAGAGAGAATCCCAAGCAGGCTCATACTCGGTGCAAAGCCTGATGCAGGGCTAAATCCCATGACCTTGAGATCATGAGCTGAGCTAAGATCAAGAGTTCGACACTTAACTGACTGAGCCACCCAGGCACCCCTAGCCTTCCCATTTTTATTGTGAAATTTTTATTTTTGTCCAAAATCTGTCAAAAAAAATCCATAAAGGTAAGTGATCATTTTTGTTTGCCCATTTTCTAACATGGCATTTTATCAGTAAGAAATTTTTGCAGCAAAACACATTCGAAAGAGGAAAGGAATGGGCAGAGGAGAAGGAAGGAAAAGAGAAACAAGGAAAGAAAAGTAGATACACAGGGGTGCCTGGGTGGCTCAGTCAGTTGAGCATCCAATTTTGGTTCGGGTCACGATCTCATGGTTTGTGAGTTTGAGCCCTGCGTCGGGCTTGTGCTGACAGCTCGGGGCCTGGAGCCTGCTTCGGATTCCGTGTCTCCTTCTCTCTTTGCTCCTTCCCTTCTCACACGCTGTCTCTCTCTCAAAAATAAATAAAGATTTTAAAAAGTTAAAATAAAAAAGAAAGTAGATGCATAAACCTCATTCTGAAAGATAGTGAAGTATAGCAGCTAAAGTATATTTTAGTATAGAATAGTCACTAAATACTGCAGAACAAATAGGGTGACAAACTTATAAATACTCAAAATAGAGCTAATTATTTTTTTTTCCTTTATACACAGGACAGAACAATGAAAGCAATGTCAGTGTGGCCAGAATTAGGAGTCAAAAATGAATGTATGGATAAGTGAACACAGATTCGTGTTTCAGGAAAAAAAAATTTTAAGAGGAATTAGAATACATGGACTAAACGAAAGGGAAAACTTGAATAGAGTTGCATACCTAGTAGAGACGGTATGGTTGGCTTGGACATGTGACGTACTTTCTCTAGTCATTGGTCACTGCATTTGTAGATATTCTGTAGGTCATCAGAACTCACAGGGGTGGACTTTCCTACAGTGTATCTAAGCCCCTCTCAGTCATTGGTGTAACAGGAGTGATGGTGCTTTGTGAGCTCTGTGGGTTCAATGAAAAATTAATATGTGTGTGAATTAACGGAGAAGCAAATGCAAAACATGCCTATCATCTTATGGGATATAATTTTTTTATCAGATGTAACCAAATAATCCCCATATTAGATAATAATAATTGATTTTATACAGTTCCGTTACACATAATTATATAAAAGAACATTTATTTATAGCAATATAAAGACTATTCCTTAATATAAGTGAGTATTCAACAAAAAGTATATGTTAGAAATATAGAAGGTACATATCAGTATAGAATTCCTAGAAATATTATAAACTCTAAAAATATTCCCCAGATGCATATTTTGTCAATTTACCATAGTGCTTTTTTTCTTTCAATGCTTGTAATTCTGATATGTCTGAATGACAGAAACTAAATTATAATTTGGGAGGCATATAGTTAGAAGGAGAACAAGGTAATTTTTAATTATGTTAAAAGTTTTAATCAGTGTTAAAAATCTTGTTCTCTTTGAATAAGCTGTGTCATACTCTGTGTAATGAGGACTGCCTAGAATCTTGAAAGTTGGAGGAACACTCTTCAAAATACTTAGGTCTCATTGATCGTGATTTTGTTATAAGAATAACAAACTTTTTAATGGAAATTTAGGAAGATTAACACTTAGTTTATTGGTGTGAGTTCTTCTGGAATAGTTGAAGAAAAGCCCAAGATAAAAGATAAGTGGTACAAGAACATTTGACTTCTTTCCCAACTCTTACATAATAGCCTCCTGGTAGAATGTATTACTGGCGGGTCTCCTCCAAAGAAAACAAGAAATGAGAAAAATATCACATGAATAAGCCACTTATGTAGCAACTGACAGCATCTTTGGTTTTGTTGAGTTTTTCTTTATAGCTAATCAAATTAGGAATATTTAGCAGGTGTGTTTATGTGTATATGTGTGTGTGTGTAAATGTGTGAATGGATGCATGTAGTCTCTTCCTAGGAGAATAACAATCCTTGGAAAATTGTGACATTGAGTCAGAAATTAGGAATATCAAGTATCAATATCATAGAAAATAAAACTTAATTTCTAAATGTGCTTGTAAAGTGATTACTCAAGTTTTCCCTGTAAATCAAACTCTTCCACCAACATTAAATATTTCCCATTTCTTATACAAAAAAAGAATATATAAAGCTATGATTTATAGCATACAAATACAAATTTTATTGTAAATTTATTTGGGTGGAACCCCTAAATTTCCAGGCAGAAATTTAAATAACCTGTTGAAAATATCCCTAATAAACTCTATGAAGAGAGTGTTGCTATACATTAGCTTTGTCTTCAAACACATGAGCACTGTGTAAATTATTCTCCAAAAAATAAAAGTGTTTATATCTGACTGAAGATATTTTAGGAACGTAATTCTGCCTTTTTTTTTCTTCCTGATAGTAACATCTTGATGGAATCCTTTAGTTCTAAATTACAAGTAAAAATAGATTTTTCTAATATATTTTAAGTGCATATTTTCTGTTGAATGTTGAGTTGATAAGCATTTCAGAAAAGACCTATAGGGATCATCAAACCCTACTGTATCATTTTACAAATGAAAGAACTTACTCCTAGAAAAATGAAATGACCATTTTCACTGATGCATAGAAAATGGATGATTCAATTCTAGAATTCTGGGCTAACCTTCCTTTCAAAAAAAAGTCTTCCTGTCTCTCTAGTCAGATAAATTTATATCAGAAAGGTGTTAAGTGAATGAAAGACCACATTTTGGCATTAATATATTTGCTTTTGATGTGATGTCTAATATTGTCAGGGTAATGACTAAAGTAAATAAAGGCAAGACAAGTCACCATGTGGATGGTTGATTTGACTCAATAATAGGGATAGTGTTATAAGCATTCAAGAGTTTGGATATATTTTGAAAGTATCATGCTATATGACCAAATAAGGAATAAGTGAATACAGGTAAATCAGCCTCCTAATGAAGAGGTTCTAAATTCAGTACCATTGTATCTGCCAGTCCTGAAAAGAAAATCAGAGGCAACCAAGGAAGATATTGAAGTTAGACGTATAGCAAAAGAAAATGGGTGGTTTCAGAATTTTTGGACTTGGCTTCTAGAAACTAAATTTATTTTAAATTATAATTCTTTACTTCTTTGGTATTCAGCAACAACAAAAGCCACCTGACAATCATTTGGATCCCTCCTGCTGTTTAAAATGTCCAAGGGAAAGAAACATGACATTGTATCCTATTGTTTCATTTCAGTGAGTTTACTTTCAAGTCCTAAAAATAGGAGACAACATGACAAGAATTACCAATAGCTTTTAATATTATTTGTCTATTTGCCACTTGCTTTTTCCACCTTCACAAAATTTCTCTTTGTCATTTTTAAACTGATTGCTGATTGTTTCCATGAATATAACTCTGCTAAGAAAAACTATGTCAAACAAGAAACTTCCTACCTATCATTAACATAAATAATAAGGTGAATAAAGCAAAACAACCCATTACCAAGTGTTTTTTAATATAACTTTAAAAAATTATGTATAGTTAATATTAGATAACCCACAGCAAAGCTTCAGTGTTCCTTCATATAGCATTCCTTTATGATAAATGTAATTTCCCTATTATTGTTATTATATACATGAAAAAATAAACAGTGGGTTGAATTAATGATAGAAAGCAACAGCTTAGAAGCACATAGGATAATAAAAGTCATTTGATTTTAAAAAGTAGAAATCACTCAAACTAAATGATCTATACACCTATAGATTTGGCTATGAGTAACGGCATGGACTAATACTTTAACAAATTAGAACACAACCACAAACTAAATCTAAAAGAGAAAAAACTTCAAATCTACAGAATATGCATTCAAATTCAGTGTAGCCAATAAACATAAGTGGTTAATAAAACTAAACCTCTGAAGTGTGTGTGTGTGTGTGTGTGTGTGTGTGTGTGTATTTACTTGTGTGTGTTTAACCACCTTTAGGACACACACACAAAACAACAGTATCCAAGGAAATGCATTTTAGCAACTATGAATCAATAGGGTGCTCTTATTAGACAAAGGATGATGTGTGAAACACTGCCCAGAGTGCTAGCATTGCAAGAAGAGAAGGCACTTTGCTCTAGAATTCTATGATAAACAAATCCCTTTGAAGAGTAATGCTTGAAGCTGCAAAGTAATATTTTAAAGTCAGCATAGTGAAAAACACTGAAATGTGAAAATTTGACTTAAACTGTAACTGTCTTTGATAGAAACTGGTAAAATAAAATAGTGGCTCTATATAGATAGAGAAACAAATATTTGCTAATAAAACCTCAATTGAAATAATTTTATATCCTATTACAATTACACTTTATTTTTTAATGTTTATTTCATTTTATTTTTGAGAGAGAGAGAGACAGAACACAAGCAAAGGAGTGGCAGAGAGAGAGGGAGACAGAATCCAAAGCAGGCTCCAGTCTCTGAGCTGTCACTGCAGAGCCCGATGTGGCTTCAACCCACAAACTGAGCCAAAGTCAGATGTCTCACTGACTGAGCCACCTAGCGCCCCTACAATTACACTGAATTACACTGCAAATCAATTTGTTAACAACACTGGATACACTCAGTAGATTTGCAGCCTTTCCCATGAGTTAAAGAATATTTTATTAGAATATAATTGTGGAACTTACTGTAACTCCTTTTATAATAAGACGGCTAGACCTTCTTTTCTAGCATTCTGAATTTCAGGAAATATTAGCTCATAGGATTTCACTGGGATTCTTGAATGTGGCTTATTGTATAGATGTATGTAGGACAGTATGATGCAGTATAGTGATTTACATGTGTGTTTGGCAGAAGATTAAATTTGCTAGCTATGTCTTACTACAGAACATAGTCCATAGTCAAAGAAGTTAGGAAAATCTAGAATTGATCACTTCGAATGATTTTCTTCACTGCAGGACCTCAAAGAGCATTTAAAAATACTGACTTGATTAAAAATATGCAAAATTAGGATATGCTCTAAAACGTTTTCAGGCTTATTTGACCAATGATACTTTTTTGGTGACATCTTATAAGATCAGAATTCAAAGGAGTCTCTTAGGAAAACATGTCCCCTTTAGAAAAAGAAAATCCCATGCTAGCAGCAGATAACACTATGTTGGTTTCAGTATCTGGCACTAAACTACCTTGGGGAATTAATTTAGTCAATGACCTCTTTTCGGTCTTTTAAAATGTCAAACTACCTTCATATATTACATTTTGAAGATAAAAAGAGAAGATTTTATATGAATAGGCTTCAGGAAGAATATGCCAAAATAAATATGCATTGCTTTTTAAAATATAATGAAGTAACATGTTCTTTGTTCTATGTTTTTTTGGCACCTCAACATTATAGACTTTAGTTACACACTGCAATCACTCTGGGAACTTAAAAACAATCAATGGCCAGACCCTTCCTAAATCAATTAAATAAAGATCTTTGGGTTGAGGCCAGACATTGATATTTTTAAAAGCTCTTATAATGATTCTAATGTCCACTGAATGTTGGGAAGCACTGCTCTGGACTATATCTGAAAGGAAAGAAATCAACCTCCTGAGCCCAACCAGAAGAATTGTCCTAAAGGAGGTATTTTATCAGATACTGAGGCATGTCCTTTCGCTACTTTATATTTTCCCTTCTATTTGCTTGTATTTGCTTCAAGTTCACATCCTGTGCTAGTTACTGGGGTTCACTTGGCAAAGATTCCTTGTGATCTAGAATAGAATCTGGGAGACAAGATGAAGCACACAGGTAGAAGACGGCAAGTTGCATTGTGATGGTATCGTATCAGGTTGGTTTTAGGAGTAGGGGGAAGAGGCAGAAACAGAGAAATGTGTCTCAGTCCTAAAGAGAGGTATGGAAGAACATTTCATAATCATCCCAGGAGTGCTTCAGAGTATCCAAGCCTGGCCAGTCCCTTCTCCTCACCCCATATACTTCCTGATAGCAACTAGAGCAACTGCCCTGGAAATTGTTTCTCTTGTCTTTGCTTTGAGAAGCACTAGCCTGAAAACTTCGGTTCAAATGCAGGATCTCGGATGAACATTATACATATTGGTTAAAGGGCAGTTAATTGTAAAAATGCAAACACTGTGAGGAAGGGTAATACCGCAGTTTACTTGTTTATTTATTTTTACCTTAGTATAAAGAGATTTGGAAAAGAAATGAAGATTTTAGAAATTTTGAAGGGTAGAGAAGGAATGAAGGTGAATACTGAGTAGACATGGGATGTGAAGCAAAATTGGAATATATTTGAGAAGTCTGAGGTATTGAAGGTAATTTTTACCTAGTTGATAACTTATCATCTACCTGAGTGTTATAAGAAATGCCAGTGCTGGACTGACATAGCCATAAAGCCATAGAAAAAATAAAAGGCACATAAGAGAGTTTAGGGCCCGAAAAGGTATAGCCTCTACTAATTTCACATATCCTTTATCATTATTAAGACCCCAGGTCTGACTATGTGTGAGATCATATGTTCTTACTGGGAAGAATATTTCCAATAGAATTTTTACAATAGCTGAATTTTATTGGAAATAGTGTAAAGGGATCATATTAACAGCATGGTTTCCCCCCTTTTCCAAACTAAACAAACAGCCGCTCTTAATCAAGTTTACACCCTTCCAAGTTCCTAGGAGTCTGGCCTGGTTCGGTGTGAATTAAATGAATTTGTTCTTTAAAAAGCTTTTTTTTTGTTGTTGTTGTTTTTCAAATGATTTTATTGTTCAAATTACCTTATCTGGAACCCTTGCTCTTTCAGCAGACCTTCATACTGTAGCAGCCATGAATCAATAGTTCATATTGAATTTAGGGAAATACTGACTAACCCTATTGCTATAAGACAGGATTTGCTCCTAACTAGCAATTAAATTGCCATGTAGACTAAAATCCATATTTCAAAATCATCACCATAATGCTAGCTTATTTTCTATCTAGACTTTCAAAATGTACTTACTGTTCAAATATTCTGTTATTAAATATACAAATCACAAAATTAAATTCAGGCTTCCTCATCTCGAGCTTCAACTTGTCAACCCATGGCAGCCTGGAAAGATATCTTATTGCACTGAGAGAGAGGAGATATGTTCTGGGTAAGAAATAAAATAGAGATTTACAGACACCACTAAGTTCTATGACTAACGCCTTGGTTTGCCTAAAACAGAAATTTTGTGGTATAAGATATGGATGAAAGTATATAGGAGGAAGTACCTGAAAACTGTGGACTGAGGTGGATGAAATACCAGAGAATCAGAAATAGCAGCACCTATGGGGCCTGGGTGGCTCAGCTGGTTAAGTGTCTGATTTTGGCTCAGGTCATGATCTCGCAGTCTGTGAGTTTGAGCCCCACAACAGGCTCTGTGCTGACAGCTCAGAGCCTGGAGCCTGCTTGCGATTCCGTGCCTCCCTCTCTATCTGCCCCTTCCCTGCTTGGTCTCTGTCTCTCTATCTCTCTCAAAAAAATAATAAACATTAAAAAAAATTAAAAAAAGAAAAATAGCAGCAGGTAGCAGACCTGTTGAAATCTTGACTCATGATACCCACTCTCTAAAACTAATGACTGATTTTTCTATATATCTTCAATACTTTTCCAAACCTTCCCAAAGTGTTATTGAGCTGCCAAATAAAGTACATCTGCAGTCCCTTATAAACATTAATATATGTTGATTAGGTTAACACTAATATTGAGGCTGATGTTCAAGAAGTAAAATATCTCAAAGGGGTGTTTTGTTTGGTATTTGAGACAGTGTGAGGGATCATGCTGTTGCAGGATTTTTTTTTTTTTTTTTACCTGGATGCCAGGGTTTGTTGTCTCGCTGCTTCCAAGAAAGAAGAGGTAGTCACAAAACAAAATGAGCAGTAGGCAAAAGTTTATTAGAGTATAAGATAAGATCGGAAAGTAAGAATAGTATGAAAGCTCTCTTTACAGAGATGGGGCATTCAAAAGTGAATGCTCATGACAATAGCCAAGGGTCCTTGTTTTATAAGGTTCTGGTGGACCCGCCCTCCCTTCCCCCTTGTTCCTTCTCAGGTCCTACCCTTATTGTCTTGATCACTAGGTGCTGGGTTGTCCATTCCTGATTGGCTCAGTTCCATTGGATGAGGAGTGGTCTATATCATTCCTTTTGGGTCATACGTTTTATGGTCTACTTTTTATTTTTAGTTAGGTCTTTTGTCAAATTCCTCAGGGGAACCTGAGAGGCAGTAGGTGGTGTCTGTTACATTCTTAACTTGAACCTTAGGCCCAAGGGAGTTTGCTGTGGTCAGACGCTCCCAGCATTGTTCCAAAACATGTGTTTTCCCCAAACCAGGGACCCCAGGTCCTAATGTTTCCCTCTCTGCCTATTTTATCCTATCTTTCCCTATCATAATGCCACCTGCTTAAGTGTTTTGATGGTTGGATGGTTGGGCTGGAGTCTGTCTGATGAAGTTGTTTCCGCATGGAAAAGGCAACCTCAAAATTGTAAGACTTTTGAAATACTGATTACTTGAATGCTTCAGAACTCAACACTTAAAGATTTCACTTTCTCTCTGAAAGGATTGGCAAATGAAGCAGTCATTATTATTTGTACCCAAAAGAGTACACTAAATATGTAACTATTTCCAGTTTCCCTCTAACGATGAATAGGGATATCTAGAATTTATTGACTACTGTTCAAAAGTAAGTGAATGAGGGGCGCCTGGGTGGCTCAGTCGGTTAAGCGTCCGACTTCAGCTCAGGTCGCGATCTCACAGTCCGTGAGTTCGAGCCCCGCGTCAGGCTCTGGGCTGATGGCTCAGAGCCTGGAGCCTGCTTCCAGTTCTGTGTCTCCCTCTCTCTCTGCCCCTCCCCCGTTCATGCTCTGTCTCTCTCTGTCTCAAAAATAAATAAACGTTAAAAAAAAAAATTAAAAAAAAAAAAAAAAAAAAAGTAAGTGAATGAAAATTCCTGAAGCTCAAAAGTAAACACATGAAGATAAAAAGATAATCAGCATAGATATCCTAAGCAAATAATCAAAGATTTAAGAAAAGGCATTCACAGGCATGACACACTTTTCTGGAACAATGAAATTTCTGGCTTAGGCATTTGTGAAATACACTGTAGGAAACAAGTGGATCCTACTGCTTCAAGGTCTTCATTGTTTCTAGTGAAAAGTCATTTATTAATTGTATGTTGTTTCTTCTTATATGGTGTTTTTCTTTAGTTTTTGAAGAACTTTCTTTGTCTTTGTCTTTCAGCAATTTGACTTTGATATATTCAAAAAATTATCTATAGATCTATTGATATATAGATACCTATATATCATTAGATCTATAGATACATGTTTTTATCCTACATGGGATTTGTTGAGCTTCTTGGCTATGTAAATTAATATTGCATCTAATGTGGAAAAGTTTTGACCTTTATTTCCTCAAATATTTTTTCTACTCCTTTGTCTCTTTTCTATCTATCTGACAGTCACATTACGTCTGTGTTGGTATGCTTGATATTTTCTGTCAGGTGTATGAGCATCTATTCATTTTTCTTCAATCTTTTTTTGTTTGTTTGTATCTCCCTATTGTTAAGATTGAATAATATCCATTGAACAATCTTCAAGTTTATTGATTTACTTTTCTGTCATCTCAAATATCCTATTGGGTCCATCTAGTAAATTTTCCATTTCATTTACTAAAGATTTCAATTCTGGAGTTTCCATTTGGTTCTTTTTTCATGTATTTCTATGTATTCACTCAGATTCCCTATTTGTTGACTCGCGGTCATCATACTTTAATTCTTTAAGCATTGTTTCCTTTAATTCATTGAACATAGTTAAAAGAGCTGCTTCCAATTTTTTTTTCTGCTATAACCAACATCTGGATTCTCTCATCCATAGTGACTTCTTTTCTGAGTATGAGTCACATTTTTCTGTTTGTTTATATGTCTTATGAATTTTTGTTGAAAAGTAGTTATTTTAGATAGTGTATTGTAGCAAGTCTGCACTCTGACTTTTCTCCTCTAGACATTTTTATTGCTGATATTAATTTTTTGTTTACTTAAAAATTGTCCCAAATATGTCAAAAGGAAGAAGAATAAACTTCTTCCTAAAATAAATGTGGGATAATTTGAGCATCAAAATAAATATATAAAATCAATACTATATTACAATACAATAAAATAAAGAAATTGATATTTATGGAAGATACTTAAGAAAGAGGGGTGGGCACTGTTCTTTAACAGAGGACTTACAAGAATAGCAAATCATACTAAATAAATTATAGAATTAAAATACTGATATTTTGCAACTACCAACTTAATAAATGATTTAGAAAAAGATTGTGAATGAGTGACAAGACCATTGCTAAATTAAAACAACAATCAGATATTACACACTTGTTAGAATGGCTAAAATTAAAAAAAAAATGACAGTATCAATTACCAGAACAGATGTGAAACAACATGAAATCTCTCTCATCTATTGCTTGTGAGAATACAAAATGGTATAACTACTTTGAAAGACATTTTGGCAGCATCTTATAAAACTAAACATAGTCTTACCATACAATACACCAATTGCACATGTATTTATTCAACTGATTTGAAAACTTATGTAGACCAAAATTCTACATTCAAATTTTTACAGCCGTTATCACCAAAAAAGGGAAGCAGCCAAGATGTCTTTCAAAAGATGAATATATAATAAAAGCCTGTTATACCTCTATACAATGGAAAACAATTCAGTGACAAAGAGGAATGAATATATACAATTATTGAATCACTGTGTTGTACACCTGACACTAATATAATGTCATATGTCAATTATATTTCAATAAAAAAGAGGAATGAATACAACGTGAATGAATCTTAAATGCACATTGCTAAATGAAAGAAGCCTGTTTGAAAAGGTTATATGTTATAATATTGCATTTATATGACATTTAAGAAAGGCAAGGATATAAAGATAGAAAACACATCAGTGGTTGCAAGGGATTTGGGAGGACTGAATAGTGAAGCACAGGGGGTTTTATTTTAAGAATGTGAAATTATTCATAGTGTGATACTATAGTGGTTTATACATGACAGCAAACATTTGTCACTTGTAGAACCGTACAGCCAAAAAGTGAAACTTAATGTGTAAATTAACTTAAGTGAAACTTAAGTGTAAATTAGGGTGTGTGTGGGAGAGATCCCAGGATGAAATGAAAATTGTGGTGAAATAATATAATTGTATTACAAATGAGTGACATCACCGAAGGAGGTGGAGGGAAACCATCACGTTCCAAGTGACTCGGGAAACAAGTGGAGACCATAAGATTAAGAACAAAAGAAACTACACGAAAGCACTGTGCTTGAGGTGGTAAATTTGTGCCTCACAAGTTTATGAGTTAGCATATATGAAATAACCAACATGCATACTGAGACTGAATAAATACACAAATGAATTATAGATGCTGGGAACCAGGTTTCTCACTGATGGGGTGAGAGGTTACAAATAAACAAAGAGACAAGGCTAGAATAACTGGCTTAAGTTAGAAACATCAATATGAACTAACGTCTGGATTAATGATAATACAAATGGATAGATCCAGAAATAATTATAAATATGGGTTTATGCTTATATGAGGTAACAGATAATTATATATTAATAAAGTATTATAATAATCTCTGTATATACAGAGGTATATAATATAATATTTCCAAGCTCTTTACTCTGAAAAATCCTGGAAGCATTGATACTTCAGTAGTAATGAACACAACCAGAACTCAGATCCTGGTTTTTAACAGAAAGAGCGAGAGTTCCTTGGAGAAATAAATGATCATAAATCTGGGACAGGAGATAGATAAGATGATCCTGGAGCCTCTGTAGTACCAGAAATTAAGGAAGTGCTTAAACTAAAACGATGAAATATGTCAAAGAAACACAATGGAACTACTCTTTGTGACAAAGCTGGAATAATTTGAACAATAAAATAAATAATGTAGAACTGGACTGTAACCTAAGTAAAAATAAAAACCTATGAGTCATACTTATGTAAATAAATAATTGGGTAAATACATAAAGTAGGAAGAATAGGTAAACCTCCATACAGAAGAAATCAAAGTAATTTATGAAGAAACACCTCTCTTCAGAAAATGGAACACAATGTCCCACCTGCTCATAGGGATTTCCTATCAAAAAATAGATAATGAAAAGAAAGAAAAAGAGTAACTTTACATTGGAGAAACCTGACAAACATTACCCTAGCCACATGATTAGGTTAATATTCACCGTGAATGCTCATGTTGGTAGCATGTACCCTTAATATGATATGATACAAGTAAAACTTTATCTCGGTGATTTTCCTTCCCTAAACCTAAATTCCTGTCTAATTATGGGAAAAAGATCAGCTGAATTGAAATTGAGAGACATTCTGTAAGATACCTGATTAGTCTTCCTCAAAACTGTCAAAGTCATCAAAAAAACAAGGAAAGTCTAGAGAAGTCGAAGAAGACATGATGAATAAGTGCAATGTGATGTCCTGGATGGGATCCTGGATCAGAAAAATAACATTGAGTAAAAATTAAATAATCCAACTAAAGTATGGAGTTTTGTAATAACACATTAATATTTGCTCATTAGTTATGATAAATGTCATTATATGTCATTAACAACAGGACAATCTGGGTGTGATAAACAAAAGACCTTTGTACTACCTATGAAACTTTTCTGTAAATCTAAAACTATTTTAGAATAAAAAAGTATTAAAAAGAAAATATTGGAGAAAGTTTAGTGGGAAAAATAATGCTCACACAGTTCAAATTACCACCTTACAAACTGCTTCTTATTACAAAAGGGGAAAGGTACCTTTATTTGTTTGTTTGCTTATTATTTTTTATCCGAGTATAGTTGACACGCAATGTTACATTTGTTTCAGGTGTACAAGTTAGTGATTTGGTAAGTTATATATTATGTTCATCACAAGTGTAGCTACCATCTGTCCCATTGTATAGCTATTACAATATCATTGACTATGTTCCTTCTGCTGTGCTTTTTATTTTAGTGACGTATTCATTTCACAACTGAAAGCCTGTATCTCCCACTCTCCTTCACTCATTTCACCCAACCTCCCATCCCTATCCCCTTTGGCAGCCATCAGTTTGTTCTCTGTATTTATAGGTCTGATTCTGCTTTTTGTTTGTTTATTCATTTATTTGTTTGCTTGTTTGTTTTTTTTTTTAGATTTCATTTATGAATGGAATCATACAGAATTTGTCTTTCTCAGTATGACTTACTTCACTTCCCTTTATGAGAGAGAAATCTAGATGACACTTTAACCAAGCGATCAAATTTTTCATTGCCAAAAAATGAACAACCATATACCACATGCCTCATGCTGCACAAAGAATACAACAGATCACTGCTTCAGACAAAAATGTTTAACTTGATCTAATGAGGAGAGTATACAAATTCACATTAAGTAATGTTTTGCAAAATAACTAAAATTTCTTGGATAGCTTAAAGCATTATTCTTAGCTACAGGGCTTCAAGTTAAAGTATTCAGTTTTTTACCTAGCACAATGTGTTACCTTGAGGTGATTGGAAAGCGCTTCTTAGAGTAAGTGGCATTAGGGATGCAAATTTAAGGATATCTTGGATAAGATCACATGGACTGAATGGGAGAGCAGCATATGTGTTATGGTCAATTATTGTGTTGCTCCACAGGAAGAATGAAAAAAATAAAAACTTTTCCTAGAAATTTGGATCAAATAAGTCAGAGATGAGCAGGTGTACTGTCAGTGATATAAAGATTTAGTGTTTAAAGTCTACCTAATACTGGAGCTTTGTATTAATTCTAAATATAACTGTGATCAGAAGCTTTCTTCTACTTCATGATTCCAGATATAAGAAATATTCAACTATTTTTCTTTTCTCTTATCAGTCAGTATACCCACAGAAAAAGTAATCATGTAAACAATTTTAGAGCATAAGATTTTTTTAATGGAAGAGATTATTCATCTTTTTAAACTTAAAAATGTGGCATGATCACTTTTTAACTATAGGAAATGGCTTTGAATCCATTTAACAGAGAGATCAGTTAGGAAATTCTGCTTGACAAAAAAGTTAAAGTGCTACTCTGTAACATTATTTTGTCTGTTTTTGACTGGGAAACATTTTCAATATCTGATCATTAATTTTGGTGTCATTGGTTACATTTTCAGAAAGTCTGTCAAGAAACAAAGGTATAATAAAATTCTGTAAAGAGACAAAGACACCTTCTCACCACTGTGCTTTTTCTTGTTTGGCAATATTGTTGGATTTCAGTAAGTCTGTTAGAAAACCCATACATATTTCATCCATGCTGTATGTAATCCAATCCTGGAAGGTAACAGAAGTTGTATTCTTACCATCAAGTGCTTCAAGTGTATTGCTATGCTAGAAGACAGGTTTTTTTTCTTCCTCCAACTCTGTGATCTATTTCCTAGCTCCTTAGCACTGTAAATTTCTGGCAGAGCCTTCCTAGAATGGGTTGACTGTGTTATTTGACTTTGCTCTAAGCTTTGCAGGCCCCCTGTGGCTGGTTATAAGAAGCAGTTGGGAAAGGAGAAAAATGCAGTTTGCCAGTTAGTACTGAGGACAGAAATAACACAGATGCCTTGAGACTCATATTCAATTAACCTCCCCTGCCTCCCAGCATTTTCATGACAAAACTGCTAACTTCCACAAAAGTTATAGTCAATTCAACAAATATTTACAGAGTGCCTACTGTGTGGGGCACTCTGCTAGAGTAAGGCAGGTACTAGAAAAGGTAAAGGGGTGACTGATGAAGAAAAGGGGAAAGAGTCTTAAAGGCTGAATTTTGAAGTGAAATAAAATGAGTTCAAATATTTTAAAGTTTCCCTCATTGACTGTGGACTTAAGCAAATTAACTTCTGTCAAGAATTAACTTCTGTCAGGTTTTGTTGTTTTGTGTTGTTTTGTTTTGTTTTGCTTTGTTTTTTTTTTTTTGGATAGGTAAGGCTAGAGACTTTTTAAAAATAAATTAAATACACACAAAAAATAAAAATTTGAATAAACCATTAACACATTGAATTTAAGTAAATTTGAGTGAACAAATGTAATATTTTAAATGATGTGCCCACTATCTTTTAAGTAACTGAGAATAAAAGTTGGATAGAGCCACTTCTGGGAAGCAAATCAGAGGTTAGAAAGACAGATAAAACTTCCTGAGAGGAGGCAAGTCAGATAGGCTGAGCTAGGTAAGGATCAAAAGCCTCGGTTGTCAGGAATTGAATTATGGGTTCATAGGTTAGCTGCAAGAGTGCCATGGTGGTGTGCCAGAACAGATTATAGCAGCCTTCCATGGAACTACAGTCTCAGTGGTGTAGTCAAAAATTTAGTAGAAATTTTTAAGAGAATACAGGATGTAGCAAGTGTTAAAATGAGGTACAGGCTACTCAGAGAGGGAAACCTTAAATAATTTATTCCAGTTAAGCTGGGTGGGCTAATCAGGAAAGGCTTCTTAGGAGAAATAGCATTGACTTGGGTCTTAGACAAATCGTGGTAGTAGCACAGGCAAACAATGGGAAAAGACTTCATTATGGCAACTGTATGAGCGCACAGGAAGTATTACAGAAACAGAAAAGTATGAAATAATTACGAATACATTGCAAGGTTGTGGTATGTGAATGTAATTGTAGATGAATTTATATGCAGAGAGGACAGGAAAAGCTATACAGGTAAACTAGGAAGAACGTTTATATGAGGAAAAACAATGAGGCCTGAGGATTGAGCCCCATAGAATGCCAATATTTGTTGTTTGGGAAGAGGAAATGGATCTAGTAATAGGCAATGAAACGAAGGTGTCTGTGTGAAAGTTCCCATCACAAGAAAAAATTGTTTGTAAATGTGCATGAGGATAGACATTAACTAGACTTACTGTGGTATCATTTTATAGTATATACATATTAAAATATTAAATATTTAAATATTAAATGTTAATATTAAATATTAATTTAATAATGTTGTATGTCAATTATACCTCAATTTAAAAAAAAGGGAAGACATCTAAGGGATAGGAAATAAGTCAGGAGGGTAGGAAACTAAAATGCCAAGAAAAAAGTAATTTAAGAACGGGAACTAATCATCTGTAACAAATGCTTCTAAGGCTTGAGTCAGGCAGATAGATAACTGACAGTGGATTTAGCAAGATGGATGTCTTTGGTGATTAGGAAAGATTGGTTTAATGGGTTGGTGGGCAGGGGGGACACCTTCGCTAGCTTCTAGAGAAAATGAGGAATTAAAGACATGGACTATTGACAACTTTGTAAAGAAATTTTGTTATCAAGTCGTGCTATATCCTTTTAGCCTAAAGGATAGCAGAGAAACGTGGCTGTGAATACAGAGGAGAGACAAAGTATAGTACATGTTTGTTGAGGGTGGTAATCATCGTCTTTGACTAGACTGAGATGAATGCACTAGAAATGGTAGAGATTCAAGTCAGAAACCAACTTATCAGTGATGCAAGAGAGATATGATGCTGAGTTTAACTTGAGTAGGACCACTGGAGAAACAGGCAAATGAAAATACTAGTGAGACAATGTTGAGATAGAATATTTAGGGGTTGGTAGTTGGCTTGAGAGAGAAAGAAAGTGGCAAATGTGATGCTGTGGTATTTAGCTTGTGTGACTTAATGGTTGCTGCTCTTCAGACAGAAAACACAGAAAGTAGGCAATGATGGGTACCAGTTGGAGTAGATGCCTGATTCAGAATGATCCCACAATCTCAGAATTCAGCTTTACTCTGCCTATGTGGGCCTAAATGTCCAGGTGTCTTTCAACTGACCTAAAGTGAGCTGATAAACGAATTCCCCATGATTTTGCAAACTGGAGCTAAGGAAGAAGATCCAGTCAAAGCTTCACAACTAGAAGTGTCAAGCATGAGAATCAGACAACGTTGATAAGCATCTTCCTTATCCCGTGTAGGGTGTGGGTTTTGATTGGACTTAATAAAGCCATTATCTAAAAAGAAGCAGGGCTCAAATACAGAGAACAAATTGAGGGTTGATGGGAGGGGGTGGGGGAGTGGGGAAAATGGGTGATGGGCATTGGGGAGGGCACTTGTTGGGATGAGCACTGGGTGTTGTATGTAAGTGATGAATCATGGGAATCTACCCCAAAACCAAGAGCACACTGTACACACTGTATGTTAGCCAATTTTACAATAAATTATAATAAAATTAATTAGTTAATTAATTAGTTAAAAATAAAAAAAATTATAATCTCCAAGGAAAAGTAAATAAATAAAATAAAAAGAAGCAGGGAAGACAAGTATATGGACTCCAGACTATGGCTAGTCCAGTCACACCCCCGGATCTTTCTAATAAATCCTTCTTTAGCCTAAGTTAATTAAAGTAGAATTTGTGTTATCTAAAGAGGCCTAGTCGATTGAGTAGTAAATATAATCAGCTAAATTTTTTCAAATATTAAATGTGAGATGTCAAAAACATAAACAGAGGTTGAAAATTTAGACAGGGAATTCATGACCTAGATCAGAGCTGCAGTTTCATAGTTTGGAATCTAGAGGACATAGTCAAATTAGACAACAGATTGCTGTACAGGCATGGCAGAAATATTTTAAATGTGTGTATAAAATAAAATTGTGGAATATATACATACGAAGTACAGCAAACTAAAACCCTCAGAAGATAATTTCAAGAAAAGTAACCAGAGACATAAAGGAGAAGAACGTAGTTTCATAAAATGTAATGGAGGGTTAAGAATTTTAGGGAAGCATACATAGTCAAGTGTGTCATATTTTCACATATTAACTATTATGACCATTGTCCCCAAACCATAAGGTTTGATATTTGAGACGATACTGAAGTACTTTGAGAAACCAATTTTAGTTTAACTAATAGAAGAAACAGATGGGAACATTACTGGGTTAAGTTCTTATGACCATTGGCAAAGAGGAGACAGTAAGGGAGAAGTAATTTTAAGTGACAGGAGGAAGAAAAGTAGTAACTAGCGGGAAGATTCAGAATAGAAGAGAAGGATCTTAAATAGTAATGATGCTTGAGCATATCGGTTGAGGAAGAAAGAACAGAGGAGAGGAAGAGAGTAGGAAGCAAGCAATTGATGGTGGAGCAAGGTTGGAATGCCAACATACATGGAGGAGTTCATGCGAGAAGGAAGGTAGGTCGTGCCTTTGTTCAAGTTAGGATGATGGGAGTAATGAAAAGCAGAGATATTTGCAGGTGACAAAGTGGGGAATTTGTCTGTTTTGAAGACCATAACTAGAAAAGGGATCATCTAGAAACATGAAAATAATGACACGGAAATAGATCAGCCAAAGTAGCAAATAGGAAAAAAAAAAAGTAGCAAATAGGGCAAGGAATTATCCAGAAATGAAGAGGGGATGCTACTTATTTCATTCCATAGAAGTCTATCCTTGGTTTCCAACTGGTTTTAAGCATGTCAACCACCCAGGGATTGTGCCAGAAAGAGATAGGATTAGAGACAGCAAATACTGGGATTTGCTTCGGGATCTATATCCTAAAGAAGATGACTCTGGATCATATACCAAAAGAAAACTTTGATTTCCTACATGAGAATGAGCCTTTCTAGAACGTTATCTGCGTATATGAACAAGAACAAAGGACTATTAATTAGCTGATGTAAGTCTTTCCATGAGAGATGATTGATTTTAGAAAAAATGGATAGCTTCTATAGGACAGCCAACTTTTGTGCTGCCCCACTCTTGTGATAAGGAGTTCCCATAAAGAACCACCATCCTCTTTTACAATGGAGACTTGTGATACCAGGTACTTACTTCAAAGGATCATAAATGAATATGCACATATATAAAAATACCATCCATTTACAAGTTATGGATCACCTTCAAGTTTACTGCTGGTTCTGTATTTGAACCCTGCATCAACAAAAAAAAACCACATTTACTTTGTCGCCTATGACTCTGATACAGGAAGACATTGTAATTGCTCCACATTCCTGAGTAATCATTTTCTGATGGGTTTATTGCCACCTCTGCCTTATCAGGGCATGGCACTGTTACGGACCCTGGTGATAAATTACTCTTTAGAGAGGGATAAGACAGTGCCACTTTAACAAATGCAATAAAGCACTTTTTATATTGGGAGAGTTCAGTGCATTTTCCATTCATCATACACCCTCAGTGATTTTACACAGATTTTACACTGTTGATTAGCTCATTAGTGGGGTTAATTGGATACATTAACTGGCAGAATTACAGCTTGAGTATGAACCAGAGGCTGCAGCATTATAAATGACAGACAAACCACAGACATGCATGGCCAGCCTGAAGGAAGTTCTTCTCTTTGATTAACTTTCATTAGGTTTAATTCTTTCCCCCTCCCCACTCCTATAATTGACTCCACATGAATATTTACTATGGATATAATAGATGACATTAATACATATTTCCAATACTTTCCTTTTATCATAACTTTTCTTGAAAAATAGTAAGAAAAAGAGCAGTTTAGGAAAGTGATGAAAATAGTCTACAGGAAATCAAGAAATGATTGTCATCTAGAAATCCAATAAATTTTCTTCCTTCAAAAGCTTGTTTTTCTTTACTGAATCCTTAATAATAAATAGTGTGATTTAATTGTTCCCTTATGGACTGCACATCATATCACATGGAAATCATAGAAATAGTGATTCTTGGACTGTTCCCTAGAACTATTAAAGAAGTACTTCTAAAAGTAGGGCCAGGAATCTTTATAATTAACACATTCCCCAGCTGATTCTTACACAGGGAGTTTGGCACTGTGGTTAAATTAGCATATTAGCTTGCACTGAATATCAAGCAATGTGAAATGTTCAGTTAATTAAACAACTTTAGGGATATATTACCATCTGAAGAAAGGGCAACATTCCTTCAAGACAACTTTTCCTATAAATCAGATTCTCCACCAGACTCAGGCTCTAAGTTTGTTGACCTCTTTCTGAGTTTCTTCTCCCATATTTCCTTTAACTTTTTACTTCTGGTTGTAATGGTTTTTGTGAAAATAATTTTAGTTTCATTTCTTTCCTAGGAAATCTTACCTGCCTTAGTTGAGACTATAAGTATAGAGACAATGTATAATATATTAATGTTTCTGACTTGTTTACTTCTAGATAAGATTGTGGTTGGCAGTGGAAAGAGAACTAGGTTACAAATATGGACCTGGACTCTAGTATCAGCTCTGTTAATCACTTTGTTTTAAAATATTTATTTACTTATTTACTTACTTATTTATTTATTTATGGAAAGTTGTCACAAGTTGGGGAGGGGCAGGGAGAGAATCCCAAGCAGGCTCCACGCTGTCAGCACAGAGCCCCACAAGGGACTCGATCCCAAGAACGTGAGACATGACCTGAGCTGAAACCAAGAGTCTGACGCTTAACCGACTAAGCCACCCAGATGCCCTATGTTAATCACACTTTAGACACCTTTAAAATATTGCAAATTTTTTGGGCCTCAATTTACTTAAACTGGAAATCAGTCACATTTCACGTACAAAGCTACATATAAAGATTAAATGAAATTTTACTTGATTCTGTGTGCATTTATGAGAAAGGTACAATTTGGAAAGGACCATCTCAAAGAGGGGGAGAAGAGTCTGGCAAATTTAGGCAGCTAATTTACAAAGCAGAGTTATAATAAAGGAAGAACATTTCATGTGAACAGCATGTGCAAACTGTGTGGAGAGAACAAGGAAGCTGGAAGAAAGGAAAAGTGTTAATAGTTGTAGCTAACTTACTCCTACCTGCTACTTTGCCTGCAGAGAGGAGCAGGCATGCATATCAACTGTCAGCTGTGAAGGAAAATGAGAAGGCAAAAGATGAAGGATTGATTTGTAATCGTAGAAAAAAGTACAGGAAAAGAATGGGCAGGGAGAAGAAAAAAAACAAAAAGCCTTCCTCCTGAGTTCTAGGAAGGAAAAAGGCAGGAGGGCCAGGGAAAGCGAAGTATGTAACATTGTCAGGGAAGAAGAGTAAAAACTATAGGGAGATCTACTAAAAATGCAGGAAAGCAATTACCAATAAGTTGTGGCAGAGTAGGGACTTCTGAGAAATGAGTTAAGTGAGCTGAACGCAAAGGATGCACTTACAGCGATTCTAAGTTCTGGAATTGGTTACTTGCTTTACATTTCAAATCATGATACACACTTACTTGCTCCAAAAAGTGTACCGAGAGATTAAATATTGCTATTGAACTTCCACTCTGAAAGGTGAAGGCCATGCTCTCAGTGGGTCTCTGTGGTCATGAAGTAAAGCTTTTAGACACACTGTGACTTGTGTTAACAAGATAATGTGATGTGTTTAGGCAGCCTATCACCCCAAAGACAGTAGATCCAATCCCACACATGTCGGGGACTCATATGTTTCAGAAATTTCAGGTGTTTTGCATGTCATTACTTTTCCAAAAAATTATATGTACCATGTTAGGAAAGAAAAAAAAATCCTTCTACTTTTCTAAACACGTCAGCTGGCCTAATAATCAAATTAATGTAAAACAGATTGACAGGAGAAAACCAATTTTAATTACATATGAACCAGGGCCCCATAAGAGTATGAGACCCAAGGACGAGCTTGGACAATTGAGGCTAATGTGCCATCTTGAGCTAAGGAATTGGGTAGGGGCCTGGGGCTGCAAAGGGGGTGGGGGGACTGTAATTCACAGGATGATAAGAACAGATGTTTGGTAATTAAATGTTTGTCCTGCCATTCAGATTATAAAAGTCATTCAGATAAAAAAAAAATTTCTCTCGGTAATTGCTCTCTTTCTAAGCTAAGAATTTCCAAATTCTTTTAGATAGTTTAAGGGAGAGGTAAAATTTTTTCTGGAGTCTGCTGGGCCTTGCTTACCTTCAGCTCAAAATGGTCCAAATATCAAAGTGGCACATTGTGGGGAGACTTGTTCTGAACACCTTCAACTATTTTGGAGGGCCTGCCTTCTTTCTTAGGTTATATACATTTGTCTGTTTTTTAATATATTAATGAGTTTTTGTGTAATAGTGAATAAAAATATGACAATGCTGTCTCTTAAAACTCAAACACTAAAAGGTTTCCAAGTACATGCATTTTAAAAATATTCTCTGTACAATAAGAACCAAATGGAATGCATGTGGCCTATTAAATAAAGCTCTTCCTGTACAACTGGGTCTCTTTCTTTTCAGACCTTATATAACATGCTGTGTATGCACCTTATGAGGTACTTATCTTATTTTACCTTCTGTCATAGTTATTTACACATGAACTTTATCTTCCTTCCTACATGATCTATTTCTGGAGGACAGAGATGATGTTTAATAAAATATACAATAGCCACACAGTTAATCATTGTAATTCTCATAAAAGATATGAAGATCTGTTGAGAACAAAGAGTGAACCGAACAGAACACAGAATGAGATAGACATTGATTGCAGCTTCCTTCAAAGTTCACACATGGAAGTCAACAGATCTCATAGCTTGGAGCAAAAGTTATGAATATGCATTGATATTGGATTCATTATTTTTATATCTTATTAGAGTCTAAAATGACTAAAAATAAGGTCAATAGAATGTATATTTTGGAGGGTATTGAAATAGGGAAATATGATATTTTGTGGAGTATATTGTAGGCTATTCCTGGTCATGCTGAGAAACAAAAGTAGCTTGCAGGAAAATAGACTAGATATAAATTGAACAATGTATTGAAATGAAATCACAAAGTGAAACAAAATGTATGTTTAAATATGCATAGTGTAGGAGGGAATATGGCTTTAATATTATTCTGGAAAGCAATTGAGAATAAATGAAGATTGCTAAAGAGCAGAAAAAAGTTGAAAATGTATTTAGAATATAGATAAAGTATCTTATTTTTCCAGTTACAAATTCTGAAAGCCTTATTCTTTCTTTTTCACAGTGACGCTCAGACCTTACAGCTCCTGATTTAGACATAGTAATTGAGTCAGTCATTAGGGCAGGAAGACCACTGGGCGAAGGAACCCCTCAAATAAGTTGGGGCTGAAAATCATCCTGTTGTTCTACCTGCCACAGAGCCTGGGTGGACACTCTGGACATACAAAATCACAGTTGTGTTTATCTACTACATAGATGTGACTTCTTTCAGTTCTTCAGTGCACTCATTACCCATTGACTCGGGGGTCTACACTTGAGTCTCAGGTTGCTCAGCTGGAGCCCTGTCATTGTTAAAAGCAATCACTAGTTCTCTCTTTCTAAACCCAGAATCTATTCCATATTCATTTCTTGCTGTTGGCCATGGTGTATCTCCAAACAGCCTAAGTCAATGAATACCATGATGAGTACATGCCTGACTCATCTTGTCACAACTTGAGACTCTTGCTTCAATTGGACTCCATTTAAATCAGTGCTAATGTGGAATCTAAATCATCACACCCATTTAAATACTAAAATTTGGAGGAAAGTAAGTCAACGAATGACAAATTAGTTAGAACATGGAATACACTGACTTGAAATTCAGTGTGTTTATTCACAAATCACTCATTCTGTTCATTCATTTAATTGAGCAAATCTCCTACAAATTAACACAAAATAATAATAAATAAGAATACAGAAAATAGAGTTATCACTGCTTGTTAATACTCATAAAGATATCAACATATAAATATGGTAGCAGAATTCAAGCTGGCTAGCTGCAATCTGGAATCTGAATCTCATTTTCCAGAGCTAACTTGCCTTTTGGACAACTCCATTACCTAACATAAGGCCTAACCCATGCTAGGCACTCTGTAAATATGTGTTGCAAGGATGAGTGTGTATTGCCAAGCCAGAAGGTTTTAGCAAAGAGAAATTATAAACAGAAATCAAGTGAAAACACAACAGATCCATATAATAAATGAACAGTTGCAGCTGAATCAGAATCCAAACTGCAGTATTAGTTTCCAAAGCACAATATGCTGACAATGGAATATTTTGCCTGGTTATAGTAGTCAGGTCTCTCCAGAGAAACAGAGCCAATAGCATATAAAAAGGAGATTTATTATGAAGAATTGGCTCATGTGATTACAGAGGCTGAGAAATCCCATGATCTGCTGTCTGCAAACTAAAGACCCAGGAGAGCCAGTGGTGTAATTCAGTTCCAGTCCTGAGACTTGACAACCAGCAAAAGATGCAAATCTCACTCCCAGCGCAGGAGAAGATGGGATGAGATGTCCCAGCTCAAGCAATGAGTCAGGGTGGGATTGAAGCATGAATTCCTTCTTCCTTGACTTTCTGTTCTATTTAGCCCCTCAACAAACTGGATGATGCTAACCCATGGTGAGGAAAACTATCTATTTCACTCAGTCCTCTGATTCAAATACATATCTCATATGAAAACACTCATATGAGCACACCTAGAAATAATGATTAATCAGATATCTAGACATTTCCTGATCCAGTCAAGTTGATATATAAAATTAACTCTCCTACCTGGTTTAGTATTTATTTAGAGTATAGTAATTGAGTAGTTCAGTTATAGTCTAGTCTAGTTACAGCGCTGTATATAGTTTAAGTATAGTGCACTGTGAAGTTTAGTTAGAGCATAGTTAGTAGGAGTAGTGTGTGTGTGTGTGTGTGTGTGTGTGTGTTTTCAGTACATGCTACATATCTTTGAACTCAGGACCACAAACAGATTGCATGTTCCTCACCAACTCTGATTTATTGGGAGTGTCTGCCTGGTGGATTACATCATAAAAGATAATGATCCGGAGTTTGGACTCAATAGAAAAGTTTCAAACTCAAGTTTCATTGTCTGTTATGGTCTAGAGCTTGCCAGGAGAGCAGTAGTATGTGTGCTGTGTATTCTGATTTCTACACTTCACTGAAACTGCATGTTAGCTATCTTTAGTAAAATATTAGATACTATGATTTTATAATAAATCCCTACCCTTAAGCTGCTGTGAGTTGTAAATGTAGCTTGAACATAAAGGATGTTTAATGCCAGAAACATTTATGATATTGCATATGCAGAAGGCTCAAGTTGTGAATACAAAGTAAATAAGAAGCAGTCACTGCTCTCAAAGATTTATAATTTAGTAGGTGTTTTTGGCCACAAATAGTGCCAGCCTAAAAAAATGTAGAGAGCTTAAAACAAACACTGTTAGTGAAACCTGGCGTTTATTTGACAGTATTATCTACATATAGAAAAAATCAGTATATAAACCTATTTTCAGTCCTCCGAGACACAGGAATTAGAAAATCCAGCAGAGTTAGATAATAACTCAGGCAGTCTTGAGACCAAACAGCCATTTTATGTATTTTCCACACCAGCATTTTCTTCCAGAATTGTGAATGCCTTTTATTGCTGGCTCTTTGCTGCCCCAGATCATAGTGCTTCTTGAAGGCTGCTAGTGAATGAACAATTTTGTTTCTATTCCCAGGATAACATCTGTAGGAAAACAATTCAGGCAGATATGTTCAGTTATGCAAGCAAATACTATTTTCCTTTTATCTGCAGAAAGTCATTTGAGGCATGATTATGCAGCACCTGCTAAAATGTTATTGGGTGTTTCTTTCCCTGTTAGGAAGATGTGGTTCTGATGACCCTAATTGTATTGGGAAGAAAAAGGGTAGTGATTAGGTGGTCATTGTCTCTCATTGGAAGGCAGATTTCTGGTTGAGATTTTTTATTTTCAGTACAGCTTATTTATGTAAATGAGAAAAATGCCACATTCACACAAATCCTTGAAATAAAATGGTACATACTCAGCCTTTCAATCTGAATTGCATCTTTCACACAATAGATTTTTCTCTACAAAATTCCCAATCTATCTTTCCAACTATTCCACTGTTGTTCTATTTTAATTAAACACTTTTGCAATGAAATTATCATATTTTGCAATGAAATTATCATATTTTGCAATGAAATTATCATATGTTAATTAAATTTATCTTTTATTCTATTGACTCATTGTGAAAAATCTTTTTTTCATTAAAAATATAACTGAGTCATGAATATTTTTAGCTTTGCATGTTATCTCTTTAACTACCTATATGTGTGTTTTAACCATTTCATACCCTATGAATTATTACATTCTATCATTTGCTTTGGTTGAGACTGCTGACCCCACGTTCACAGCCCTCTATGGTCTAATTTTACGTCCAATTCCTGTTTCCTTTGAATTCTTGTCTAGACAGGTCAACCTCACTTTGTTCACACAAACTTACCTTAGTGCCTACTGTTCCATCTGGAATCCTCTCTGGGTTGAATATTTTGTGCTTGGTCCTAGAGTTTCACTTTCTACCCTTCTTTATGCGACCCTGTGCACTAGTGTTTGACTGGGCTAGATTCCTTATCCTCATACCTTACAGTTACATTTTTCCAGTAGAAAATTCCAGTGGGAAATCGGACTGGTGTGTATGAAGGCAGAACTGCCATTGTATTTAAATCCTTAGCCTCTTCTGTTAGACTATGTTTATCAATGTCTGGTTCCTCTACTGTGGGCCAAGCTCCATTTGGGCAGCACCTCCTGTACCTGCAAGCCTTGCCATGTTTGACCCTAAGAAAAGCAGAAATCACCAGTTGCTAGCCCATAAAATGCTTCACCTTCTTTTTTGGTGTCCCTTAAATGTGTCCATACAACTGTAAAATGACCATGATTAAACTTTTTTTAACCACCTTTTATAAACATGCCATATATTTTTCTTGCTGGAACTTTGCTAGATATAACATCAACCCAACCTTAACCAACATCAGCAAAGACTGACTGGAGAACAAATGAAAAAGTAGAGGGGCGCCAGGGTGGCTCAGTCGCTTGAGCATCTGACTTAGCTCAGGTCATGATCTCACGGTCCATGAGTTTGACCCCTGCATCTGGCTCTGTGCTGACAGCTCAGAGCCTGGAGCCTACTACTACTCTGTCTCTCTCTCTCTCAATCTCTCTCTCTCTCTCTCCCCACCCCCGCCCCACCTCCACTCACACTCTGCCTCTCTTTCTCTTATAAGTAAATAAACATTAAAAAAATTTTAATGAAAATGTAGGAAGTCTCAATAACGAAATAGAACATATAAAGAAGATACAAATGAAAATTTTAGAACTGAAAAATATAATAACCATTAGGAAAATTGGATAAAGAATACACAGGATCTCTCTATATTATTTCTTACAACAGCATGTGAATTTATAATTATTTCAAAATACAAAGTTTACTTTAAAATGTCTACTTTAGGGGCATCTGGGTGGCTCAGTCAGTTCAGCATCAGACTTCAGCTCAGGCCATGATCTCACAGTTGGTGGGTTCAAGCCCTATGGGGCTCTCTACTGTCAGAACAGAGTCCTTTTCAGATCTTCTGTCCCCTTGTCTCTCTGCCTCTTCCCCACTTGTGCTCTCTCTCTCTCAAAAATAAATAAATCTTAATAAAATAAAATAAACGTCTAATTTAGAAGAATTAAAACAATTTTACTTTGAAAGTACTAGTATTCAGGATGAAAATTGTCTCCAAATATTATTTCTTTTTTTTTCTTTTTCTTTTGACCTATTTAAACCACTTTATTGAGGTTTAATTAATATCAATTTGATGAGTTTGGACATTTGCATATATCCATAAAACTAGCACCACAATCAAGTAATAAACGTATCTGTTACCTCACAATGTTCCTTCATGCTTCTTTGCTGATGTGTGTGTGTGAGTGTGTGTGTGTGTGTGTGTGTGTGTGTGTTTTGTACAATGCTTTTAAGCACTAAATCACAGTATTGCCAATATTTTCAGAAATCCTTATTAATTCTCTGCTTTTTATACCTGTAATTTAACTCTTGATAGCTTTACAGTCTATTCTATTTGTAAATGAACTAACTCATACAAAAATAAATGACTGTTTTTATCTATAATTATCAAGCGATTAGCTGCAATGTTTATGTGTTAAGAGCACTGATGGATGGCCATGGACCAGACTAGATTGGATCCACATTGGATTTTGCATTTTATTATAAATGTGAGTGGGATTAAGATTGAGAATAAGGTAAAGTTTGGGTGAGAATTAGTTTATTATCTTTGTCCATGCTTTCCTTTGCCAAATTATGTTTTCAAATTATGTAATTTATTCTGCAGAAAATTTACTCATGATTTGAACCTACCTAAATTACTTAAATAGTTTTACTCCATCTCCAGATTATATAAACATTCTCAGATGTTCTTCTAATATGTTAGTAGTTGTCTTAAATTTACATTTATATATTTAATAAATCTAAACCTAATTTTGTTATATATTATAAAGTGGAAGTTTATATTTATTTATTTTTTCTAAATAGAACATTAGGCACCCTGGCACCATTTCTGGAACATATTAGTGTTTTTGTTTTTGTTTTTGTTTTTAACTTTCTTGTTTCTTAATGAGATTTGATCTTTTTAAGGAAAGAGAACTAGGCTTTATTTAGGGTTTTATATTAATTTATTTTTCACTTTAACTTAATCTAAGCTTTAGCATGATTTGTTTCAACTCAATTTTTAGTTTATTTTGTTCTTTTCTGTTTGCATGAACTAAATATGGCACATTTGTTTTATTTCTGTAAAAGTATTTAAGTAAATACAATACACTATTTATGGAAAATTTGATAGGCTATACTGTCCCTTAAAAGTCTGTTTTTAATTTACAGATGATTTCCATTTTAAATTTGTTTATTACATGTCAAGCAATGTTTTTGTTGACTTCTAGATTTATGACATTAAAACCTAAAAACATGGGTTCTAAAATCACTGTTTTTAACATTTTAACACTGAGGCTGTTTTTGTACCCTGAAAACAAGATTTATTTTTATAAGGGATGCATAGATAAAAGAGAAGAATGTATTTTTCTGTTTGTTGATTCAGATATCCTTTTACCTTTGGGTTTATATTTGGATTTTCAAATTAGTTTCTCCCTACTCATGGAGTGACCGTGCTTGTAAGGGTAGGGGAGCAACTACAGGAAGAGAGAGACTGGCTGCTTTGTGAGGTGATGTGCTGTCCCTGCTGGTCATTGCAGTCCAACAGCTATTCTGTGATTCAGACTCTATAATACAATTTTAGCTGCCTTCCCTTCCATGTGAATTGATGTTTTCTTCTATTGCTGTTGGCCAACATGTTATTCAAATTCAAAACAATATTATATTGTTCTCTTTTTGATTTCAGATTAAACCTTATTAACAAACCTGAAGCCTACTCATTTGGTTATCAGTTCCCTTAAGGTATACCCAGCAGCCTGCAAGCTTTTAAAAGGGGAAGGGAGCACAATTAGTTTACCAAGAGCTGATATCTTAAAGGCATGATGTTAAAAATATCTATAAATCAAAACTCATAAAACACATTAACATTTTTAAGCAGAAATGTTCCAGAGGCCAGTTAGAAGAGGATGAATATGGGCTTTCTTTCCAAATGTCTCATATTGTTTCTTTTAAAATACTTTCCTTTTTCATTTTTTGGCAGGGGACAGCCATGCCATTATATGTCTGTTTTATGAAAGCTATTTAAAACAACTAATGTGAGAAAAATCAATCTGAATTCACAATCCATTTGAAGTACCATTACAGTAAAATGTCTGTCTTCATATAACATAGGTGCCCATGTTTAAGATGCTCGAAGAAATGTACTACATCCATAAAGGATGAAGTTGATGTAAAATTATTGATTTTACAAAATATAAGGAGTAGGAAGTGCATTATTGAATGGATATAATTTGTAAAAATTACCTCGGTGAAAATTCAAGAATAAGGGTGAATTTCTGGGATACTATTTTATGTAATTTTATTCATACAAATAGGAATTGTTACTAAGCAGCAGTTCTCCCAGTGTAAAGCACACAAAGACATTATACACATAAATCCACATATAATTGAATATACACACATTTGTACTTGCACACACAAGACTTACCTGAACATACATTCAAGTAGGCACATACACACACACATGCACACACACACACGTGTGCGCAATACTGGGTACCTCTAACTTTTAGGGACCTATTACCATGTCTTTTTGAACTGAAATTAGAGATGCTTTAAAAAATCCCAGGTCACCAGAGACTTATCATAAATAAACCTCTTAGGAATAAGGGCTCAGAATCAGCCTTTATAATAACCCCCAGTGTTCAGCACAAGGTTCTCCTGAATCATTATACCTTCCCTCTGCTAGAAGGAAAAGCAACCCTTCATTAAATAATAATACCATTTAAAATATCACCAATTTTATTCTGTTTTTCCTACCATTTAGTACAATTAAAAAAAAAAACTTGATTAGCTCAAGTCTGGACACTTTTAATGAATACCTACAGATCTTTGCTCAAATCTCAGTTTTTCTGAACCTAATTTTTCTCACCTGCAAAATGGGAATAATAAACTTCCTTCTCTTTCATATAAGCCTGGCAAATGAAATTTGCTAAAACTTATGAATAAAATTTTTAAATAAGCAATATATAACAACATTGCTTTTTGAAACATCATTTTATATATTTTGACAATTTTCTTATTTACCACTAATCATTAAAAAGTTGTAAATTTATGTTCTGACTCTGGTTCAAAAAGCCAGAAAAATATATCAATTGATACACTAATATATATATATATATATATATATATATATATATATATACACACACACACACACACACACATATATATGTATGTATATATACATATTTGTATATACATATGTACATATATATGTGTGTGTGTGTGTGTGTGTGTGTGTGTGTATATATATATATATATATATATATATTTGTTTCCTAAAGGAAACTTTCCTAAAATGCTTTCTACCATAAAAAAAGGAGCACACTTTTATGGGAGGTGCACTGGACTGGGAGCTAGAGTATAGAAGTCCAAATCCTACACTGGCCAATACTTAGTCATAGAGTTTGGACCAATCATTCACAGGACAACTTAGAGCTAAATTTCTATCTATATCAATAGTTGCATTTATATCTATATTTTAGATGAAACTTTAGATTAAGGATTGGACAAATGAAATATCTCCTTTATTAAACTGCTATTATTAATCTATGACTGCTATGATCTGAGTGTGTCTCTCCAAAATTCATATGTTGAAATCCTATTAAGTTGATACTATTAGGAAATGAACCCTTTCAAAAATGATTAGGTCATGAGGAAGGAGCCCTCATGATCAGCTGTAGTATTTATTTAAGGGGCCCAGAGAGCTAGCTCATTCCTTTCACCATGTGAAGTGGCAGCCAGAAAGCATAGTCTGTGAATTGGGAAGTGGGTACTTACCAGATGCTAAATCTATGGTCACTAAATATATGATCTTGGACTTCTCAGCCTTCACAACTGTGAGCAATAAATTTCTGCTGTTTCTCAGCCATCCAGTCTATATCTATCTATCTATATCTATATCTATATCTATATCTATATCTATATCTGTATCTATATCTATAACATCTATATCTATATTTATATATAGAGATATACATGTTTATTTATTTTTGAGAGAAAGAGAAACAGAATGTGAGTGATGCTCACAGAGAGTGGGAGGCACAGAATCTGAAGCAGGCTCCAAACCCGATGTGGGGCTCAGACTCATGAACCACAAGATGATGACCTGAGCCAAAGTTGGATGCTTAACTGACTCACACAGGCACCCCTATACTATTTTGTTATAGAAGTCTAAATTGACTAAGAAACCACAATTCCCATCATTCCATTTTAAGAAAAACTGCTATTTTTTTCTTTATTTCAATTAATTCTGGTTCTAAAAAAATTATGGATTTGTTTCTATTTTCATTTTGCCAGTGATTGCCCTTATCATCTGATGGTTCCAAAAATTATGTTGCTGCTGACCTCTGTTAATAATAAGTGTGGTAGATTGCATTATAATTTTTAGCTTCTCCTATCTTGAGTTGGAATTGATTTGCCTATCCCTTGAATCTGAGCAAGCCTTATGACATCCTTTAAGCAATGGAATGCAATGTAAGTGAAAATAAGCAACTTTCTGGATACATGTCATGAAGTCTTCCTTGATACCACATGAATAACTCCAGACCAACCTGATGGAAAATGAGAGAACATGGCAAAATGTTAGCCCTATTCTGGAGGAACATCCTCCAAAATAGATCACATATTGGGTCACAAATTAGCCCTCAAAAATACAAAAAAACTGAGATCATATCATGCTTACTTTCAGACCATAATGACAGTCAACCACAAGAAAAAAAAATTAGAAGACCACAAATAGAGGTTAAAGAACATCATACTAAATGAATGGGTTATACAGGAAATTGAAAAATAAATAAAAAAATACATGGAAGCAAATGAAAATAAAAACACAACAGTCTAGAACCATTATGATGCAACAAATGTGGTCATAAGAGGGAAGTATATAGCAATACAGGCCTACTCAAGAAACAACAGAAGTCTCAAATACACAACCTAACCTTCCACATGAAGGAGCTAGAAAATGAACAGCAAAAAAGCCTAAAGCCAGTAGAAGGGAAATAAAGATTAGAGCAGAAATAAATGATATAGAAACAAACAAAAACAACAATAATAAAAAAAAACAGTAAAAGAAATCAAAGAAACTAAGAACTGGTTTTTTGAAAGAATTAATAAAATTGATAAACCTCTAACCAGACTTACCAAAGAGAAAAAAGACCCAAATAAATAAAATCACAAATAAAAGAGGAGAGATCACAACCAACACCACAGAGCTACAAACAATTATAAGAATATGTCATGAAAAGTTATATGCCAACAAATTGGGCATTCTGAAAGAAATGGATAAATTCCTAGAAACATACAAACTCCCAAAACTGAAACAGGAACAAATAGAAAATTTGAGCAAACCCATAGACAGCAAAGAAATTGAATCAGTAATCAAACCTCCCAACAAAGTCCAGGGCCAGATGGCTTCACAGGGGAATTCTACCAGACATTTAAAGAAGAGTTAATACCTATTATTCTTAAACTGCTCCAAAAATATAAATGGAAAGAAAACCTCCAAACTCATTATATGAGACCAGCATTACCTTGATTCCAAAACGAGACAAAGACCCAACTAAAAAGGAGAGTTAAAGGCCAATATCCCTGATGAACATGGATGCATTAATTCCCAACAAGATACTAGCAAATTAAATCCAACAGTTCATTAAGATAATTATTCACCACGTTCAAGTGGGATTTATTCCTGGGCTATAGGTGTACTTCAATATTCACAAATCAATCAATGTAATATACTACATTAATAAAAGAAAAGATAAGAATCTTATGTCCTCTCAATCGATGCAGAAAAAGCATTTGATAAAATACAGCATCCATTCTTGATAAAAACCCTCAACAAAGTACGGATAGAGGGAACATGCCTCAACATTATAAAGGCCATATACAAAATACCCAAAGCTAATACCCTCCTCAATGGAGAAAAACTGAATGATTTTCCTCTATAGTCAGGAACAATACAGAGATGACCACTTTTACCATATTTGTTTCACATAGTACTAAAAGTCCTAGCCTCAGCAATCAGATGACAAAAAGAAATAAAAGGTATCCAAATCAACAAGAAAGAAGTCAAACTTTCACTATTCGCAGATGACATGATACTCTATGTAAAAAACTCAAAAAGTTACTCCACCAAAAAGTTGCTAGAACTGGTATATGAATTCAGCAAAGCCACATGATATAAAATCAATATATAGATATCTGTTGAATTTACAATAGTGAAGAAGCAGAAAGTGAAATTAATGAATCACTCCCATTTACAATTGCACCAAAAATCATAAGATACATATGAATAAACTTAACCAGAGAGGTAAAAGATCTGGACTCTGAAAACTATAGAACAGTTATGTAAGAAATTTAAAAGGACGCAAAAAGATGGAAAAACATTCCATGTTCATGGGTTGGAAGAACAAATATTGTTAAAATGTCTATACTACCCAAAGCAATCTACACATTTAATGCAATCCCTATCAAAAGCAGGAAAAAAATGTCCAATGGAAAAGAGACTCTTAAACAAATGATGTTAGGAAGATTCAACAGCGACATGCAGAAGAATGAAGCTGGGCCACTTTTTTACAGCATACACAAAAATAAACTCAAGATGGATTAAAGACCTGTATATTAGACAGGAAACCATTGAAATCCTAGAGAACACAGGCAGAAACTTCTTTGACCTCAGCTGGTGAAAATTCTTACTAGACACATCACCAGAGGCAAGGGAAGCAAAAGCAAAAATGAACTATTCATTAAGATAAAAAAAAAAAACAAACTTCTGCACAGTGAAAGAAACAATCAATTAAACTAAAGGCAGAATATGGAATGCGAGAAGATATTCGCAAATGACATATCTGATAAAGTGTTGGTATCCAAAATATATAAAGAACTTATCAAACTCAACACCCCCAAAACAAATAATCCAGTTAAGAAATGGGCAGGAGACATGAATAGACATTTTTCCAAATAAGACATCCAGATACCTAACAGACACATGAAAAGATGCTCAAAACCACTCATCATCAGGGAAATACAAATCAAAACCAGGATGAGATAATACCTCACACCTGTCAAAATGGCTAAGATTAATAACAACACAGGAAAAAACTCATGTTGGCAAAGATGAGGAGAAAGGGAAACCCTCTTACACTGTTGTTTGGGAATGCAAACCCATTCAGCCACTCTGGAAACCAGTATGAAAGTTCCTCAAAAAGGTAAAAATATAGACATCCTATGATTCAGCAATTGCACTAGTAGGTATTTACCTAAAGGATACAAAAAATGCTGACTTGAAAGGGCACATGTACCCCAATGTTTATAGTAGCATTATCAACAATAGACAAATTATGAAAAGAACCCAAATGTCCACTGACAGATGAATGGACAAAGAAGAGTGGTATATGTATAAAATGGAATACTACTCAGTCCTTAAAAAGAATGAAATCTTGCCATTTGCAATGGAATGGACAGAGCTAGAGTGTACTATGCTAAGTGAAACATGTCAACCATATGATTTCACTCATGTGTAATTTAATAAATAAAACATGAACATAGGGGTAAAAAAAGAATGAGAGGTAAACCATAAAACAGACTCTTAAGTATAGAGAAAAAACTGAGGGTTGATGGAAGGGAAGTGGCGGGGGATGTACTAAATGGGTTATGGTTATTAAGGAAGGCACTTGAGTATTGAGCGCTGGTTGTTATATGTAAGTGATGAATCACTAAATTCTTCTCCCCAAACCAATATTACAATATATGTTAACTAACTGGAATTTAAATAAAAATTTGAAAAAAAAATAAAAATTAAAAAAATTAAAATTAAGAATGAACAAAAATGAAAAAAGAAAACTCAACTGTACATATTGACAAGTGACAAGCTAATTCTAAAATTTATATTGAAAGGAAAAGGCACTAGAAGAGGCAAAACAATTCTGAGAAAGAAAAACTAAGTTGAAGGACTCACAATAATCTATTTCAAGACTTACTGTGAAGTCACAGTAACCACAACAGTGTGGCAGTGGAAAAATAATACAAATATAGATAGATCAGTGGGACAAAATTGAGAAATACAAATATAGTTAATTGATTGTTTACAAAGGTAAAAAGGAAATTTAATGTAGAAATGGCCATTTGGGGAAATGACTGATTCTAGGGCTAGCACAAATATAAAATGAGGGGCATCTCATAAGAAATTAAAGTCCTCAAAAAAAAAAAAAAAGAAAAAGAAAAAGAAATAGAATCAGGTCATGTCAAAGAGATGGCAGAGCCAACCTGAAAGAGCCCCCCAATTTGGAGCAATCGAGGAACAAAATAAATTAATCAGTTTTGGTTATATATAACCAATTATAACCAACTTGGTTATAACCAAGTATAACATAAATATATATGACTCTGTTTTGTTAGAAATAATTGATTCAATCAGAGAGAAATTTTAGATAAAAGATAGCCATATGTATTGTACAGAATCCCAGACAATTTGTGTCAATACTTGACTTTTAGGAGGTGGAGTTTATTACTCTCCTACCTTGATGATGGGTTGTACTTGGTAACATGATTCACAGACAGGAATATGGAAAGAAGGAGAAAAGTAACTTTATAGTGAAGAACCCAGTAAAGACTACCTTAACCTTGGTAGTTCACATCAGGTGAACTTACCAGAAATAAAATAACAAATTAATAACATGTAGCCCTGATATCATTTGCTGAGAAGGGCAATAACTCCTGTGGTATTCTTTCCCAAAAATCATGTCCCTAATGTAACCATCCAAAAAACATTAAAAAAAAAAGTCAAGAGACATTCTACAGAACCATCAGGGTCATGAAAAATAAGGAAATATTAAGAAAATGTCCCAGTTCAGAGGATCCTAGGAGATATGATGATTAAATGTAAGGTGGTTTTCTGGATAGGATCCTGGAGCAGAAAAATGACATTAACGGAACATGAATAGTAATGTGCAAATGTTGTTTTGTTAGACACTAAAAATGAACCATGGTGATGAAAGATGTTAACAATAGGAGAAACTTAGTGAATGGTATATTGTAACTCTAATTATTATCATTATCACTCTTCTATAAATCTGAAGTTATTTTAAAATAAAAATTTTATTTAAAAAAAAAGCTAACTGATATAACGTAACTCTCAGTAGTTGCTTTCCACCCTGCCAGACACTGGTCTAATCTTTGTATGTATCAGGCCATTTCATCTTTATAAAGCTATGAAGTGGGTACATTTCATAGATACACTGAGGCCCAGGGAAGGTACATAACCTGCCTACTGTTCCAATGCTAATAAGCATGCCACCAGATTTAATTATTATTACTAACAGCAAAATAAATTGTTACCAATTAAAGTTTTAGTTAAGCTAAAGAAAAATAGTTTCCCTAAAGATCATTTCTAATTTTTTAATGCTAAAATATTTAAGCATGTTGTAGAAATGAGAAGAGATTTGAAAAAGTTACCAAAGCACCAACCCCCAATTCTGCTAGCTTTGGGTTTATTGATTTTTTTTTTTTTGGTATGCAGAAGATAACTGAAAACACAATTTTACCTAAAATTCCATCCATTCCTTTTCCATTTTCCATATTAATTAAGCATTTTCCATAGTCTAACTTCAGTGAAACAATTTACATTGGTTACTTTAACTTTCAATGCTTCAGTAATTAACTTTCTATTCTTTTGGAAATATAAGGTGGACATACATCATAGAATTCCCATTAATAAATGTTGTACCTCCTCTGGCCAGCCACTGGATTAGACATAGGTCATAAACGGATGACCTGTTCTGTACTTGATGAATGAATAAACAAATTGTGTGAATAAACAACCATTCCATGGATACTGCTCAGCCCTGAAATGGAATAAACTAGCGACACACACATCATCTTGGATGAATCTCAAGGAGATTACGCTGAATTAAAAAAAAAAAAAAAAGAAAAAGAAAAAGAAAAAATGCTGATCCCGAAAGGTTATATAGTATGTGATTTACTTACATAAAATGGTTGAAATGACAATATTTTAGAAACGGAGAACAGTTCGTGATTGCCAGAGATTAGAGTTTAGGGTACTCTGTGTGGATGTGATTATAAAAAAAGTATCAGAAGGTATCCTTGTGTTGATGCAGCTGTTCTGTGTCTTGACTGTGGTGGCAAATACATAAACCTAAGCATTGAAAAATGGCATAGAACTAAACACACATGCACACACAAACAACAACACATGCATGCAGAGTATAAGTAATACTTGGGAAATCTGAATAGGGTTGGTAGATTGTATGCATGTCAATGTCCTGGCTATGATGCTGTACTATAGTTGTTCAAGATGTCACTTTTGGGGAAATTGAGTTAGAGAAAGGAAGAGGGAAATGCCACGCTTCTCCTTTGCAGGCCTGGAAGGAAAAGAGCTCCCCAACAGATCAATAGGATTTTGGGATAGGATATCATTTAAATAACTGAAATTAAGGATTTCTCTTGTACCAGAAAGGAGCCAAATGGGCCCTTTTTGAAAAGGGCCATGCTTGAAAGAAGAGGAAGGAATGAGATTACAAAGTGTGTTTGATAAGAAAAGGGGAGAATATAATAGAGTTGCTTTCTGATTCTTCCCTGTAAAGCTCAGCTCATTCAATACACTTGTCAGGAATGTATCAAATTCATGTGTCTATAAGTTTGAGTAAATATAAAAGTCTTAATGGAGCTCAAGTGAAAAGTCAGAGGAAGAGATAAAGATTTTGCTGTCTTCTGCATATGGATACTAGTTAAAGCCATGAGAAATGTGGAGAATTGTAGAAAGATCAGGGAACCAAAGACAGGACTCTGAAAACTCCAGCATTTAAATAAGAGCTGGAGGAAGATCTCACAAGACATGTGGAAAATAATAGTTATATATGTAAACGAAAATTTAGAGAAAGTGGTAAATATATGACAAAGTAAAACAGTCAGTTAAAAAAGAAAAGAATAAGAAAAAAAATAAATCAACTGAGTGGCTTTGAATTTTTATAGAAACCCAATAGTATGTGTGAAATGTGGAGTAAGTTTTGTTTTTTGTTTTTGTTTTTGTTTTCGTTTTTGTTTTCCCAAAAGCTCAGGGAGCAGCAAAGGAAGGATTGGTCAGTTGCTGGGGGTTGGAGGTGAGAGGTAAAGCAAAACTTTTAATTCACGTGTTTGTAAGGTGCAGGTTAAGCGCTATTTGAAATGGAAATGCTTAGAATTTAGGAGCAAGTTGTAGCTGCAGAACATGATTCAAAAGAAGGGATAATGGGCACAGGAGAACAATATTCTTTATTGTTGAAGAAGCAGGTTGTTTAAACAACATTTCACAATAGTTTTTTAACAACAGCAATGGAATGACTTAACTATTTAGACAGTAAGTAGTTGTAGAAATCTTTTAGCTGACCACCAAAAGTAGAAAAATTTAAATAATAATTTCATTGTTTTATCAAGAGGTTTAGTGCTACAAAATATTAGTTTACAATTCCTTGTTAAGCCATACACAGGGAATTTCAAATTAACACCTACTTTTCCTGACAGTGGAATCCATTTAACCCATTGGTCTTTCATTTATTATTTCCATTATGACAATAGGTACAATAGAAGAATCATACCACCTTTGAATTCAGATCCATCTTTTTTATATGGATTTTAGCATTTATATATCCTAGTGATGACTGAAGTAAGAGTTAAGGCTGCTTATCGGACAGTTGAAGACTGTAAAGAAATTACATAGAAATATCCGATGTTATGAATCAGCTTGTATATAGTCAATCATTTACTTACTAGTTCTTTAAGCAAACACATATTGTGCCATGTGATGTTAGTTATGGTGACATTCCAAGGGAGAAGACATGTATACTCCTACCTTCATGGAAATTTAAGGACCATGAGGAGGATACAGGCAATTAAGCAAATAATCATCAAATGAGATGCTTGCTGAGATGAGGTAACGTTGTGTAGGTGCACAGACAAAGGATTGGTTGAGAGCATGAAAGGGACATTAGAGAGGGGAGGTTAGAGAGGGCAGAAGTCCAAGGGAGATTATACCCACATTTGAGAGTAATAATATGGGGATTTAGTCATGGGGAGTGGGTGCTTCAGGAAGGCATGTAAAGCAGAAAAGTCCCAGAAATCAGATGGAATAATTTAGAGGTAAATAAATAAATTAAGGGTCAGTTATAATAATGTTTAAAAAAAGGTCTCTGTTATAGTCATAGCGATGAGAATAAAGAGAAGTAGATATATATGAGAAATATTTTTGAGGTTCAATCAGAGGATTTGAGACTGAAATAATTATTTGAAAACTCTGGTGAATGGAGGGGGTCTATCAGACATGCAGCTTGAGCCAAGAAAAGTGGTTGATTTTATTCATGAAAAATAAGAAAAATTTAATTTACCCCTCTTGACCTCCTTCTAGGATTGGATGGATCAGTCCGTGATACTGTAGTACTATTGGGGCACTACCTCCCCTGGATAAGGAAAAACAAGGATGGAATAGGCCTCAAATATTTGGCTGGGTCTGAGGAACAGAGTCCTCCACTGTTATGATGAATTTAACACACTGCTTAGTGCAAAGTACAGTGGGAAAATTAGGAAAAGGTAGAGATCATCTGGAAGATAGAGATGACACCATATTATAATCGCCTCTCTTTGAGATGAGAAAATAGAGTAGGGAGTGCCTGAGTGGCTCAGGTGGTTAAGCGTCCTACTCTTGATCTTAGCTCAGGTCTTGATCTCAGGTTCATGAGTTCAAGCCCCACATTGGGCTCCATGCTGGACATGGATTCTATTTAAAAAAAGAAGAAGAAAGTAAAGTAGATAGTCCATTAGAGTGGCATGCTGAGGTCACTTGCAACCCAACCCAGCGTCCCCTATTCACACAGTGTGTCTGCCCACACAGAGGCATTGACTCTTTCATGTGGAAGCATTCTCACAAATTCCAAGCACTGATAGGACAGCACTGTTTATAATTCCCTTCCTTACTCAAGTAGCACATTGCTGGTCTGACTGGAGAGTGCTGGAGAAAGAAAGAAAAATAACATCTTTTAAAAACTGTGCACACACACACACACACACACACACACACACACACAATATTACTTAAGAGTTAAAGTAGGTTGAGTAATGACCGAGTTTAGGATATGGCCATAGAGATGGATGGGTGTCTCAGGTGGAAAAAATATGATAGGAATGTCAGGTCAAGGAACTGGGAATGCAGTGTGTTATGTGGAGTTTTTATGTGGGCATTTAAACACCCAGGATGAGAGTAAGAACTTGAGTAAAGAATAATATAAGAAAAGCTTGCTAATGAAGTTATTAGTGAGAAAGAAGAAAGTAATAAGAACCATCCATGAAAATATGAGGAAGCATAGCTGTTTGCATAGCCAACTGGAATAAGCCTCCAAAAATGCTGGACTGGTTTTTACATAAGAAATTAGCAATAATGGTTTGACGAACCAAGAATATACCAATCTCAGCTGATACTTGTATAGTAGTACCAATACAGTTGAAGAGAATACTTGCCTCTTGAATGTTCTGCAGGGAAATCTATATCCACAAGACCACAAATTTAAAGGAAAGGATGAGACTGTAGTGGAGTTTAATTAGGGAGTGGAAGTTTCAGGGTTCACAGTGGAAATATTTGGGAGCAAGAATAGGAAGAAAGAAAACATTACAAGAGTATATTGGTAGAACATGACAAAACAACTCAAGGAAGAAGTGGGCATCTTAGACCCTGGTCAAGAGTTTCAAAGATGTGAAGGATTGCAAACTTAGTATATACTAAAGTACATTTATTAAGATGTATTTGCAAAGAAAATGTTATATAGAGTTGGTTGTAAAATAAATGTGGGAATGTTGAAGATGTTAAACCCTCTCTGCTATATCATCTGTTAAAGAACAGATTCCCAAAGTGTTTGGAATTATATATACTTTTAATATGTTTATGAAGGAACTAAACTTATGGAGAAACAGGATTATAATACTATGAAACAGACTTTTTTAAAGTTTATTTTATTTATTTATTTATGTATTTATTTATTTTTTTTTGAGAGGGACAGAGAGAAAGAGAGAGAGAGAGAGCAAGTATACATGAGCAGGGAAGGGACAGAGAGAGATGGAGAGAAAATCCGAAGCAGGCTCCCCACTGTCAGTGCAGAACCCATATGGACCTGGGTCTCACAAACTGTGAGAACATGACCTGAGCCCAATTCAAGAGTCAGGTGCTGAACTGGCTAAGCCACCCAGGCACCCCTGAAACACACTTTTCTATGTGAAAATCTTTTCAGTATTTTATAGTTATTTATCACTACGATCCATAATAGATAAAAGATTTTTTAATCTACTTTCAGAGGTTATAGTTTTGGCTAAGTGAAGAGGACATTTTAATTTCATTACTGTTAAAATGTTACCTATGTATTCATTTTCTCTAGGGCAACTGTAAAAATGTGAACCTTTAATTAATGTAAGGACTTACTGTATGATTATCAATTTTGTACTCTGTCAAACAAATCATTTTACATATTTTAATCTATTCATTTTCTGACTTTCTGGAAATAATTTTAATGAGCATTTTAAAATGTAGCAGTGGGATGCTTGGGTGGCTCAGTCGGTTAAGCACCTGACACCTGATTTTAGTTCAAGTCATGATGTTACATTTCATGAGATCAAGCCCCTCCTGGTGCTCTGTGCTAACAGCACAGAGCCTGCTTGAGATTCTCTCTCTACCCTTCCCTCTGCCCTTTCCCTTCTCATGCTCTCTCTCTCTCTCTCTCTCTCTCTCTGTTCAAAATAAATAAATAAACACTAAAAAATAATAAAATGTGGCAGTTCCAAGCATATTTATTTTTCAATGTAGAATGTAATTCTTTATAAAGTTGGCTTTAATATATTTTAATTTTTCCTCTTAAAATAAGGAATTTGCCAGTGTAAACTGAAAGGACTGAATGCTCACCACAGGTAAACAATTCACAGTTCTTTGCAATTCAGTTTTTCCTTATCACCATGGTAACAGCCAAGTGGGTTGACTGTTTTGGGTAACATCATTGATGGCAGGCCCTTTTCTATACAGTCTAGTAAATGATTGTCAGAATGTGCTTTATGCGTTGACTTATGTGCTAGCTTAAGCCAGGGGCTATGATTTTTACAGAACCAGGGTCCATTTATAGATACATGTTTTGGGGATAAGGTGGTTAATTTTGTCAACTCAGTTTTTCTAAATCTCAGAAACTTCAGATTTCTAGGTAAATTAGTTTTGTGTATCCAGGGACAGGTGGAAAAATTGAACTGTGCTCTAACTTGATAGGACTGATAATGGAGATTTTGAGTAGATTTCTTTAAATTTTATTCCACAAAACTCTCTGCCAGCATCCTACCTAAATTATATTGAATGGAGGTAGATGTTTTAACTACTCTTAGGTAAACGTTGGGGATTAAAGTAATTATCAACATATTTTTTTTTCTATCATAGATGTTAGATACAGAAGATATAGCTATCTTTGCAATGACTTTAATGCCTCATCATTTCAAAGGGACAAATGAAGCTGGATGGATGTGCCTTCTCTGACACATACTGTCAAATTTAGTTCAGTATTTTAGTACCGCTGACTATTCTGTGATTTATAACTCAATTAAGTTAATACACATTTTATTTTACTTGTAGCCATATTGAATTCAAATAATTATTTATTTTATGTATTTAGAAATATGCATAGTTTTATTTATAAAAGCTGCTTATACAGGAATCCTGATAAATTCTATTTAGACCTACTTCTTTCTACTAAGAGCAAGAAAGGTAATTATTACAACTAATAAAAAGGAAATTAAAAAAAAACGTATAAAGATAGGTCTTAAAAAAGCAGGAAGCATGTAACTCCAGGAATTGTAACAATTAAAAAAATATTCACATTCTCTTTAGAGAACTATTTTATTTTAATTATGACTAAAGACCTTCCATTCCTGAATACCTCTGGTCTAATTAAAGTCCTGAGAAAAGAATCAGGCTATTCTGACATGTGTATCCTTTATACAGGAGCACACATTCTATGGTTGGTAGGTTTACCAGAATCACATTAAACAGGAGAAGGTATATCAAGAAAATTGAGCCTGGACTAATAATTAACACATACAAAATTTATTTTTATTGTTTGTGTGACACCCACAGATATCTTACACCCACACACATACACACAACTTTTTCTATATACTGTATATTCATTTCCAAAAATGTCTTTGTCTTCAAAACGGACCTGCTTATAATTGCAAACAAACTCACTGATTTGTCAAGGAGAAACAATCCTAGAAAATGTCTAGGTAAAGCCTGCAGAGGCCAATGTCATGAGGCTTCTTTTCTCCAAATCCAGGATCATTAGGGATTGTTATGGATTTATGGAGGATTCAGTAGTAAAACAAAAAATATTGCCCCAAATCATGTGTAGTGGAAACGAAGGGGAAAGGCAACTTCTTGTCTAATCCTCCAGTCTAAAGCCTTTTGAGAACCTACTTTTCTAGTCCATTAGTCACAACCCATGAATTACTGTAGATTCTGACCCCAGGCCATCACGTCTTTTAAGCAAAGTGGAAAATAAAACAGAGTGATTGAAGTTTTGGCCTAATCAAAGAATTTTCCTTTTGTCCTTAGGGAATTCCTATTAATGAGGAGATTATTTTCCAGTTGCCTTCTCATTGCTCTTGTGTGCATATATTCACAGCCATATGTAAATTGGGCAAGAAGCTTCCCATTCCTTAGTGAACTGATCTGAGGCACTACCCTGATTTCAGTTGTAGGTGGTGAGGAAGTGGGATGTATGCAAGGCGCTAGAGAAATAGTAACTCGCTAATGCAACTTGTGTGTTCCTTCGGAGGCTGCCCAGCCTCCCTTTTAAGTGCCAAGTTTGCCTGATATCACAGAGTGGCTACACATTCCCAACATTACAGCCAGGTGAATGAGAGAAGGCTGGGTGCACGTGACCACCCTGGGTTCACCTGCTGGACTGAAGATAAGTGCATTGTCACCTTCAAGACTCTGACAAACTGGAATCTGTTCCTCGAACTATCTGCATATCCTCATGGATGACCCTCTAATTGTCATGACTCTACTTTATCAATTCTAGGTTTCCTTGATTTGAATTTATGTTACCTTTGAAATTATGTTATCTTGCAAGTAATAATATGAGGGAGTATGGTATGAGAAGGGTTATTTTGTTTTCTGTAGGGAAAACACATTATCTTCAGTCAGATAAGGTACAAAAGAGATAATTCTCAAAGGATTTGAGAAATTGGGATTCTTTAATGTTCTTAGCTCCTAAACAGTGTAATCAGCCTTAAAGTTTCTTCCTAGCAGCCAATGGACAGTAAAGTCCAGTGACTTCCACAATCAGTCTCTTTATATATTTTTTAACAGCAGATACAAACAGCAGGCTGTTTTCTCATTGTTATCACATAAAAGTCCTGAGAGATAAAAAATTCAAATTTTAGCTTTTATTTTTTCAACTTAACTATTCAATGATTTTAAAATAATCTGCATTTCTTTGTTAAAAAGCATTTCCCATCACTTCTGTATTGACCTATCATACCACTTGCTCAGTCTCCCAAAACTTTACCAAAAGGTTTTTATGAGGCCAGATGGAAATAAATTGCTTAAAGCAATCAGCACTGAGAGGTTCAGTCTAGTTCCATCTCATCCAGACTATTAGCAGAGACTTCCATTGCATTTGTCTAATCTGAGTCTCATAGCTGACACCGAGTACCCTATGTTTCATGAGTATCTTTTTTCGTACAGATTCTCTCTGGTTCAGCTTTTGTATTATTTAGTTTCTTCCGCTGTCATCAACAAACTCCAACTTCAACTAACCTAAACAGTAAAAGGGGGGAAAGGAAAGTGAAAGATTTATTTTAAGAGTCATGTAACTCAGAAAGTAAAAACCACCACTATTTAATAAGTGCTCAAGATGCCAGAAATCAGAGTAGCTCAAGCATCCCTGAGGCAGGCACTTTGGGGGCATCTCCTTAAGACAGTGCAGGAAAACTTCTGTTCCAACCACTTCATCCTTAATGTGTATCTGGGAAAGAGATTCTGAATTGGGCCATAGCGTCATCTAGGAGGTGGAGGGCTGACCCTGGTTTAGCAGGCTCATCACAATCATTAGGTGTAGAAGGCTGATTTCAAGGGATGTTTATGGGGGAAGATAATCAATTGCTTATTTTAGAAAGTTTTACTTATTTTTCTTCTTTGGTGATTTTATTTTACCAGGCTATATTTCTCAATATGTAATTTTCAAAAATAATTATGGTCCCCCAACAACAACAAAAAATGCTTATGCAACAGAAAAAAATTTGGGGGAATAGAAAATAATAATTTTCCTCACTGTGGGCTAATTGTTATGATAGCATAAGTACTGATTCAGAATCATAGGGTGTCAGGCATTGCTATTTAAATAATGTTTCTTATTTAAAGCATCTCATCCAATCCTAATATTTACGTGGGTTAGCTGTAACTATTATTCCATTATGTAACTTGTCCGAAGTTACATAGCTAGGCATAGATTTAAACCCAATTTTGTCTGAATCAAGAGTCAATAACCAATAACCAAGCTGTATAGTCTCATTACATAAAGCCAATGACATGAAATTCTTGAATCAAAGAAGTTTTAAATGACCAAGGAGTCCAAATGCTACACTAACAGATGCCATTCCTAACCTAGAAATTTGGGGTTTTCAAGGTTGCTCTTAATAATAATAATGCTCATCATTTATGCAACATTTAAATTAAAAACTCCTTATGACTAGAATTATTCTAATCTTTTGAAATCTTAATTATGTTACCTGAAGTCTCTTGTCTTTTGCCACAATTACATGCCACTTTATTTTTTCTTTAAATTTATTTATTTATTTTGAGAGTGAGAGAGAAAGAGAGCAAGGAGGGAAGAGGCAGAGAGAAGGAGAGAGAATCTCAAGCAGGCTCCACATTGTCAGCACAGATCCCCATGCAGGGCTCAAACTCATGAACCATGAGATCATGACCTGAGATGAAACCAAGAGTTGGACGGTTAACTGACTGAGCCACCCAGCCACCCTACATGCCACTTAAACAAGAGTACATGTGATGAGAAGGTATGCACATCTACAGGTCCCCCAGGTACTTTAAGCCCAGTATATCCCCCAAAGAATTAATTACCTTCCTATTCAAAGGTATCTATCCAGGTGAGTTTTCTAACCTTTTTTAGTGAAGCTTACTCTGTTCATCCATACTTCCATGCCAAAAATCTTGTAATTATTAACTCTTTTCTCTTGAGCTCTTCTCAAATCAGACACCAAATTCACTGAAATATATCAGAAATATATCCCAAATTTAATAATTTCTTTTGATCCATGCTTTTTACCATTTTTGGTTCTTTCCCTTCATGTCTTTCAAGTACAACAACCTGGTAAATGCTCTTGCCAATACCATTTTTTATCTATCTATCTATCTATCATCTATCTATCTATCTATCTATCTATCTAATCTATCTATCATCTGTCTATCTACCTATCATCTATCTATCTGAACTTCTATCAATCATCTATCTATCATCTTCTCACTGTAGTTAACAGATTCGTCTTTATAAAAATATCTAATCACGTTTTAACTAAAAGATTTCTGTTGGCCCACCATTGCTTTCATTATAAATTCAAACACTGCCATATGGTATAGAAGGCATCCAACTGGAACACAGTTTGGCCCTAATTTACTTCTTTCATCTTACACCAAATATAGCCATCCCTATCCTCTTCAAAAACCTTTATTTCAGCAACACTTAAATTCTCAAATATTGAAGATGGCAACTCATACTTATGTTTTGGTTCCATTACCTTACGCAAAGGCATTTCTTCTGCTAGTGATATATTTTCCTTCATTCTCTTCCTCCACATTCTTGTTAATTATTCAAAACACATCTTGACCATCTCAAAGTGCTTACTCTAAGAGTTTGTATACACCCTAAATCCGTTGTAATTGTGGAATAAATAATTCAGAAAATTAATGTGAATTTATTATAATTATTATCATAGTTATTATGATATTAGAGTGTAATTTTTTACATGGCTATTGTACTGAGCAGATTCTGAGTTTTTCAAATTTTTTTTTCAACGTTTATTTATTTTTGGGACAGAGAGAGACAGAGCATGAACGGGGGAGGGGCAGAGAGAGAGGGAGACACAGAATCGGAAACAGGCTCCAGGCTCTGAGCCATCAGCCCAGAGCCCGACGCGGGGCTCGAACTCACCGACCGCGAGATCGTGACCTGGCTGAAGTCGGACGCTTAACCGACTGCGCCACCCAGGCGCCCCAAGATTCTGAGTTTTTCAAAAGATAAGGACATACCCAATGCACCTTGTGTATGTCCAGTGCCTATCATTGAGCATGGCTTAAATTTGGTGTTTAGTTAGTTTTTAATTTAATAGATCAATAATTGAATTTCTTAAAACCAAAACATAACACTTATCAGCCACAAAAGATTCTGGGTTGTAATGATTCTATATTACTGTTAAAGCCTTTAAAATGTATAACAATATCTTCCTCTCAGAAGACCTTAGGAGTTACCTAATCATTGTCTAGGTTTATTTTATGTGTAGTAAGGAAATCTAAATCTTTGTCACTCAATGTAAAGATGACCTCGTTCACTCTCAGAAAGTTAACAGTGGCAAGTACTGTTTTAAAACAGCATGCTTGTTTTGGAATCTTGTCTTACTCATTAAGATAAAGGTGTTGCATTAACAATTTTTGTAAAGAATATCTTCAGCTAGTCAAGTATACTTTGATGTATCCTTAAACATTCATCTTGCCAGAATGAAAAGAAACTTCTAATCAAAAGGGCTCTCGCTAAAGCTTGGCCTAGTGGGAGGTAGAATGTGTACTGAGTGAAGAAAAAGCAGGTTTCTCAGTTAACTTGTACTCTGAGACCTACCCAGATAAGCTAGAAAAGAAAACCTTCAAATATAATTTCAAAATGTTCCATTTCTTTTTGAAAAAAAATGTTTTACACATAAAAAGCTTAAAGAAACATTGACTTGATAACTCAGAAACCTAGTGGAGACAAATGGGTAATAATTTTTCATCTCTTTAATGTCGCTTGAATGTAAAAATTGTAAGGGACAAATGAAAGTGAAGTGAAACATGGGTGGGTCCTTGAGAAGGTTATGTTTCTACTCTTTGTGTGACCTCAGCATTGTAGATACTCAAGGTAGGATATGTTTTAGTACTGAAGATTAGTAGTTCTCTCTGGGACACCAGTATTATGTGAGGCATCTCTGTGGTAGTGACTCCACACATTGATTCATTCAGTAAAGATTGCCAGATATATTCTAGATTCTGGGGTGCTATGGTACAAACAAAGTCTTTGCCCTCAAGGATCTTTCCTTCTCCTAGGGGAGAAATACACAACAACAGAAACCATGGATTATAATATAATAACAGGCAAATAGATGGACAATACATATTTTAGAGCGGTCAGGGAAAGGCTGTAAAACCAGGTGTCATTTAAGCCAGTCAGTAATGCATGTACTAAGAAGGAAGGCCTTGTGCAGATCACGAGAAAGGGAGAGGGAAAAGCTTCTGAAAATAACCTGGAGTGAGAAAAAAGCTTTGTAGCAGCAAGAAGGAAGTGAGAGAAAAGCCTCAGGTAGTAGGAGGGGCCCCTGGGTAGCTCAGTGGGTTAATCATCCGACTTTAGTTCAGGTCATGATCTTGTGGTCCATGAGTTCAAGCCCTGCAATGGGCTCTGTGCTTATAGCTCAGAGTCTAGAGCTGCTTTGGATTCTGTGTCTCCCTCTCACTGACCCTTCCCTGCTCACGCTCTGTCTCACTCTCTCAAAAATGAATAAACATTAAAACAAACACAAACAAACCCTCAGATATTAAGGAATGGGAGCAGGAAGTTGGGTGGAGACAATATCCTTTAAGACCTAGGTTACTGTAGAGTGTTTGCATTTATTTTACTTTGATATTAAGCCAGTGGACAGTGTGAGTAGGAAAGCAATATGAGATTTGTGTTCTTAAAATATGACTATAGTCATATTTTGTGGAATTGTGGGACCAAGGATGGAAGTAGAGACTAATTAGCAGACTCGCACTGTCCTCAGGAGAGAAGTAGCTGAGAGAATCCATTTAGCGCTGAATATCATCAGAATTGGGATATATTTTGAAGGTAGAGCTGATAGGACAAGTTGATGGGATGGATATTTTATTACTGTGCTAAGGCTGCTGTAACAAAGTACAAAACACTGGGTCGCTCAAATAATAGAAATTTATTTTCTCATAGTTATGAAGGTTAGAAATCTGAGATCGAGGTCTTGGCAAATCTTGTTCCTTCTAAGAACTGTGTGATAAAGTTCTATTCCTGGCCTTTCTTTTGGCTTATAGATGGCAGTTTTCTCCCTGCGCCTTCTTATCGTCTTCTTTCTGGACCTATCTGCATCTATGTTTCCTATTCTTTCAAAGGTATTGTTATACTAGATTAAGACCCACTGTAATTACCTTCGTTTTATTTTAATTACCTTGGTAAAGATCTTATCAGCAAATATGGTCATATTCCAAGTTACTAAGGGTTAGGACTTCAATATATAAATTTCTTTAGAGGGGGAGACACAATTCAACCCATAATAGATATAGAGTTATTTTTGAAAAAAAACATTGCCTGGCATAATTACCAGTTATTGACCTGAGCAACTGTATGATTGAAATTGACATTACTGAAGAGTAAGTAATAACATGTTTGGTCAAGGCTAAAGGTGCTCATAGGACGGGAAACAAGATTTCTATTATTGTACATCTGTGTTGGAAATGTTCATTAGATAGTTGGGTATATCAGTCTGACACTCAGAAAAAAAGATTAGGGGTGGAGACACATATTTGAAAGTATCAGATACATATTTTCATTTCATCAGCACAGAGATGATATTTAAAGCCAATGGATGGGATGTGAACCCCTAGAAAGTGAGTGTAGAGACAGAAGAATTCTAAGGATTTAGTCAAGGGACATTTCAAAAGTCTAAATCTCAGGGGAAATAATAATCAAAAAAAGATATTGAAAAGGAGCAATCATTGGCTTAAAAGGAAAACCAATATATGTCTCCCTATGAGTCAAGGTAAGAGAGGAGTTCAAAGGGTAGATGGTCAATGGTGTCCTGTGCTGGTGTAGGAGAAAGATGGGAACCAACTGAGAATTCTCCATTCGGTGTGGTAAGATGATGGTTCAATAACCATGGAATAATTTTTTCAGAGGAGTTTTGTGGAGCAAAGATGACTAGCATGGGTTGAGGACAGAATAGAAGATGAGGACAAGAAAGTAGCAAATAGTACATATTGTGGCATTTGCTATAAAGATGGGTAGATCAAGGGAGCTGCAGCTAAGCAATGTGGGATCAAGGAAAGGTTGTGGTCTTTTCGTTGCTTTGGTTTGGCTTTAAGTTGAAAAATATTGCAAGACGGGTCTGTGAACTAAAGGAAGACAATCCAGTAGTGTGGGAAATTTTTATGATACAGATGAGAGAGAATAATTCCAATAGCAAAATCCTTGAGACACAAATGGAATGGAATTTATTACACAATATATTGTGATAGGAGGAAAGGAAGATTTTATGGAAACACATATGAGTAGGTTATTAGGTTGCTTGGTGGGAAAATGAGGTAATTCTAATATGATGACTGCTGTTATTTTGGTTGTTCTTTTATAATGAAATGGCAAAGTCTTTTCATGATATACTTTCTAAAATATTTGCTTTAAAGCTTTATAATGTATGGCAAAAGGCATTCCCATTGAAGATGTTATATTGTGCTTATAATGACACTAGTCGGTTTTACTCTCTGTTTTTAAACTTATAAGAAGATTTTTGCAGAGTAGTATAAAGACTAAAGATTCCAATAAGAGGTTGTAAAGTAAAACTGAAAAGGATATATTTAGCAGAATGTTTTATTTTAATCCCCAAAGAGTGTTAAAACCTTTGAACTATTTAAAGCATTTTGATATGCATTGAATAAAAAAAGAAAAACTAAGAAATTAAAAATAGGAGGCTAAAATAATTTCTATTTTATCCATTATATTTCCTTTATGTTCTTTTTCTCCCCTTATTTACCCATTATTCTATTTACATGGCTTTCTTTGTTCTGTCAATCACCTTTGAATTTATAGATTACTCATGTAGAGGTAATTCCAAAGATAAATTACTAAGGATTTCTCATGACTGTTTAGTCTGATTTACTGTCAGGTGTCCAGATTTTTTTCTCCCAGCCTTTAAATCAACTTTGAAAGGTGAAAATATAATTATCTATCCTGAACTGGGAAATGGAAAGGCAAGACAGAAAACTTTTCTTAGCTTCTCCTGTGAGAGATGCTTTGTCTCTCTTAAATAGTTCTGGATATGGCATTATTAACCTAGGACAAAAGGTGAGTCAGACAGAGGAAGAGCCATATGGTAGAGGTCAGAGTAGAAGTTACTATTGCAATAAACAAATGGATATTGACTGGGTGGGGGCATGGAGAATTCTGGGGTGCTGGTAATATTCTATTTCTTGTCCATGGCACCATGTCAGGTTCATGCTCGCATGTCATCCAATAGACTCCTCAAAGTCAGATCAGCCTGCACCCTTTCTCTTTCTCTGCTCTCTGCCCTCCATCACCTGTACTCAAGTAGTTCTGCCTTGTAGACACTGTGTCTCATGTTTGGGCTGGTATTTATTGTAGTCTCTTCTCAAAATTTAGAGATGATCTGGAAAGGAAAAACAGAAGGCAATTTAAGAGACAGGTATCGATGGCTTAAAAACTCCCTATGGTACTAATGCATTTCCCATGAAATAAATGCATCTTTAAGACATTACCCTTTGAGTGAGATTTCTCCCAGATTTTTCATCACTCCTTCAGGCAAACAGCTCCATGATGGGTACCTAAGGTGGAAAGAGTTGTGGCTTACATGGGATTCTCTTTAACTCTATGATATTTTTTTGTCTTTTGTTCTTATTATTTGATAAGGTCACAAGATTGTCTTTTGTCCTTCATGCAAAGATGATATTCCTCAATGTCCTATAATTTCTATCAAGTAAAGATTACAAATATGAATTCTGAGAAACTCTATATAATTTAGACATTTTTTCTAACTACCAATTTTCATTATCTTTCCTTCCGTCAGTAGCAGTTTATAGAATGCTAAATTATAGAAATAAACCTTGAGAGATATGGCTTTATCTAAGGCAATAGAAAGGTTAGAGGTATAAAATAGAAATCACTACATTTACTGTGATGGCAGGTTTATAAGATATGGAAAGCATATCATCTTATTTGAGGATAATCATGTTTTATCAATTCAATCAAATTAGTTTGGAACATATTGCCTGGTGGAAAAGAAACGAGCCATTATTTTCTAATTTTTAAAAATACGTGCTGCCTTTCAGAAACTTATGGTGATATTGCAAAGTACACATGACAAATTTCCAACTGAAAACGTTATAAAAAAATTATCTTGTGGGGTAATGCTAAGTTTTACCTGAAGGCTTATCTTCCATAGTGGCAATGACGATGACATTGCACCACTTTAAATGCATCTACATTGAGACGATAAAACATGGCAAAATATTGGTTCCATAGAGAATTGCAGTAATTGCTCTGACCCTAAAGGGTAAAACATTAGGAACACCAGGAGAGCCATGGTGCAGTGATAGTGCCTCCAAGCAGAAGCTACCCTTTTCATTAAAATGCTACAATTTCCTTCTATGCCCTTTACTGTAATCATTGATGGCAATGGTTTAATCTCACTTTTATAGTTCTAAATAATGTAAATCATCACACAGCACACTTAACATGGAGACTGCGAAGTACAATTAGTCACTGATTTATTGCTTCAGTGAATGTGCAAGTGAGGAGAATAACCTTGTGATATTTATAATAGGAATAATATCATAGAGTTTCTGGGACTGGGAACTAAAAAGAAACAAAAGTCTAAACTCTACCTGGAGGCTTCTTATTTTATTCCATATGATTTATTTTTCCATGGTCTGTTTGAGGACAACCTATAGACTGGATTTGTGTGCACTTCTTGACAGAAAATTACCAAATGTTTTCAAATTTGGTACCCAAAGGAACACATAGTATTAGCAGATTGATTGTTTTATTTATTGATGTGCATTTTTCTCACAAGACTATTTTCGCCTGCATAGCATATGTGCTTCATGCTTTTAAAGAATCCAATTTATCAATCTAATCTATCAAGCTATCATTTTATGCAATTTAACTATTTCGTATTATTTTAACACAGGATATGGATCTAGAGATCAAAGGGGATATATTTTCCCTAAATTTTTCTTCAGTCCCAACTGGTTTTGATATCCTCTATTTTTCTTCTCGGAGCTGAATCCTTTGCATCCCATGTACATATTTACACACATGTTTGTTTACTCATTATCTGTCTAGAAAGTAGATCTCCCTAGATTTAAAAAAATATATATTTATTTATTTTTCAGAGAGCACAAACAGGGGAGGGGCACAGCCGGCTGTGCACTGATAGGCTGACAGCAGCAAGCCCAATGTGGGGTTTGAACTCACTAACCTTGAGATCATGCCCTGAATGGAAGTCAGATGCTCAACCTACTGAGCCATCCAGGTGCCCCAAGCTCCCCAGATTTTAAGCAGAAGAGATTGAAGCAACTGTAACGTAATGCTCTGGAAACCCAACATTAAGTTACCCTTGCTGCTTATCTAACTCAGACTTATTTATCTGTGTTTAAAAACTCATCTTCGTTTTCTTTTTTTTTTTTTTTTAATTTTTTTTTCAACGTTTATTTATTTTTTGGGGGGACAGAGAGAGACAGAGCATGAACAGGGGAGGGGCAGAGAGAGAGGGAGACACAGAATCGGAAACAGGCTCCAGGCTCTGAGCCATCAGCCCAGAGCCTGACGCGGGGCTCGAACTCACGGACCGCAAGATCGTGACCTGGCTGAAGTCGGACGCTTAACCGACTGCGCCACCCAGGCGCCCCCATCTTCGTTTTCTTAGTGACTAAGTTTTTGACTCATTAATTAGGATCCCAGTTATTCCAGGACTCTAATTCTATTTTCTTCTCGTGAGGTTCTGACCCAGACAAACCTACCTCCACAAATCTCCCCTTCATCCTCTAGGCTCCCAAAAGAGCATTGCTTATCAAAATATAATTCTGGAAAAAAACAATTACTCAGACTGATTCAGTACAAACAGATGGTTCTAGGTTCTATGGTGAGATAAATTTGGTAAAATCTACATTCTGTATGTATGGTTTTCCACTTACAGGAAAGTGAATATGAAAAGAGTTTTGGTTAAATTATAGCATTGTCACTACCATCTCCTGCAAAATTCATTTTTCGTAAGCAACGTCTATCAACAACTTTAACTGGGAGCTTAATCACATAGAAAGCACCTCTCTGAATACCAAAGAGCACTATGGAGAGACTTCAGATACTTCCTAGGTACTGTGTCATGCCTCATTTCCCCAAATGCCCTTATGACAAATGTTTAATATTATGTCTGTAGTTATAAAAATATAAATTAATATGGATAGCATAACAGTAAGACTCCTTAACATTTTAAGACTTATATTGTTTGAAACAATTTATATTTATTCATCCCAAACTCCCCAGCCTGGGAGTGATTTATTGATTCATATGATTATTAAATATAACATGATTATCATGATCAGTGGGTTAAGGAATTGGACCAGGCTTGAATACCAGGTACTAGTTATAATGAACTTATCTTGTTCATAGTTTCCTTTTTCATAAAATGAAAACTATTTCAGATTATTGAGGGTTAAATGGATAAATGTTTGTGTATACCTTTCCACTCTGGCACCCAACACATCCTCTATGAGTTCATTCCATTTCCTCCCACATTTGAAGACTTTCCTATTGATTTGCTGATTACTGGTCTGATCTTAAAAATACCATTTGCTTCTGATTCTTTATTGCGATTCCTGACTTGCCTATTTCAAAAATGTCTTCCAAGTTGAAGTTCTCTGACACAAAATTATGGATTGAATTGTATTACTGTCTATGGCCTATTGCTTCAATACCAAGTTTTACCTGCATGGCTAGACTTCCTCTTCACACCTGCTACAGTAGCCGTGTCCTGTGTATGATCCACCCTGGGGGACAGATTCCACAATCTGGCCTTTCCAGCCTGTTCTTTCTGTTCATAGTTCACATGTCATCCCTTTATATGCTCCAGAATCAGACAGAAAATATTTATACAACACTTTATATCTTTGAGAAAATGACTCTTTAAGTATTCAGTAATTTTGGATTTGCTATATGCTACATGGGAAAGAAAGAAACAAATTCGGGGCGCCTGGGTGGCGCAGTCGGTTAAGCATCCGACTTCAGCCAGGTCACGATCTCGCGGTCCGTGAGTTCGAGCCCCGCGTCAGGCTCTGGGCTGATGGCTGAGAGCCTGGAGCCTGTTTCCGATTCTGTGTCTCCCTCTCTCTCTGCCCCTCCCCCGTTCATGCTCTGTCTCTCTCTGTCCCAAAAATAAATAAACGTTGAAAAAAAATTAAAAAAAAAAGAAAGAAACAAATGCAAACTGTTTACCATTTTATAAATTCTCCAAAGAATTTGCATATATAGAAAGCTTAAAACTTCCCAATACTGCTGATGAGTTTTTTAAAAACTTCTTAATATTTTTCTAAGTGGTAGAGATGGCACAACCATTTGTGGAAATACATCTCCTAATAGTGTAGGCCTTGTTTTCCAAGGGAATTTAATTAGCAGATCATGTTAGTCTAATTAAAAAGAAACATAACTATACAAACAATAAATATTCCCATTTGAAAATAATTCTTACTGTAGTTAGTTGGGCTTCCTGGGGGAAAAATAAAAACAATCAACCAAAAAACAATTAAACATATAGATAAGAACAGTTTTGCCAATTATTAAAGATAACTCAGAGTGTGTAAATTTGTTGTTAATATGTAAGCTTTTTTAAAGACTTTTTTCTCTAAGGAATTTTCATTTCAGGCTTTTAGGTACCTAGGTTAAAATCTATGGTACTCACATTTTCCTGCATAGGGACCAGGAGTTTACTCAGATCGGGTCTGCTGAAAATATTGGCAATATTTTAATAGTGTTAAAATATTTCCCTGCCAGGGATATGAAATATTTCCCTGTCAATCATTCCTCTTCCCCTGAAGGGTCCCTAAGGGAGACCTGCACATGGCTGAATGGGAATCAAAGTATATACTTTTTGATTATTTGAGTCTGCCCAAATCAACAGCAATATAGGTTCATTGGCATAAACTAACTTGGATTGTATGACTTCAACTTGAACTCTAGAGCAGTCTTGCACTGCTCCCTTGATTCTAAATCTTGCAAGTCAAGCCAGTCAGAAAGGAAAGAGAAAAATATGGCCTGTCCTCAGAGCAGGCACTGACTAACCTAACATGGATAAAAAAGAAGAGAAGACACCCTGTCTAGTTGTGTTCCACATGATGCAGTATGGATGAAACCTGGGAGAAAGGGGGAGCCTAAATTTCTGCCTGTAGGGCACGGCTATTGTGTCTACTGGGAAAATGTGGCACGTGAGGCAGTCCTGGATTCTGACCATGTAAAAGGACAAGCAGACACAGATTGGGGAAGGAGAATGGATGCATTTCCTCCCAATAGCTATGGTGCTGGAGAAGAGAGGGGACTCTAGTCGCTTTACTTAGCCTTCCTTCTAGTTCCCCTAACACCTTCCAGAGAACACTGGAGAGAAGCCATGTGGGTTTGGCAGCCCAGCCATTGCAAAAGTAAGCTTCGTGCTATGAACTTAACCCCAAAGGGTCCACAGACAGATATGAAGTGTGGGGTTTCTCAAGAAAGAAATAGTTACAGGTTAAAGCCACTTAAAACACATTAGCACTTTAGTCTTATATTACAATCACTTTGGTGCAGTTTTGTCAATGCAACACTTTCTACCATATATTGTATCATCCTATAAAGTAATTCTGGTAGTGGAGTATGTTGTTACACTTGTGTGTGTGTGTGTGTGTGTGTGTGTGTGTGTGTGTGTGTGTGTATTTCTCTATAGAAAGTAGAAATTACCTGGGCTCCTGGGTGGCTCAGTTGGTTAAGCATCCAACTCTTGATTTCTGCTCAGGTCATGATCTCACAGTTCAAGGAATTGAGTCCTGCCTTGGACTCTGAGCTATTGGCATGGATCCTGCTTGGGATTCTCTTGCTTTTTTTTTTGCCCCTCTGCTGCCCGTGCACATGCACACAATGAGAGTTCTCTCTCTCAAAATAAATAAATAAACTTAAAAAAAACCCTATAAAGTAGAAATTACCTCCTGTGTCACTAGCATTAATTTATTTAAGGATTCCAGTAATATCCTATGCAGTCTGAGGTTGAAATATTACTGACCCTCACCTAGGAAAATCACTAATTTTATGTTAATACAGTATAAGCCTTACCTAATTTATACATAGTACAGTCATAATTGCAAACTATTCTTGAATTTCAGTTTTGCTCCTAATCAAATCTTTTAATATTTTCCTCTAAAACTTATTTTGTTTAAAATAATGAAGAATAGAGTTGCCTGGGTAGCTCAGTTAGTTAAGTGCCTGACTTCAGCTTAGGTCATGATCTCATAGTTCGTGGGTTCAAGCCCCATGTCAGGCTCTGCACTGATAGCTCAGAGCCTGGAGCCTGCTTTGGATCCTGTGTCTCCCTCTCTCTCTGCCCCTCCCCTGCTTGTGCTCTGTCTGTCTGTCTCTCTCTCTCTCAAAAATGAATAAACATTAAAAAATTAAAATAATGAAGAATATCATATATATAGAAAGTAACAATTATAAAACAATAGGCACACATGTAGCCACCATCAAGATTAAATAAATGTTAACATACTTCTAAAAATCTACTTTTAAACAAAAGCAAAATGATGCAGATGTAACTGAGCTCCCTTGCCTTTTCTCTCTCTCTCTCTCTCTCTGAGAGAGAAAGAGGGAGAGAGAGAGAGAGAGAGAGAGAGAGAGCAAGCAGGGGAGGGCTGAGGGATGGGGCAGGACAGAGAAAAGAGAGAATTTTTTTTTTTTTAATTTTTATTTATTTCTGGAAGAATGAAAGAGAGAGAGCAAGAGGGGAAGGGACAGAGAGAGAGAGAGAGAGAGAGAGAGAGAGAGAGACAGAATCCGAAGCAGGTTCCAGGCTCCAAGCTGTCAGCACAGAGCCCAATGCTGGGCTTGAACCCACAAACCGTGGGATCATGACCTGAGCCGAAGTCAGACGCTTAACCGACTGAGCCACCCAGGGGCACCAAAAGAGTGAGAGAATCTTAATCAGGCTCCACACCCAGTCCTGATGCAGGGCTCTGTCTCACCACCAGGAATTCATGACCTGAGCAGAAATCAGGAGAGTCTGACGTTTAATCCACTGAGTCACCCAGGCGCCCCCTTGCCACTTCTCTTAACTTTTCCTTTCCCTGAGGTAAGAAGGGCTCTGAGGTTGACATATTCCATTCGGATTTATATATTAGAACTCATATTATATATTTATATGTCATAATATTAACATTTGTAAGAAATGTATATTGTGAAACATTGTATGGTTTCCTACTATATGTATTCTTACTCATTTGACCTTATGATTATAAAGTCTTCATAGTGTTATATGTATCCTTCATGTATTTGCACCACTTAGTGATTTTACTTATATGAGTAAATCATTTTATCCTTTTTTTTTTTTCTGTACCAAGGGAGAGTTAAATTATTTTCATAGCTTCCTTTTTAAAAAGAGACTAATATAATTAGCATCCTTTTTGTCTCCTGTTCACAGAAAGATACACAAAAGTTTCTTTTCTGGGTCAAAGGATATGTGCATAATCAACTTTCCTTGATATTATCAAATTAATTTCAAAATTGTAGCAATCTAACTTTCATCAGCAAAGATATAAAAGGCCTCATTTCTTTGTACTATCACCAAATAATACCAAGTGTTACCAGACATTGATTTTGGTCTGTATGATGGATATTAAGTGGTATATAAATTTTCTAACTTACATTTCTCCCATTTTGGGTAAAAATAAGTTTGTTCATATTCTTTGCTATTTTTTAATGCTTCATCTTCTCTTTCTTACTGATTTATTTATTTAGGAGTTATTTATCTGATTTATTTGTCCTATGTGTACCTGCCTAAGAAATATTTCCCTACCTGATGTAAGAAAGGTATTTTCTTAGGGCGCCCAGGTGGTTCAGTCAATTAAGCATCTCACGAATTGTGGGATCAAGCTCCACATCAGGCTCTGTGCTGACAGTGCGGAGCCTGCTTGGGATTCTCTCTCTCTCTTTCTTTTTCTCTCTCTGCGTCTCTTCTGCTCACTCTCTACCCCTCTCTCTCTCAAAATAAATAAATAAACATTTTTTAAAAAAAGATATTTTCTCTCTTTTTTGTTTTTCTTTTCTTGATTGGAAAAATAATTTAATCACATATATTTATTTTTATTTATTTATTTTTAAAAATTGTTAATGTTTATTTTTGAGTGAGAGACAGAGCATGAATGGGGGAGGGGCAGAGAGAGAGGAAGACACAGAATCCGAAGCAGGCTCCAGGCTCTGAGCTGTCAGCACAGAGCCCATTGCTGGGCTTGAACTCACAAACCATGAGATCATGACCTGAGCTGAAGTTGGAAGCTCAATCAACTGAGCCACCCAGGCGCCCCTAATCACACTTATTTAAATGAAAATATATTTTTCTATTTTCTTACATCTATTGATGAAACACATTATAAGTTAATTTGTAATTTTCTAAGAGTTTTTTTTGATCCATAATGAGTGCATGTACTTTAAATAATGAGTAAAATCCTATGTATCGCATGATTCTTTTATGCTTTCTTAAAAAATTTGCCTTCTACATTTATGTTTTTAATTCATCTTAAATTTATTTTGACATATCACGTGACATAGAAATCTTAATTATTTTTCTATTGATGCATATTTAGTCCACCAAGCCTTTCCTCTCTCATTTATACTGCTCTAGCATATGTAACGGTCCCATGTAACTGGTCTGTTTTTGAGACTTCTTTAATTGTATTTATTTGTCCAACTCCATGCCAATGCCACACTTTCTTAATTATTGTAGATTTATATAAACTACAAAGATAAACAAGGAGTTCTGGTCTTCATCTGATCTGGGTAAGAGTCCCCTTTGCCAGCTCTGCCCCTTAATTGTAGAAGTCAAAAAGTTCAGAGTCCTTGAAATCTTTCTATGGAAGGCAGTCCACTCTGGCTTGTACTTCCATCATTATCTGCCCTTGGACCATCATGGATAGTTTCTTTACACATTATAACTACTTTTATACTGGCATACACAACCAAAGAATTTCAGGTCATCTTTCTTCTCCATATGACTTTGATTATGTCTCTTTTCTGTTTATATCCATCTCCATTCCCTGCTCCTAAACTATACAAAGACACAAAGATTCACATCATTCAAGAATTCTGGAGATTTTTAATACATTTGTTCAAATATTATCATTCTCTAATTTAAGAGCATACTGCCATTTTTTTTTACATTTATTCATTTTTGAGAGACAGAGACAGAGCACAAGTGGGGGAGGGGCAGAGAGAGAGGGAGACACAGAATCTGAAGCAGGCACCAGGCTCCTAGCTATCAGCATAGAGCCTGATGCGGGGCTCGAACTCACAAACCGTGAGACCGTGGCCTGAGAGGAAGTCTGGCACCTAACCGACTGAGCCACCCAGGTGCCCCGTACCATTCTCTAATTTAAATGGCATCTACTCTTGTATTTCTATTGGAGTTCCTGGTTTTTAAGCTTCTCACTTAAAAAAAAAATTTTAATGTTTATTTATTTTTAAGAGACAGAGAGATAGAGCATGAGCTGGGGAGGAGCAGAGAGAGAGAGGGAGACACAGAATCTGAAGTAGGCTCCAGGCTCTGAGCTGTCAGCACAGAGCCCTACATGGGCCTCAAATCCATTAACTGTGTGATCATGACCTGAGCCGAAGGACTGGATGCTTAACTGAGCCACCCAGGCACCCCTGAGCTTCTCACCTTTTATTCACCATATTTAGTAATTTCTCTGTCATGATTTCGAACTCTTTATATTGGTGTTTTTCAAGTCTTTTCCTTAATTTTTCTCTGCAGTTTGTTTGTTTTCTTAATAATTTAACTAGTTTTGGGGTTGCCTGGGTGGCTCAGTTCATTAAGCCTCCAGGTCCTGGTTTCAGCTCAGGTCTTGATCTCACGGTTTGTGTGTTCAAGCCCTGCATTGGGCTCTGCACGGACAGCACAGAGCCCACTAGGGATTCTCTCTCTTCCTCTCTCTGCCTTTACTCCACTTGTGCATGTGTTCTCTCTTTCTCTCGAAATAAACTTAAAAAATAATTTAACTAGTTTATTGTGCATATTTTATTTCAATGATTAAATATTCTTTGCTTCTAAGAGTTTTGATGATTTGTAAAACATACCTGACATATTTTTCATATTTTCTTATCTTATAGTAATATCAAATCATTGTTATAAGTCTTTAACTTTTTTAGCATATTTCTTTCATATTCTTTAACATATTATCTTATTATGCAAATGTTTGAAGATTACTCACCCTTCCGTCACTCTTAGTTTCTCTCATTAACTCCCATTTGTGACACTCTTTTACAGTGGGCTTTATCAGTAGTTATCCTGGGAACTAAGCAATTTGTGTTTTATTTTACCAAGCACTTGAGGGCTGTCAGTAGTGCAGGATGAATTTTTATGGTCTTCCCTAGTTAAGATGTTTTAGAACTACTGATCACTTCAAACAAAATTTTTAAGGTACAGCATATGATTATGAATTTTAAGACTTTCTTTTTTTCCATTGTGATCCTATGAAAGGCATACATGTTTCATTTTTCACCCATTTATGCTATTGGGCAGATGATGTTTTCTCAGTTTATACATTTAGCAGTTTAATAGTTCTTTAAATTTCTCCATATTATGTTCAGGCCTCTTGGTTTCAACTCCCTGCTTTTCATAAGTTAAGGCCTTACCTCCTGACCCCACATGACTAAGCCAAGGGGCTAAAGTGGCAACAACTTCTATCTCTCCACTCCACCCACCTTGCTTTTGTTTTCAATTCCTTCTGAATTTTCTGCACCTACTAATTTATTTATCTTTTTCATTCTAATCTCAGGTTTAAATGTGTAAATGTGCTGTCTATAGTTTTCATAAATGTTAGTGTTTAGAATGTTTGCGGGGCGCCTGGATGGCGCAGTCGGTTAAGCGTCCGACTTCAGCCAGGTCACGATCTCGCGGTCGGTGAGTTCGAGCCCCGCGTCGGGCTCTGGGCTGATGGCTCAGAGCCTGGAGCCTGTTTCCGATTCTGTGTCTCCCTCTCTCTCTGCCCCTCCCCCGTTCATGCTCTGTCTCTCTCTGTCCCAAAAAAATAAATAAAAACGTTGAAAAAAAATTTAAAATAGAATGTTTGCAATTTACCTAGTCAGTTACATTTTTGGAATGGGAAGTCAAATGACTTTGCTACCGGTATGGAAGTATATTAGCATGCCAAAGGAACACTTATTCTGGTAAATTAAAAGTTAAAAATTAAAAACTGTTATTTTGGCAATTTGTGCAATGTAATAGTGATATATCATTGGCTCTTTATGGTAGGCAGGAGCTGTCAGGCAAACTTGATGATGGACAAAAAATATATATCAATAGCAGCATACAATATTAGAAATTGCTTATAAGTACAAAGAATATCTCTATGTAGAATTCTCTTACCAATATTATTTAAAAGATGAGATTATAAAACATTTACTTCGCCTTTATTTTGAACAACAAAAAGAGAAAATAATTTTTTTTAAACATACTGCCTTAGTAACTTTGGTCAAAATACCTAATTTCCCTAAGCCTAAGTAGTCTCAACTTTAAGAATGAGAATTATAAGGGGGCGCCTGGGTGGCGCAGTCGGTTGGGCGTCCGACTTCAGCCAGGTCACGATCTCGCGGTCCGTGAGTTCGAGCCCCGCGTCGGGCTCTGGGCTGATGGCTCGGAGCCTGGAGCCTGTTTCCGATTCTGTGTCTCCCTCTCTCTCTGCCCCTCCCCCGTTCATGCTCTGTCTCTCTCTGTCCCAAAAATAAAATAAAACGTTGAAAAAAAAAATTAAAAAAAAAAAAGAATGAGAATTATAAAGGGATTCCTGAGTGGCTCAGTGGGTTGAGCATCCAACTTCGGCTCAGGTCATGATCCCATGGTTTGTGGGTTCAAGCCCTGTGTTGGGCTCTGTGCTGATAGCTCAGAGCCTGGAACCTGCTTTAGATTCTGTTTCTCATCTCTCTCTCTCTGCCCCTACCCCACTTGCACTCTGTCTCTGTCTCTCAAAAATAAATAAACATTAATAAATTTAAAAAAAAAAGAATGAGAATTGTATATACTTCATAGATATATTGTGATAATTACATAAAATATTAACCAAACACAGAACAACCTGTAACACATAGTAAATATAAAAGAAATGCTTGCTATTTGTAGTTGTTGCTATTATTATCTGTTTTGGTTCTATACAGCCGCATAAGAAACAATCCTATATACATATGTGATGGTAAATTTATGTTAGGTTGTTGATTGGATTGTAGAGTGCCCAGATATTTGTCTAAACATTATTTCTGTATGTGTGTGTGAGGGTGTTTCTGGATGAAATGAACATTTGAATTGGCATATTTAGTAAAGCAATTTGCCCTCCTTAATGTGAGTGGGCATCATTAAATACACTGAGGGCCTGCATAGAACAAAAACTTGGAGGAAGAAAGAATTCATCCTTTCCTGACTGATTGAGGTAAGACATTGATTTTTTCCTGCCCTCCATGTTCTTGGCCATCAGATCTGAACTGGAATCTACACCATTGGCTTCCCTGATTTTCAAGCCTTTGGATTCCAACTGAATTACACAACTGGCTTACAACCTCCATAATTGCATGGCCCAGTTCCTTAATAAATTTTATCCTATAGTTATATGCTATTAGTTTGGTTTCTCTGAAGAACCCTAACAAAACTTAGTACTGAAAACAAGCACCATTTATTATCCTCATGGATTCTCAAAGTAAATAATTTGTATAGGACATTGCAAATATGATATGTGTCTGCTTCCCTGCATCTGAGTCCTCACTTGGGAAGCCTAAACATCTGGGATTGACTCAAAAGGCTAGAGTCTAGAATTATCAAAGGGTTTCTTCAGTCATGTGGCTGGCATCTGGGATGGGATGACTTTAAGTCTGGGATAGCTGGGTTTGTCAATGGATGCACCTGCATCTGGCCTTTTGATATGGTTCAAAGCATAGTACCTCGGTTCTATTAAGAGAGTGTTCCTAGAGAGAGCTTCTGGAGAGCAGGACTTCCAAGATACCAAGGAGGAAGCTCCAAGAGTTCCTCTGACCTAGCCTTGAGAATCACATAGTATTACTTCTGTTGTACTCTATGGTCACCATCCCTCTGAGATTCATGGGGAAAAGACATGGATCCCACTTTTCAATGAAAGAAGTATCAAAGAAGTGCCACACCTATGTTTTAAAAGGTTTTACTTAAAAAAATGTTTAATATATCTATTTGTATAATATGTAACACATTTAACCAAGAAAAGGTCTTTTTCATGTACCATTTATTAAGGGTAGTTACAAGTATACCTTTTTTGCGTATCTGACATTTGGATTTATGTATCACTTGGATTCTATAAGTTTGGATAGATTTTCTTAGAACTTCTTATACAATTATGTTGTTTTCTTGTTAAATTTGAAAATTTGTCAAGATTTTCAACAATATCAATGATTAATGATCAATTATTAAGACTAACCATGTTGAGGCAAAGTCTTGATAGAGAAAATATCACATGTGTTGTGCAATATACTACACTTCTAAACTATTAACTTAAACATAAATATAATGGTGTCACCAGGCAAAAGTTGTAGAGTTGCTTTCGTGAATTTAATACAATCCAGGATCTTGCCCTTGTTCTTTAAAACCAAGAAATTATTGTTTCAGTGTTCCAGAACATGGCTTACTTAGAAACTGTCAGTATTAGATAAATAAATAGATAGATCGATAGTAATGATAGTAATAAGTAAAAATGAATGTGTAAATCTTATTGGCAATTTATTCGATCTTCTACAAAATGGACAAAGAAAATATATCAGCATGTCCAGTACATTATCTTTTTGAAGAATTTATAAGAGAAGTCAAATGATTTTTAGACAATGACTTTGTAAGCATGGAATTTGAACTAGGAGAAATTAGATGATACTAATATCTAGTGATGTCAGACTGTATCTGGGTATATCTATCCTACCATAAACTTCTGTCTCTCACAAGGACAGAGTAAGTCTGGACCCCCCATTCATGGAAACTGCCAGAGAATCACTGGCAATGATGGCCTCCCCAATTTGGTGTTGACCATTACCATTTCTTATGGCAAATATTCTGTCTTTGATAGTTTGTTGGAACCAATTCAACCATGGTCAGCCACCACTCTCTTTTGATAAGTAAGAATCTTTCTCTTTCCAGTCTCAATTATTATGTGTTGATCTAATAGTTTAACTCTTCAACTTACAGAAAAGTTACAGTGTTTTCAGGAAGATCTTGCTATTCTTTCATAGTACCTCAATTTGTCCAAGTGTACCAAACCAGTTTGAACAGATATTTATAGCGTTTATCAATTTATTATAATTCAAATTTTAGTATATAAAGTATTTGGTATCTCTATTTTAAAAGCATTCTTTTTCAGTTATATTAATTTTTTTTTTAATTTTGATGTATTAAAAAACAAAATTTTTATTTCTTCCAGAGTACAATCTCTAAACCTGTAATTGCTACTGTAATTGCTTAATAGGCCCCATCAGTTAACTTCAGCTACAGTGGACAATAAGCATAAAATGTATTTTTGTCAGAAGACACTTTTTTTTTCTTTTTCTGCTCTCCACTTTAAACATCTCTTTTATTAGGGAAATATCCATAGCTCATGATAACTTCCTGGGACATATTGTCAAACTTCATCTTGATTATATTTTTCTATTTTACTTATTATTGCAATCTTTGTAGATATCTATCTATCTATCTATCTATCTATAGCTATCTATCTCTATATGTAAATAGAGAACTGCAATATATGTAAATATAGAGATAGATATATTACATTTATTGAGCTCTTACACTGAGCCAGGCATCATCCAAGTGTAAAATAAAGAGAGAAAATTGGCAAGACATATACTAACAAAAAATGTGATGATATAATACACATTTAAAAATATTATTTAATGGATCTAACAAATATTACTCAAGCACTCATTATTTTTGCTGGTCAGTGGGCTGGATGCTTGTGTTATGCAAGAAGTTTTCTAGTTTATTTAAATAGCATAAAATTTTCTGCAGTTTAGTTATGATGCATTTTTTATGTTGCACTAGATATGGTTTCTTTGAAAATGAGCAAAGTAATATTGCTCATTTTCATAATATTTTTAATTGCTTCCTCACAACTTAATAGTTCTATGCCATTTTAAGTGGAACATTACATCATTTCAGTCTCTATGAAGTACTTAAAGTTATTCAACCTAGAGATTTGCAGACTGCTCTTGAGGACCGCAGATTCAAGATCAACTTTGGAGAAGGAGGACTAAGAAGAAAAACGATAGAGGAAGTGTTGACTGTGACCATCTTTGCCTCAAGCAGAGCACCTCTGCCTTATGTGTTGTGCATGTAAGATTTCCTTTTTATACTTCAATTATAGAGAGATTTCCAATGTAGTAGTGGTAAAATTAGCAGCAGTCGCAGTAACAAATACTCCTGCTGTGATAGGCTGGGAAATGCCCCTGACACCAAAGATCACAGATCCTAATCCCTGGAACTTGTCAATGTTATGTTATTTGGAAAAAGGTTCTTTGCAGATGTGATTAAGGATCTTGAGATGGGGAGATTAGCCTGGAGTATTCAAGTCAACCCTACATGTATCACTTGGTTCTTTCAAAGAGAGAAGCAGAGGGAGGTTTGACTCACAGAGAAGGTGACATGAAGAGAGAACAGAAAGAAGTTTGAGCCTGCTGGTCTTGAAGCATGGAGTGATACAGCCCAAGTCCAGACACACCATCAGCCACCAGGAGCTGGAAGAGGCAAAGAATGGATTCTGCCATGGAGCTTCCAAAGGGAGCATAGTCTTGCCAACACCTTGATTTTGGCCCAGTGTTAATGCTTTAGGGATTCTGGCTTCCAGAATTGTAGAATTTTAGGAGAATAAATTTCTGTTCTTTCAAGCTACCAAGTTTTTGATTATTTGTTACCTTCCTCAGGAAACTAACATAGCACCAGTGAAAACCACTAGTCTAGTCCAGCCCCACTCAATCTTCAGTTTAGAAAATTCAAGTCTACAGGAATTAAAGTTACACAGTCAACTAATTAGTATTAAAACTGCAGGGTGGTCTAAGTCATAAGTCTTTGGAGCTGTAGTCCAGTCTTCACTTATGCTCATTGCATTGTAAGAATTTCTTTTTTTTTTTTTTTTTTGCATTGTGAGAATTATTAGCTATGCTATTAATGTGAGTAAAGCTGTACTGAAAACATAAAAGGGGTCCTTTCTACAAAACAATTAAAATTTTGGCTATTTCTGTTTAAAAGGAAATTATTCTCTCTCTCACTTTTTAAAAAATCTTTAATTTTTCTTCCCCCGAGATTCAAATATGTACCGAAATAAATATATAAATTAAGTAGGCACTGGTGACTCAAGTGTAAGGAAGTTAAGTTGTAGGGTGATGGGCAGTTGGCTTTTAAATAACAGTGTGGTTTACTGTAGAACTGAGCTGTGGGGGTTGCTACTGGAAACCCTAATGCTACCCCGAGAGGACAACTAACCCGGGTCTGATGGGACTCAGAATTGTGTTTGTGTGTGTGTGTGTGTGTGTGTGTGTGTAAGGAAAGGGTGCATGCATAAAAGAAAGAGAGAGTATGTAAATTACAGCATGATGACTACAGTTAGTAACACCCTATTGCATATTTGAAAGTTGTTAAGAGAGTATACCTTAAAAGTCCTGATCACTCACACACACACACACACACACACACACACACACAAAGAAAGAAAGAAAGAAAGAAAGAAAGAAAGAAAGAAAGAAAGAAAGAAATGCTCTAAACACGTATGGTGATGGATGTTAACTGGGCTTACTGTGGTAATCATTTTGTAATATTACACAAATATTAAATCATTATTTTGCACACCTGAAACTCACATAATGTTATATGCCAATTATGTCTCAAGAAGATAAACCGAGACAGAGAGAGAGAGAGAGAGAGACAGAGAGATTCCTAACCAATTCCGGAAGTTCAAGGAAGGTTCTTAGAGTAATGGTTACTAAGCTGACACTGGAAAGATGAAGGAGAGCAATGGGACAATGAGGAGAGCAGCCTGTTCATGGAACTTATTTTTAAGCAACAAGAGGGTGAACTGAATAGCAGGCTATCAACACTGAAACAGAGTTGGGCTGCAGAACAGAAGACAGCAGGGTTTTTTTTTTTTGGTAAGCCAATTAAGCCAGTCACAGGCTTGATATTAACAAATATCAAAAGATATTTGTTGCCGATTTGGGTTGTAGGCCGATAGTAGCCTGAGCAAAGAAATAGGGTCCTTTTAGATATAAGCATCAAGAAGTTATGAAGTGAAGAACACCAAGTGTAACTCAGCTTTTCAATTAGATGACAACCAAAAAGAAAAAAAAAAACAAAAACAAAAACATTCTTTAGAGGTGAGAAATTATCGTGTTTACATGGCTCTTTTTAAAAACACAGTCCTATACACAAATGGAAATCATATTTGCAGCATCTTCTAATATTACTTCTTTTGCAAAGTTGCTGAATTTATAGAACACCCTGTGTCTGTACTGTATAGAATACACTATTGTGTATTGTGTATTGTGTACTGTATTGAAAAGGGGTGTAATCCAACTTTTACTGGTCCACCCGAAACCGGGTCTTGAACAAAAACTGCAGTACATCTCTTGTCCATCCCACTAACACTCATTTCATTTCATTGAACCAAAGCATTTCGGTAAATATCTATCACTTTTGTATGTATTTCTGGTGATGCTGTATTTTTAGCGAAAATAAAGCTAAAAGGGAATGGTGACTTATTGAAGAAGTTAAGTGAGATGACTAAGGCAGGGCACATACCATTGCTTTAGAGGTCAAAAATAAGTATCGGGTTTCATAATCTTTAAATATTTTTTGGAGCAGACACTTCTGCATGAGTCCACTCCACTGCTTTTTGTTCTCATTTTCAAAGGGATATGTCTTCTTATTCATTCCTTATTAACGTATCATTTTGCAGGATGCCGCCATTGCATGCCTCCACTAAAGTCTGTTTGTATTTACAAGTAGCGTCCTGCTTTCAAGCTTTAAAAATTTTACCACAACATGTTATGAGATAAATTTCTTTTCAATTTTTAAAATTTGAGATTGTTGCAAAAATGTAAAATCTGCCTCTTGGGTAAATTTCTGACCATCTGCATAACTGAAGCTCAGTTATGGGATGTGGTGGCCTCATGAGGGAATATATTATGATTGAAGTTTAAGGTATAGCAGCCTTCAGGGATTCCTAAAATGAGTGGCCCAAGAGAAGAGAGGAAATGTAAAGTGTCTGAGGAGGACTAGGTAGAGATGGAAGGAAAGCAGGGCAGTATCACATCATCTGTGCAAAGCGAAGTCTGTTCCAAAAGAAAGGAGCATCCAGGGGCACCTGGGTGGCTGAGTCGGTTGAGCATCCAACTTTGGCTCAGGTCATGATCTCCTAGTCCGTGAGTTCGAGCCCCACGTCAGGCTTTGTGCTGACAGCTCAGAGCCTGGAGCCTGCTTCAGATTCTGTGTCTCCTCCTCTCTCTGCCCCTTCCCCGCTCATTCTCTCTCTCTCTCAAAAATAAACATTCAAAAAAATTTTTTAAAATTAAGAAAAAAACAAAAAAAAAAAAAAGAAAGGAACATCCAACAGTATGGACTACTGATGGGGAATCAAGCAAGTGAGGTGTGGAAAGTATAACCAGTTTTCAAACATGACCATGGAGATGAGGGACCAAGAGCTAGAGGATCAAAGAAAATATTCTGAAGATTTTAAAGCCTCTTTAAGGCAGAAGAGCAATGCATATTAACATGGAACACTGTCAAAGAATGCACATAAGCAATATAGTAGAGAATGTGTGCAAAATCTCTCACCAATATTTTACAAAATTTTCCAAGCAATTTGTTTGTAAGTAAAAGGAGAGACAGAGGACCATAACTGAAAGAGATAGTGGGTTCCAAGAAAGAGAAACTTTTTTAAACATGCTTTAAGGATGATAGAAAGACTCCAGAGGGAGGAAGCTCGCAAAACAAGAGTAAAGAAGTAGTTGGTGGTGTAAGAGCCTTGAGAAAGAATGAGAGGTGATTCCATAGCACCCAAAGAAATTAACCTATGGTACTGTGAGCTGTTCCTCTCTTACAACAGCAGGGAGGGAGAAAAAGAAAGAAAAGGATGCTTGGTACATTTTTGGTGGTATTGAAGGGAGACTGTGTGATGTTTTCTTCTATTTTTTTAATGCTTTTTTAAAAGTTTTATTTATTTATTTTTGAGGGAGGGAGGGAGGGAGAGAGAAAGAGAGAGAATGGGGGAAGAGCAGAGAGAGAGAGAGAGAGAGAGAGAGAGAGAGAATCCCAAATAGGCTCCATGTTGTCAGTGCAGAGCCTGACACAAAGATCATGACCTGAGTCAAAATTAGGAGTCGGAAACTTAATTGACTGAGCCACCCAAGCACCCCTGTCCTTTTTAAATAAGAAACAAAGTCATTTGTAGAGCCTAATGGAAATTGTTGATTATTGGTTAATGGTTGAACCAATCTGCTTATTTTGTAATTAAACCCAACAATCCTTAGCTGCTTGGGAGTGGGCCTCCTTACATTTAAGTATTTGATTCCACTCAGAGCTGTCCTTTCTGACCAAGAAAGTGTTAAGAAATATATGAAGAGTTCAGGTAATGTGGGACAATAGCCAGAGTATTCTTGAAATGGTGCTCTTAGGAATCTAATCTACATGTGGTTAGAATTGAAAAAAAAAAAAAAAAAAAAAAGGTTTGTCTCCTGAGAATTATGCTGAAATAATGGAGTCAGTGGCTGAAAATCTCCACAAAGATGAGTGAAGCTACAGGGGCAGTATTGCGGAAACAAGCTGGAAGGAAGGAGGTTCTAATCAGAGACAGTGATTCTTGACTTGGTGAAATTTATAGATTCAGCAATTTGGGTGATGACAGTGTTCAAGATGAGGTTGTGAGTGTGCATTGTGGAGATATGAATGCTGAGAAAGGAATTAGTAGTAGTAATAATAATAATAATGGCTTATATTTACTGAAGGTTTATTTTGACCCACATGATATTTTGTCTACTCTTTTTTTCTGCCAACAATCCTAAAATGAGTTGTTGTATTATTCCTATTTCACAGATGAGAAGGTTAAGGTACTATGGGTTTAGTAACTTGTTTTGAGATTGGAGGTGTCTGCTTCAGAAAACAGGCAGGCAGCCTACCCAGTCCACATTTTGCTCCTAAACTATATCACTTCTTTAACATGTTTGGTATAAGAGGAGTCTTACGTGGATGTTAACATGATCCAAGATGTTAGTGTTTGTGGTAGAAAATAAGACTGTAGTCAAAGGGCTAAACACCTCTGTGAATCAGGGGAAGTGGCCCAAATTCAGGTGACAATAAGCATGGGAGGAAGAGGTCCACTGAACTACATGGAATGAACTGCAATTAGTTGTTTAACAAAAGGAATAATATGAAAAGTCAGGGATAGAGTCTATAGATGTGAGAAGGATACATTCTCAATGCTTGACCTTATGATGATAAGAATACAAATATATACATAGCAAATATTTGAGATAGTTCCAGGAAAGAAAAGAACGTTTTCAAGGAAGATCTTCATCTCAGTTAAAGTGAAAAGGTCAAACAAACAAAACTGAGGTTGAAGATACAGGGGATGTGTTTGTTAGGACGAGAGATCCAGAAAACTTTATGGATGAGTTTGAGAGGGAAGTGAAGAAAATGGCTTGGGTAAAATGCAGAAAGCATAATGCATCAAGAGAGAGGATAGTGTGCAAGAAGATTAAAGCCTAAGGTTGGTTATACTTTATGCCTTGACCAGTGAATACAGTTTCCAACAATCCCTTTGAAGACAGTGGATACTGGGTTTAAAAGCAAAAAGACTTGGCTTGCATTGATGGGGTGATGACAGTCTCAGAAATTGCAAACCTCAGACTGTCTATTGGTAGAAATGGCCTGGAGTACATTGCTTATAAAAATTATAGGGTTTTACCCTAACTCAGCAGGAAGGAGCAGTGTGCCTGGATAGATAGCTCCACCATGAACATGAAAAGAACTGTGGATAACACTATAGGTGTGCTTGCTAACCCAGATTCATTATTTATCTAGCAATCACACTTTCCCTAGAAGTAGCCATTGTTGTGATAAAATATTTGACAAAGAATCTACTTATCACATACTTTCCTAAAGAAATGTCTCTTTATAAAATATTTCTTCAAGATTTTGGGTTTAAAATAATGTACAACAATTTGGGTCAGACCAGGGAATAAGTAGGCACACTCAAAATGTTAGGTGAAGTAGGAAGCCTGGGTAGCTCAGTCAGTAAAGCATCTGACTCTTGATTTTAGCTCAGGTCATGATCTCACAGGGTTCGAGAGATCAAGTCCTGTGTCATGCTCTATGCTGACAGCATGGAGCTGGCTTGGGATTCTATCTCTCCCTCTCTTTCTGCACCCCCCCCCCGCCTAAATAAATGAATAAATAAATAAAAGGTTAGGTGAAGAATATTAGAATAAAAGACTATGGACTGAGATGATAAGAGGCTTAATGGAACCAATCAGAGACATTAAGCACCCAAAGACTTGTAACAGCAGAAATATTAATGCTCCTAGGCTTGAAGGGTCAAGGAAAAGAAGTGTTACAAGAACCCAGAAAAGGAGACTGCGTGAATCTAGCTGTTGCAAGAGAAAGACCGACAGAATGGCTGATGAGATACATACCCAACAGGAAGAAAACTAAAAAAAAGTGAGCACTTTGGTCTTTCTCTACCAAGATCTTCCCACCTCCTGCTAGTGCCCTTTTTTAGAAGCTAGGAAACATGAGACCCTAGAAATGTCAGCCTCCTGGAGTATCATAAAGCAGAGAATGGTCTGGAAGGGCTGCTATAGAATGCTCCCCAAGAAGATGTTGTCATGGCTACCACGTATGGTCCTTCCTGATGTGCACTGCACACCCCCAGTAGGGACCATTCCCATAGATGGCAGTATTGAGCACTATTTACGCAGCTATTCATTTAGTGTTGCCGCCAAGGCTGTGCTTTATCAAGTTTTGAATGTATAACCAGATTGTGGCTTTTTTTTTCATAGCGGTTAAATTCAAATTAAAGAGGTAGAAGGAGGAAAAATAATTTCCTTCTACCCTTCTGAGTTATTAGCTGAGATCCTTGTAATAAAAGAAATTACCAAGAGAAAAACAAACAGAAATTTACTAACATGTATACTTCATGTATACTTGGGAGATAACCAGGGAAAAATGAGTAACCCCTTGAGGTGGGTTAGAAGTTAGACTTAAATACCATCTTAATATGGAATGGGGAGGGGAGGTGTAGGCCTCTTAATGAGAAAATCCTTAAGTGATTTTCAGGAAAGATGAATGGGCCCTTAGAAGAATAGAGAAGAGATATGATAATTTGTGACAAATTTTGTCTGGGTATGGTGTCAACTTCTAATTTCCTGTTCTGTGATGATTCCATCTTTCCTGGCTGATAAAACTCCCAGGAAGGAGATCTATGACAATTGAGTTTCTTTTGGAGTATTTGTCTTTAAACAGAGAGGGAAAGTGCAGAGAAAGACTGTCCCTGTATCTGCTGTTTTTCAAGTGCCCAAAGTTCAAAATAATATAGCCAAAGCAGCATATTTTGGGACAGCATATCCTGAACTCCTATAATCATATTTGGGGTGGCATATTCTCGTCAGAGCATTCCAGGCTGTCACAATATGGAGTAACAATATCTGTCATAGATTGAGATTTAATGGGCAATTCATGTCCGTTCATTGAGATGCAGCTGTTGTACAGGGTAGTTTTACACAGGTGCCTATTTCTTTCCTGATGTTTGTTTATGTATTAGTAACACATGATTTCTCATATCCCCCAAATGGAGCTCTTATTACATAAACAAATATTTTATCTTCTAGTAATGATATGTGAAATAGACTCAAAAAATTCTCAATGCAGTTCTAGCCTTGAGAAGTTTCAAGAAAGACGTTAGAGAGCGCTGAATGACAGATGATGTTTGTAAAGTGCATTAATATCTTCATCACTGCAGCTGTACTAGTCTCCTGCAAATGAATTCCAGGCATTTCTAATAGAATCATGATTATAAATAAGGTGACACATTTTCCTTTAGTAACTCGATCAGAATAAGTTTGGGAGAAACAGGAAACTAATGAAGAAATAAAGTGGCGTCAACTACTGATTTAAATTCAGAAACATAATTTGAATGTATATAAATTGAATAAACTTTAAAAATAATTCTAATGTTTATAAGCACTCATAATTCAGTAGACCTTTGAACAACACAGATTTGAACTGTGTGGGTCCACTTTTATGAAGATTTTTTTTTTAATAAATACAGTACAGCACTGTAAATGTATTTTCTCTTCCTTAGGTTTTTCTTAAAACAGTTTCTTTTTTCTAGCTTACTTTGTTTTGGGAATACAGTATATAATACATATAATATACCAAATATGTGCTAATTGATTATGTCATTGTAAAACTGATCAAGGATGCTTGTATCTCGTCGTCCCTGTCTTGTTCAACCATATCATGTTGCTTAAAAAATAGGACTGCTAAGAGCAGATTACATTTTACCACATATTCACTCTAATATCCCTAGAAAGAAACCTTGTTAGAGGATGGAGCAAGTTTCATCATCCAAGTTTATGGCAAAAAGAACCCTGACTGGGATTATAGAGAAGCGTCAGGGTCAGAAAGGAAAAGCTAATATGCATAGTGTGGGGCATCTTCGCTAAAGCTTTTTGTTCCCTCAACTACGCTGCACATTATGTAAATATGTGCTAAAGCACTTAAACACTGTTTGAACTACATAATGCAATATTTTAAAACTTTACCTAATAAGAAAATTGCAGAATGTGATTTTTTATTAATTGTCATATTACAGAATATGATTTGACATAGTGTCTTCAAATAAAGGATATCTGTGACATGAATGCATAGAAACTGTAAAGATAGAGAAGTGAGGGGAAATTTTAATGTATTCATATTTCCTGTCTATTTCTTTAGCTAGAATTTCAATTCAAAGACAGGTTTTTGCTCAAACTTCTGAAATAATGCAATTGTGTTATACTGTCATTCCAAATTCTACCACATGTCACTTATGTCTTAAAGTTCAATTAAAGTGACAAGTATGACACACATCAATAGTTTTGGAGTAAAAATGAAAAGTGAGGGAACTTCTAAATGAGATTTAATTATGATATTATGGTAGAAATTATTCTAGAAAGGAGGGAAATGCAATTGAAAGCAAGATTTCATATTTTGGAATTTTAGTTAACCAACAAAAGCTGTAGCAGAGTTTGATTAAGTCTGCATGTTGTTCTTGACCTCATTAATGGAGTCAGCTGATGGATTTCTAGATCAATTTATATGCAAATATAACAGAAATAGGAATGTAGTTTCATAACTAATGTGCCCACTTGCACTGACTATTTTTTCTTTCTTCTCGTTTTCCTTTATGCAATAAGTGATGTTTATTGGTGCACTCATAACAGCATTTTGATAACTGATGTTATCAGTTATATGTGAAAGAAAAGGAAGATGTAATTCTAGACATTTGTTTCATATGAGTGTGTGATATTTAAATACAGCCTCAGACTTTCTGAAGACTTTTACGGCTATGATTTTTCTTCACTCCTAAATTATTCTAATGCATTCTAATATACTGGGAAGTGACTACTTAATAAGTGCAGAACACAGCACAGTTAAAGCCCATCCACTTTCTGAAGTGAGGGGGGCATCCAGCCACAACAAGCAAAATGGGCCAAATAAAGTCATTTATTGCTGGTATTAAAAAGTTTATAATTATATGTTGTAAGAGTTATATCCATTTTTAGGATGATAGATGCAATATCAATCTGATTTCTCAATAAACATTATCTTTATGGTTCACACATGCTTGATTATAAGTATTTATTCAATTAAAGTCAGTGAAAGAATACTCCTTTTGAAGTATCTACTTATGTATTTTTACTAGGCATTATTAGAAGTGTTTGGAGAAAGTAGTGTGTGTGTATGTATATATATATATGCACACACACATGTATATATATGCATGTATATGTATATATGTATGTATATATATGTATATATATGTATGTATACACACACACAATATATATACTATATTGGTGAGGTATGTAAACCTAAAAGGCAGAAACTTAAGAGGCTTAAAGGAAGAAATTTCTGTAACTCTAATGACTGTGTATGTCAAAGTATGTGAAAGTGAATATGAGAGTTAACCATAATTGAAGACCTCTTCTAGGACACAAAAGAGTGAATCACTGACTAGCATGGATGTATTAATGAAATGAACAAGCCTTTATAAAAAGGCCTTTGTATTTCATGTTCCATTTCAGTCAGATGGACCCAGAATATGTGATTTTTCCTCTTTCTCTTATGATCCTACTAAAATGATAACAACAGTGAATACTGTGAGGGTGAACGTGAACAGAGATGCTGCCACCACATCCTGGAAGTGATAAATCCTCCCTTGTCATGGCAGACGTCAGTAGATAATATTGACAGTTAATGAGTTAATTTATAATTCCATAAGCGTATGACTTAGAGTTGTTCAATAAGTGACTGGATAACTGTTGAAAAAAAAAAAAGTTGTGGTTGTGGGGCCGGGAGCAGTGAGGCAAAGGGACTATTGTTGCTTTCCCTTAAATGTCCTGGGAACCACTGGATTTATAAGCCATTGGGGTCCATGTGTGTGTTATTTTGAGAAAACATAACTCTACTAAGGGGAAAAATAACACTTTTAATATCAATTGAGTAAATAGTAAACACTCTGTTTACTTTAAGATTAGGATTATTAATGAGCCATTTAAAATTCCGTCTGCTGCTATATAATTTTAGTCAATACTGTCCTCTCTCATAGGTTTCAGTTATTTTAAAAACTTCATGGGGCACCTGGGTGGCTCAATTGGTTTAAAAGCAGACTTTGTCTCAGGTATGTTCTCAGAATTTGTGAGTTCAAACCCCACATTTGGCTCTGTGCTTACAGTTCAGAGCGTGGAGCCTGCTTTGGATTCTGTGTCTCCTTCTCTCTCTGCCCCTACTGTACTTAGGCTCCCTCTCTCTCTCTCTCTCTCTCATTCTCTCACTCTCTTTCAAAAATAAACATTAAAAATAATTTTAACAAAATTTTGTAAAACTTGAAAAATTAAATGTGATATGGTATTTTCATTTAAATTACACATTAAGGGTTGACTTATAATGCTAATAAACCCTGTGATTCAGATGTGCCCTCATCATTTGCAAATGTGGTATTTTTTTTTATTTGTTTTACATTTATTTATTTTTGAGAGACAGAGAGAGACAGAACACAAGTAGGGGAGGGGCAGGGAGAGAAGGATACACAGAATAGGAAGCAGACTTCAGGGTCTGAGCTGTCAGCACAGAGCCCGACGCGGGGCTCGAACTCACAAACCGTGAGATCATGACCTGAGCCGAAGTCGGATGCTCAACCGACTGAGCCACCCAGGCGCCCCATGTGGTATGCTTTTATAGACTATAGAATACAATGCTCTTTTATATGCCACAGAATATGATATATATCATAGAATATAATATATACTCTATATTATATAATTTATTATAAAATAAAGTATGTAATATGCTTTTATATACAATATATGTAGTGTTACTGCTTTTCAGCACTGGTTATAGTTTAAATTAGCATGAAGATGTATAAATCTGCTATATTTTGGCATCACTATTCAGAATCAGATCATCAAAAATCTTTACAAAAACCTTTTGAAAAATAAGGAAACATGTTGCCCACTGTTCTTCAAGTGTACTGAAGAATTAATGTTCTCATTTCAATCCACTTTCTATTAAACTATCAGTTTCTGTAGATTCATAGAAAACCTCCAGCAGGCAGGAGATTGAAAAGTAATGCTTAGGGGCGCTTGAGTGACTCAGTCAGTTAAGCATCTAACTCGATTTGGGCACAGGTCTTCATCTCACAATTCATGAGATCAAGGCCTGCGTAGGGCTCTGTGCTGACGTCTTGGAGCCTGCTTGAGATTCTCTCTCTGCACCCCCCCCCCCACTTGCACTCTCTATCCCAAAATAAATAAATAAACTTCAAAAAAATAAAAAGAAAAGTAATGCCTACTATTCGAAGAGCTCAAGGCCCACAAAACACTTTATGACAAAATGTCTTTGTTAAATGCTCTGATTTTTTTATTAATAGCTTCATTGAGATACAATTTAAGTGTATACTTCAATCATTTTAGTACATTAACAGAGTTGTGCAAATGTTACTAAAATCTATTTTTAAGCATTTTGAATGCTCCTAAACACCTTGTACCCATTTACAGTCACTCCTTATTCCCATGCTTTCTGTCTCTGTAAGTTTTATGGTCAATACTTTATAAATAATTTGTGATTAGATACTATGTTTTCAGTTAACTGAAAGTTAAAATTTTAGTTAAAATTAAATAATTCTTTTTTAATGTTTATTTATTTTTGAGAGATAGAGAAAGAGGGGGAGGGAGGGAGGGGCAGAAAGAGGGTCAGAATCTGAAGCAGCCTCCAGGCTCTGAGCTGTCAGCACAGAGCCTGATATGGGGCTTGAACTCACAACCCATGAGATCATGACCTGAGCCAAAATTGGATGCTTAACTGACTGAGACACCCAGGCACCTCAAAATTAAATAATTCTTAAAGCTTAATTTGGCATTTTTCAAAATGCCAAATTAATTCAAAATTAATTAGTAATTTTTCAAAAGGCAGACTCTCAAAGGTCACAAATAAATTGTTTGACATTGGGCTATTGTTATTGTTTTGTTTTGTTGTATTTTGTTTCTTGCCCATTTCCATTTAATACGTACTCGATCAGAACTGGTTGATGACCAGTTAATCGTTATTATAATTGTATAAATTAACCAGGTAAAATGCCTAAATTAATAGCATAGTCTGGGGGGAAAAACTGAGTTCCCTATTAAAACTTTCCTCACCATAGAAACTCAGAATCAGGATTTGATCTGTACCTGTTTGCAATTGGCTAAAAGAGTTGTTCTGAGTACGAATTATGAAATTTGCATGTGCACATTGGGCTACATTTATATATATATAAGTTTTCCCTGAACTGAAGAGTTAGATTTATCATACCTAAACTTTTATTAAGCAGTGATGTGACTTTTCCAGTATAGTGCTAGCAATTTCTGCAAAATATTAGCTAAAACCATTACTTTATAATTTATTCAAATCCCAAGTGAATCGTTAGGATTAAGAACAAAACGCTATCATTTTGTAGATGAACATGAAATAATATAGAAATATTTCTTTTGAAAATTATGCATTGGTTAGATGATGGATTTGGCAGAACGAGTCCATTAGCCTGGTATCTTTCACCCCACAGCATGAGTAAGAGGAAAGGTTTGTCATTCTCAAAGCTGAAATCTTGTCAGCCTTGCTGCAGATTTATGAGGCAATGTTCTAATCCCTCATGATTATCTGTCCTGTTGTTCTCCATTACTGCTTCCTCAAGGAGGTTGTTTTTTTGTGTTCTTCTCATGTCATGCTCAGCTGAAGTATAATTGACTGGAAGACCACCTACACTTATGGTGCATTCACACACAAATGAATGGATGCTAGAAAAGTTGTACATCCATTAAGTGTAGCATTAGTTTTGATGTTATTCATTTATCTATCAAATATACTTAGACATATGAGTTCTCTGAAGGCTTGTTTACTGAGAAATGGCACTTTGCTCTTAGATAGGGGAAATGAAAGATATTGCTGCTGTCAATGAATTTAAAGGCTTTTATGCAAAAATCTGAAAAATGAGAATGCATGTCATTCTTCCATTGTGTATTTTCTGGGGCTTTAAAGGGAAGTCTTTCAGCAGGCTATTTTTATATTATGATCAGAGTGAAAACACACACACACACATGCACACATGCTTATTTTATCTTTAAAGAGAAACATTCAGAAATTCAAGTCATAGGTGACTTAGTTCTAGTTTCATGTAGTCGTTTTCAATAAAATAAGTAGATGCTAAAATTGTCAGTTTTCATTTATGAACAAAAATGGGCTATATTTGATGTTGTGTGGCATAAGAGGGAAGCTAGGAAGGTAAGTCAATGGTCAGGAGCATGATCAATCATTTTGTGAAGGACAAAGACAGGATGTTATATAAAAATTCAGGGGGAACATTAACACTGGTCCAAGGAATCTTAAAAGCTCTTTGAAGAAGTGGTAGATTGGCCTACCTCTGAAAGTTGAGGAAGAGAAGCGAAAAGAATGTTTGATTTTAGAAATAACAGGTGTGAATAATTTGAGATAGAAAAGAACAAAGCACCTTTGAAGAAAGAGTCCAGTACCACTAGAGCATAAAGAACTAGAAAATGTGGGCTGGGCTGGGTGGTGTGGGGCCTTGCAGGCTTTGTTAGTAGTGCAAGGCTTTATTCTAAGGAAAAAGTTAACCACTGAAGAATTTTAAATTGAACAGTGACAAAATTGTGAATTCTTTAAAAGGACCATTTTGACTGTCTTTGGGAGAAAAAAATGGATAAGGGAGATGAGCTCATGACTATTGCAATAGTCCAGACTAAGGAGAGCTGGTTGGCACTGGTTAGTTGGGAGAACAAAGAGGAATGGGGGGGGGGGGGAACACATCTGGAAGATATTCAGGGGAGGGGTATAGAAACCACAGGTATTATGTTAATGTTTTCATATGCAGTATCTCATTGAAATCCCAAATTATTGTAAGATAGTCATCATCATATCATTTTTGGGTCTGCAAAAATGAAAGCTTAAAGAAAACTGAAAAATTGAAACTCAGAGTATCAGCGATGTGAAAGACTTTAGACTAAACCTTATCTGTATGATGTAAAAATCAAGCAAGTAAGAGTCAACTTTTAAAATATAACCTTTAGGGGCACCTGAGTGGCTTTGTCAGTTAAGTGTCTGACTCTTCGTTTTGGCCTAGGTCATGATCTCACGGTTTCGTGGGTTCGAGCCCCACGTCAGGCTCTGCACTGATGGTGGGGAGCCTGCTTGGAATTCTCTGTCTCCCTCTCTCTCTGTCCCTCCTCCACTCATGCTGTCTCTGTCTCTCTAAAAAATAAATAAACAAAAAATAAAATATAACCTTTAAATTACATTCATTTTAATAAACTATCTTTAACTTTTTTGTCACTAGAAATCTACTAATTCTTAGTAGTGACACCATTTTGAACTCATGTTGCCTAATTTAAATAACAATGAGTGACTTCATTGTTTTCTAATTTCTTTTCAAAGTATTACTGACATCTTGAAATTTATGACACAAATATTTCTCTACTTCATCAATATCTAGTCTATGATCATACTGTTTTCTTAACATTTATAATCTTTTTATTTTAAATATCCAATCTAGAATACCTATTTAAACACTGTTCAGATATTTTGACATGCATTATTTTATTATTTTTTTTAATTATTTTTTTTTTCAACGTTTATTTATTTTTGGGACAGAGAGAGACAGAGCATGAACGGGGGAGGGGCAGAGAGAGAGGGAGACACAGAATCGGAAACAGGCTCCAGGCTCTGAGCCATCAGCCCAGAGCCCGACGTGGAGCTCGAACTCACGGACCGCGAGATCGTGACCTGGCTGAAGTCGGACGCTTAACCGACTGCGCCACCCAGGCGCCCCATTGACATGCATTATTTTAAAAGGTGCTCCTTCTTACCTCTCACACAAATAGAGCTATAATTTTATCTCAAGTTAGTTTATTTCTGCCTTGCTGAAATGAATTCAAATGAACTTTAAGCTTAAAAACATATGGACATTAAAGCTATTTCTTAAAAAGATTAATTATCAATATATTCACATCCCCCATTTTTTCTCTCTTCATCAGTGAGTTATGAATCTACTCAGAAGCAGCTATTGGGTTGCAATACAGTACTTTCCCAATTGACTAACCATCCAGTAATACAACTTGAAGAAAATTACTGAAAGTTTCCAAGCGGTTGTCCAAAGTCTTTAGTGCAACAGACGGAATGCATATGATGGTCAGACCATCTATATCAATAAAACCCTGACCCCAACCTCTGCAACAATTGGCCCAGGAATTGGTCAAGAAATGCTACTAGCTTCCCTATTTTTTTATACTCACTTCCAACTCAGAACCAACTAGAGAAAGTTAAATGTTTTCCAAACCAATGACATAAGATGCCCAGCTTCTAGTTAGTGAATCTCCAGCTTCCTTATGCCAATGGGCTCCAATTGGAGCATACCTGAATCCTTCCTTGTTTCTTACAAGGCTTTCCCAGTTCACTATTTGCCTTTAAGTTTCTGCCAAATGCAGTTGATAGTGGCTGACTCCCTTTATATAGCAAGTCCTAAATAAGGAGCCACTGTTTGTGCTCAGTTGATTTGTCTTCTCTTTCCACAAGTGTTAGTTCAGAAGTTGTGAGGCATGTGGAAGGAAGAGGTAGGATTAGGGGGCTCATTCCACACGGCCCAGGACAAGCAAGGCAGTGGAATTTTTCACTATCCAGCAGGACTAGCTTGCAGAGCTTCAAGCTGTACCTGGCAGAAGCAAAGGAGTCTTTCTTAGAGAAGAGAAAGGGAAGGAGAGAGGCTCTTACTGAGGTGTACAAAAGAGGGAATGGCTTATCCTGAATATAGCTTTGTCAAAAATCAGCACAACTATTAAACACGTGATGTTTGGTGACCACCTTCCCTTATTAGCACCCCATGTTTTCTAAAGATGTTCATTCCTGCTTAAGTGTTCATCCTTCTATATATTTTGAATAGAAGTGGTTTTCTTAAAATTATATATCAGTTTTCAAATATTTTCTCTTAGTCTGTGGCTTGTATTTCATTCTCGTAAGAGTGTCTTTCATGGAGAAAATTTTTTAAACATTTTCATAAAGTCAAATTTAACATTTTTTTTCTTTTCATGGTCTTTGTGTACCATTACTTTCTCTTCTCTTTGTGTACTCCAGCTACATTTGTGTTATCCCATTTGCTATTCCAAAGCTCACTGTGCTTTAACACTTTGTTCCCATCCTCTTCCACTCTGTGCTTTATTTGGAATCATTTCTGTTACTAGTTCTTGAGATTTACTGTTTTTTCTTCTTTGGCTAAAACTTGAAGCAATCTCTCCATACAACTCCATATATCTCTCTAGTCTTTAGTCCCTCAAATCTTAGCCACCTTGGCTTCCACAAACCCTTCACTTTATCTCCTCCAAGAATCCAGATCACCAGACTGTCCTTCCCTGCACTGTGACTTCACTCTGTAATCTGAAGTAATTCTAGCATTCTCCTTGTTTATTTATCTTTTCTCACACGTTACTTTCTTGGGTTATCTCTAGCCCAGTGGCTGACAATTTGTTTCATGTATTTTGTCCAGTTTTCTAATTGCTTAAAGGAAGAGAATAAAATCATATTCCTAATACTGCATAGCTGGAAGTGGATTCCTAGTAACTTTTTTTAATGTTTTTTTTTTAATGTTTATTTATTTTTGAGGGAGAGAGACAGACAGAGCACAAGCAGCGGTGATGGGAGTGGGGCAGAGAGAGAGAGAGAGAGAGAGAGAGAGACAGAGAGACAGAATCTGAAGCAGACTCCAGGCTCTGAGCTGTCAGCACAGAGCCTGACACAGGGCTCAAACTCACAGACTGTGAGATCATGACCTGAGCTGAAGTTGGACACTTAACCGACTGAGCCATTCAGGTGCTCCCTAGTAACTTTTTTTAATGTGTTGAGGTATTCTTCCATTCTCTCCCTTTTGTCACAAACTGATCACAAATTTTCTTTGACTGTTAAATTATGTGAAGGTTTTCAGAGAGATATAGGTAAAAATTACTAATTTATTATTTATATATTTATTTTTATAAATACCAGTCATTTATTTTTATATTTTATTTTCATAGGTTAAAGTCACTTTTGTTTTGGTAATAGTTTAACTATTTTTGTTTTATTAATAGATTTGAACTATATATATTTCTTTTTATCAGTTAATTTAAAAAATTATTTAGTAATATTTAAAAGCTTTCATTTATTTGTTTCATCGCATTGTCATAAACTTAACTGGTTGTTACTAATGTTTTGTTATGTAACTACTAATATTTTTGACAAATTTAATAATTTGGAAAAATGTAAACATGCTATTTTGTGGACTTAATTTACAGCTCTATCCTTTTGTTTTTCTAATTACTAATGTATGTGTGAAAATATAATTATTGCTTAAATGTCTAATTATACCTAAAGTGTTGGGTGGCAGCAAATTTCCAGTACTAATAAGTCTGTGTGACAGAAGGACTGGTCAGAATCAAAATAAGAATTATTCTTAGATTCAGTTTGACACACAGACTCAGTATGAGATATAATTATTATCACATGTAAGTTGGAACATAGAAATAATAAAGTGAAGAGAATAGTTTACACATATTTATCTGTAATTATTTTGAATTTCCACAATGTAGAATATTGAACATTTGAGAAAAGTTATCTGAAACATTAGAACTCTTTTCAGATGAGATGTAATTCTCTATATTCTCCTATTATGACAATTATCTACTCTTTGTATTGTTCCTAGGTAGCACAGGTAAGGAACAAACAATTATGATGAATAGAAAGAATAAATCATAATTTTAATGACCTACTTCATCATTATTTATATTTTAGCAGTTTATATGTAAATCTTAATGCTTTTGGTGTCATGGAAAAATATGTACAATTTATTTCAAAAAAAAATTTAAGCAAGGACAGAATATAACATTATCTAATGCACCACTATTGGGAATTTATGACAGGTGAAATAGGCGTTTGAACTGAATATTTTATTATATTCAGTGATTATGATGTTTAGTTTTATGTGTCAATCTGTTTAGGCTATAGTTCCAGTTATTTAAATTTTTTTAACGTTTTTTATTTATTTATTTATTTTTTTCAACGTTTATTTATTTTTGAGACAGAGAGAGACAGAGCATGAACGGGGGAGGGGCAGAGAGAGAGGGAGACACAGAATCGGAAGCAGGCTCCAGGCTCTGAGCCATCAGCCCAGAGCCCAATGCGGGGCTCGAACCCTCGGACCACGAGATCATGACCTGAGCTGAAGTCGGACGCTTAACCGACTGAGCCAGCCAGGCGCCCCATATAGTTCCAGTTATTTAACCAACACTAACCTAGATGTTGATGTGAACCACACAATTTTTTAGATGTAATTAATCTCTACAATCAATTGACTTTAAGAAAAAAAACACACATCATAATGTGGGTAGAGCTCAGTAAATCACTTAAAGGTTATAAGAGCAAAAACTAAGGCTTTCTGGAAGAAAAAGAAATTCTAATGCAAAATTTCTCAAGACAAGCATCGACTTTTGACTGAATTTCCAGCCTGCCAGCCTACTACAGCTTTCTGACTTGTCAGCATCCAAAATCATATGAACCAATTCCTTTAAATAAATGCATCTCTCTTTCTGTCCCTCTCTTCCTTTCTCTCCCTCCTTCCCTTCCTGCTCCTCTCCTCTTCTTTCCTCCCTTTCCCCCTTCCTCCCTTTCTATTGGTTTTGTTTCTCTGTAGAACTCTAGCTAATCCAGTGATGATTAATAGAATAAAAATCAGGGGTGCCTGAGTGGCTTAGTGGTTAAAGTGCCAGACTCTTGATTATGGCTCAGGTCATGGTCTCACAGTCATGATGTCACCATGGTGAGATCAAGCCCAGCATGGTTCCATGCTGGGCACGGAGCTTGCTGCAGATTCTCTCTTTTCCTCTCCCTCTTGACTCCCCCCCATGCATAGTCTTTTGCATGCTCCCTCTCTCTAAAAAAAATTTAAAAGAAGAAGAAGAAGAAGAAAAATAGGAATCAAAAAGAACTAATGGATGAAAATTATTCTGTCTGTTCGCAAAAAGAATATAGATTATTTGTCAGACTTCCACAATAACGTAGGCATAGACATTTTAAAAATACAAAGAATTTATGAAAGTCCTATATAATTATTCGTACATATGAATTCATATCTTTGAATGATTTAGAGACTTTTCCACAACAAGATAGGAGGTGAAGATATTTGTTACTAACAGTGTAAAAGTAAATATAGTTTACCTATGCCATCCTAATGTAGAAATAGGAAGAGAGAACTGAGACGCAAGAGAAATAAATGATCAGGCTTATGTGTCCAGACTTCCAATACTAGAACAAATTTTAGCATTAATATGAGATAAGCCATTAGGAAGAAGGAAAGGCCCAAGTCCCTACACCATCCTCAGTTTGTAACTATCAGAGAAGGTTTTTTAGGTACGGTGAGCTCACGTGAAAACAAGATGGTGGAGAAGCAATGGTTGTTAAACTAATGAGTGTGAAGGCCACAGGTTAATCAGCTGTTAGCTGCTTCTGCATGGCCAAGCTGCAGTCCCCAAACTGTCCATGTTTGGGCTATGAGAAAAACAAGTCTTGCACTCATGAGCCTCCCTTGTCTCCTTAAGGACCCAGAAGTTCTTACTCTTCCCTCAAGGATGCAGAAGGTAGCTTAATAAAAGGAGCAGTTTTGCTATTGGGGCCAAGGGGGCAAAGTAACTCCATAATAAAGTTATGACATGGGTAAGCTAGGCCAAGAGAAAGATGGTAGAAGCTGCAGCTATTAAGGAGCTCTGTAATACCAGGAAGGAAAAATATAGAAGGCAAGTCTCCATAAAGACTAGAAGAGTTACACAAAACTTTTACACAGAACCAAAAAGTCAACTACCCACAACCATCCTGTCATGCTAGCTTCCCTTTCCCCATATATATAAATTACACCTCCAGGAAGAACAACTGGATATTAGCATTTGTTTGAAAGAGACTGGAAGATATTTTAAATGGAAAGAGAAGGACATATACTAAAATGTTAAGATAAAATCTATACTCCACTTGCATTCCCAGTGGAGATCATGAAAAACATGAGACATGCTTAGGAAACAAACTTCATTTTTCTCACATAGCTGAAAACTAGTGTATTAAATTTAAAGTCCATTTAAACTCCATTTAAATTTATAGTGAAATGATTCACTAGACCATTATTAAATCATTAATTCTCTACTATTTGACATATTTTAATTGCTCTATAAGGAAAAAAGATAATAGTTTAGTTGCACATTAAGAATCCTTTAGAAATTATGTCAACACATACTTAACTTTCTTAGTCTATCTTCTAGAATAAAAAATGTAAGCGGTCTTGATAAATTCACTCTTGTGATGACCTCTTGAAAAATGTATATATTTTTCTATTTAGTAAAGCATCCCCCAACTTTAATGTGATAAGAATTTTCATGAACTCATGAGAAATTCAAATATCATAAACCAGCTTAATAAGGATAATTCTGAGCTATTTATAGTTAATCCTTCAATTGCAAGGATAAATAATCTGCTGTTTACTCGGAAGATGATTTTAACTGTTTTAGAAGACAATGTTTGAGTTTCTCATCCTATGTGCTATATGAAAGTTGATTTAAAAAAACATTAAACTTCAGACCCTCAAAATCCTATGCATGATATTCCCAGTCATGATTGTAATCGTAAAAGATTTTAACATTTTGACTTCTCTGTGAAGAACCAGTGCTTAAAATAACCCATTTCTTGAGTAGCCAACAGAGTATTTCAAATTCAAATATAAGCAAACATCATATTGAATAACTATTAAGCAAGTGAGAAAGAAACTAAATATTATCACCAACTTTCAAGTTTTAGAAGAAAATTTAAAATTTATCTTTTTAATGCTTGTTCATTTGTTTGTTTCTAAATAAGCAGGGGAGAGGCAGAAAGAGAGAGAGACAGAATCTGAAACAGGCCCCAGGCTCTGAGCTGTCAGCCCAGAGCCTGACATGGGGCTCGAACTCACAGACTGTGAGATCATGACCAGAGCTAACGTTGGATGCTTGACTGACTAAGCCACCCAGACGTCCCTAAAAGAAAATTTAAATAGCATACCAATACACAAAACATAAAATTGTGTTCTCTTTCTGTGAATATATATACACACATTATAAACTCAGATTTATAGCATTTAGTTATGTAACAGTTTATTAAGAATGACAAGGATCTGTTAAGGAATTAAGCAATTTGAACTTTTTAGTATAGGGTAAGAGTTACTACTTCATAGCAGTTCACAAATCAGTATCTTTCTGGTTTTGATTTGTTTTTATTTTTTTTAATGTTTATTTAGCTTTGAGAGAGAGAGAGAGAGAGAGAGTGTGTGTGAATGGGAGAGAGGCAGAGAGAGAAAGAGACACAATCATATAGTGTCTTGGCTTCAGGAGTAGAACTCAGTGATTCATCTCTTACATATGACACCCAGTGCTCATTCCCAAAAGTGACCTCCTTAATGCCTGTCACCCATTTAACCCATCCCCTAACCCACATGTCTGACAACAACCCTCAGTTTGTTCTCTGTATTTAACAATCTCTTAGGGTTTGCCTCCTTCTCTGTTTTTGTATTATTTTCCTTCCATTCCCCTATGTTCATATGTTGTGTTTCTCAAATTCCACATATGAGTAAAATCATATGATATCTGTCTTTTTCTGACTGACTTATTTCCCTTAATACAATACCCTCTAGCTCCATCCACATTGTTGCAAATGGCAAGATTTCATTCTTTTTCATCTCCGAGTAGTATTCCATTGTATATATATACCACATCTTCTTTATCTATTCATCAGTGAATAAACATTTGGTCTCTTTCCATAATTTTGCTATTGTTGATAGTGCTGCTATAAAATTTAGGGTGCAATATTATGATAGTTTCCAATTGTATACTGAAATACTTACCTTACTGCTTATCATGGAGATGGTCATTTAAAAGTGTTTAGGAAGTTTTAATTTTTTACTGGTATTTGATTTGCGATTTGAAGTATAGATCCTTGAAACCTATAATGGTTAGGTGGATTTGTTCAGTTTTTTTATAATCTGCCTTGAAATTTTTAATAAACAAACTAGCCATTGAAACTCTGATAAAAGGTGCTGAACTCGGGGCACCTGGGTGGCTCAGTCCATTGAGAGTCCGACTTCGGCTCAGGTCATGATCTCACAGCTCCTGAGCCCGAGCCCCCTGTCGGGCTCTGTGCTGACAGCTCAGAGCCTGGAGCCTGCTTCGGATTCTGTGTCTCCCTCTCTCTCTGCCCTTAATCCGCTCTCATTCTGTCTCTGTCTCTCTCAAAAAATAAGTAAACGTTAAAAAAAAGTCTTAAAAAAAGGTGCTGAACTCAACACATGTAGAGGATGGAAAACAGAAATAAAATGGTGAACACAAGGCACTGTTGATTAAAAGTAAAGTTGTTATTAGATTAACATAAATTATTAAATTAACATAAAATTAGTTGTTATTAGTTGAGAATATTCTAGAAGATTAGAGTCAACAAAGGCATGATTTCTGGAGATGGCAAATAGGTCAGAAAAAAACAGAACTGTACCACCAGATCTCTCCAAGTCCCTTTTAAAGAAAGTTGAGACCAGCTTCAAATTCAAACTAAAAATATCTGAAGAAATGGAAGATGACTTTAAGATAGCCTTCTAGATATTTAAAGAACTGCAGTTTACATACTTGAGCCAATCACAACGTTTCACTTTATCCATGTATAGAATTGTTGGGAATAATCTGCCCAAGACAATTATGTAGGTTTAAAGGTTTAAACAAGTAAACTAAAAGAATGTTTAAGACTGAAGTATGTACTTTGATATTAATATGTGAGAGTCAAAACAAAAACAAAAACAAACAAAAAAAGAAATCAGTTCAGCCCAGATGTAACTTTCACTACATTAATCCAATTCCAGAATAATGCTCTCCTAAAGCAATTGAGAGAGTCCCTAGTATACATGCTCGTTCACTGACTAGGTTCCATTTAGGGATGCCTACCTGTTAATGAATTCTTCAACTTACTTAGAGTGACTTGCCAGTTGTTTCCTTCAAGGAAGGGATCATTTTGTAAATATACTTTAATAACCAGGGAGGCAATTTATACCACACACTTAATTAACCTAGTCTTTCATTCATAAATATGAACTAAGAACCATCAGAAATTTGACAGCAACTATGAGCATGAAATAGATGGACCAAAATGAGTACACAGACAAAACGACCCTGCAAGAAACAGATTATAATTCAGGCACTAAAGGAGGACATTAAAAATTCAAATTAGTATCCCTTGAGGAATTGCAAGAAGACATTTTATCTCTAAGAAAATAACCAGTTGTTGTGAAAGAGCAATCAGAGAATAAAGAGATCCTAGAAATTTTTTAAAAATGTTAAAAATTATGTAAAAGATTAAACAGACTAAATAATAGACTATATGAGATAGATGATTAAGCAGGTAGTCTGAATATTAAACATGAAGAAATATTTCAAGGGTGCCTGGGTGACTAAGTCAGCTAAGATCCTTACTCTTGGTTTCATGACCTGCTTAGTTCATGATCTTATGGTTCCTGGGTTTGAACCCTGCACTGGGCTCTGCACTGCCAGTGCAGATCTTGCTTGGGATCCTCTCTCTCCCTCTCTCTGTCCCTCCCCTGCTTATTCTCTCTCTCTCTCTCTTTCTCTCTCTCTCTCTCTCTCTTTCTCTCAAAATAAATAAGTAAGCATGAAGAAATCTTTTAAAAGGCAGAGAAAAAGGTAAGCAATAGTAAATATAATGTAAAAATTTAAAAGACATGGAAGCAAGAGGATAGATCCATGCAGTTGAAATTAAGGAAGCATAGAAAAAGAGAGTGGAAGCAAGATATAACCAATGATAGATGAGAGGAAAATAAGTTGAAAACAATTGTATGTTATTCTTTAGATTTAAAAAGCAAAAATCCTGCTGAGAAGATAGTGTTTCTAGTGAAATTTCAAGAAATAAAAATACAAGCTATTTTTTTAAATAAATTTTCTTTTAACATTTATTTATTTTTGAGAGAGAGAGAGAAACAGAGTACAAGCAGGGGAGGGGCAGAGAGAGAAAGAGAGACAGAATCTGAAGCAGGCTCCAGGCTCTGAGCTGTAAGCACAGAGTCCGACGAGGGGCTCAAACTCAAGAACCACGAGATCATGACTTGAGCTGAGGTCGATGCTTAATCAACTGAGCCATGCCGGTGCCCCAAAATATAGGCTATATTTAAAGAAAGGGCAATCAGATTAAATTTAAACTTTTCATTAGTAATACCATATGCTATGATATTGCATTATATTCTTTAATGTTTGTAAAGAAATTTAACATATGCATAGAATGATCTACTTAAACAATGTAAGAGAAAAATATATAATTTAGGCCTTAAATTTACCATTCATTACATTCATATATATATATATATATATTTATATATACACACATACACACACATATATACATATATATGAGTGTGTGCACATGTGTGAATATATATATACATACACATACACATATATACGAAAGATATTCCTATGTAAATGTGTAAAATGTAAAATATTTTTTTTTAGTGATAGTAAATATAACCAACTGGAAGAGCTAAAAGTATCCAGGGGCCATTAACATTTCAGGGGTTTTACATATAGCAGCAGAAGTACACTGAAATGGGATCACAGTTTTATCTCTGTGACCTACCCACAGTACTTGGTTTATACTACTTGTTTCTTTTTTTTTTTTTTTTTTAATTTTTTTTTCAACGTTTATTTATTTTTGGGACAGAGAGAGACAGAGCATGAACGGGGGAAGGGCAGAGAGAGAGAGGGAGACACAGAATCGGAAACAGGCTCCAGGCTCTGAGCCATCAGCCCAGAGCCTGACGTGGGGCTCGAACTCATGGACCGCGAGATCGTGACCTGGCTGAAGTCAGACGCTTAACCGACTGCGCCACCCAGGCGCCCCTATACTACTTGTTTCTATGGTGAATAATTATATGACTCGGTGAGTGTGACAGTACCTGATTTATCATGGGCAGTTCTAAATATATGATCTCTTGATATCCCAGCTCCAGATGCTCAGTTTGCTTACAAGAATGCCAGGAGCTCTTTGTTCGTAAATAGAACACATAGTTCTCTAGCAGAGATGGCATGGCCTTGCTTCAGAACCCTAAGGATCCATGTGACAAGTCTATTTCCAGAGCTTTCAACAAACCAAGGCATTCCCTTTTGCTACCCTAGATGGGATCTGTCGGGTCCCCTGGCCCAAGTAATAGGACTGCTTGTCCCCGAGCCTGGACCTGCTGCCACGTCTTTTCTTGCTCTGGAACCCACTCAAAGCTAGAAGCTTTTTGTGTAAAGTTGATGCTAGTAATATCCCCACATGGAGAATGTGCCAAAGAAGACTACCAAACATTATGCTTCTTTCTTAGTGGCAAAAGGTATAGATCTGTTTAATATGATATCATTAATATAGTGAACCAATGGGATGCTTTGCAGAATTTCTAGATGGTTCAGGTCCCTTTGGACTATTTGTAGTAAAGCACAACAATCAGAGAATTTCGAAAACAGCTTAGTGTGTCAAATTCAGTGGTACATTCAGGAACCAGAGAAATTTCTACTGGATAGGCTTGTGGACCTAGTGGACATATTACGAAGCAGATGTTGGTTATACACACACACACACACACACACACACACACACACACACACACTCTATAGGTTCTCCATAATGTGTTTGTATATATGTTTCTGTATATGTATATGCATATGTATGTATACAGATACTAGCATTCTCAGTTCCTTATCTGTGTGTTCTACCCCCAACTCTTATCTTTAAAGAAGTCAGGCCTAGGCTTTAAATAATACTGCCCCCCCCAACATATTACTTATTGCTTTGGTAAATGGACTCTTCTCGGGCCCTCTCAAGACATATAGTTAGCTTTTGAGTTTTCTAATTTTTTCCAGGTTTTTTGAAATATAACTGACATGTAACATTGTGTTAGTTTAAAATGTACAATGTGATGATTTGACACAGATATATATATATATATATATATATATATATATATAGTGAAATTATTATGACATTAAGGTCAGTTAACATATCCTTCATCTTATATAATCACCACTTTGTTGTTGTTATGGTTGGAACATTAAAGCTCTACTCTCATTGCAGCTTTCAAGTATACAATACAGTATTGTTAACTAGAGTCATCACGTTGTACATTAGATTCCTGGAACTTACTCATTATATAGCTGAAAATTATACCCCTTGACCAACATTTTCCCATTTCCCTCACCCTTTGTACCCTGTCAAACACCATTCTACTCTGTTTCTATGAGTTTGATGTTTTTAGATTCCACATATAAGTGATACCATACAGCATGTGTCTTTCTCTGTAATATATAACTTCATAAGAATGCAGATATATCTTCAATATCCTGTTTTCATTCCTTTGGATAAATACCCAGAAGTGGAAATGTTGTATCATATGGTAGTTCTATTTTTCATCTTTTGTGGAATCTTTATACTGTTGTTTATAGTAGCTGCACCAGTTTACATCCCCACCAACACTGCATGAGGGTCCCATTTTCCTCACAGCCTCAACCAAAATTTATTATCTCTTGTCTTTTTGATGATGGTCATTCTAACAGGTATAACATTTATCTCATTGTGGTCCGCATAGCTCTCATGAATGGTGATTTCTAAGGTCATACATTGTCATATGTATATTGGTATCGATATAACACCTAGGCAGTTCTGGCATCTCCTCTTTATTTAATGAACGCTAACATATTTTTCAAGCATTCAGATCATCCCTGGTGAGAGTATCAAATCCTTTGTCACCAGAGAGTGCCCCCATATAGACAAACTCTTATTATATTCTGCCTACCTACTGGTACCCTCAGGACCTTCCAGGCCTACTTTCCTGCTAGTACCTATTAGCACAGCCTGCAGCTCCTTTGTTGTATAAAACCTCTTCATCCTGATTAGGTCTACTAATTTCTGGTTGAGTTATACTGAGATTTTACCCTAATTAAGAGTCTGTTGCAAGTATTTCACTTATATGTGAAATCTAAAAAAGTTGAACTCACAGAAACAGAGAGTAGAAGAGTGGTTGCCAGAGTCTGAAGGGTGGAGAAAATAGGGAGATATTAGCCAAAAGGTACAGTCTTCAAGTTCTAAGATGAGTAAGTTCTGAGGATCTAATATACAGTATGGTGACTGTAGTTAAGAATACTATATTATATATTTATAACTTTCTAAGAAAATAGATCTTAAACATTCTCACAGCACACAAAAATGATAATTTTGTGAAGTAATGGATGTGCTAACTAACCCTACTGCAGTAATCATTTTGCAATATATATGTCTATCGAATCATAACAGTGCACATCTTAAACTTACACAAGGTTACATGTCAATTATATCTCAATAAAACTGGTAAAAATAGTCTATTGGACAGAAGACAATTGGGGGCACATCCTGAAGAGGGCAAACATTGTCTTTTACATTCTTTCCTTATAAGAAGTTCTTACATGGTTTGAAACAAACAGTCAGGAAAGGGGGTCTATCTGCCAAGAAGATGGTGTTGGTCCTGAGAATTCAGACCTCAAGATTTAAGATTCTCAAATATACCAACATAGATACTCATTTCCAAATCTCTGGGTTTATTGTTTCCACATCAGGCCCCAGCCTTGCACAGAGACTGAGAATTCAGCTGAGGCTGAGAATTCAGGCTCTTCTTGATTTCTTCCATTCTTGCAATTAAGTCCTGGGTTTGAACTTCAGTGATCTGCCTTAGGATTTCGGGAGGTGAGAGTCTTTCGAAATGCTGTCAAGAAAGCCTTGTAACTCTACCTTTGCTTTTTTTTTTCAATATGAAACTTATTTTCAGATTGGTTTCCATACAACACCCAGTGCTCATCCCAACAGGTACCCTCCTCAATGCCCATCACCCACTTCCCCCTCACTCCCACCCCCCATCCACCCTCAGTTTATTCTCACTTTTTAAGAGTTTCTTATGGTTTGGCTCCCTCCCTCTCTAAGTTTTCTGTATCCTTCCCCTCCCCCATTGTCTTCTGTTAAGTTTCTCAGGATCCACATAAGAGTGAAAACATATGGTATCTGTGTTTCTCTGTATGACTTATTTCACTTAGCATCACACTCTCCAGTTCCATCCATGTTGCTACAAAAGGCCATATTTCATTCTTTCTCATTGCCAAGTAGTATTCCATTGTGTATATAAACCACAGTTTCTCTATCCATTCATCAGTTGATGGACATTTAGGCTCTTTCCATAATTTGGCTATTGTTGAAAGTGCTGCTATAAACATCGGGATACAAGTGCCCCTATGCATCAGCAATTCCTAGCAGTGCTATTGCTGGGTCATAGGGTAGATCTATTTTTTTAATTTCTTGAGGAATCTCCACACTGTTTTCCAGAGTGGCTGCCCCAGTTTGCATTCCCACCAGCAGTGCAAGGGGGTTCCCATTTCTCCACATCCTCTTTAGCATCTATAGTCTCCTGAGTTGTTCATTTTAGCCACTCTGACTGGCATGAGGTAGTATCTCAGTGTGGTTTTAATTTGTATTTCCCTAATAAGGAGTGATGTTGAGCATCTTTTCATGTGTTTTATCTTCATGAGATCCCAATAGTTCATTTTTGCTTTTAACTCCTTTGCCTTTAGAGATGTGTCAAGTAAGAAATTGCTGCGGCTGAGGTCAGAGAGGTTTTTTCCATCTTTCTCCTCTAGGGTTTTGATGGTTTCCTGTCTCGCATTCAGATCCTTATCCATTTTGAGTTTATTTTTGTGAATGATGTAAGAAAGTGGTCTAGTTTCATTCTTCTGCATGTTGCTGTCAAGTTCTCCCAGCGACCATTTGTTAAAGAGACTGTCTTCTTTCCACTGGATATTCTTTCCTGCTTTGTCAAAGATTAGTTGGCCATACTTTTGTGGGTCCAGTTCTATAGTCTCTATTCTATTCTACTGGTCTGTGGATGTTCGCTCTCACCGCTGTTGTTTAACATAGTGTTGGAAGTTCTAGCATCAGCAATCAGACAACAAAAGTAAATGAAAGGCATCAAAATTGGCAAAGATGAAGTCAAGAGTTCACTTTTTACACATGACATGATAATATAAATGGAAAACCCGATAGTCTCACCAAAAGTCTGCTAGAACTGATACATGAATTCAGCAAAGTCACAGGATACAAAATTAATGTACAGAAATCAGTTGCATTCTTAAACACTAATAATGAAGCAACAGAAAGACAAATAAAGAAACTGATCCCATTCACAATTGCACCAAGAATCATAAAATACCTAGGAATAAACCTAACCAAAGATGTAAAAGATCTGTACGCTGAAAACTATAGAAATCTTACGAAGGAAATTGAACAAGATACAAAGAAATGGAAAAACATTCCATGCTCATGGATTGGAAGAATAAATATTGTTAATATTTCAATACTACCCAAAGCAATCTACACATTAAATGCTATCCCAATCAAAATTGTACCAGCATTCTTCTCGAAGCTAGAACAAGCAATCCTAAAATTTGTATGGAACCACAAAAGACCCCGAATAGCCAAAGTAATATTGAAGAAGAAGACCAAAGTGGGAGGCACCAGAGTCCCAGACTTTAGCCTCTACTACAAAGCTGTAATCATCAAGACAGCATGGCTACTTTTGCTTTAAAGTATTGATTAATAGATGTGAGTCTGTCACTTTTTCTCTTTAGCATATCAATGGTGCTTAGCAACAAGTATGAAATTCTCAAGTTCCCATGTTTTCTTTTTTCATGACACCTTTCAAATACTGGAGACATTGCATCAACTAGTGTATTTACTTCCACCTATTTGCATTCCCAGTTCACTATACCTATAGTGTGACAGGACCCATCAATTCTTAACCTGCCATAGTGATGGGACATACAAGGTCATATGACCAGTAACTGAGCCAACTCTAGATGTCATTCTTAGGACCTGCTTTCTAGGACCATTCCTGAGTCTAGAACCAAGCCCACTCTTAGTAGGATTTCTTGGAAGTGACTGAACTGGGGATTCTTATACTGTTATTTATTGGGGAGTAGACTTAGGATGAGGGGAGGGCGAGGGATCTTGGACAGTCCAGGAGAAAGAACTAAGGAGTAATGAAAACTTAACTGGAATCTAGCTTTATTCTGAAGCACAAATTAGACTACAATGTTATTTACACCTGTGACAATGGGTCTGGCATTAAGTCTTTGGTCAAGGTCTACTAGGCAGGAAGGAAGATTCATAGACTCCTATGTGAGGGGAACAAGGATAGTTCTTCAGAGAAAGATGTTGTTCTGAGTTTTTACTTGCTAACACATCCAGTATCTGGGGGTTTGAAGACACTCGCCTGCAAAGTGTGTGCAAAGGAAATTTGGACAGAACACCAGAAGTGTCTACCACATGCCTTCTTAATGTTTATTTCTTAAATTATCATACCATGGAAAGAACATGAGACAAGCAGATGAGCCTGTGTCCTGTCTAGCATTTATTTAATTCAGTATATATAGCAGATACATGTTCTACTATTTACACTGCACAATTGTATTTCCCTGTACAGTTTTATGTGAACTAATGTGCACAGCCTGAATCTCAAAAAACGACCAGTGTGTGAACATATTTCTAATCATTGCCATATTTGTCATCTATGAGGATTTTATTTCAGGGAAAACATTACTGTTTTGGCAGTCATACATTAAAATCCTGGTTGTTTCCAATGAGTGTATTTTATTACCATCATTCAAGTAGTGCATAATATAAATATTTTAAATTATATTGTAGTTTAACACTTGCAGATCATCTGAATCTTTTTGCTAAGTTATAGGGAACCCAAGAAAACATTTTTATAAAGTTCTATAATAGGGCACTGTGAAGGTAGGAAAATCAATTCTAGGACTGTTAAAAGTCAGTATTTGGTAACCTAACATAAGTATTTTGTAGCAGGTCTAATTAAATTCTTTTTTTTTTACACCTCCTATTTTGTTTGCCCATTTTTCATAATACAAAGATATAGGATGCCCTTCCTTTTACCTCAAAGACACTTCTAGAATAGTACCTGAGTAACACTCATGATTAGAAGCTACACTCTTCAGTCACTTTCCACATTAGTCAGTAGATAAATCCTATTTCCCTGTGTTCTATCATTTTATCATTTCTTCTTTTCCATCCTTTACGGAAGTCCTCACTTGCCTTAGTGTGTATAAAAATGAATCTGCCCTCAATTCACAGGCTTGGATATTTGCTCTCCTCTATGTCAGTATTGGAAATGGTCCAGTAATTGGGCCAAGTCCTCTAGAGCACATCAAATATCAAATAGCCAATATTTTATTTCCCCCTCCTAAATGAACATCATCAGGCAAATTTCCTGTTCCCTGAGGAACATCTGAATGACATATTGCAAACTGTGCAGCCTTTCCACAGACCAGAAACTAAAACATTTACAGATTAGAAAGTAAATAAGCATATAGCATATGCTAATTCTTTCCTTATGAATAGTTATTTGTGTTTTCACTATTTAATGAAGTTATGGGCTGTGGCCTTTCTGTGAAAGTGGAGCAATTAGGAATCAATTACACTTTATATTGAAACAGTGGTTACTCTGCTGCTGTGGGATAATTGGGAAATAACTATATTGTCATTTTTATGTACTTTGGCTACATTGAATCACAGCATTTCAGTGGTGAGGCACTGGCAAATTACGCATACATTTGTTCATATTAGGTCATGGATTGTGAAGACAGTGTGAAAAAACTGCTCACTGGGAATGAACTCCAAAGATAATGTGTAAGTTCAAGTAGCTATGCAAAGATAGTGAGAGCTTCTCAATTAATTTTCATTCCCAATGCAATTAGTGCCACTTAATAGAATGTGGTGCAATATTAGAAAATGGATCTAAACGCCTTGCTGCTTTTCTTGTGTGTGTGTGTGTGTGTGTGTGCGCGCACGTGTATGTGTTTGTTTGACTACTAAAAGGAACTAAAAATTTCAGAGACAGTTTTTTTTAAGAATTAAAAAAAATATATTTCTTTAAAAATACAAATGTTTTAAGAATAAAACATCAAAATAAGTAAATGGAAATACTAGTAAGTTGGCATCTGGTATACTGAAGAGTTTTCAACTGGATTTTTTTTTTTCAGACAGAGAAAGAAAGTATGAGCAGGGTAGAGGGGCAGAGAGAGAGAGGGAGAGAATCTTGAGCAGGCTCCACGCTCAGTTCAGAGCCAGACATAGGGCTCAATTCCACGATCCTGGGATCATAACCTGAGCCAAAATCAAGAGTCAGACATTCAATCCCCTGAGCCACTTAGGTGCCCCTCAGCTGGAACTTTTTAAGGAGGAATGATTCTCTGCTTATTATGTGACTGGGAAACAAACCTTGTGATACTGGACAAATATGCTGTTTTGCTCTTTTTTTTTTTTTTTTTCTGGCATTGACATCACTCTGGGCTCACAGGGAAAACTAGTGGTGACAGATCTTGAGCCAAGGAAGTAGTTGAAGATTCTAATGCGAATGTCACCAGAATTTCCACATTAAAGGTAAATATGTTGTTTACTTTTTAAAATCAAAGCCAAAAGAACTCTCAAAGGCTTTGCTTAAGCAACATCTGTGTTAATAGAACCTACACTTACTATCCCTAGTTTAGATAACCTGTCTGAACCTTTGGTTGGTGCTGAATTTGACATTCAGATTATTATTTTTGTCTTCTTCTTTTCCTTACATTGTTTTTAATTTTGCAAATATTATCAACTATTTGAAAAATTTAAGACACAAAACCAAAAATCAAAGGAAAAAAAGAGAGAGAGAAACCAAGAAACAGACCTTAACTATAGAGAACAAACTGACGGTTACCAGAGCGGAGGGCGATTGGGGGATGGAGGAAATAGGAGATGGGCATTAAAGAGTACACTTATCATGATGAGATAAAATGAAATGAAATGAAATGAAATGAAATGAAATGAAATGAAATAAAATGATAAAAAATTGGAGATTTGATACTCATAGCAAAAATAAATGGATTGAAAATGTAGCAGCAAAATTTATTTATTTGTCGTATAGGTATAAGAAAGCTTAGCCAAATGATGTTTTCATCTGCTGAGAGGTAACCCTATCTTGTATTGATGATAATTATCCTGGTTTACAGCATCCTCAAACTGAAAGACAAGGAAAGTCTTCCCTGGCTTTTCAATCATACTTTTACATGGCCACAGTTGAAAAATATAAGCCTTTCCAAATACCTGGATCTCACTTGTTTTATGAAAGCATTGTTCAGATAAAAATGGATCCCATTCTATGCCTTGAAATGTAGTATGTACATTTCTTCAATGGGTGGGAGCAATTATGTGTAATAACAAGAGTTATAGTCCTTAAAATAAATTGAAAGCATTGATCCAGAGCTGCATTAAACTAATACCAACCCTATTACCTTCATTCAAACCAGCTCACCAAATGAGGTGGGACAAATACCCTATAACCATCAAACTGTTCTAAAAGCCCGGTACACTTGATCACTGATTACACAATTACTTAAAAGGAGAAATCTGAGAACAAAAGTAATTAAGTACAGGATATTTGTTTTTTAATTATAAGCAAACTAAATTAAGTCAAACACAGAGTTACTACTGTGAACAAAAGAATAAAAGAAATTGTCTCAAATGTGCCTCTCTAAAGCGTTACTGAATAGTCAACTGACTTACATTATTTAACAAAAGAAAATTAAAACAATGGGTACAAATGTATTTTTCTACTTTTGGAGGAGCAATTAGGCTCTTTCTTTCCTTTGTGTAATCATGAAATTAAATTTAACTAGTGGTAGAAGAACTAAAATTATTTTAGATGTCTTTTGTTAGTAAAATTTTAACAAAGAGTAAATATTTTTTCATCTATTGGTTCTATATTTTTTTCTTATGATCCAGGTATCAGTAAAAACAGTCACCTTGAATGCATAGAATAACAGAAGTCTTAGATGTATCCTCTGAAAAGGAAGAAAATAGAATATAGTAATAGTTTATGATGATGCAACCTTAAAAGGGCCTAGATTTATTGTTTTTAATTGTTTCTTAAAGTTAAGTTTAGACTATAGGTAATTTTTCCCCCCACTGAATTACTTTTTTTTCCTATCTGATTAAAATAAGTTACAGTTTCTATTGAAGACATGCTCAGAAGCAACGGAAAGATGAAATGGAAACATATCCATCCATTGCTGTTTGAGTACTTTTAACATGAAAATGGCAGTTCCATAAGGTTTAATCCAAAGTATTGACCAGTATGTGTTTTCTGATGAGAGTACAACATAGCAATGTCACATGTAAGAGAAGGTTACTGATACAAATGGTCTGTGACTCAGCCAGAACTCTGAAGTATTCTCATCAATATCTTACTCCCATTCTTTTGTGCAACCACCCATGATTATCTTCGTATCTTTAAATCAATCCTTCTCCATACTTGGTGATTGATTTTAGGTAATTTTGCAATGGTAAATGGTGTATCAGGCTTTAAACAAATATCTAAATAATGCTTGAATGGAAGAGAAGGATAGAAAATGGTTGTCACTAGGATGTATATGCCATAGTGTTTTTGATTTTGAAATATATAGATATATTATTTTTTACTATTTTGTGTATACATATATCTGTGTATATGTGTGTGTATAAAACCTATGTATATAGCTATGTATATAGCTATATATTAACTCAGTTTTTTATATTGACTTGGTTTACACTTTCTTTCCACATTTTCACAAATGCTACTTTTATCCTAATGCTATTTCTTTTCCCCCCACAGAATAATTCTGTTATTCCTAGCACATACTTTTCCTCTTTTATAAAGACTTCAAGTATCTAGATTAAATGTATACTCTTCTCTGTAAATTCATAGCCTGTGAAAATAATAACTAAGTTTCAGGGGAGTTATCTGAGGTCCAAAGAACTTAAGTAGGTTTATCTAGTGTATTAATTATATATTGCTGCATAACAAATCACTTGGCTTGAAAACCACATATTTGTTTTATCACAACTTACGTGTGTCAAAAATTCAAGAAGATTCATTAACATGACTCTTCACAAGGCTGCCATTAGGGCATTGCCCAGGGTTGGAGTCTGAGAGAAAGCACCACTGGGAAGGATTTGTTTCCAAATTCACATAAGTGGTTGCTGGCATGGGTCAGTTCCTTTTAGACTATTGGACTCAGTACCTCCTATCTGGGTTTGCGACCTCCCCTACATGGCAACTTGCTTCATTAAAGCCAACAAGAGAGAGAGTCTTCTAGCATGATGGAAGTTATAATCTTATATTATCATGGAAGTGACATCCCATTACGAATGACTCTTTTGGTTAGAAGCAACTCTCCAGCCCACACTCAAAAGGAAGTGAATATTGGGTTAGAATATTTGGAGTGATTTTAGAGCCTCTCTTCTGTACCTATATTCCCAACTCTACTTTCAGTTCTTTTCTTTTTTTTTTTCTGTAAAAAACATTAATTCTTATCTCATTTCCATTTGTCTTCATTTTGCGTCAAAATCTCTATAAAATCAAAAACTCTATAAATTCAATAACACCAGAGTTACATTATATATGAAGATGAAAGTCCTAGATATTAAATATTTCAGAGTGATTAACATGCAAGAGTTAGCTTGGACCTAAAATTTATCTCACTAGAAATCTATCTAAACTTTTCAAGCAAACTGTAATTGTGACCTGAAGCCCATAGTTTTTGTGCTTATTTGTACTGCTGACATTTATTTTTCATCAGATGTAGCTGATAGCAATAATTTCTTATTTAAAGCTATTTACAAACTATCTAAAAACATACCCTTTTATTTATGTACACATAGTCTTCTGACTTCTACTTCAGAATAATAATTCTAGTTTGTTAGAGGAAATGGATGAAAAACATATTTTTCCTTTTTGCAAAGCAAACTTTATGTATATAAAATAAAATGCTTCATGTGGTTAAAAAATAGAGTTAGGTAACTATACATTGAGCTTTTGAAGAAATCAAAAGGGCTATATTTATTATTATTTTATCCCTAGTTATCCTAAATTCTTTCTTTATAAACTTTTTCAATAATAGATCTGATAATTTATTCTTATGTTTGTATGCCATTCATACTTTCCAATATATTTGTGTCTATAATCTATATTTAAATTGAGATATTCACCTATCTTCATATTAATTTGTGTTTAATATAAAAATATAAAGTATATACTTTTACCACATTTCAGATATCACTTTTAGGTTATATTTCATTAAAATTTTAAGATATTTTCCCATAAAAGACTTCTCTTAATTTTTATTTTGTAAAAGTTATTACTATTTTTTTCTTCATAATGTCCCTGGCCTCAAGCACAGAAAGTCCTTACACAGCACACTATTATGTAATATTGATCTATATTTTATTCTAGAAATAGTGTTGTTTTATAAATCTTTACTTTGTTCAAAATTTATTATAGTGTAAGATGTAAGATCAAGGTCTAAATTACTCTTCCAAGTGACTACCAATTTTTAACACCATAATTTTAATGATCTCTGACCCCATCACTGCCTTGACAGAAATTATTATATGAAAACCTTTCTATTTATTTCCACTGATCTGTTTCTGCATCAGTTCTATAATGTCTTAGTTTTCATAGTTTTACAATTTTTATAATTTGATAAAGCAAGCTGAACACTCTTCTCTTATTTTGCAAAAATTTCCTCATATAGTCATCTTTTTTTGGAGGGGACTCTTAAGTGAAGTTTTTATATTTTTCTTTATGTTGACATGTCTTATTATGCCTACTCTATTATCTTGTCTTTGTTATATGGCATAGATTTTTAAATAACATTTTAATGTGTATCTATATGTGTTTAAATGTGTACTTGTAGGTGTGAAGAGTTCTTTGCTTTATATCAAGAAGAAAATGATTTTGTGTGTAGATTTTATCAAATTCACACTATTCCAATAACTTTTCAGATGTGTGGGAAAAGGATCTCTGCCTTAAATAGTGTGTGAAATGAGCAAACACCCAGAAACTAACATGGGACAGATGAACTTGACAGCCGTTTATTAGTGCCATAAACCCACAACCTGGAAAGGAAGACATTGCATACCATGCAAGACCACACAGAGGTTGCATTCTGGAGCCCAGTGAACAAATAGGGACTGTGAAAGGCAGCGTTTGCAATCATGAGAGGATGAGGTGCCCCTTGTCTGGCAAAGAAGTGAAAAACATTAGACTGAGGATTGGTGGAATGCAGTTGGCCCAGCTGATAAGGACTAGCCAGGTGGGGAATCTTTCCCACTGAGTGAGGGATATTATCTGGTGAGAGCACAGGAACTCACAGTTAGTGGTCTTGTGAGGCCCAAAGATGTCAAGAGAACATATGACACTTTAGGCCCTATGTTACAATCAATCCCTTGATGCCTTCTTGTCAAATATCTACTTTAATGATGATTAATATTTTTAGTTAGTAGAAGAAAAAGTGCTCTTCTAGGAAACCAAGGAGATACTTTATCAGAATAGTCACATGGTGAGGTGTTATCAAAACCCTGGACTTTAGAAATGTCAAAGGCAAATGAGGTACCTGTATAACATTGGAGTGGGGGTACATGTCCTCAAGGAGCATGAATTTAGACTCAGCAGGGGATCCAGTTTCCATTTGTAACCTAAATAGATTTTGAGGAGGTCATTTGGCCTCTTAATTAAACTAGTTGCTTGGACTTAGAGGTGGAAGTTCCATTGAATGCCCTCTTTTTTTTTTTTAATTTTTTTTCAACGTTTATTTATTTTTGGGACAGAGAGAGACAGAGCATGAACGGGGGAGGGGCAGAGAGAGAGGGAGACACAGAATCGGAAACAGGCTCCAGGCTCTGAGCCATCAGCCCAGAGCCTGACACGGGGCTCGAACTCACGGACCGCGAGATCGTGACCTGGCTGAAGTCGGACGCTTAACCGACTGCGCCACCCAGGCGCCCCTGAATGCCCTCTTTAAGAGTCTTCCATCATGCACTGTAAGAAGTGGAATGAGTGCCTTGTTTACTATTAGTAATGCCAAGAACTCCAAAGGGGATTAGGAGCATCCCAGTAAGGCCTTATATTGTGGGCTTAGTATAAATTACCTTGAATTGTATTTTGAATATCTGTGAAGCAAGAGATTCCCAGATTCCTAAAGGGGAAACTTTAGAGGAGGAATTATTGCTGCCAATGGCTGCACTAGACAGCTAGACCATTGGCAGTGGCCCGAGAGTTAGCAACAGATGTGCAGATAGACCAATCTTTGACCAGGGCATCCAGAGCTACAATGATTGCCTGATATTTGCCCAATCATGCTGATCAGTGGGTCTCTTCCTTCATTAAGGACATCTTGGTTAAGGGAAAGAAAATAGCAACATTCCACTGAGCTCTGTCACATATAATGGTGGCAATCCCACCTGTAAAGTCTATGAACCCTCTTTGCTGTTCACTCAGTTAATCCTACAGGCTCCCCAGGTAATCAAGGGGTCTGAAAGATGAGCAACCTCCTCGAGTACTGTGGCATTTGAGGAGGAACTAAAGACAGGGAAAGCTACCCATCCTGCTGGTAGGGTATGCCAGAGGGTCCACGTTTCGTTCTATCCTGTAGCAAGGTGGTTTTAGCAGTTGTGCAGAGCTTGTTGGGAGCTGATTCCTAAGGCATGATGGATAGTTTGCTATGGAGTCAGTTTCAGGATCTGTGAAAGCCTCTAATACCAGGACAATCCAGTACGTGGCCAGTAATTGCTGTTCTAATTTTGTATAGTGCAGGGCTGAGAAAAGCAGTTTCTGATACCAGAAGCCCGTGGTTTGGTTTTGTCAAGCGATAACAAGAGTCCTGTTGATTTCAAATTGAGCATATTGTAGGACCTTTCGTTGGAGGAATTCCCATTTAGGCTGAGCCAATTTATAAGTAACAGCATTACTAAGATTAAATAAAATTTGTAAATGAAAAATATGATATCTTTTGAACCCAGAGGAGACTAAAATATGTCATATGGAAGGAGGGTATGATCAATATAATATCATACACGTGCTCCTGGAGAAAAGATGGATGCAGTGAAGACATTGCCTGCAAACGTTGTGTGTAGTGACAGGCTTCTGATGTACCCCATCATGGGAAGCCTGTTAAAGGTGTATTGTGTTCTTTTGAAGGGGAAGTTTCACTGTGGCTAAGAAACTGTTGAAATGGAGAATTATAGCCAATTCTCTAATAACAAAATATTTCCTGGTTGCTGATTATTCAATCAGTCAATGTTTTCAATAATATTGGTTCTGGATTATGGGGGTTTTAATGAATGGGTGGCACAACATTTAGGTGAAGTAATCCACTGTGAAGTATTATTTATTCTCGTTAAATTTAAGAACAGGTTAAATTGAGCTGTTCAATGTAGAAGAAGTGAGATTACTTATTAGGTCTTATTTAAGAAGTTTCAATTCTTACAAACCTTCTTTTAATTTATACTGAGCCATATTATTTAACTTGGGGGTGTTAATGGGACCCCATTTTGGCAAAACAATATGTGAATGGCCAATATTTAATTTTATTACAATTTATTGTTCATTACATAAGGACACTCAGGCCCATTATGGGATATTTTAGCACAATTGGGTGCTATCTCTATGGGAAATTCAGATAATACAATAGTTAATGTGAGACAAACCTATTTTATATTTACCAGTTCCTCTAAGATTATAGGGGGTCATGTTTAAATTTAATGGGATCTCCAGATATAACTGTGTTTTTGAGCCTGGCTATTGATTAGTCCATGAAGCCTTGCCAATTTGTGTATTTCATTTAGTAGTTGTTAAAAGTTAACTCAGAACCTATGCTGCAGAGATACAAAAGTTGATCATTACCCTTTTATCTTTTTGCTGTATTAATTATTTTAGCAAATTTTGGATTTTCCAATTATTTTAACATATTTTGTGGACCTCTTTTAATTATTTTTTATTTTGTATCCAGACTTTGATTTTTCCACTTCTACCCCCAAAATAAACATACAACCTTTTTGTCACTTGGACATTGGACATATTTCTTGTGTGTGTGTGTGTGTGTGTGTGTGTGTGTGTGTGTGTATGTGTATTTTTTTCTTTTTTTTTTACCTTTTTCATACATATAATGTCAGTGCAGAGCCTGATGCAGGGCTTGAATTTACATATCATGAGATCATGACCTGAGCCAAAATCAAGAATTGGATGTTTAACCAACTGAGCCACCCAGGTGCCCCTCACACTTACTTTTAAATACATTTTTGTCCTGCATAAAGTCTTAGGAAATGTATATTGTTTCTCAGTGCATGGTATTGTTCGAACTTAGTTTTTACAAATTTGGACCTATACTCTGCATAGTTTGTGATTTGAAGTTTCCCTATTTTGTTGATGAATTTTATTCTCTCTCTTTTTTTTTTACTTTATTTATTGAATAAGTGATTTTTAAGGAAGGGAGATGAGGCCAATAATAATATATTAAAAATATAAACATCCACTATATATGATATAATACATATATCATATATAGTATAATATATGGTATGTTTTAATAGTCTATTAAATAATATCTATGAATGGATGAATGTCCTCTGACTTCTAAATGCAATCAATTTCATAATATTATCACCAATCAATCCAAGAAATATTTTCTAAGCACCTGCTATATTTAATACATTCTGTTGTTTGGTAGATGATACAAATCAGTAAGAATAAATGCCTGATTTCAAACATTTGAGAAGCTATTTTAGACTTTATTAAGATACATTGCTTATCACTCTGGTAATCCAAAATGCAAATAAAAAAAATAAAGTGACCTAATATGTCAGAAATACAGATATTTCTTAAAATATGAAGCTGTAATTTGGTTAAGGTATGTGGCCAGCTAGAATAAAATTAAACTGTATTTTAATGTCTTGATATACACAAGTTTCTCATGGGCTTCTCACAAATAACATGTTTTCTCCTGTTAACTTTCAGAGATAGTCTAGAGTGATTTTGCATACTTATGATGTCAAAATATTATTGAACTAAATGATTTTTATTTTCCTTTTAGGTTTTGATATTGATTCCTATGTCTAACAATTTTTTTTTTTACTTTCACAAACTTCTAGAGGAAACTACATATGCTTGATCTTCCTCATGAAATAATAAATTAGTTTTTGGCTTGCCCTAAAGGGATTAAAAATTTATATCTATGGAATTTTATTCATAAATGAAAGGGGACAGAATTTACAATCCAGAGTATAGTATCTTTAATTTACAGATGAATTCAAGAGCCAGAGATACTAACTGACTTGCTCTGAACCACAGAGTAATTAAATGCCTGTGTAAGGATCTCAACCTAGGCTAACATCCAAACTATGTTTTATTTTCGTTCACAAAAAAAAAAAAAATCTATCTCCATATAAAGATATGAAAACTCTCTTATCATAAGCATATCAGTTAAGATTAAATTATTTGCTTCCTTTAGAACAAACACTATTAATTGGTCCCACTTTGCAGATATTTATATAATGTATTCATTCATTCAACCAATATTTATAGAATGATTACTATGTGCCAGGCACTGTTTTATGCAGTGAGGAGAGAATAGGAAAAAAACTAAACCTCTGCTATCAAGGAGTTTATGTTACAGTGAGCAAGGCAAGTTTTATGTTAAACAAACAAATACATAATGATACAGTTATATAAAAGTAGAAAGGAAATACAATTAGGGTGATGATATCAGGTCTAGTCAGGTTGGGACCTTTTGCTTTAACTAGGGCACCTAGGGCATGTGTAACTGTCAGGCTACAATTCTGAGGATAAAATTTATGTCATCAATGATGCACAATCTACAAATGGACTCAACAAAAATGCATACTAGCAAGGGAAAACAATATTTCTGGGAGAATATTTTGGTACTGTTTGGTAGAACTTGTATAAAAGATAAGCTTCCCAAGTTAGGTGTGTTATTTCTTGCAACTGCAGATAGTGTGGCTGCAAAGTAAGGTTGTGCAAGGATGTTGATTTCAAGTCATAGGAAAAGGATTACTCAGAATTTGGAATCACTCAGACATACAAATCTTCTATTCTATCCTCATATGTTGTTATGGGTATTAATTAACATTACTCCTATAATAACAAATCAAAGAAAGCACAGACATTCTAGAATATAGTATACAAGACTCATTCCATCTAAGTACTACATTTATGTTTCCTTTGAAGGCACAGCAGATCCATCATCATAAATTTATATACACTTTATATAACATTGAGCTTTTTATGGGTACTTTATTGGCTTTAACACTTATGAAATAGTAGCCATTTTAATGCCATATATTCAAACATATTGATTTTTCTCAGCCCAGTACCATTGCTACAACAGCATTTCATTTAAAAATTGTAGGCTAGAGCAGCTGTCTACTGACAGTTTCTATTGATCATGCATAGAAATTTGAATTCATGGTATAGCAGAAAACTGTATATTTCAGAGTTTTTGTATTAGTTTCCATTTTTAACTGCTAAGTGTGTTTTGCCTATCATTGAGAATTATTTTTAAAACAGCATTCATAGAAAAAATAACATAGGAAAAAAATTTTTTGCATAGGAATTCAAATCCTTTCTTCAATGAAAATCGGCATAAGGACTAAATGAGAAACATCAATGGGCATATACTTCATCAAGACGAATATATGCATCATATTTGAACTAGCCATATATTCCTGCCAACCTATCTATCTACCTCTATGGTATATGTAGCCAATAGGAAGCAACAAAACTATAAAAGGGCAAGGCCAAAAGTTCACGTGTAAAGAAAAACAAAAACATTTAATGTCACTAATATCAAGAAATAGAAATAAAAACAATAAAACAGTGTAAAAACATGTCTATTGAATAAGAAAAATATTTAAATGACAGTGTTATTGAAGCTTCAAAAATTATGATTTTATTAAAAATAGTTTCTTAATCTTATTACACAAAATATTTAAGGCCATGTATTAAAATACATAATATAGCAAAAATCAAATACATTGTTTTGAGCATAGGCCAAAGGGAAAGCAATGGAAATATTTGCACACACAATTGCATCCTGCAGTTTTTGTATATGAGCTACAGATGGCCAAAAAATTCATTCAAGTTTCCTAGTGGCGAAAACAAAAGCAAAAATAAGTTTATATTAAAATATTCATAATGTCCTAATGCAAAAGCAAGCTATTGATTAGCATAACTTTTCTTGAAATTAGACTGAAGGGAAGATATATTATCCAGATTTCTCATAAAGAGTAAACTGGAGTCCTAAAGTATATCCTAAACTACATCCCTATAATAATTATAATTCTGGTTCTCATAAGGCTATTTGCTATAGCATGCATCAATACAAACTGATAGCATGAGGCCTGCCCTAAATCACTGAATTCTAAAACCAGCAAAATAAAAGATGCTCAACTGCCAGTTTTATATTGATCCCAGGAATAATATTTGCAATATCTAAATAAACAAATATATGTATATATATATATATATATATATATATATATATATATATTACAGGCATATGCTCTGTATGTAATGTTTTTAAAAGCTTAGGGGCAATTCACTTAGAACTGACAAAGGTTTGCAATCCTCTTATTTCTGCCAAGATAATCCTACTAATATGCCAACACATCCAACTCTTTCCTCTGGATGTTCAACTAGCTATATTCCAAAAGATGAGCCTTAATCACATGAAGGCACCCTACAGGAAATCCATCTGGTATAAAAGAAAATCTCCACTGGGCAGTGTGAGGAGCTTGGCACCAAGGAAAACTAAAATAATTAAAATGATTACTAGGTTCAACAGATTGTCACAGATTCAGCGTTTTACCCATTCAAGTAGGAGTATCTTGGGATATTTGTACCAAGATATCAGTGATGGGAAGAAGCTCATAGGTGAATTGACCAGATAACATCTTGGACACTCAACTGAATAAGATGGGATAAGAAAATTAAAGGAGTCTTCTGGGTTTGTGCTTTCAGAGAAAAGCAAGGGGAGTGTTCTGTAAGGATCCATAGTAAGCATATGAATGAGAATTATGTAAAGATGTGTGAATCCTACTAAGGGAAAAAATATTGTCAATCATTTAGACCTGACAAGGCAGTAATATTCCAAATATTGATGGCCAGAAAAATTATCTGAAAGTCTTAATAATAATGCAGATTTTCATATTCTGACTCCAGAAACTCAATTTTAGGAGACCTAGAATGAACTGGGAATCTCCACTTTACTTAACAAACATCTGAGATGACCTTGAGTCAGGTAGCTCTATGTGGCCTCCTTGAGTAATGCTCTTTCTACAGGAGAAAACCATGTAGTTTAAGGGAGAAAAAAACAGTTTCGAAAAATCCTATTATGACCTAAGTTCTAAAAGATGATCTAGTCTGTTTATTGGTAGGTTTCCCAGGAAGTATTTTCTCCCTGCATGACAAGACAAATGAATGAATAGATGTCTGAAAATGTACTAGAAACTTAACATTTATTTAAAAATACTGAAATAGTTATATTCACAAAGATAGTATTAGAGTATACATATACATATACATATATACAATGGTTAAAATTAACAAGTTAAATGTCTAAAATTTCAGAATATTTATGAAAATTATGTTTCATTATATCAAATTGAATAAATGATATAATCAACATGGCAATTACAATAACATAGATTATATGTAATAATATATAAATATATAGTGTTAACTGAAACAACAGAAATCAAAATTAAACGTTCATAAGGATTACAACTATATAAATTATGCATATGTATAATAATATTAACAAGGAAACTTTGGAAGAATTAAAATGTGTTTGGAATGGGCAAAAATCATTTTTCTTTGTATAGTTTCATTAAGTGTAATGATATGCTTCAAAAATGTTCATGTTAGTAATAAAATTATCTTAGTTTTACTGAAATTATAACTTGTATGGCTTCTGAAAAAATAGTATAGATTAGTACTTTGGTTAAGCATATTTTTATATATATAATATAAATTAAATATAATTTATATATAAAATATACATATGTAATTAAATATAGAATTGTATATATAAAAAACTTGGGTAAAACATTGTTGTTACTTCTTCAAAGGGTTTTTATTTGATGTTTGATATGAGAAGCCCATGAGAAATATATATATATATATATATATATATATATATATATATATGTGTGTGTGTGTATATGTGTATGTATATATATTTTTTTCCAAATTCTGGCTGTCTATATCACTAATTTGAAGAAAGAGCATCTATGAAACTTTAATTACTAACTTCCATTTTTGTGGAAATACTTTATGTTTTGAAAAAAAATAAGTGCCAAACCCCAAACCATTAATATCTTCTGTGGGAAGGCAAGGACCATCGACTGCCAATAAATTTTAGATGTTAAAAAGGGATATTCTGCTCTATGGCAATCATTTCAAAGTCACAATTTTGTGTCACAATTCTTGCTTTTTGGGTAGATTAGGAAGGAAGGTCCAAGAACTTAAGATCCACAGGCTGACATCATATTATATCCAAAACCCGAGATACTCTAGAGAGCTATTTGACAATCTTGCAACAGAAAGTAGATTCTCAGTATAAAAACCAAGTATTCATACTTTTAGTGTCTTTTCCAAGATCCCTCCCATTAGCTTTCACCAAAGACTTAAAGTTATTTTCTAACCAGTCTTCCCTTTTCTATGTATTATTTGTACTGTTGCTAAAATTTTTCTTCTCTATGGTCCAGAGGTGACATAGAAAGTGAGATGATTTTATTCCTGTTGTGTTCTCATCTGTATTTAATGTGAGAAAAAAGGCTTTTATATTTTAAACTTGCATTACTAAAATGACTTATCTAATACTGACTGAAGAAATACAATCCCTAGAGAATGCTGTTATTTCTAGTCTCTTAAATATATTCTGGTAAAAGCCAATAGAATATTTCTTAAGTATAGTCTTGGGTATTGTATTGTAACATCACGTAAACAGTAAGATTTTAATGTACCCAAATTTTATTTTTATGGTGAAAAACACCTACCTTTTTTTTTAACTGTTATAACATGCTCAGCAACATTTAGCAATATGATAAGTGCATGATTTTAAGAACTCTTTTTTATGTTGTACTAACACTTATATCATCAAATTGCATAAGAAAAATAATACTGATTTATACATGTATAACTTAAAACAATTTGTTATAAAGTCATAAAACTAAGCTTGTTGACCTGTTAATAAATATCTATAGGCATGTGACTGTCCTTTATCAAATGACTTATGCACTGTCAAAGAATATTTGAGACTTCTTTGGCTCATGTTTTTTTTAAGTTGTCTGTCCCTAGAATAATGAGGATTTAAAATTCTTTTATTTTCCTTGTCTCATTTCTAGAATAAGTTCTAATAATATTCTGAAATAATTTTTTTGAAATATTTTTTAAAAATTACTATAATGCATTGCTTTCCCTGGTGAGCAATTCTAGGCACAAGCAAAACTTGCTTCTAATAACTTCTAAGAAAATAGAATTTGCTTTCAGTTTACCTTAAATGCTTTTATCTACATAAGCAAACAAAAATATTGACTTCTGTTTCTAGATTTATGTAGAGTTTCAATAAACAGCATTTAGGGGGCTCTTGTCTCCACCAAAAGTTTTTGCCAATCTAAATAGGCCATTGTAAAATATCTCGATCTGATTTTTTTTGCAATCCCAAGAAGGTATCTCATTTTTGTTACTGATGTATTTTCCATTAAATCATATATGCAAAAACTCTCTGTTCTCTTGCTCTGGCTGATGTAAAACTCTACTTCCGGTAGAACAATCTGGTTAGTAGAAATAAAATCAAGCCAATTGATTGTCCATTGCCTTTATCCAAGGATATTAGAGCCACCCCACCACTCATTCTAGAGACAATGTGTTCATTCACTCTTTCATTTATTTAAATATATTCAATAAGCTCTTAATATATGTAAGGATCTACACTAGACACTGGGCATGCAAAGATGAGTGTGTCTGGACTCCCATCCTGAAGCAGCAGTCTGAGGGAAGAAGAGAAGAAGACCGTATGAAAGATAATGCAGTATGAAAAAAGCAACAACAAAAATACAAAACTATGCAGTAGGTAAGCACAGAGGGCTACAGACACATCTAGGAGGAGAGTTAAACCATTTCTAGACGTTAGGGAAAGCTACAGGAAAAGCTGAATTTGGATAGAAACTAACCACATAAACAAGTGGAGAGTGTGTAGAAGGAGTATATAGTAGTAACAATTATTAACATTTATTTCACATTTACTAAGTCATAACTCACTATTTTGAGACTTAAGATAATGGGTGTAATCTTTGAACAAGTATGACTGGCATGTAGTGAATGTTCCAAAAATGTCAGATATCACCATCTTACATCAATCACTATAGAAAATATTAATTTCTCATTTATCCTTTATACTTAATATGATTTTATTGATATAATTATATAATTTAATAAAATGTAATAATCACTACATCCCTTTTACTGATTGGAACAGAAAATTTCAATAGCATTGATTTTTTGTGGAAGGCAAAATAGGTAGTAAGAGGTGCAGCCCTTTCCTCAGCCAATGTCTGCCTGAACAAACTTCCTGAAAGGAGCTTTCTGGCTATGTAGGAAATAAACTGAGACTAGAGAGTAGTAAACTCAGGGATTCACAAGCTTTTTTCCACAGGTTGGGGATAGAGCTGAATGAGGGAAACCTGAGAGGTATACAGAGGTCATGGCTTTAGCTTTAAGGGTAATGAGAAGCTTTCAGTTTTAATTTGTGTTTCCATATAATTACTCTCTGGTTCTCATGGGGAGAATACATTAGAGAGGAATTGGAAGGGATGCCGACCAACTAAACAAATAGACGCACCATTCATTTGGTGGCAAACTGATGACATTAAACTCCTTTCCTGGTAGAGAAGACTGACTATTTATAGTTATGCCAAACCAGTAATGCTGCCTGGGCTACTGCAGTGCTAGTGCCCATAATGTATCACCAACACCACTGCCTGACTGATACTCATGTCATAAGTGACAGCTACTGTGAATCTCCAACACCCTGATGCTACTTCTTATTGCTGTAAAGGCATTGTAGAATTACCTTCATGGTACTTCCTGAATATTCAATGTCTTTGAGATGCACCATGTTTTCTTGATCTCCAGAGAATGGAAGTTTCACTGAAGATTCTTCTTAAATGGAGGAAATGTTGTTAATAATTTTTGTTACAGTCATTTCATAGGTACATAAGCAACATGACTTTCTGTTGTATTGTTTTACAAACTTTTAGCAACTTACATTTTAGGGTTTTACATTATCAACCCATTTTTTTCTATATCCAATGCAATGTTGAACTTTAAATAATAATTTATTTCATAGATTAATTTATTTCAATTTATCACCCCTTTTTCCATCCATTTATTACCCCTTATCTCCAGAATCCATTACCACTGCAGTTTCATAAGTTCAATAAAATATCTGTGAATATACATTTTTTACAAATAATACATGTATCTGTATATACTTGAGAACATTTTCTGATGTTTGGACATAGAATTATTTCAGCTCCCAGCATCTTATTCTGTTCCAAGTGATACTGAGTAATTACCCTTCTCCCTGATACCATTCAAAAAAACACCTCTTATTTTATTCCTGTGTCTGGAAAAGACAAAGTATACCACATTAGTGCCCATGTGGCCAGAATTGCCAATCATGTTTTAGGTCTAATCAGACCTACCAAATCATAAAGTGAAAGGGCTCAGTGGAAACCCATTGTGCAATGGAAATGGTACATACAGAATTAGAAGCAGACAACGCCAAAGACCACAACAAGCTGCGTGAAGAGGTAGAACAGATCCTTATATTATCAATTCATGTTGTACTGACTTCTGTCAGCTCACACCTAAGGCTCATGGAGAACTTCTTCTGACTAGCTGATAGAGGATGAAAATAAATTCAGCTTGATTCAAGGATGGATCAGGTCAACAGGTGGCTAGATAAAAATATTCTACTGCCGCACTAGATCCTCCTATGCGAGTCCCCTGAAAAGAGAACAGGGAGAGTAAATTCTCTCAATGAACAGGGTTTTGAGCAGTGTGACTGATTATCCAATTGTGTCGTGAAAGTTATGGCCTGAGATAAAATTATGCCTGGATTCATAGGTAGGGGAATGGCTTAACTAATGGGTTGAATTTCTGGAACAAGTTATATTGGGAGATCTTTGAGGAGGAAATTTAGGAGAGAAGCTTGTGGTTGAATCTATGGAAGTGGACACAAGATCATGTAAGTCCCACCAGAGAGCATCCAAAGCTGAAGGCCCTGTAAATAAGTAGACAGGATGGCTTGGCCAATAAATTTAGGCTAATTTCTATTCTTGGCCATCAAAGTCTTTGGACAATGGAGACATAAACAAAGATGTGATGACACAGGTGGGTCTACTCATTAGAACAGAAACATGGCACCCTCTCATTGAGGTTGATCTTGCTACTTCCGCTGCTAAATGTTCAATCCACTTGCAACGTAGACAAATGCCATACCTGCAATATACTATTAGTTTTAAAAATGGACAAACATTGGATTCTATGCCTTGTGAAGCGTGAACATTCAGCTGGTGACCTAGATTCCCTTTAGGAACCAGTGTCACCACACCCCACCTACACAAATGTTGAGTTGCTAAGGCTTAGAACTGTCCCATCCCACAGAGAATAACCCCGACTGAAAAAGACCACTTGTACCACTCACCCCATGGGATGCAGTTTATGTTCAATAACTGACTGACGTTCAAGATCTAAAGGTCTTCTTGAGAGTGTACTGAAGCTAAATTTTCACTGAGACTACATACTTGCTTACCTGTTTTCCTTGCTCTCTGCTGTTTCTTCCTTCTCATTCTCCTGAGAGCACTCCCCCTGACATATTGCATGAACCTGTTTCAAACTCTTTATCTGGGGAACCTAACCTAAAATCATAGATAAATGTTATTTATATATTAGCATTTTCTTGAGGTATTCACACACTACTGCTATGTGGTAAAAATGACACAACTGCTTCCAGGGCAAAATTGTTTATATCCCTATTTTTTTTTAGCTCAGACATTTTGTTTCTAAGGAAGTATCCTGCAGAAATAATCATACAAAATATGAAAGAAATATATGGATAAATGATTATTGTTTTTAAATGACAAAAATGCTGAATGTGTGTCAGTATGGGAATGGGCTAAATAAATCATAATATATCCATACATTCAATGCATCAGGATTAAGTAGACTCATTTGCTGTCACAAAGAAATATGTGCAACACATGATAGGAGTAAATCAAAGAGTTTAAGTGCATGTACTTTCATGTCAGCAGAACTGAGTTATTTTGCAGGCACTGCCTTTTATTTACCATGTGATGGTGAAAAAGTACTTAACCTACATAAACCTGCATCTCATTTTCCTTAAATCTGAAGTTGTTTTTAATAATATATCTTATGCAAGGCACTTAGCACATAATTAATGGTCAATATAAATTAGCTGTTCTTTTATTATTATTATATTTTAGATGAAAATGTTAACTAGCAGAGCACTGACTCCTTGAGTGTATTTAGAGCATGGTATAGCACTCTATAATGTAGTTCAGATAATATAGAAGTTAAAACATGGGCTATAGGCAGGTTCCCCGGCTAATACCTTGTGACATCACTAACCATTGTGTGACCTTGAGAAATTTCTTAACCTCTGTGAACTCCAATGTCCTCATTAGCAAAATGGATTGCAAGAATAGTTCTTTCTTTTGGGGATTATTAGTCTAATAGACTTAAATGAGATAAACATCATAATAGCTAATTATTGCTGAATAGTAGGCATCTTTCTAAATGTTTTACATGTATTTTTTATCATAGCAAATATAGTCCTAGGGTAGACATTGTTTTTACCCAGTTTTATAAATGAGAAAACAAAAGCACAAAATAGTTAAATAATTTGTCAAGAGTCATACGGCTAGTACAAGGTGAATCAGGATTTGAATTCATTCTGTCTATTAAATTATGCAGCCTGGAACCATAACTACTTTGGTATAATGTGATTCCAAAGATATGCTAAGGGTTCAATGAATGGTTGATAGCATATTTGTATAAAATATATGTATGTGTACATACACGTACACACACATATATACACATACATATGCATACACATGTGAGTGTGTATGTGTTTGATTATTCATGGAAAAATGTTTGGAAGGAATTTAAGCAACTGTTATTATTACACGTGGGAATGTGTTTCAGGGAGACTGGAGGAGGATATTCACTTTTTAATCAAAATATTTATATTCTTTGAAAATGTTACAATAAACCTACATTCCTTTAAAGGAAGAGTAAAAATATAGTTTTAAATTATCTTAGTTAAATCCTAAAAATAGATTCTCAAGTAAGGTAAGTTAAAATTAGTACACTTAGTAATAAAGAACCAATTGCAATTAAAAGTTCAGAAATTATGGCTAAGTAAGAAAAGTAGAAAAACAAACCATCTCCTAATCATAGTTCACTAGAGATGGAATGCATTTATTATGTTGGAACCAACTTTAGGGGACAGAGAGTCAACAGTGTTCCTTAACTACCCAGCTCATTGCCCACCTGAAGGCCTATAGATTATTCCCTGGCTCAACCTGGGGCACATTCCTTCAAAGACTCAACTGAACAATAAGAGTAATGGTGATGGGCAGGTCCTCCTGAGCTTCCTTCTTTCAACCTTCAAAGGTGTGCAGAACATGAGATAAAAAGTTCTACATGGAAATAAAAAAGTGTCATTAATTTATTCATCAGTTATTAAAAGAACTGGGAATATCTCTTTTTATATTCCAAGCCAGACTATTATCAAACTATTGGTCCTAATCACATTTTTAAAAGACTGTAGGTAATGTACATTGAGTTTAGGAGAGGGATTATAAAACCTACTAAAGGAGAACACAGTGAGAAAGTTGGGAAGTAATTTAGATATAGATTATAAATATATATATACATATATATAAATTATAAATAAATATATAAATAAATATATAAACAAATTTCTCATATAATCTATACAAGAAAATAAATTAGGCATTTCTGGCATGGGGTATTGGTTTTGGGTAGCTTGTTGATGGCTATAGTTAACGACACAAAGAACCAAGTTGCCTTCATGGTAGGCACATTTCTAATAGCTTTAGCTTATACTGTATTGGCTATTCATTGAATACATGTAGTGCAACGTGATTCAAAATGAGTTTCACTAGGGGTTCCCAGTGGCTCAGTCAGCTGAGGGCCTGATTCTTGGTTTCAGCTGAGATCATGATCCCAGGGTTGTGGGATTGAGCCCCACGTTCCTGCACCGGGTTTGCATTCAGAGCCTGCCTGGCATCCTCTGTGTCTCTCTCTCTCTCTCTCTCTCTCCCTCCCTCTGCCTTTCTCTCCACCTTGCATGCACTCGTTCTTTCTCTAAAATTAAAAATTAAAAAAAAAATTAAAAGCTGCTTTTCATTAGCAGAAAGGAAGAGAGCCTATAGAAATAGAAAAACACATTTTATAAAATCCCATGATAGATTACCCTCAGATATCCATTATTTTATTGAAGCATTAAAATAGTTCAAGGATTGTGTGGCTCTTCCAGAGACTATATCTTTAATATGGGTGCTCTTTGGTTAGAGTCACTCTTCTGATGTCATAGAACTGACTTGTTCTGACAGGAGTCCTGATGTTTTAAAGAGTAAAATATAGGGGGAAAAACACAGACACAGAAATGAAACTAGCCAGGGCATACATCCTATCTTTACACCAGCCTAATTATATGCCCTGGGACATATAATTATTTCTTTGATTCCCTGATTTTTATCTGGCAAAAGTAACCTTGAAGGATTGTAGTAAAAGTTACTATAACCATATAAATGACCGTGTGACATGTAATAGGTGATTATAAATTGTAGTATTATTATAACTTTTCTATCCCTCCACAGAGTATATACTCCAGTTGATTTGTAAAAATCACAATTTCCCAGTCCCCAGAATATTGAAACAGCTGGATCACAAGTAAGCAACCACATTGTACAGAAAATGGAATCATTAATTAGCCAAAAGAGGAGCTAGAAGGCAAAGAGGAGAGTTATACAGAGAAAACAAAAGAGAGTTTATTATTTCTGACTCTTGGATGACATTTTCTCTTTGGACATGAAAAGTAATGAGAATGTACAGGGAAATGGAGCTACCATTTTTGTGCGTGTGAGTTTTATTTTCAATGTGAATCAGGTGCAGCTGAGGCAAGGCCTGGCAGAATCAACCCCCATGGTGGGCAGTTCAGCGTGTTCTGGTAAGCCAAGTAACTATCCGTTCAATTGAAAAGAAAACTGGGTATGTTGATGGAGTCAGCTTCAGAACAAGCCAAGAGCTAAGTGTGGGGAGAGGCAACCAGCTCAGGGAAAGAGTACACAAAGGCTGCTGACAAAAGGAAGCACTTAACGGGTAGAATGCACCTTAACTCATTGAACACCAAGAGTGTTTCAGTCTGGAAATGAAATTGCTTCTGTTCCCACTGACGTCTGAGGCTTCATGTTTTAAGGAGGCCTTTTAGTAACACGGATGCAAGTTGATTTTCTTTCAAAATGTACTTTGTCACTTTCAGTTCTGTATTTTATTTGAAGAGAACTAAGAACTTTCCTGCCATGTCCTAGTGTTATAATATTAGGAAATCATGTTATCTAATGTTTATTCTGCCCTTTAACAGGCCAGACTCTTCATTAGGTCCTTGGAATAGAAAAGTGATTCTGGCAATGGTGCTCCTTTCAGAGAGTCTAGTGGGGGAAATAGATGTCTGAACACATAATTTCAATAATGCGAGAGAAGTGGCAATACTCACATGCGTAAAATGGCACACTTCCCTAAGAGGTTTAGCAAAGGCCTCGTGAAGATGGTTAACAACTGAGCTCAGACTTTAAGGATAAATGGGCCTTTTCCAGATGGAAAAAAACCAAATGGACATTATAGAGAGTGTCATAAGGATGTTGACTCTTTAGCTCATTTAACATATGTCAGGTACTGAGGAAAATGTCATATATGCATTAACACATTTGAGCCTCCAACAACTGCCCTACGTAAGTTTGTTGTTACTTCTTGATACATAAGTGGCTACAGGGATCACAGATAATGAGAGTATGACACTGTCACAACCATTTCACTACAATATCTTTGCATAAATGTGTTATCATATCACCGTAGAAAAGTACAAAAACCAAAAACCAGAGCATTCATTAATCAGTGAGCACCTCCGTGATGGCCAGGCACTGAACTGGGGTGAAGTGTAGAAAGAAAAATCGAAGCTACTCTATTAACAAAACAATAAAGCTGAAGAAGCAAGTATTGAGGGAAAAAAGTAACTACTGGTAATTCCTTGCTGACAGTAGATTAGGGATGAGAGATGGAGTAGACCCAAATGATTGATGGTTTTTGCTTGAAAAATGAGGTAAATGTGATGACATATTATCAAATAGGTAAAACCTTAGGAACAACAACTTAAGGGGGGGAAATAGGGAATTCATTTTGGAGTCTTGGGGCTCCCCTATGAAAATTAGTCATATTATCTGCTTAACTACCTCTCAGTTTGATTAAGGACATCAAATTATACAGTGATGCTTTTAACTCTGTAACCCTATGCAAATTTTAAAACGGCTATTTTATTCCAAATGAATAAAAAACCACAAAGATATAAACTCCTATGGAAACTCTCAAGTGGCCTTTTGGGAGGTAAATGGCTACTCCAGCAATTTGACACAGAGCAGATACTTAATATTTGTGGAGTAAAATAATAAATTAATGAATACATGAAAGCACAGATTCATGCTGAGATTATGTATCTAGAAAATCTTCTTGTAGAGTGCAGACAAGAGAAAATGGACATGAATTCATGCAAAAGAAAACTGAAATTGATAAATCATTAACATCATAATTGCAGAGTATTGCCCCTGGAGATGTTCCATAAAGGGAGACACTCTTTGCTAAAGAGGTTGGTCCTTTCTAACCTGGATAGTTTATAGCAAGTTCTACACAGAGTTCAGCAGAAAAAGGAATGGAGGGAGCATAGTTGATCCTGAAGAACCAGCCCGGAAGATTCTACTAAGCTCATATATACTCTCTTACCTTTTGTGGATGGAAGCATCTACTTATGCTTAGACATGTGTGGTCCGTCCTTGTGTTTTTATCATTAACCCTCTAATCTAATTTAATCTTGTTTCAATATGCTACTTTTAAAACCCCAGCTAAGATTCTCTGCTCGTTTGTGTAGATATTCCTTGGCCAACCGTTTACTTGAATTCAAACTCATCAGGACCTTTCCTTGCAGTTATATTTTTATTTTTACTCTGATGACCCCCCCCTACTTCAAGTGTCATTTCCCCTCATTCTCTTTTAATGCATGGCATCCATTACTGTTCTTTGCACTTGGAACCAGCAATTATTCTCTGCATAAAGTTATTCCTTTTGCATTCTTTCATTGCTTACATTTTTCAATGTTTATTTATTTTTGAGAGATAGAGTGTGAGCAAGGGAGAGGCAGAGAGAGAGGGAGACACAGAATCCGAAGCAGGCTCCAGGCTCCGAGCTGACAGCACAGACCCTGACACTAGGCGCCAACTCACAAATCATGAAATCATGACCTGAGCCGAGATCGGACCCAGGCGCCCCACTAATTGCTTACATTTTTATCTATTATTTATTTTTTTATTATATAATAATTTTTATTTTATTGCACCAATTTTACTATCTATATTGCCTTGTCAACATAATTTTATTATATTGCCTCAATAATAGTTTCATACACTCGTTTTAAGTGTATATTTTAATATTAAAATTTAAGAGTAAACTTATATAATTAAATTAAATTTTAAAACTTAGAATTAAGTACTTGACCTGTGACAGCCGTAGTTAAATTGTATCCATATAATAAAGCCTAAAAATATATTACAATATGAAAAATATCAACAAACAGAGTGTCTGGTTGGTACTGCTGGTCAAGCTAAGAATCGGTCATATAAGAGTTAATAAGGCAAGGATGATAAGACAGACAAATAAATATAATATTAGAGTATCATATAATCAGAGTCAGAAAACTGTGAAATATAAATAAACATATATGTGTATATATATATATATATATATATATATATATATAGGCACCCAGGTACATACACACATGTAATATGCATATATATTTGAATAAATAAAATGATTTCATTTCATCACTTTATTATTATCAGAGTATGAAGCTGACTTCAATATAATTACATGTTTCTAAAATACAGATATCCACTGCATTGATGATAGATTATTTTTAAAATTAGCACTGTATTTTTTTAATGTTTACTTAATTTGGGGGGGGAGGCAAAGAGAGAGGGAGACAAAGGATTCAAAGAGAGCTCTGCACTGCAGCAGAGAGCCTACAGCAGCTCTCAAACTCATGAATTGTGAAATCATGACCTGAGCCAAAGTCAGATGCTTAACCCACTGAGCCACCCAGGTGCCCCATGTACTCTATTTTTTAAAATTGCTGAATTGATTTTAAGTATTTGTTATTAATTCAATAATATTTCACATTCATAACACATAAAAAGGCTATGCTTTTATTTATTTATTTTTATTTTTTAGGCTATGCTTTTATGATTGACAAGTAAGGTAGAAAGACCTCTTTCAAAGTGGTTGTTCTATTTGAAAACACACATTATTAATGTTATTAGAAAGGATGGAACGGGAAGGTATTATCCTAAGTGAAATTAGTCAGTCAGAGAAAGACAAATATCATATGACCTCACTCGTATGAGGACTTTAAGAGACAAAATGAACATAAGGGAAGGGAAACAAAAATAATATAAAAACAGGGAGGGGGACAAAGCATAAGAAACTCATAAATATGAAGAACAAACTGAGGGTTACTGGAGGGGTTGTGGGAGGTGGGGGTGGGCTACATGGGTAAGGGGCACTAAGGAATCTACTCCTGAAATCATTGTTTCACTATCTGCTAGCTAATTTGGATGTAAATTTTAAAAAATAAAAAATAAAATTAAAAGAAAGAAAAAAGAAAAAACAGAAAGGATCTAAAATCCATGTCCATTTGCATGAAACATACTTTAAAATATAACCTTATATTTAAGAATTTTCATACATAACAGCCTTTGAATTCTGATAAATGATAAATAATTAATAACCACGTTAAAATGGCTTTCAAATCATTTTTATTACAATCTAAGAAGTGTAGCAAGATAATAACATGAAAGATATGATTATGAATTAAATATTTTTCAAGAAGTATCATCTGGAGGACAAAAACTCTGTCTAGTGTTTCCCTTGCAATTTCCCACAGGGTCTGGTAAAGAACGGTAGGTGCTCACCAAATATTGATGGTTTGATGGGCTTTTGAAGTTGATTTCCTCTAATGTCCTTTCCTTCTCTGGTACTATCTTATTCCATAATATAGCTAAATGTTAACTTTCCTCCATAGAGAAATATAAAACACATAATGCTTTCTAAGTAAAAATGATCCATTGAGTGACTGAGTGATGTGATTTACACATTACTCATGCCAGTGTTAAAAACAAAAAAAACTCAGATAATGTTCTCATCTCATTAAAAAGAATTATTCCAAGATTAACAGAGAATGAGTTGAGACAGTCTGTGCTCTTTTATTTTAAAAAATAACTATAGTTGAAATGGGACAAGTGAAATTGTTTTGTTGGCATTATTTCTTTTAAGTTCTTTTGTTTTTCTTAGTAGGACGCATATTACATGTGTCTTAATTATTAGGGTTGAAAATAGCAGAGTTGAAAAACTTCAAATTGATCATGAATACTGATTTATAAACCTGAGCTGTCTAGGGTTGCTTAATGTTGCATAGTTGTGATGCCAGCAATGTTCAGAAAAAAATGTCTTGGGATGTTTTTCATTATATGTTAGATTTTTCTAAACATTATTGGTCACTTAATTCCTAAGATAGTGAGTGAATAAAACATCCAATCTTAACCAGTTTTTGAAGTTGTTGTTTACAATAGAAGACCTATATACCTTTAGAAGTGAACACATATCAAAGACACGGTGTATGAGTCATTTTCAAATAAATAACCAATAGGAACTCTTAAGATTTGTAAATCGAAGAATCATGTTAACTTTTGTGTAGTATGAATATTGTTTGGATGGGTAGAAAAAAAACCGGATGAGACATATAGGAAGGATGAAAAGCCCTAGTAAAATCTCAGAAGCAGACAAAAGCTGGACTCAGTAAAAGTGATAATGTCACTTAGTCTGACACCAAGGTGTGAATAGGGAAGAAGATCAGGCTGTCAATGGATGAAAAGGGTCTGACTCAGCTAGCAATGGAAAATGGACTCTAACCAGCTAGAGGCTGAATAAAGGTATCTCCTGCTTATCAAAACCCTCGGAGACAGAATCACTTTGTTCAATTTCTCCCAAACTAGGAAAAAAAGGACAGAAGCTATATCTCTAGGTGTTCATAGAAATAAATTATGTCCATAATCTGTCATGCAAAGCATTGAAATTCTACTCCATATCATAAGGATAAATTTATACAAACTTTCTGAAGTACCATACATCCCCATAAGCTTTGTAAACATTGTCAGGTAGAAAAGTCGTTTTGTTTTTACTATGCATATATTTTCTGCCTGATTTTATTGAAGTGTCTTAAATGCAGGTGGATATAATGAGATCATTGGATGGTGGAAACTAAAAGCAAAAGCCTGACTCTGCCAGATCTGTTTTATGAGTTCACAATTTCTATTCTGTAGGTTTAAACATAGTAATGGCAGATAGTGGGAGTGGAAGAAAGAAAAAGAAAAAAGTGTGTTGCCAGGGAAAACCATAGACTTGAAAGTCAAATAGACCTAAGTTGTAATAAGTCTACCTTTCTTTCTATGTGATTTTGAACTCTATTTAAGCTCTTTGACTTTGAGATTTCTTATCTATATAACAAGGACAATTATTTCTATCTCAAACTATTGATGTGTCTAGTTTCATGCTTGGCACGGAGGCAGTACTCAAAAAATGTTAGCTCTCATCCCGTGAATGTCATTATTTTATTCACGGTGAATTTTCTGTTAGACATAAAAAAGACCATGTCAGCAAATTTTTTTAAAAATTTTTTTAACATTTATTTATTTTTGAGAGACAGAGAGAGACAGAGAGAAAGATGGGGAGGGGCAGAGAGGGAAGGAGACACAGAATTTGAAGCAGGCTCCAGGCTCTGAGCTGTCAGGAGATGGAAATGGGGCTCAAACCCATGAACTGTGAGATCATGACCAGAGCTGAAGTTGGACGTTTAACCAACTGAGCCACACAGGCACCCCATCAATGTCAGCAAATTTTCTTCAAGTTCATTATAAGGTTATATTGTGGCTTTTTGAAAACTTCTTTTTTAATTAACAACATAATTAATTCTATACATCTTTCTGCTGGTGTGATTACTGCAGTGTTAAAATTCAGTTTATGATATGCTTCAAAATTTAAAAAAAGAGAATCACTTTGCTTTTATATTAGCAAAAAAGAGTTTGTTGTTGAAGATTAAATGCTTACAGAAGTTTGGAAGGGGCTGAAAACAGTCTGTAGCTTAATCTTCCAGGAACTATTACCAAAAATATGCTCCAGAACTGGTCTGTCAAGAGAGTCACTGTTCTTCCTATAATTGGTAAGAAAGCTCCATTTAGCATCAGGGAGTCACTGCTATGGCTCCACACTAGCTCTGCTGTTACCTTTGTGTGCAAAGGGACACCTCAGACAGGCCCTGTGCTTTCTCCCTCAAAGTTTAATCCAAATGCAAGCTTTGCTCCAGTCTATCTGATTTGTGGTATCTGAATCACTTTTAAAATTCTAGGTTCAAGGAAGATTAGAAAAGTAAGCATTTGAGCTCCTTCCATATAGGAATTTTTATAGAAGACAGAATGAATCATTATTAAATTAACATTGTGTATCTACTACAATGCAAAAATTTCTAATCAGTAACCTGCTTCCATCCTCAAATTTTTTAAATAACAATAGTTGGTAACAAAAGGCACCTTCCTAATAAGTATAAACATCCTTTGGGCAAATGAAAGAGTATCCAGATTTTGTTGAAAAGGCACATTCTGCATGTTTGTTTCTCCTCTAATTCAATTAAAACCCCATCATGATAGCAATTACATTTAACTAGGAGATAGATGTAAAACTAAAATATCCAATTTAAGATAGTTGTGCAAAGGGAGAGAGAAACAAAAGAAATTTGATTCATAAAAAGGCATATAAGAAGGATATATGGTTAGCTACTTTAGTCTACATTTACACAAGGTAATAATAAGGTTTTCAAGTTGTTTTTTCTCCTACCCATTCTGTATTTCCTTTGTTCACAGTCACTACATCTACTCTTCGGGATTCTTTATCTGTCGGGGTGGCCCAAATCTTTACTCCTAAAGGATCTAAGTCTTGACGTTCCTACATATGTGTGGCTGCTCCAGTCTTTCATTAACTGATACCACCAGATATGGCAGTGCATCAAATACTCCTCCTGACCCCTACTGTGTTAAAAGTAACCAATTCGCCCTTGATAATCAGAAACAGTCATTTCATATAACATAGTATTATTCCCCTTTTCAGGGTTGTTGACCAAACAGCGTAAAGCCCCCAAATAACGCATTCTCAACGACAAGTTCAGTGACTATTGTTTTATTTGGTGAAAGCATTCACCTAAAAATTCTAAACAAACAGAACTCTGTGATGCAAGGAAAAGTAGATAATACATTGTGAGTTAGTCATTAGGTACAATATAAGAAATGCTACTTCTAATCTACCTGGTGATTCCAGTTCCGTGTGTTTTGACCAAGGGAGGACTAGCTCAGCCTCATATATTGGTCACTGATATCTAGAACACTCTCTCTCCTCTTGGATGCCATACTTTCAAAGGGCTGCTTCAAACTAGCACAATAGCAATCTTTAAGAGCCCATTAACCAGTTACCTCCAGGCGAGAGAGTAAGATTGATTATTTCTAAGAGTATAAACCAATTGCCTCACTACTCTGGCTGAAAAATAAGCACATTCATTAAGAAGCAGGATATTCTGCTGTTGAGTAAGGCATTTTGTAAGTCTATAATGGCATTGTTAGAAGAAGCATGGTAGGCAGAGAAGAACAGACCAGAATAGGTGTTTCTTCAAATAAGGAAATCTTTCATATTTGACATGCCCCATATTACCTAACTGCTCCCTTAGAGATATTGCTATGTGGAGGCTTCAGTGTTGTTCTCTGCTGCTGGCCTTCGGCTATGCAAGTAGTATATCCAGCTAAGCCCTAGTAAGAAGAAAACTGTCCACATACACTCCTTCATAATCTTTATCCCTATCAGCATGATCACTTTTTGCCCTAGATCCCTTAAGCAAGTATGGATACCTAGGAAAAGAGGCCAAGTGTTATAAAAAATGCTGTCTTATTTACTGAGCGTTTCTCCTACCAAGAGAAGCACATAACACACAAATATCCTCTTGTGCTGGGTCTATTTCGAGAAGTTCATGAACATACCTTTTTCCCAAACCTTTTTGTAACCTATCTACTTTTACATTTTCTTTTTCCAGTTCCCTGACCACCTGGCCAAACTACTGCCCATTGTTTTTGAATAACTGTTAAGCCATACTTGCAGCCAGCTCTTTTTCCACACGGTGTGATATATGTATAATTTGAAATTTGCTAAATGCAGAATCTTCCTCACTCTCCTTTCCAGACAGTAGACAATAGCAGTATTACAGGAGCACTTATAACTGTTTTCTAGCATATAATAAAAGACCATGTGTAAACAAGTTTCTTTTTCCCCCTCTTCTCCATTAATCGCTCATTGGGAACTCTGTATATGGGCATTACAAATGTGGGCTAAGGAAGGGTACCAGTGGAGTAGAGGTAGATGCAATGGGTCCAGAGACTTCTAGAATGTCAATTTTGCCTTCCCTTAATATTCTAAAATATGTCTAGCTATAAATAATATATTTTTATATTAAATGTAGTATAAAACTTGTAAGTATATAGATTGCAGTTATAAGTATATAAAAAATTAAAGTAAGCATTTGGGGGGCTGCCCCTTATTAATCTTTGGGATTCGGTAAACAATTAGACAGCAATTCTGATTACTATTACTGTTACCTATTATGAAAATCATGATGCCCTTGTTTCTGTCAATTAAATGTTTCTACTTGGCCTCTGAATTTTGAGATCCCATGATACTCATTAAAATCAGAACACATATCAATACAACCTTCATTATCATACTACAAAGAACAGCAAACAATATGCTATGTCTTTCCTTACCAATGGATTTTTCAATGACTTGGTGAAAAGACTCTCCTTTGGGCTTCCTTAGGAGTCATAGTGGATATATAAATGAATCATCCATGATTAAGGAACTCCAACATTGTTAACTCCTTGAGGCGTTAGGATTCCTTCTATGCTATGCATGGGAATTTTGGCCTTTTGACAATTTAGCATAAACCATATTTAGGTTCATATTTAAGAAACCAGCCAACAAAACAGATTCTCAAATGCCTCAGTTAGAAATAGTACTTAGATTCTCTTGGAAGTGCAGCCTTATAAATACATTTATCCATGACTAAAATTGTATTCTTACCACATTCATATAGTATATTCGTGATTGATTCTCCCACATATTCCTCATTCCCATGTTAATATACGTTAGCAAAAACTTTAGTGGACTAGTATGAGTAAACTATCCTCACATCATCCTAAGATCTCTTTCTACAGATGTACATACTGTTGGAAGTAATGGTAAGGCTAGAGAATACATGTGTCCTTGAGGTAACCACTGCAGCTGACACTATCCCAAAGTCTTAATGCAACTTAAAATTAGCCTCATCAGGGTAGAAAAAGTTACTCTGTGGGAAAGGTAAATTCACTGGGCATTCCAGGATTTCAGAGTTAACTAAATCCACACAAATGCTCTCATTGTGATTTTTGAGGTGTTATTTTCCAACAAATGTATTAGTTTTCTTATCAGACGTACGTCAAGACTGTAAATATTGTTTTTGGTACCTTAATGTAGCAATCAATAGCATCAGACTTTTGGATCAGTTGTGGTAACTATTACCACTATTTACCAAATATTTCTAGTTTTTGCTTCTCTAGACATGTCCTAAGATTGCCCTTACTGACCCCCTTCAGGTTGGGTAGAACTATGTTATTTATACCCAGTCAATTGTGAGTTGACTTCTGTATATAACTTCCAGGACAGAGCATTTAATTTCTGGTATGAGACATTCCACACTTTTCATTTACAACCAACATAGCCATTGTGTTCAAGAAGGTAGTTACATCAAGAATCTGAGCCCCTTAGAGATTATGAAGAGAACCTCCCACTCTCCAGCAATGGATATGGAATTTAAACTATCTGTATTTTGAGTTACCTAGATTTAGGAGGTGTTTGTTAACACAGCACTGCTTAACCCATCCTGATTATTACATTGATTATCATGGGTATTAGGCTACGCCTTCACTGCGTAAGAGATTATGATTCTTTTAAGACACTTATAAAAATTCCCCGAAGGTGGGACAATGTCTTCAGCAGGACTTTGGAACTCAGGCTTGTCTTTTTCCTATCCTATATTCTTTAGCACAGCTAAAGTAGTTCACTCACCCCCAAATTCGTGAATTGTTCATTTTTGTTGTAAGGGTATATTGTAGCAGCTAATAATCTCACCAAATACTTTCCTTCAATAAGCACTTTCTCCCCAGAGACTACAAGATAATCATTTAATTTATTGCCTTGGTATAGAATATGATAAAATGACAGTGTTCTGTAACTCTGATGTTAAGAAGGATCCTCGTTGTCTTAAAATACAACCAGGTCATAAACTCAATACCAGGGACCCATTTCCTTGAGGCTTATTACCAGGCACAAATTGTTATATTAATTATGGTTTAGTAGCAAAGGTGGAATACACGCAAGTTAACATATGCAGAAAATAATGCATTATATTGAATGTAATTTCTTACTGAATTATTGGGAAGCAATAGGAATAGATTCTAGGTTGAGACCTCAAATGTAACTTCCAAGTCAACAATAATTGGGCTTCAAAAGGGCTGCTTTTCTTTTTTCTTTTTCTTTTATTAATTTAATTTTATTTTATTACAGTAAAATATATACAGAACATGTTTTAAGGTTCAGCCATGTTGTAGCATGTATCAGAGCTTCATTCCTTTTTATGACTGAATAATATTCCATTGTGTGGATACCAAATTTTGGGGGGGGGTTTGTTTTTTACTTGTTTAATTGAAAAATAATCAAGATACAATGTTGTATTGGTTTCAGGTGTACAGTGATTTGATATTTATGTACCGTGCAAAATGATCAACACAGTAAGTCTAGTTGCCATCTGTCATGATACAGATTTGTTCCAAAATTATTGAATATATACCCTATGTTGTACATTACATCCCAAAGAGACTGATTTTCCTGCCACATCAAGAAACTTTCTGTTGAATCGGGAATTCACTTCTACAGCTGCTTGCTTCATAACCATAATACTTATGCTATACTACACACACACACACACACACACACACACTCACACTCACACACACATGCTTATGCACACATACATACACATACACATAACACAAATGGATGTCTTGTGCCTCTTTTCTCTTCCCATTTAACCCAGTTTTGAATTCAAGTCTTCTTCAAGTATGTCTGATTTGAAGAATCTAAATCATAACAAGGGATCTTGCATTCTTTTTTGTTGTTGTTTTAGTTATTCAGCATCTGCCTTATAAGAAAGCATGTTAGAAAACGGTTGGAATGGACACCGAACTGCCTGAGCCAATGCATCTGCCAGTTTACTTACTTGGTAGTAATTTGTGGAGTGAAAGCCTAATTGTGAAAAGCTTTAGAATTAGCACTTCAATTTTGAAGTGGTCCCTCAAGCATTTACTCTATAGAACTGTTGTCAAACTTTAGTTCATTTCACAACTTTAAGTATATAATTTGTGCCAAGTTCTGGAGATACAAAGAATAGTTACTCCAGTATCTTATCCTTAAGGGACTAATAGTCTATAATGTAGCATAGACTAATCAATAGCTGTAGTAATTCATGTATTAACAGTGTACCAAGAGGCGAATAACATGCTATGGGATTAATTTAGCTTTGGATGGATATAGAATGGATTATTTGGGTAGTCCAGCATGGGTAAATTTAGATCATACCTTAAAATTTTTTTCTGGTCTTAAAAGAGAAAGGAAATATGTTATGTGACGAGACAAGAACATGAGAAAAGCATGGAAATATAAGCCTCTATATGAAAGTATATGATCCCTGACCACAGTATGTGTATAATACATATTTATTGAAATAAATGAGAAAAAAAAAAAACAACCCAGGATGCAGAGGTCATAATAAAAGTGAACAGAAAATAGGCCAGAACAGTAAGGATTTTTAGATTGTTAAGGACTTTTAAAGCCTGTCTTGACCAATGAGTTGTGAGTGGAAATCAAGAGGTATCACTTTCAGGCCAGGGCATTTGATTGCTGGTACAAAATCACACACTGTTTTCTCCCTTGCTAGATTACCAAAGTCCAGAAGGAGTCTGTTTCAATCATAGGGAATGTAAGAAAACAGAGCTCTTTTATACAAAGAAATCTGTAGTCATAGCTTTATAATGGTAACCCTGGAAGTACTGAGGAGGATAGATTTTACTGCAGACAGCTGGAGTCAGACAGATCAGATAAAATACTATCTAAGAGTCTAAATCCACTGAATTTGAGCAGAAGCAGTAGTGGAGATGAAAAAGCTCATCTAAGAGACATTAAAGGGAGAGAAATGAAAGGACTTACTTGAAGCAAATATATAGATGAAGAGGGAAAGGGAGAAGTCAGCAATAAGTTGAAGATTTCCATCTTGGCTCTCTGAGCGAATTGTAATGTCTTAGTTGGAACACAGACATTTAATGCTCACCATGAACACACATCTATGTGTGTTCCCATATTGTACATGCCTTCTGTTACCACAAGAGTAGGACCAAATTTTCAAGCAACTAATGAAAAATAAAGTGGTTTAGTAAATAATGTTTATTTCTGTGGAAGAACTTCTCATCAATCAGCTATGAACAGAAATGATGTGTGTTCCTTCTGGGTAAAATAATTTAAGTGGCGTGCAACTGTCTGGCTCTTCCCTACACTTGATGTCAATGGAGATCTTGAGATAGCTGAATCACTTAGAAACTAGATCTAAAAGTCACTTGATAGATAGAAGCAACCCTAGAATGGCATCCAGTCCTTATCACATGTTGAGTTAAGTGAGATATTAATGGTTTCATGTGTAAATTGACTAAATTGCTTTTATGACAGCTCGGTAAGTCTACCATGACTAAGACAGGATGAATAGAGGAAAAACAGAACACATAAAGAGGTTAATGACGATAAAGTTTGAATATTGAATATTTGTCATATGCCAGTCACTGTTTTAAGCATATTCATTATATGTAACAACCCACTTGCTTCTCCCTATAAGGAAGACCTGCTTTATTCTAATGTTAGAGATGTGGAAATTGAGGCACAGGAAAGTTACGTAATTTGATTTCATATAGCTAGTATGCTGTGAGCTTGGCATTCTGGATCATATTTTACACATGCTGAATTTGAGATAAGAATATCCAGTGTGCATACAGAAATATGTTTTTCATGCTTAAGCAATTTAATTTTGTGATTCATTAACATAGAGCTTATATCTGAATCCAAAGACAAGAAACATGTATTTGGAAGCATATTAACACAGAGAGAAGACCAAAGTAGTGAGAATATGAGGGGATTTGTTTTGAGACCTGAAATAATAAGAAAACACACAAATACAGCAGTGTCAAGACTAGATTTCCTTTTCCTGGCCCTAAGGTTTTAGATCTTGGTGATTTCATCATGCTACCTACTCATACTTCCAAAGTGTGGGTGCATTGGGTGGGGGAACAGGAGAGCACTGCATAGAGTTGGACTCAAAAGGCCTTTCATCGGTCTGCAGAGCTCTTCACCATGAGGGCAGCAAGATAGAATATCTGTGTCTGCCCTCAGTCTGGGTGGATTGAAAGAAAAGGGAAACAAGCTGTCTGATTACTTCCTCACTGTAAACCCTTGCTCACCAGTACTTGGGGGCAGCAATTGCAACCTATCTGTCACCTTAAAATTTCAAGCAAATAATGAAAAATCAAGTGGCTTAGTAAATAAAGCTTCTTTTTGTGGAAGAACTTCTTGAGATTGCCTAACTTTGATAACGTTTCCTTCTCTACTTTTTCTCTACCATTATTTCTGAAAGCTGAACTCTTAATATTGCTTATCAAAACAATCTTTACCCTGCCCTTTTTATCATTAACTCTCAGGCCCAGTCATTTTTCTGACCTCTGGGGCCTTACATTTGAAATGTTTGATATTAACTACTACATACTGTAGTGTAGTATATATAACTACTATACACATGGTATAGTAGTACTCCCAAATATCTATTTATATTTATGTGTCTAGCATGTGTTTCTGGTTCTTTGTAAAAGCTCTCATACCTTGATGTCTACAACACATCTGTAATTAGTTGTTCAACCAATATACAAAAGAAGATTAAGTTCATTTATGGTTAATATTTTTTTTAATTTCTAAAATATTTATTCACTTTTTTTAATGTTTATTTATTTTTGAGGAGAGAGAGTGGGGGAGGGGCAGAGAAAGAGGGGGACAAAGATCCCACTGGGCTCTGTGCTGACAGCAGAGAGACTGATGTGGGGCTCAAACTCACTAACCATGAGATCATGACCTATGCTGAAGTAGAATGCTTAACCCACTGAGCCACCTGGGCGCCCCAATGTTTATTCATTTTTTGAGAGGGGGAATGAGAGAGAGAGAGAGAGAGAGAGAGAGAGAGAGAGAGAGAGAGTGTGAGTTGGGGAAGAGTGGAGAGGGAGACACAGAATCAGAAGCAGGTTCCAGGCTCTGAGTTGAGCTGTCAGCACAGAGCATAATGCAGGACTCAAACCCACAAACCGTGAGATCATGACCTGAGCCAAAGTCAGACACTTAGCTGACTGAGCCACCCAGGTGCTCAATATGGTTAACATTTCTTAATGCCCAATGAGATATCTGTATAGTAAAATATGCCAATATCAAAGAGATAATATGTTTCTAAAAAGAAAAGCTCAGGAGTCACACACAGAGTTCTTTGGTTTAATCCTGCCTCTGTTATTTATTTGTACATGAGGACTTGGATCTTCTAAGCTTTAAATTCTTAGCCTCAGCTTTCTCATTTGTAAATTGGGGATAACTGAGCCCATTTCACCTGTTGTATGTATGAAATCAAATAATTCACAGAAAATCCCTGTATACCTAATATATAGCAGGCTCTCTACAGAAATTCATTCCCTTCTCACTAGTTTGTGTTTTCAGTAAGATTTTCACTACCAGGAAGCCAGGTGGTGGCTATTTTCTTTGAAATCATCCTCTTTGAAGACTTGTTTGATTCCAATGTTTTGATAGTTTAGATTTTAAGACAATTTAGGATATGTACTAAGATGAATACTTTTAACTCAATAGTAGTATGTATACATTCCTTTAATTGGATGGAATTATGAATAAATTATTTTATAGTAATTTAATATCTGTTTTAGTCTCTGTATTTTTTAAGTTTATTTATTTTGAGAGAGAGAGAGAGCACAAGTGGGGTAGGGGCAGAGAGAGAGGGGAGGGAGCAAGCTCTACGCTGTCAGCGTGGAGCCCAACGCAGGGTTCAAACTCACAAACTGTGAGATCATCACCTGAGTCAAAATCAAGTTGGATGCTTACCCAACTGAGCCACCCAGGCACCGCTGAACATCTGTACTTTTGACATTGCAGAAAATTTTTCATTGACAATCATGAATAGTTCCACCTGCAATTTTTCCACTCACCTCCTTCAAAAATTCAGCTCAAAATATTATATCTTTGTTAGTAAAAACTGAATTCCCTTTTCTGACATAAATTAATTATCCATTCTCTATATGTTAGAAAACTCACAACCCTAGTTTGTACAATCTGTATTCAAATCTTGAAGTAGTCTCCCTATTACATAAACTGTGTGTGTGTGTAGATAAAAACTTCTTTTTTAAGTTTATTTATTTATTTTGTGTGTGTGAGAGAGAGAGAGTGAGAGGTCAGGAGAGGGGGAGAGAGAGGGAGAAAGAGGATCCCAAGCAAGCTCCATGCTGCCAGCACAAAGCCCAACTCGGGGACTGAACTCATGAACCATGAGATCATGGCTTCAGCCAAAACCAAGAGTCAGAGTTAGACGCTTAACTGACTAAGCCACCAGGAGCCCCTAGGTAAAAACTTTGAAACAAATTTGGGGAAAGTCTTTTAGGAATGTGATTTGAGTTACAATCGATATTTCTAAATGTTTTTTTTTTTATGTGCAATGATTTTCATCAAGTAATGCGATTTATGAAAATATCTTCAGTTATTTTACTTGAGAATTTTCAATCAGCTTTCGGTTTTCTGATTTTGACTTTTTCTGATAAGCAAACATCTATGGAAGAACATCAGCAATTTTGTACATGGAAATTGAATAGAGATAAATTATGTTTACTTCAGTGAGGAGTATCCTGACATTCAATTGCTTTTCTATATTTTATTGTAAACCAATAATGGGCCAAAAAATGTTCATAGCAAAGGAGGTTATTATTAATTTGTCTGGTAAGTGGACTAAGGGTTCTCCTTTCAACCTTCATCTACACAAGATAAAAGAGAAATACAGTTGTTGCTTTTTCTTTTCCTTTTGGTTTCTCATTTTAATTTCAAAATGCTAATAAATAAAGTTTATGCCCCAGCGTACTATTAGAATGACAGTTGGTATTGTCAATACTGCAGGAAACTATATTTCAGTGCAGTAAAAGTGGGTTAAAATATCTGTTTAAAAATATTTTTAAGAAAAATTATAACCTAGTTTCAATTTTGTTAACTTTATAAAATACTTCCTATTTTTTAATCTTACCATGACCATAATTTGAAAGAGAACGTAATGTTTTATATCTTTGGTTTAGGCCTAAATGAAAACTATATGCAATTATCCCACCCAGAAACAGAGGAGACTCATCTGAAAATCATAGCGTGTGGAAGCAGGATATCAGCCAGGAATATGCATTCATTCACTTCCTCATTTAGGGTTTACTGTTAAGTGCTGGATAAAAGGTTGAGAAACACAGACTTCACCCCCCTGCCCCCCTCACAGGGACTACAGCCAATCAGGGAACACAGAGTTCAAGCATTTCTGCCCAGGCCACATATACAACCTTTACTCGTAAGAGCTCTTAGCCCTTTAGTCAGATCTCTCAAGAGAGCTTAGTAGGCTGGTGATCAAGCACTGCGGCTCACAGCTGATTAAAATAAGTAAATCAGACCTGAGTGAACCTGCTGAATGGCAAAGACATTGAAAAGAGATGAAACCAATTTGGCTGTGAAAGTGGGTAGAAAAGTTTTCCCCACCTTATGTTCCATTTTTTTCCAACCACAAGACAGCCCACTTTCTGATTCAATTCTCATTCATTCATTTAACATTTACTGACTATCTATTATGTGACATATACCATACATGGCTTTAGACTTCTACAAAACAGAAGTAAAATATGGCCCCTAACTAAAACAAATAGTATTGTGCATAATGTCTGTGTGTCCGTGTTTCTGTGTGTATCTTTGACAGGGAGATGGGGATGCGTAGATTAGCTTTCAAGGGTCAGCATCAATCAGAGAAGACACGGTGTCAAAGGAGAACTTTTAACTAAAATAAAACTTACTTAAAATAAATGGTAAGCTTCAAATTGCTGCAGAAAAGGTAATGAAACTATTACAAAGATGACATGATGGCAATGGTATCCTTGAAAGGGCAGAATGAGAACATAATCAGAGCAAAGATGCAAGGCCCCCATCTCCCTGTGAGAGCTGAAAGAAGGAAATGGCTAAGGATCTGGGAACAGGAAAATAAGTGAGGCGGCATGAAATGTTTGCCTTACTGTTCAGCAAATACTACATTTTCTTCCTCAGTGTAGGCAGTCTATTTACGTATACCTTACTGGTTTGAGGTGTGATTTTTAGCTTCTGCTCCTCTAGCCTGAGCTGCAAAACAAAATAGTTGGAGCAGAGTCCTCCAACCAACTTGAACAGCTGTGGGAATAGTTTTGAGAATATGTGAGAATTCTCACTGAGAATAGCTATTGTTTCATGCCACTAAATTTTGGGATGTTTTGTTACATACGATAGCTGAGTAATAAATTAATTGATATTTAGCACAGGGATGCTGCATTATCAAGCACTTAGCATGGTTCACATTGGCTTTGAGACTGAATAATAGCTAACAGGAGAACTCTTACTGAAGGCCAGATAATGACCCATGATACATTTTGGCAAAATATTTGATAAAACTTTTGCCTGTGGTAACTTGGAAGATAGAACGAATATCTAATGTAACTGTAGTATTGGACAAGAAAGTTTTGAATAATGTGAGATAAATGCTACTAGTTGCATTTGATAAAATACTACAGGGGGTAAAGTGAGTCCAGAAAAGAGCTGGGCAGTTTGAAATCAGAACCTGGAGGGCATATAGAAAAACCAGAGAGGCCTAGCCATCACAACATAGTTCAGGAAAAAGACAAAATTCCTGAGCACTAGGTAAGGATGTAACACTCTTTGTTAATGTCTAAGTAAATTAAAGTGGTTTCTAGTTCTTTCCTTGAGCTGGACAAAGTGCCACTGGAAAGTACAAAGAGGTGGTCCTATAGAAGTCTTAAAAGCAAAAATAACTATAATAACTATAATTATGTCCAAAGAACAAGTAGCATGCCTAAACAAATAAAAACCAACAATCCTAGGGGTACCTGGGTGGCTCAGTTGGTTAAGCGTCTTCGGCTCAGGTCACAATCTCAGTTCCTGAGTTTGAGCCCTGCTTCAGGATCTCTGCTGTCAGCAGAGTTTTGGATCCTGTCTTCCTCTCTCTGCTCCTCCCCTGCTCACACTCTCTCTCTCATAAATAAATAAGCATTAAAGCAACAACAACAATCCGAAAACTTGTGGTTCTGCCTTTTGGCAGTTGGAGTTCACTAGTGTCAAATACATCAGAAATCCACAGACAACTATATTAATGAAATCACTACCGGTTTGGAACAAATGGAACAATATATTGCGATGTAAAAATACCTGAGAGCCACCAACTTTCTATAGACAAGAAGCAATCTGAAAAAGCTGCTCAGCCACCAAGGAATAGTGCTTCAAAAGTAGCTAAGGGGGGCGCCTGGGTGGCTGAGTTGGTTGAGCGTCCGACTTCAGCTTAGGTCACGATCTCACGTTCCCTGAGTTCGAGCCCCGCGTCGGGCTCTGGGCTGATGGCTCGGAGCCTGGAGCCTGCTTCCGGTTCTGTGCCTCCCTCTCTCTCTCTGCCCCTCCCCCATTCATGCTCTGTCTCTGTCTCAAAATAAATAAACGTTAAAAAAAAAAAAAAAAAAGTAGCTAAGGACTAGTATAGGTAAAGAAAGACTTCCCAGAGGGTAGTACCATGCATGAGTGGAAGAAATCAATGGAGAATTAGTAGACACTTCTACGGTGCAAATCTGGAGTTGAATCAAGGAACATCCTCTACCCCCAGGGTAGAGGCATCTGTCAACATTTGCCTAGGAGGAATTTAGAATTTCTGTAGACAATTAACTATTTCTGCCTTTTATCCTTCTCCTTGTGGAATGAAAATATTTATTATGGCTAGCCTTGTTTGTTTCACCATTGTAAGTTGGTGTGGAGAGTAAATGCTCGTCTCTTTGGTTCCTAAGTCTTCAGATCAAGAAGATCTGCACTTGGACATCTGCAGATGTTAAGATTCTTGTCTTAAAGTCTGCTGCCACTATAACAGATAAGTCTATCAGTGGCCTTAGAAAAGGACTACATGGAGAAAAAAAAAGAACAGGAAAAGGAGTACCTGTGTTTTGCATGCAAGAGGGCATATGGGGTATTGGTGAAGAAGAAGGTAGACTTTGCTTGTTGGATGGATGATTGTTTGACAAATATTCATGACCCTTTACTTCCCACTGTAGGTGCAGTATATTTCTAAGCTCATTGATTTTGGATTTGGCCATGAGACCTGCTTTGGTCAATTGAAATGGCAATGAAAATAACAGTGCAAAACCCAAGTATAGACCTTAAGACACATTATATGTTTCTGTGGGTTCATCTTGGAGCTTCTGATCTCTGTGATAAGAAAACCATAGCACAGAGGTATTTCCTGAATCTCCATCCTTGACTCCTAAATAAGACATATGGGACAGAGTAGTCCCTGCTGACATACACGTAAGCAGACTAAAGCAAAGCCATTCCAGTTAATCCTTAGAGCCAAAACATCTGACTTATAGATCTATAAGCATGAGAATGAATACTTATTGCTGTTGCCACTGTATTTTGTGACTGTTTTGTTATGCAATATTAGCTAACTAATACAAGCAGGAAACTTTATTCTGAGACATGTAAGAGACAAGGATATCTGCTGAGAGTAGTAGAAAAAAATAGTGTGATAAGAACAAGACTTGAATTATTTTAAAAGTGGCTTTGAGAAATGGCAGAGAAATAAGAAGCCATAAGAAAAAAAGAATCTAAGGCAATAGTGTAAAAAACATTTTTCTTTCTCTTTGCCCACAATGGAGGGAGTCTGATACTTGCTGGTCAATTCACAAAATGAATTCTTACTTAATCCCAGTGCTCTCTTGCCCTTTCAGAGACATGGTGCTATTTTGTATTTCTTTACTCTTATTGATCTTCAAATTCTCCTTCTCACAAGCTTACTTAAATGTCCTCTTCAAAGATTTATAAAACTGCAAATACATGTATAAACAACAAGAACACATGAAAATATTATTACCTTTGGGCAATCATAGATTACTAAATTTTATAACATGACATATTTTCAAAGAAGCAGAAAAGACCCTTGAGATTTTGAACAAAGATAACTGCTATTTTTTAAAAAAGGTCCTTTTTAAAACACCACTGTTAATGATAGGTATGTTGCGCTCTAGCAAAGAGATGCATTGGTATTTATCAACCCTTTCACATATCTTCTTGTTTTCTCAATTTCCAATTTACTTCTCACAATAAATCTACTCTGTTAGTGTTAATGTCCTTATCTTAAATTACAACCTGTCAAAGGGATGGACAATATTTAATTCAGAAGTAATATTCATCAATGTCTCTTATGTGTCTACCTCCTCATTCCTAAGTAATACTTGGTGTTTTGCATGCCTTCCAATAAATAACCTTCATAGAAGTTGAATTTTCCTAAATTCTTTCAAACTACCAAAGTGTCCATTTCCAGATTCCATTCATCTAGAAGTCTCTGTAGCATTAAACATTTGTGGCTTTTATTTCCTCATTCAAATATTCTCCACTGGCTTCCATAACTTTATATTGTTCAAGACTTTCTGTTTATCAGTTCTTCATAATTTCTTCCATTTACATATACTCCTCATGTCCTCCTTTCATAATTTAAGCAGATCCTATGGGTTTTTATTTTCTTTCTGATATGCTTCTCTCTCCACATTCTTTACCATGGCAATCCACACTCTCACATGGTTTCAATGCTCAACACCATATTTCTGGTTTTGCCTTCCTTTCCGAACTTCAGCTCAAGTTTCCTCATGGTCTCAACTATAGCTGTTGCTTATTTGTAATTTTATGAATTAATATTTAGTGTATTGTTTTCTCCATATTGTACATCCTTTAAAACACTATATAAGTTTATTATGGGTAAATATGTAGTCTTCATTTTCTAATCCTCTCTGAACCCATTGCAATATTTGGATGTGAATAATCAGTAAACATATTTCACACACTAGTGTAGAATACATTTTTTAAAAGCCCCAGTGAGGGCCATTTAGGGCCTGTAATGCCGTTTAAGATCCCTTGAGATAATTATCTTAATTCAACAAGCAAACTAGTGCTTATAATGGTGTCTCTGATGAACCAAGAAAATTTAAATATGATGAAGTGTACTCAGTCAATAAAGAATATATGGAAAATAAATACCTGAATTATTCAAAGAAGCTAAGTTTTGATCTTAAAATAATCATGATCTGAACATTTATTTTAGAATTTTTTAAAGATGGATTAATATAATGTTGCTATACCAAAAGTACAATTCATCATGTAGCTTCCAATGTATTCTACATGCAGAATTATCAACATTTTGTCATCATAGAAGATTTTTCCTAAGTATGGACCAATTTCACAGTTTTTTCTCTAGATAGATTGTAGAAGTCTATTCCCAAAAATATCTGTCAACTACTCTGAAGGAAAGAAAAGCATCAAGGATGCATTTTTTTCTAACAAAAACATCTTCCATACCATTTATTTATCTTGACTCATTCTCCAGAGTAAAATTAATATATTGAAGCAACACATCTTTTGGAGTTTTAATTTCATTTTTAATATAGTTTTTAAAGATGTAAAAATACTTAGATGGCTTAAATTTTTAATAAAAACAGTTATGATTTTGAAAATAAACCTACATATTACAGGAGTTAATTATATCCTACAAGAATATGAAGCAACTCCACAATATTCTCCAAGGGAAGAGAGAAGATCATTTTCAGCCATTTTTTTTTTTTTTTTTTATTACCACAAGGTCAAAACAAGGTAAAACACAGTACAGGGTATTTAGACTTACCCTGATAGGAAATCATTTCCCCACTTCAGTTGTACTGAATAAATGTCAGTAACTTACAATGTTAATTTCTTAACATTACAGAGAATAAAACAAGTATTTTTATAAATTTCAAAGTGCATTTGTTCTAATGCTTTCTAATAAATATTCATATAATTACCAAAATTATATATTCTCAGTTTGTTTAATGTACCAAAGAGTCTTCATTTTAAAAAAATTAACATTTACTCATTTTTGAGAGACAGAGAGAGACAGAGCACGAGCTGGGGAGGGGAAGAGAGAGGGAAACAGAGTCCGCAACAGGCTTCAGGCTCTGAGCTGTCATCACAGAGCCCAATGTGGGGCTTAAAACCCACCAACCAGAAGATCATGACTTAAGCCAAAGTCAGATGCTTAATCAACTGAGCCACCCAGGCACCCCAAGAGTCTTCACTTTTAAAGACACATGATCATAACTGGTTCATTAGACTTTCACCTTTGTGATGTACGTGGACCAGGGCAGTGTTGTTTGTCTAACTTGTCCCAACACATCACACAATTGCCCAATTGCCTATTTTTAATTTTTATGCTTGATATGTTCTGGTTAACTTTTGCTTTCATTAAGGATCTGAAATTAGGAAAGCACTACCTTTAATTTAAAAAAATACGTATATAGTAAAGGACTTTTTATCCCAAATTTGTTTTTTTTTATTTTATTTCTCTGTAGTGATAGATTGAAAAATGATGATATGAATTATATAAGATGAAAATGGGTTCTCTTTGGTTTTTGATTTGTATGCCTCTTTAAAAAATAGTAAATGAGTTCTCATTCCTTACAGAAAAGTTTTTGGTTTTCTAGGCCTTTCCTGAGGGGCTGAAATGAAAATATATCATTATTTAGGAAAGCAGTGTATGGAGCCCCCAGAAGTAATTATTTAAATCTGCCAGCTGTAACTTAAAGTTCTCCTTTAAATCATCTTTAAAAGATTATTGGGGGGCGCCTGGGTGGCTTGGTCGGTTAAGCGTCCGACTTCGGCTCAGGTCATGATCTCACGGTCCGTGAGTTCGAGCCCCGCGTCGGGCTCTGTGCTGACAGCTCAGAGCCTGGAGCCTGTTTCGGATTCTGTGTCTCCCTCTCTCTCTGCCCCTCCCCTGTTCATGCTCTGTCTCTCTCTGTCTCAAAAATAAATAAACGTTTAAAAAAAAAAAAAAAAAAAGATTATTGGGGGGTTATAAAAACAGTTATATGGGACAGAAAAGGTTTTAAATGTGAGTCTCAAGGATCAAATATAACAAAGGTCATTCCAAAATATCTCCCTCTTTACAAATGCATTAAAATCGTTGGCCAAATAATAACCCTTTGTTCAATGACAACATGTGGAAGTTCTCCCTCTAGGTCATTGTAAGAGAGGTCATTCGTGTCCTCCTAAGTGATTTTAAACATTATGATATCTTATTCCCATTCTAATCAATATGTTGTATTGATATCCTATATGTTAGGAGACTGAATTTTAATAGTCATTGCCTAACTTCAGCTATTTCTTACATCATGCTTAAACCTCCATATCACATTTAAATGAATAATATCTACTTCCTAGTTTGATTCTATATTTTGTTTACCTTGTTATAGTCAACTTCCATTTTCTTTGTAGACCATGAGGCCTGGCATGCTATTTCTCATTTCTCAAATTTTGGTAGCCATCAACTTCTAAAACTAAAAGTTTCATAAAAATTGCTTAGGCTGAATTTATTTCCATTGTTCAGATACATGAGCAAGAGTGACAGACAATTCCTGGAACCTAGTCTAAGGAAGGCAATCTGTTTATGAGGTGTTGATATGGCAAGGGTTACCTTGGACATTCAACTTCTTTGTTTTCACTATCCCATCTTATTCTTGCCCTTTACTACATAGCATCCAGCTCACCCTATGTTGCAAGGTTTTATACTGTATTTGTGACCCTTTCCCATTACCTATGGCCACATGTAAGTGTTGCTGCCCGCCCACTAGCTATCTTTTTGTAACATGATTATTGATGTTTATAACCTTTGAACATGTCAACAGTTTAACCCAAAACATAAATCCAATAATGGTAATAGTTTACAGATATTATGATTTAGTATCATGAACACTTTCTGTGAATAGCAAATATAACAACAGCAGAATGCTTGTGAGTTTATACATGTCCTTGGTGAGAAATGAACATTTCTTTCTATCATGATCCATTACTAAAGAAAGATGTTAACTGCAGAAGTTAATACTTTTTGTTGGTTTGTTTGGGAGTTTATTGTTATTTTTAAGTAATTAACGCCAGTCTTTGGGATTCCATTGGCACTCTGATGCTTACTACATTCAAGATGCCAGAAAAGTCACTTAATCATATTGCTTCAGTTTTCTAACCTATAAAGTAGTAATAACAAACAATCTACTTATAGGACATTTAAGGATTAAATAGGACAATACATAGGAATTTCTCAGGACACTGATTGCTCAGCACAACTTCATTAATAGATAGTGGCTATTATTATATAATAGAGTGATGTACATAAGATATTTAATGGTGAGAATTAATGTCTTAGTGATATAGCCAGTATAATTTGCTTTTTAGTACATCTTAAATAAGTAGGAAAGTTAACTAGATTGAAATATGATATGGTTGGAGACTAATTTTTAAAAATATTCTTCTTAATAAAAACTAAAATATTCTACTTATCAATGTAGAAAGTTAGAATATGCACTATAATAATCAATAAAGAATGTTAGAAAATAACATTAAAAAAAATAGTGCTGTGGGTTATTGGAACCAAGGTACTATTCCACGTATTACTGCTCACTGGACATGTTAGTTTGAATAAGGAACTCTCCTTGCATTTGACTAAAATCTGAGCAAACTGACCTCCCCTCAGATAACAACAGTAAACTTTGCACAAAATACAACTATCCAGAGGCCCTGGAAAATGAAAAAGCAGGGAAATTCTGGAGAGACTTTGAAACTTGTAAGAATGGATCAACATAGGTGAGTTGCTCATTTAAGGATAGTTTCAACAGTTTTTTACCATTATATTAATAAGAGTGATATTTTATTTTCATGTGGTCGCCTTGCGATGCCCTTCCCCACCCTCCATCCCCAGAGACTCTGCCATTGAAGCTGCTTTATAACGGAGTTATGTGTAAAACAGCAAAACGTAAAGGAACCCAGCTGAGACACCATGCTGGGCTCCTTGGTTCTGAAGTTCTGTGCACACGTTGGTGGTTCTTTATAGGAAAAAGTGCTTTCTGCCACAGCCCTTACAGATGGAGGAGAACAGAAACCTGCACCTGACCTCTCTGGTCCCCTTGCTATAAGACCATATGGCTGTGCTTCATATCTTTATTTTAGCACCATTGTTGTATTGTATTTTTTCCCTTCAGGTAACTATAGATATGAAAGCACCATCATTTTGGGTTCTGTGAGAATTTTGTAACAATTGAACCCTATTTATCTGCCACTGTTATTGCACATGGTATGTTTACTGAGACGTAGATATAAATATAATTTAAGAAAAAGATTTATGATTGCAATGAATTGATCATAAAACTACACTTGCTTGATGAAAAATGCCTACTAACAATTTTATAGGAAAATCATTCTCTGTGAATTCAAAGGTAGAAAAATAATTATATAGTTTTTTGTTGTTGTTTTTTCTTCTTTAGTATTAATTTGTGTTATTGGTCTTTGACTTGTTTGTTTGATCAATGGGAGATTAGAATGAATGATTAAAGGTGTGCAATATTTATGAAACTATGCTAGCTATGCCAGTAACACTACTTTGACTTTCCATAAAATGACTTTTTATTAATCAACATATAGAAGACTGTATTTTAGAATTGTAGCTGTCGATTTCTTTTTTAAAAATATACTGTCACTGTATTTTCATTGTGCATTAAAATATGTCAGTATTCAAATAACATGAACAAATTGATCTCTAAGATATATTTGCAAAATATTTCATTTTGATAATATAAAAACATAAAACATGGTATATAATTTGATATGTTCATCACTTTTATTTTCTATTCTATGGTTATGGGATAAAATTAAGTATATCATTATTGTACCTGATTAGATTGTGTGTGTGTGTGTGTGTGTGTGTGTGTGTGTGTGATTGTTCCTGATAATGAATGCTTTGCTGTTGCACTACAATATAAAAATCCCAACTGAGACTCCAATTTGGGTCTCCTTCTTCTAAAGACTTATACACATGTTGGTGAGTCTTGATCTTATAGAGAATTTGTGTTTTTACAGAGGGAGAATGGTTTGAGCTCCCACCTGACCTCTCCAAAGTTCCAACCCTTTGCTATCAAGGCAGCTTTTGTTTTTTTTGTTTGTTTTTGTTTTTACTTTAATGGAGTTGCCTGGTCCTGATATAAACTGTAGATTCGTTAGCATTGTTATGTCCGGTCTTGTAAGTTATTTTTAGCCTGTTTTACTACAACCATTAGTGCAAAACACCCATTCTTGCCTGGAAGACTTGGAAAACAGTTAGAGGGAATCGCTGTCTCTTGAAATTGTGGGAAGAATTCAATTCTGTGTATAAACTTTGCCTATATCTCTGCTAACCCTTGAACCACAAGTGTGGGATAGATGGCAAAGAGTAAACCTTCAGGAAATGAATTGAATTGAGATTTGAGCTTCCACACAAGGACTTCCCAGCTTGAATCCAACCAAGTTAAATGCCTGCTAACACAATAACAACCACAGAAATCAGCACTATGCAGAGGAAAATAACAAGAGTTCTTACATAGAGACTCCATAGTGAAAGATCACAATGAACAGGACACAATACAATATTACATTGTATTTTATTCTACAAACAAAGAATCAGAAAAATGTAACCTATTTTTCAAAAGAAAAAAATCAGTATAGGCCTATCTCCAAATGACCCAGATGTTGGAATTAGCAAACAAGGACTTTTAAGCAACTATTATAACAATGTTCATGAGATAAAGAAAAATGTGCTTGCAAGGAATGAAAGAATGAAAAAAAAATAGGAAGTTTCAGCAGGAAATAGAAAGTATATAAAAAATCTTTTAAAAAGGGCCTTGCAATGTGATCAACTTTTAAACAATTTGTAAAATGACAAATCATATGATTGAATTAATAAACAAATCCATCAGTGGATTTCCTCCTCATATTACTAAAGTAAATCCTGGTTTTTGCAGTGCACTAACTTCACTCGTATTTATTTATTTATTTTTTTAATTAATGTTTACTTATTCCTGAGAAAGAGAGAGAGAGAGAGAGAGAGAGAGACAGAGCATGAGTGAGGGAGGGGCAGAGAGAGAAGGAGACACAGAATCTGAAGCAGGCTCCAGGCTCTGAGCTGTCAGCACAGAGTCCGACGCGGGGCTCGAACTCACGACCTGGCTGAAGTCGGACGCTTAACCAACTGAGCCACCTAGGCACCCTGACTTCACTTTTATTTAAATCAATGGTTCCATATAAAACAGAAGCCCACTTTGAGATCTGTGAAATTTCTTGGCTACAGAGATCTATAAATCCTGATGGACTGTAAAGAGATAATAAAACAAGAGAGTGTTCCAGGTATCATTTATCATATAAACTAAACATGCATAACAGAGAATTCTTGTCAGTTAAAAAACCCAGTTGTCCTAACATTTTTATATTACAATATGATCACCATATTGTCACAGACATTATCTTCACTAAAAGTTACAACAAAGTTAGAGAATCTTTTGAATGTACAGCACCATTTTCCTACCAGCAGTCGTGGCTATTCATTTGCAATATTTAACTGTGTTGTAGTCACATTTCTGGTTCAATCCATTTCCCAGATCATGACAAGATTCACTTCAATCCTCATTTTTATAAGACAAACATCTTATATTTTGTAATTAAAAAATAGTAAAATGAAGTGCAAACTGTATAATTCTACTTAAGTATTTTCAGGCATATATTTGTTTTTTTGTCAGATGGGAAATTATTTTTATTTTTTAAATTTTTTAATGTTCATTTATTTTTGAAAGAGAGAGAGACAGAGCATGAGCGGGAGAGGGACAGGGAGGGAGGGAGACACAGCACAGAGCCTGACGCGGGGTTGGAACTCACAAACCATGAGACCATGACCTGAGCCGAAGTTGGATGCTTAACTGACTGAGCCACCCAGGCGCCCCAGATGGGAAATTATTTTTAAATGCATATCTGTGTGTATCTGCATTAATTTAGCACAACATACTTAAAGCCATTGCAAACAGCTCATTTTTATTTAAACTGAACACATCAATTTGGACAAGTGAACATGTGCGTTTAAAGTTCAGTGTTAGAAACTCTTTTAAATGTGCTCTGAAGGGTCAGTTTGTGACAAGATATAACACATATTTAACACAGTGGTAGATCACCTCATGATGAGCTGGGTCATTTGAAGCAATAAAACCTAGGGTATTGCTTTTTTACTTTCCTTCACCAAAGAGCAGCATGGAGGCATAATTGGGGAATTCAAAATGATGTAGTTTTCTGAGACCTGGGGTGAAAATGACTATGTTTTCATTGATGGTTTCTTTGTTTGTTTTGGTTGCTATTACTAATCCCTTTCTGTTTCTCCACTTACTTGCTTTTAACGGATCTCCTTTTCAACCAAACTATCAAGGGAGACTTTCTGCTTCAGTTAATCCAGCTCCCACTTGTGTTTGTATTTATCTTTTCAGGTACTCAGATCTTCCCAGGTTTATTCAGTCCCAGGCCCACATCCCTTTAATTGGTGGTACAGCAGTTTCTTTTATCTTGCAAAAGAATGAATAGTCACTTTCAGCCTCTAGTAAATTTTATTGTCATTCAAGTCAGTAAAATGGCTTTTGGGCTCTGTGCTTCTAAAGTATAGAGTACATATGCTTAGCTTTCTGGGACACCATAGAACTCTTTTTAAAAATTGATTTTTTCCCCTACTTTCTAAAAGCCAGTTATAATCTCAATTGACAGTGCTCTTCCTATTCTGAAGAATTACTTCTTCATAAGTTAAATATGCACTGTTTTCAGCCCTCATTCTGGCCCACAAGATGAGATAATGTTATATGAAGTAATGCACTATAAGGGTGAAAAAAAGAGAAAAGAAATCTTTCAAATAAAGGAGTTATTTACTATCTTGACATTTTATCCCAAATAATTAAATCAACCAAAGAGAATGAAAAGCTGAGCTTATAACAGTACAAATATCTGATGAATGCCATTTTGCAAAGCTAACTAAAACCTTATCTCAAATATCTTTTTTATTTCCTTCAGATATTATCTTATGTTTTACAGCAGCTGTTTTATTACATGGGGTAGTAGAGTGAGGGTATTAATAGAGCCAAATGGAGAACACATAATGAGTGTGAGCTTCATCTTAGAAGTTAATGTTTTACCACGCATGAGAAAAAAACCTCAGAAGTGCCCTCTCAGAAGTGATGCCTTCAAGACTGACAGGGCTTTTCCTAGTTTTAAGAACCGCACGATGTGGCAACATAATTGCTGATTATTTGCATAAAATAATACTTTTCATATACTCTGCATTTTCATATATTAATGTGACCTGAATATGTGTTCATCTTACAATTTTTGCCTAAGATGTGTGTATGGCCTTTCCTAATATCAAATGACAAACTGTATTTTATGTACAAAAAGAGAAAAATCCTCCTTTATTCATTATTTTTATTTTAAAATTATGTATTTTAAAAGATTATAAGGAATATTTCTATTCTCATTTTGAGACTATATTTTAAAATAGTCAAATGCGGACATGAAAGTGTGGGCATGAACCAGATCAAGGTGTGGACGTCAACAATGCTGAAATAGAAGGCTTCACACACGCCTTGTCTTCACAGACCACTGATTTAACAGCTACCAAAGGATCACTTCCCTTAATGAGAAATCCAGACACTAGTTGAGAGACTCTGGTATACTGGGCAAGTGAGAAACCACACATATTGACTGTTAGAAGAAGCTGAGACACACTCTTGCCATAAAACCCATCCCTGACACAGCGCCATACAATTAGGAGAGAACCCTTAGTTCTGTTCCTATCTGAGGAGCAGTTTATACCCTATATATACCCATATATACATATATGTAGCAGTTTATACCCTATATATACCCATATATACATATATGTAGTGCCGTAACTTTTCCAACTGCTACTCGAAGTTCTGGCTTATAACTCTCCTGTTTCTGGAAGCTGGTAGGGCCAAAATTCACTGGATTACAGAGAACAAAGTGATAATGTTGCATGTGCCTAAAAGGACTTCCCAAGACTCTTCCCCTCTAAATCACTCCAGCAATAAACCAAGCCTCCATCTTCTCTCTGGAAGGAGAACCATCTTGTCCCCCAACTTTTCCTGTTGCTACTTCAAAGACCAGCCTCACTTACATACAACACCCAGTGCTCGTCCCAGCAAGTGACCTCCTTAATGCACATCACCCATTTAGCCCATCCCGCCATCCCAACACCCTGCCAGCAACCCTCAGTTTGTTCTCTGTATTTAAAAGCCTCTTAGGGTTTGCCTCCCTCTCTGTTTTTATCTTATTTTTTCTTCCTTTCTTCCCCTATGCTAAACTAAATTCCACATATGAATGAAATCATATATTTCCACTCCTAAAATTAAAAAAAAAAGATGCTGAAGAGATGAGTAGAGAAAGAATAGGCAATTCACAATGCAAAAAAGTATACATTTAAAAAGATACATAAAAAATGTTTATCTTCATGGGTAAATACAATAATTATAATATAAATATGATATTCATTATAAATATGGGTCACAGGGGCACCTGGATGGCTCAGTCATTTGAGCAGCTGACTCTTGATTTCAGCTCAGGTCATGACCTCGTGGCCTGTGGGTTCAAGCCCTGCATTGGGCTCTGCACTAACAGTTCAGAGTCTGCTTGGGATTCTGTCTCTCCCTCCCTCTCTCAGTCTGTCTCTCAAAATAAATAAATAAACTAAAAAAAAAATTGGGACATAAGCAAAAATATTAATTGAAAAGGTTGAATAACAAGTTCTTACCTAGTATGATTACAATTATTTTAAAATATGTAGAGTAAAAAAGACCAAATCATAGAATAAATTTTAACAATGAAAAAGAAATAAAAATAAATAAATAAAAGCTTGGCTTCTAATTGACTGCCTATGACACTGACAGGCGTAGAATTCATTAGGCCCTTGAGGGCTACAGAAAACAAAGCAATGGTTTGAAAGAGGTTGGTTTCTGTCCCAGCTTAGTGCAGAGTGAATGGGTGATAAACTCCACTTCCCAGATTCTCCCTAGGAGAGAAGGATTTTTATCACATATCTAGCATCTCAAGCTTTCTGGGTGTTACTTGAGGGATTGGCTGTCTTGGGGCACTGATGGGACTTGGCTTTCTCTAGATTCTTGGAGGCTGCTAAGAACAAAATTGGAAGTTGAGACAAACCCAAAGGTTTGAGTGGTACCAAAATATCTGGCCAAGCTGAGTGGTTAGGGTTTTCTCCTGTTTGAAGCCAATTTGTGAGGAATGGGAGATAACTGTTTTATCTAATTCACAAACAACAGGAAAATGAAGAACTAGGGAAATAGGTTTCAAATAAAAGAATAAGACAAATCTCCAGAAACTGACCCTAAAGAAATAGAGATATGTAATTTAACCAACAGAAAATTCAAAATGACAGTCATAAAGATGCTCAGTGAGGTCAGGACAGTATTGCATGAATAAAGTGAGAGTTTTCAAGAAGAGATAGAAAGTACTTTAAAAGTGCCAAATAAAAATAACAGAGCTGAAGAATACAATACTGGAATTGAAAATTTAGTAGAGGCTACAGACCAGATCAAGTGAAAAAAAGAGATCCAGTAAGAGGAGGAAAAAAAAGAAAAAAAAATGAATGAAGATAGGTTAAGTGACTTATAGAACTACTAAATAGACCAATATATTTATTATGGGAGTCTGAGAAAACACCCTAAATCCCACACCATATATAAAAATCAACCAAAAATCAATTAAAGACTGGGGCGTCTGGGTGGCTCAGTTGGTTTAGCGGCCAACTTCAGCTCAGGTCATGATCTCACAGCTCACCAGTTTGAGCCCCACATGAGGTTCTGTGCTGACAATTCAGAGCCTGAAGCCTGCTTTGGATTCTGTGTCTCCCTCTATCGCCTCCCCTCCCCTGATCGCACTCTGTCTCTGTCTCTGTCTCTCTCTCAAAAATAAATCAACATTAAAAAAAATTTAAAAATTAATTAAAGACTTAAAAGTAAGACCTGAAATGATAAAACTAGTGGGAAAAAAAAAAACAGGAAAAAAAATCCTTGACATTAGTCTTGGCAATGATTTGTTGAATATGACACCAAAACACAGGCAAAAAAAAAAAGCAAAAATAGACAAGTGTGATTGTATCAAACTAAAAATCTTCTGCACAGCAAAGGAAACAATCAACAGAATGAAATGGCAACCTACTGAATGTGAGAAAATGTTTGGAAATCATGTATCTGGTAGGGGGTTTATACCAAAAATATATAGTAAACTCATACAACTCAACAGCAAAACAAACAAATAAAACAAAACAAACCCACAAACAATCCAATTAAAAAATGGGCAGAGGATCTGAATAGACATTTCTCAAAAGATTACATACAAATGGCCAACAGATATGTAAAAAGGTGCAAAACATCACTAATCATCAGGGAAATGCAAATCTGAACCACAATGAGATATCAACTGACATTGGCAAGGATGTAGAGAAAAAGGAATCCTACACTGCTGGTGGGAACATAAATTCATGCAGCCATTATAGGAAATTATGTGGAGATTCCTCAAAAAACCAAAAAATAGAACTACTGTACAATCTGGGTACTTATCCAAAGAAATAAAAATCAGTGATTTGAAGAGATAGACGCTATTCTCTTGCTCATTACAGCATTATTCATAGTAGCCAAGATATGGAAACAATTTAAATGTCAATAGATAAATGAATAAAGAAAAAATGGTGTGTGTGTGTGTGTGTGTGTGTGTGTGTGTGTGTGATGGAACATTATTTACTTTTTAAAAAAGAAGAAATCCTGCCCTTTGCAGGAGCATTATGCTAGAAGACATTATGCTAAGTGAAACAAACCAGACACAGAAAGACAAATACTTCATGATTTCACTTATACGTGGAATCTAAAATAGTCACACTCAATAGGAGCAGTGCCTAGAATGGTGCTTGTCAGGGTCTAGGGGAAAGGGAACAAGGGGAGATGTTTGTGAACAAATAAGATGTTCCAGTTACACAAAATAAGTAAGCTCTGGAGATCTAGCGTATGGCATGGTAAGTCTGCTTAAATTTGTTTAGAGGGCAAATCCTAAGCCTCTGACAAGAATGAAGAAAGAAAGAAAGAAGGAAAGAAAGAAAGAAAGAAAGAAAGAAAGAAAGAAAGAAAGAAAGAAGAAAGAAAGAGAGGGAGGGAGGGAGGGAGGGAGGAAGAAAGAGAAGAAGTAAGAAAGAGAGGGGAAGAGGAAAGGAAAGGAAAGGAAAGGAAAGGAAAGCAAAGGAAAGCAAAGGAAAGCAAAGGAAAGGAAAGAAAGGAGGGCCAGAGAGAGGAAGGAAATGATAATTATGTGAGGTGATGGATATGTTAACTAGATTCTGGTCATCATTTCACTATCTCTCTCTCTCAAAACATAACGTCGTAAACTTTAATTATATACAATTTTATTTGTCAGTTAGACCTTAATAAAGCTGAAAAAACTAGTCAATGTGTAAAGGCAATAAATATGCTCGACATTTGTAAGTAATATTCATGACATTGACATGAAAGTGTTTCCAACAATTGCACTCTTTATAGTGCACTCTTTCAGTTTATCTGATCCTATTGGGATTCTGTGATTTTCTTTGCCTTTGAGCTATTTTGCACCTTTGTGATTTGTAGATAACAATGCAAAATAACTTGTGTGTATAGGTATGCAAACAAATTCTGTCATGTGGAGGTTCAATTTGTTTCCTTTCCCAACTGCATTACAAGCCAGTTTTGCATCTGTTTGCAAATTCCTTTCAATATTGTACATTTATAAAAATGTCTGTCCTTTGGATCCTCCTTTCAAACATTTGTAACTTATTACCAGTTTTCTCATTTTATTAATGGGTTACTAAAATGTTTGCTATGTGTTCATTTTATTTTTTAAATTTATTTATTTATTTTGAGAGAGAGTGAAAGTGAGAGCATGAGCAGGGGAGGGGCACAGAGAGATGGAGAGAGAGAATCCCAAGCAGGCTCCAACCTGTCAGGATGCAGCCTGAGGTGGGGCTTAAACTCACCAACCTTGAGATCATGACCTGAGCCAAAATCAAAAGTTGGACATTTAACCGTTCGAGCCATACAGGCAATGTATTCATTTAATAAATATATCAGAGTCACAATTCTTACTTGAAATTTATTCTTTAATCTTAGGTAAATTCTGAAAATATGATTCCAAAATTGTAAAGGCACTAGACATTTATATATTTGAAGGTAATAAAATAAAAATACCATTTTATAAACCTTAGGATGAAAGTGTTAACCCCCAAAAAGATATCAAATAAGACTAAAGCCAGAATTGGGAAGAGAGAGTGCTTAGGATTTTTCTCCTTTGGTTTGTTTTAATCTAGCTGTTCCTTATCAGGAAAGGGGAAATAAACACTTGGTCTCAAATACAAGCGTGAAAAGTTTAGAGATGAAGAGAACAGACACGTTCTTGTTGACTAGAATAATATAGAGTTTGCATGAAGTGGGTGAAGGCAAGATAACGAAGCAAGAACTGCAACTAAAGAAAACAAGAAGCACTAAAGAAAAACTTGAAAAGAACATTGAATAAAGAGAGAAAGAATAGAGCTAACAAACAAAATATGTTCAGTTCCAATAGTAATGAAGTATAGTTTGGTTAAGTATTATCAGCTTCATACTGCCTCTGGACTTGAATAAGACATGTTTCCTTTTTTGTATTTTTAACTTGTTTCATGTCACTCTTCAAATGTAAACCAAGAATAAGCAGTTTTATGGATGTGAAGACATCAAACCATCCAAAGAAACATAGAGTCTTCCTTGTTTAAAAGGAGGAAAAAAACAAGTTTACCTTTTTTCTCAATAACTTCCCTTCCACTTTCAGGAGACAAATAAGCATTAGACAGTAGTTTAAACTTTATTTTCTAAAATTGTGGTTTTCATACTGGACAGCAGTTATCTGTCTAGGAAGATGTGCTCAGGGGGAACTAAGGATATAGTTGAAAAGAAATAAATTTCTAATTTCTCACCTTCCATTCCTTAAAAAGTGATTTACTGGATAATGTATTTGCATATCCTTGTAGGTTTCCCAGGCCCAATTATCTTTTGTAAAATTCTTTCACTTTTATATCTCTCCATCACATCATATTTTAGTGTGGCATGTGCATCCAGGACCAATAAACTCAGGCCTCCAAAAAATGGGCACTTTCTTTTCTTTCTACTTTCTTTCCTTCCTTCCTTCCTTCCTTCCTTCCTTCCTTCCTTCCTTCCTGTCTTTCAAGAGATTCTTAATGTAATTAATGTACAGTGTTATATTAATTTCAGGTGTACAATATAATGATTCAATAATTCTATACATTTTTAGTGCTCATCAAGATAAATACATTCCTAATCCCCTTTATCTAAAAAAGGACACTTTAAATTACCCAAATCATCATGCATTTGCCTGATACCACTGATTCCTGTTACACATGTATTTTAGTTCAGGTTTTAAACCAAATATTGTGATCTGTGATAAGATGTTCTTATTCAGATATAAATTATTCAAGATATACCTCAGTCAGTTAAGCATCTGACTTCAGCTTGGTCATGATCTCATGGTTTGTGAGTTCCTTCCCCAAGTCGGGAGCTCTGTGCTGACAGCTCAGAGCTTAGAGCCAGCTTCAGATTCTGTGTCTCCCTCTCTCTCTGCCCCTCCCTTGCTTGCTCTCTCTCTCTCTCTCTCAAAAATAAACATTAAAAAAAGAATAAGTCACATTAAAAATAAATAAATAAATAAATAAATAAATAAGCAAACAAACAAATAAATAAATAATAAAAAGATATACCTAATGTGAAATGTGGAAATACAAAGAATACTCTAGGAAATGATTTATTCTTAGGAAAATTTTATTTTTCTTTTCTCTTCCCAACCTTTTTTCGAAATTTCACATACTATACTTTAAAATCTTTATTTGGCATAAAAAAATCCAACTTTTCTCATACCCTTTTAGTTTTGACTGACTTTTTAAAACAATAAGCTGATACTTAGATAAGATGCTTCTTGTTGAGAAAATTGCATGTTTTTAGAAATCTGGTTTCTGGTTTATAGCTAAATCCAAAACTGCATGTATGTATTGTTCCTTTGTGTAATATGATATTTTAAATGCCTACATTTTATCATAAATCTATACAGTATTTTAAACTTATACTTCCAGTTATAGTTATTCCCAAACCACAATTAAAATTCTTGAAAAAGAGCACATGATAAAGCTAATGTATTAAGTGGTGGTACCACATGGGAGATTTTTTTTAACATCTATTAGCAAAAGAAGGTAAAAGCAATGATTGTTCAATATAAAAGTTGATGCTTAAAATGGAGCAAATATGCTAATCCAAAGAAATCTACAACCTATTTCACTTCTCATCTATCATGTTCCTCTAAATTCAGAATTATGAGGAAGAAAACCTCTAATCTAAAGCACTAGCTTCTAAGGACGCTGGTGCAGGTAACTTTGCTGTCTGCACCTCTTCCTCTACTAGCATAGTTCTACATCTATGTGAGTCTGTAGTGACCACACAATACGGATAAGGAATTAGGAAATGGAAATAGTAATTTAGGGGGTGGATTTTACAAGTTGTACACTTAACATTAAGACCAGAGTTGGGATAGGAATAGTCCTGGTAATTAATGTTTCATAAGTGGGACCACAGTGATTCACATATTACATTATGTTAAATGAACTTAAAAAAGAGATAATGGAAGTATGAAATATTTCTTAAACCTAGAAAGCTAAATTAAACGAATATTTGTAAGCAAATGAGTGAGAGTGATATACTTCAACCTATGCTCCAATATTTTGTTTGAATGGGAATCTAATATCACCCAAAGGACAGTGAGTAAGGACAAATATTTTTTTTAAAAATAAATAGCCAGTCTGAAAAGCGTGTCTTGATTGAGAATTATTTAAGTTAAGAAATCAAAAACAATAACGTAGAAACTATGAAAATACGTTCAAACATTATGGAAGTGGATATGGATCATCCATATGGCTAAGAGGAAATTATATCATTGGCCTTCAATTTGAAAAGAAAAGCAGACTTCATAATTACCACATTTTTACTTTACATAATTGAAAATGTAAAATCTCAACTGAGAAATATTCTCAATGCTTTGCTTCCCTGACAAAATGTGGCATACTCAACTACGTATCCCAGATATTTACCACTTGGACATCTTCCAAATATCTATTACCAGTTCTAATCTCTTTTTTTTAATGTTTATTTATTTTTGAGAGAGAGAGAGAGACAGCATGAGTAGGGGAGGGGCAGAGAGAGAGAGAGGGAGGCACAGAATCTGAAGCAGGCTCCAGGCTCTGAGCTGTCATCACAGAGCCTGACATGAGGCTTTAACTCATGAACTGCAAGATCATGACCTAAGCTGAAGTCGGATGGTCAACCAACTGATCCACACAGGAACACTGCCAGTTCTAATTTCAAAGAACATTTTTACCATTTGCTAATATGACTCGCCCTCTGCTGCAAAGTATGGAAGGATATTATCTTTCCTATGGGAGCATCATGAGGTCCATTTTTGCCTACTTTGGTATTAATCAAATGGATATTAGGCTGTACCAGTTTACAAAATAAATCTTGCCATTTCTATGAATTAATCTGGAATTTAATAAGATAAAGTAGGGTATGGAAGAAATTTTAAGACTAAGACTTGTTTTGGACTCTTACAAAGTGGAAATAATTGTACAGAAACAGGAAGCATATGTATGGAGAACGTGTTCTCCATAATAAAAATGGAAAGACCATGAAATAAGGGATGTGACAAAAAAAGATGGTACTTACAGAGGACAGAAGGATCCAAAGCTAAACGTCATGATTTAGTTCCTGGAAATGACAGATTAATTATATCAAACTATCCTTCCTGCAGATAGTAATTATTAAATATGGAGCATATTTTTCTCTTTTTTTTTTTACTTTTTTTAGTGCTTATTTATTTTGAAAGAAAGAGAGAGACAGAGACAGAGACAGAGACAGAGTGAAAGCAGGGGAGGGGCAGAGAGAGAGGGAGACACAGAATCTGAAGCAGGCTCTAGGCTCTGAGCTGTCAGCACAGAGCCCGACGTGGGGCTCAAACCCATGAACCATGAGATCAGGACCTGAGCTGAAATCAAGGGTCAGACACTCAACCGACTGAGCCTCATACTTTTCAAAGCAACTATTTGAAAGCACTAGAGAAAAAAACAGTATCAGGCCATAACTACAGAGGAGTTGACCCTAGAAAGTAGACATCGGTGTTGGGTGAAATTGATGTTTCTGTACATTTTCATTAGAATCACTCTCAGTCAATTAGGTATAGAGTGGTTACAACTCAAAAAGGAACACACAGCTTTGCTGACTTGAGAAATCAGAGGATGAAGTGCAGCACTGCAGTGTCTGGAATGTGGTGGCAGGGAGGGGACAGGACATTCCAAAGAGAAGGAGCTACCAAAGAGGCAACCCACAAAATCTCCATTTTAACCTTGCCCAAATGATTGGCGGACCCCAGAACAGGATGTGTGTGGTCATTCCAAAAACCATTGCAAGTCAAAAGCAGGAGCTGACAGAACTACAGGAGATAAAAGTTTAGAGTTTGAGTCCAGCTATATTAACCATCTGTTTGAAGAGAAATCAATACTCTTCTGAGGAAAACAAATAAATCTAAAATCTCTACAATACACCAAATGTAATATCCAGCATACAAGAACACCATGGTAAAATTGTAGAACATCAAAAAGAATGAAAATCTTGGAAGCAGATAGAAAAAAATCAAAGAGGAACTGTACACATGATGCTTGACTTCTCATCAGAAGCAATAAGGAAAACAATAAGAAAATTATACCTTTAAGATGCCTAAACAAACAGAATAAAACAAAACAAAAACCAACCAACCAAACAAACAAACAAAAAACTCTATCAACCAAGAATTTGATATCTAAAACAAAACAAAACAAAACAAAACAACAACAACAACAAAAAAAAAATCCAAAGGCCAAGAAACAATTCAGATAAACAAAAAATGGGACAATTGGTTGCAACAGACTCTGAACTTAAAGAAATGATAAAAATGATCTTTACATGTAGGGAAATGTCAACATATGGAAACTGTGATATACAGGAAGAGTAGAAGAATACTAGAAATTGTACATATGTGTATAAACATGTGACTTCATACTTTTTACATCTTTCAATTTTTAGATAGATGACTGTTTTGTTTATTTCACTTTTTAAACTTTTATTTATTTTGAGAGACAGAGAGCACACGGGAGAGACCCATAAAGAGGGAGGAGGAAGATCTGAAGCAGGCTCCATGCAGTAAGAGCCGAGCCTGACTGCAGGGCTCAAACTCACAAACCATGAGAGCATGACCTGAGCCTGAATCAAGAGTCAGCTGCTTACCCAACTGGCTACCCAGATGCCCCGAACAGATGACTATTTAAAGCAGCATTCTATTGATGAATCGTGGTATTTAGAATATGGGCAAATGCAATATATATGACTAAAGGAGAACTTAAGGCAGGAGTAAATAGAAATGTAAAGTTGCAAGCTTCTTGCATTGTACATGAGGTGGTATGCTAACAATTCCAAGTAGACTAATAAATTAAGGCTGCATACTGTAAGCTCCAGAGAACATATTAAAATTTTTTCAAAGAAGTACAGGAAATTCTATTATAAATTAAAATAGAGTATTAACAATAAGAAGTTAGTAAACCCAAAAAGAAAGGAAGGAGTAGAAAATGAGCAAAAACCATGTGTGGTAAATTGAAAATAAATAGCATAGGAAAACTAGAGTTTCTGTAATAAAATCAGACAAAACTGACAAGACAAAGAATATTTCCAAAGAATGGCAAGTTCATTGATGATATAACAGTCAGTAGAGAATGGAAAGTCTTTTTAAGAAATGGTGTTAAAACAACCATATACTGATATGGCAAAAAAAACAACAATGTTTATTTCCTACCTCATAGAGTACACAATATGAATTGATCAATCATAGATTTACAATATAGAAGTTAAAGTAGTAAAACTGAAAGAAAAAAGATAGGAAAATGTTATCACACATTGGAGGTAGCCAAAATATCTTGATCTATATAGAAATAACAATAGAGAACATCCTATAAATTAGACAACAACAAAATCTGCTTTACAGAAGACATCATTAAGAAAACAAATAAGAAAGCCATAGAATGGAAAATTATTTGCAAATATCTTTGAGGACTGTGTCCAGAATACATGAAAAATCCCACAATTCAGCATTTAAAAAAACGCAATAAAAGTTGGACACAATTCTCAAATAGGCATGCCACAAAGGCAGGTGTATGAATGGGAAGTGCACTACAGAGCCCTTTTCTTCTCTGGTTCTATTCAAAGCAGGAAACCTTTTATATCACCAGATATATGGGTTGAATATTACTCAACCATTGAAAAGAATAAAATCTTGCCATTGGCAATGGCATGGATGGAGCTAGAGTGTATTATGCTAAGTGATACAAGTCAGTCAGAGAAAGGCAAATACCATATGATTTCACTCATCTGCGGAATTTAAGAAACAAAACAGAAACATATGGAAGGGGGATCAAAAGAGAGATGGAAACAAACCATAAGAGACTCTTTACCATAGAGAACAAACTTCATGTTGAGAGGGGAGGTGGACAGGGGATAGGCTAAATGCGTGATGGGGATTAAGAAGGGCACTTGTGATGAGCACTGGATGTTGTATGTAAGTGACGAATCACTGAATCCTACTCTTGAAACCAGTATTGCACTGTATGTTAGCTAACTAGAATTTAAATGAAAATTTGAAAAGAAAAAAAAATACATAGCATTCCTTTAGTACCTTTCTGACTTATTACTATTATTAATTCTTTAGTACTTCTCAGATATAGGCAATTTGCTGTATGGATATCACAAAATTAACCTACAGATTCACTGCTGTGGTCGTTACATGATTTAGACTCTGTCTCCGTCAGTTTATCTCCCATGTTCCTTCATGCCTGTGCTTCTTCATGCTGCTCTCCTCCCTTTTATCTCTCCCATCCCTTCCTCCCCTTTCCTTGCTTTGCTTCTTCTTTATTTTTCCTTTTGTATTTATCCTGTGATTTTTTTTCCCTCCGCTTTTGTTCATCACTTTTCTTTTTATCTGATTCTCTTAAATATATTCAACACTTGTCTTTTGGGCTGAAATGTTAAGTAGCCCATGTTTTGGGGTTTATGAAATAATTCATAAACTTGTAAAATAAGGTGAAAAGGGAGAACTGTTCACTAAATTGTTGATAATAATACAGAAAGGTAAAGTCAGAGATAAAAAGCCAGTAAAGGAGAGAAAGAATGACAGACAAATGAAAAGGAAGCAGTAAAAAAAAATTACAAAGAATGAAACTTGCACTTAATTTATATGAATATATATTGAGTGCCTTATAAGAAACATAAATTTCCATATGAATTGAAGACAAAACAATGATGACTGAAGTAGAAAGTCGGCCGTAGAGTAATTCACAGTATACTCCAAAACATTAGGTATATTCCACTGCCACCTTAGCATACACTTTTAGTAGTATTACTTCGTATTTAATTACCTGGTTAACCATAGTTTATATGTTGAACTGTTCTATACACTCAAACCTCCTAAAGGTTTGCTCTGTTTGGCAGAGCCACAAAAACTTACCAGGGGAAAAATTATTCTTTCAGTGAAATAGCAGTAACTGGAGAAAATATTACCCGTGGGATAAGAGAAATAAAGGTCAGCAGAGAATGAGCTTACTATACAGAGTATACCAAAAGAAAAACTATTTTCAACCTACCAATAATGGAAATGATCGGCGGTCAGTTTGTTGAAAGAACTATAGATAGATACATAGATACATAGATACATAAACACACATAGATACATAGATAGAGAAGATATAGAAATATCTGTATCTGATCAGATAAAAAGCTAATTGCTGTTATGGTTTTGAAAACTTTTGAAGCTTGTTTTCTGTATATTAAATTTTAAATAAACATATTTACACATTCGAGAGTAGATTTTGTTTGAAAAATATATTTTTGTATATCACTATAATTATTTGATATACATGACATTATTTTCATTAAAACAGAATTATAGAACAAGAATACCTTCAAAATCAAAGGAGTTAAAATTGAATAAAAATGCTTTGTCCGCAATTTCCTTAGAAATTCCAGTTGCTAATTTCTAAATAGTATTTAATTAAATGATAACTTTTATTTAGAAATTTACTTGAAAATACAAATTCTTTTATTGAAAGGAATTAAACATCTCTTTAATGGTCCACTCCTATAAATTGAATCCTCTGCCTATGTTTTCTATTCTCAGATAATGATAATATGGGATATCTAATCCTAAAGCCAAAACAGTTATATCTTCTATGACTTCTCTCATTGATTAACCTCTCCTTTCAACAAGTTATGCAGATTCTACCTCCTAAATATCCTTCAAATTCATTTCAGTTGAAAACCCAATGATAATTTTTATTGGCCTATTTAATCAAGTCCATATTCTTAGCAATAATCTTCTGTTCTAGCTTGTCATGTCCCTTCTAACCCCACAGTGGACAAGTAATACCCCTTTGCTCTACCCACTAGAAATATTCATCATTTAATGAATGTGAACTTTCAAAATGCAGTGTCAATGTTCATGCCAGTCTGTTCAATATTACTCAGTTACATCAATTTACATCAATAACAACTTGCAAAACCCTAGTACAGTTTCAGGGCAGCATCCGACATTGACACAAAGTACTGATTTTATTCACACTTCCTTGGTTTAATTTGTGTGTGTGTGTGTGTGTGTGTGTGTGTGTGTGTGTGTGTGTGTACTTGGCTATATACAATTTAACACTTGGGTAGGTGTCTGTATCCATTACTACAGTTAAGATACAAAACAGCTCCATGCCCTTTATAACAACATCAACCTCCCATAACCCATTCCCATCCTTGACCCTTAGCAACCAATAAGTTGTTCTCCATTTATAAAATTTTGTAATTTCAAAATGCCACATAGAATAATAAAATATGAAACTTTTTGGAATTGGTGTACTCAGTATTATACACTCAACATTATTCCCTGACTGCTCATGTATCTTTTTATTGCCAAATGGCATTCTGTGGTATGTTTTTCGTTTTGGTTTGTTTTTTGTTTGTTTGTTTTACATTCTACGGTATGTTTTGAACATAGTTTAACTATTCACCTCTGAAGAATATTTATTTCTATTTTCTTTTATTGTCACAAATAAAGCTACAGTGAACAGTCATGTACATGGTTTTACGTCAACATGTTTTCATTTCTCTGGGATAAATACCCAAGAGTGCAATAGCTGGGTCCTAAGGTATTTGCACTTTAGTTACATAAGAAACTACAAAATTGTTTCCGTAGAGGCTGTTATATTGCATCCTCACCCCCACTTGGTATTGTCACTATTATTTTTAATTATAACATTTTGATAGATACATAATGACTTCTAATTGTGTTTTAATTCACATTTCCCTAATGGCTAATGATGTCGCATCTATGTTCTTGTATTTATCTGCCACGTTTATATCCTCTTCAGTGAAATGTTTGTTGATGTCTTTTGCCCATTTTCCAATTGGATTGTTTTGGATTTGTTCTCTCTCTCCCCTTGTCTTTCCCTTTCTTTCTCATTCCCTCCCTCTCTCCTTCCTTCCATCCTTCCTTCCTTCCTTCCTTCCTTCCTTCCTTCCTTCCTTCCTTCCTTCTTTTCTCGCATTTATTTTGAGTTTTGAAAGTTTTTTTTTTTTTTTTACTATTTTAGACACCTGTCCTTAGTCAAATATGTGGTTTGCAAATATTTTCTTCCAGTCTGTGGATTGTCATATCATCCACTTCATAAGATCTGTCACAAGGAAAATATTTTGAATTTGGACAAAGTTCAAATTTATCAGATTTCTTTTTATTTGTTATACTTTAAGATCAACAAATATCTAGCTCTAGATCCCAAATATTTTCTCTAATGTTTATTTCTAATAGTTTTGTGTTTTTACATTTCACATTTAAATCTTTATTCCATTTTTAATTAATTGTTGAATAAAGGTGTTTTACTTTGAGCTTAATTTTTGCTAATGGTGTCCAACATTGTTTGTGAACTATTGTATTGAATTGAGCTGCCCATATGAATTGTTTCCACACCATTGTCAATAATCTACTGACAATATTTGTGCGGGGTCTAAATTCTAGGTTTTCTATTTGGTTCCATTTATCCATCCATCCTTCCTCTAATACCACACGGTATTAACAACTATAGTCCTATAGTAAAAGTTAATATCAAGTAGAGTCATTGCTCTCACTCTATGCTTCTTTGTCAAAATTATTTTAGTGACTCTGAGAGCTTGGCCTTTCCATATCATTTTTAGAGTAAACTTGTCTATATTACAAAAACCTTGCTGTGAGCTGACAGGAATTGCATTAAACCTGTAGATTGATTTGGGAAGAGCTAATACTTTTGCTATGATAAGTATTTCAATGTATCAACATAGTGTACCTTCCGTTAAAGTCATCTTTTATTTAATTTGTGCTTTATAATTTTTATCACATAGACACAGTATATGTTTTACTAAGTGCCTATCTAAGTATTTCCATTTTTGGGGAGTCACTATGATTGATATTTTGTTTTAAATTTCAGTTTCTGAATGTTCATAATTAACATAAAGAACTATAATGATTTTTGTGTGTTACCTTATATCTTGAGACTTTATGAAATCCACTTTTAGTTTTATGAGGGTGTATTCTTTTTTGGTGGCATTCTTGGAATCTTCCATGTAGATAATCAGGCCATCTGCAAATAGGAAAGTTTTCTTCTTTCTAGTTTGCATCTCTCCCTCTCTCTTTCTCTTTCTCTCTCTTCCTCTCTTTCTTATTGCAGTGGCTACAATTTTTTCCAGTACTGTACTTGAAAAAGAGTGGTCAAGGCAGACAGATTCGTCTTAGGCTATCAGTTTTTCTCCATTACATAAGATGTCAGCTGTAGATTTTTTTGTAGTTGTTCTTCATCAAGTAAAAATAATTCTCCTCTGCCCCTAACTTGCAGAGTTATTTTTTGCTTTTGGTTTATTTCTTTGTTTTTTTACTATGTTTAGGATATTATCAAATGCTTTTTCTGTATCAATTGAAATGATCATGTGATTTTTCCTTTTTAACTTGTTGATACTGTGGGTTTATTGATTGGTTTGTGAACAGTGATTCACACGTGCTTACCTAGAAAAAAATCTCATTTGGTCATGATGTGTAATTCTTTTTTGAATTATTGGATTTAATCTGCTTTTATTTTCTAAGTTCATGAAAGTAACTGGGCTGTAGTTTTCTATTCTTTTCTTTTTTGGTACTCCACTTTTCTGATTTTGGTATTGAGGTAATACTAATCTTATAAAGATTATTCTCTTTTCTATTTTCTAGAAAGGACTGTGCAGAATTTTGTTAGTTCTTCTGAACTGTTTGGTGGAGTTCTGCAGTGAAACAATCTGAGACCAGAGATATTTTTCTCAGGAGCTTTTTAATTATAAATTTAAATTCTTTAATGATTATAAAAGTATTTATTGTTTATTTCATTTTAATTGATTGACAGTAGTTTTTGGTTTTTGAGTAATTACTCCAAGTCAAATAAATTGTCAAATTTATCAGTGTAAAATTATTTATAGTATTCTCTTAGAATCTTCTTAATAACTATAAGGTCTATGGTGGTATCCTATTTCAATCTCTATATTGCTGACTAATCTTTTTCTCTTTTTAAACTTTTGTCCATTTTGCTGAATGATTATCAATTTTACTGATTGTTTTAAAGAACTAGATTTTTGTTTTATTGATTTTCTGTTTTTTCTCAAATTTTAATTTCATTTCTTTTTTTTTAATGTTTATTTTTGAGACAGAGAGAGAGAGAGAGAGAGCAAGCAGGGGAAGGGCAGAGAGAGGAGACACAGAATCTGAAGCAGGCTCCAGGCTCTGAGCTGTCAGCACAGAGCCTGACACTGGGCTCAAACCCGTGAACCACAAGATCATGACCTGAGCCAAAGTCAGATGCTTAACTGACTGAGCCACCCAGGTGCCCCTAAATCATTTATATTTGATCTTATCTTTATTTGTTCTTCCTTCTATTTGCTTTGTGTTTAGTTTCCTTCTTATAGTTTTTTGAGGTGTAAACAGTTTATTTATTTGAGATCTTACTTCATTACTAATGTAGTTTGAGGTTATAAATTTCCCTCTCATCACTATTTTAGCTGCATCCCACATATGATTAATATGATTTACTTTCAGCTTATTTTGTTCTTTGTATTTTTTTAAATACTTTCAGAATTTCCTTTGGACTCATGGATCATTTAGAAGTGTGTTATTAAAATTTCATGTGTTTACAGATTTTCCTGTTGTCTTTCTGTTATTGATTTCTCATTCTACTATCATCAGACATTGCACTCTGGTCTTTCTTGATGATGTCCAGTGAGAACTTGAAATTACATGCATTTTGCTGTTGTCAGGTGAAGTGTTCTGTGTATCTGATCCTATTGATCCTATTGATCCTATTGATTGATTTATTTGTTCAGATCTCTTCTATTTATCTTGCTGATTTTCCGCTTAGTAAGTTCATCAGTTGCTGAGTACATTCATTGTGGAATTCATTGAGTCACTCCTGTGACTCTTTGCTTCATATATTTTATGGTTCTTTTGTAGGATATACCTACACATAAAGGATCATTTTGTCTTCCTGGTTGCTTGATTCTTTTATCATTATCCACTGTCCTTTGTCTTTAGTAATTTCTTTTGCTATGAAATCTAACTTATCAAACATTAATATACTTCTTCCTGGCACTTTTTTCATATTAATGTCTATGTATTATAGGTTTTGCTATGCTTTTACTCTCAGATTTCTCTTACCATTAAATTTGAATTGAATTTGTTATAAGCAGCATATAGCTTAGTAATTTAAAAGAATCCACTGTGAATGTCTCACTTTGGATTGGTATATTTAGACTACATTTACATTAATTATGGACATGTTATTCTGCCTAAGTCTGCTATTTTATTATTTATTTTCTGTTGGTTTCTCTGGTCCTCATTCTTCTGTTCCTCTTATCTTTCAGTAGACTACTTGTACCTCTTGTAAGAATTCTATCTGATTCATTTATGGTGCGTTTGAGCTTATTTTTGTATAGCTTTTGTAGTTGTTGTTCCCAGTATTTCAGTATATATAACTAGATTATTGCCATCTACTGGTATCAATAGTTTACCATTTTGAGTGACCTCTGGAAACTTGCCTCTAATTTGATCCTTATTCTTTCTTTCTTTCTTTCTTTCTTTCTTCTTTCTTTCTTTCTTTTTTATTTATTTATTTTTAATTTTTTTAGCATTTAATTTTGAGAGACAGAGAGAAAGAGATCACGAGTAGGGGAGGGGCAGAGAGAAAGTGAGACACAGAATCTGAAGCAGCTCCAAGCTCTGAGCTGTCAGCACAAAGCCCAACATGGGGCTCTAACTCGTGAACCACTAGATCATGACCTGAGCCCAAGTCAGACACTCAACCGACTGAGCCACCCAGGCGCCCCTTTATTTGATTTAAATATCAATGTATTGTGTATGAGATGGTATTATTTTTTTTGTCTTGACCATCAGATACTTTTTGTGAAACTCATGAGAATAGGGATTATCTATGCTACATACCAATATATCTTTTGTTCCCCCTATTATTCTTTCTTCCTTCTGAGTGCTCCAAGAATCCTTCTTTTTACATTTCCTTTCTGCTTGAAGAATTTCTTTTTGGCAATCTTTAAGGGTATGTCTGCTAGCAAAATATTGCTTTAGTTTTCCCTTATTTTAGAATGACTTTATTTCTATTCATTCCTGAAAAATAACTTTAATGAAAATGCAATTGGTGATTAACACTTCTCCCCACCCATCAACTGAAAAATGTCATGCCAGTTCCTCTGAGCTTTATGGTTTCAGATGAGAAATATAAATTAGTGTTTCTCTATGGGGACATTTTCTGATATCACTTCTTCTACAATTCTTTTAGCTCTGCTTTGTTTTTATTCTCCTGGAGTTGACTGTATGCATGTTGGATTTTTATTATTGTGCCATAGTTCCCAGAGACTCTTCATTTATTATATTTTATTTTATTTTATTTTTTGGTATTTTTCTCTCTGTTGTTTACATTGGGTAACTTCTATATTCTGTCCTTAATTTCACCGATTTTGTCAGCCTCTGTCATCTCCACTCTACTATGGAGTCCATCCAGCAGGTTTTAATTTATCGTCTTATCTTTTAATTCTGTAATTTGTGTTTGGCTTTTTTCTATTCTTTACTGGTGTCTTTCTTTTTTTTCATGTATTTCAAAGGAATTCATAATTGATAGCTGGAACATATTTATAAGGATTAATCAGCTTTTCTCATTCAAATTGCACCTGGGTGTCTCAGTTCATTAAGCATCCAACTTTGGCTCAGGTCATGATCTCATGCTTGAGGAGTTCAAGCCCTGCGTTGGGCTCTGTGCTGACAGCTCAGAGGCTGGAGCCTGCTCCAGATTCAGTGTCTCTCTCTCTCTCTGCCCCTCTTCCCCCTTTACACTCTCTCTCTCTCTCTCTCTCTCTCTCTCTCCTCCTCCTCTCAAAATAATAAATAAACATTAAATTTTTTTTAAATTAAAAAATGTGATTTCCTGGTTCTTGGTAATCCAAGTGGTGTATTTTTTGTTTGTTTGTTTTGTTTGTTTTTTTTAAATTGTATCCTGGATATTTTGTCTATCAGATTAGGAGTTTCTTAGTCCCAATTAAATCTTTTTATTTAACAGGCAGTCATCCTGTTTATTACGTTCAGCATGTAGGTTTTAACCTGCACTTGTGGGCTGTGCCTCTAAACACAGCTTGCTTTCAGAGCCTCCGTGGTGTTATTTTCATCAGCTTGGTTTATCTGGTCTCTGTGGGATTTCCATCAGTCCCTGCCATTGCTGTGTTCCATATGATCACTCCAACAAGTATATCGACCATATGCTTTTGTGGTGGGAGCTTCCTTGTTGAGCTAGGGGCTCATTGTGGCAGAATGGCTCCTTTCATTCCCTTGGTCCACCCAGCAACACTGGTTGGGGCACCTGGATGCAGACACCAGAGGAGAACCAAAAGAGGTTCTCAACCCACAGGGATAAACAGACTTTCAGAACCAAGCTATTTACTATAGTGTTGTTCCTCTTGCTGGTACCATCTGGCTGCCCTGGTATCTATCGGTGCAAAAGGGGTCTTCAGACCTTCAGAGAATAAAGAACTGGCTACTTAGTTTTGGTGGGATTTCTACTAATAACACTCTTTCCATAATTCTAGGCTCATCTGAGATTAATGGAGGGACCCCCATTCAATCCAGGAGAGGAATGGGCCTATCTGGGTTTCCTTCACCTGCTAAGTTTGGGTTTTGGAAACACTAGGTTTGAATCACCTCCTTCTGTTGGAAGAGAGATGCAGGCACTCTACAATGCTGTGTTTTTTTTTTCTGTAGTCCTGGGATTCTGAACCAATTTACCTTCCCCTGACCACCTTTCAGAGATCTTCTTTGATTGCCTTTTGCAATCTCTATGGCTTTTAGTTGTATCTACCTGGGAGCAGCAGGGAAAAATGAGTCTACACTATCTTGTCTAGGTCCCCATATTATTTTAATTCCAGAAAAATGTCTGTACTTCTCTGGATTTTAATAAATGTCAGTGGATCACAAGAAATTTATAGCAATTTCACACCAAAATACCAATTTCTTATTTAAATTTAATAATGAGCATGATCTATATATATTGACATGGAAAAAATATGAATATTACTTAGGCTTTTATTATTTTATAATCACCCTTATTAACATTACTAACCTAATCCAGTAAATTGATGAGCAGGATACTGTTTCTGTAAATGTTTATATGGCATTTAGTTTTGAAGTTTAGGAAATCAAGAAAATGCACAATATACTTAAAGATTATTTATAAACATTTATAAACAGAGTTATAACAAGGGGAAGTATAATTATGAAGACATCAATGAAAGAAATGCATAAGACTGAATCAATTTTTTCAATGTTATGAATAGTGAAATGACCATTTTGAGTCAATGTTCATTCTAAAAATTATATTGATTTGATGAATCTGTTTTTTTTTTTTTTTTTTGTATTTCTTGGTAGATAAAAGCACCTGTGTCTTCATTTACTTAGGAAAACAAGTCCTTTAGTAATAATATAGAGAAAACAGAAGGTGTGATTAAGATTTGAAAAATTAGTGTTTTCCTGTTAGATGCTAATGCGGGTGTATAATTCAGAAAATTAAGATTGCTTTATTGCTATATACAACTTTTGAGTATTGAAATCATCCACACAGATCACCGTCTACAATATCATGACTTATTAGTACACTGTTTTATCAATATAACACCATTATTGTCCCAGTAAGGTAAAAGTTGTGAATAAAGTTGTTGTACATTCCAGGGACTTCCTGAAATACCCATGCTGTCTTCAATAGAAAGCATCAAAATACAGTTATTACCTGGAGACTCTGAAAACCTTACCTCAAAATTCACATCTTAACTGTGTTTTTTTAATATTTAAATTATTATATCCTGATTCTTATTCAATCCTAAACAAGCCCCATGCATTGATTGGCATGCCTTAAAGATCTTAATAAATATCCCAGCTTTGTCTTTCTGTCTTTGGATGTTACTAAGGATCTAATGCAATGGTGTTCTCCTTTGCTGCAGTAGATAATACACTCAGCTTCATCTTTTCAACAAGTTGTATTGGTGATATTTCAGGGAGCAAGCACTTGACAATATTTAAGAATAACTATAACAGCCATTCTAAAGAATGAGTAACCATATTTCCTTTTTGAAAGTGTTTTTTGAACATGAGCTATACCCTAGTACCTGCCCTGGATAATAGGAATATAACTTTTTCAGTGCCGATTATTGTACCAGTCATCATGTTAAGTGCCTTATAAGCATTACATCAAAGATCCAATGAGATATGTACTACTATTATCATCCCAGTCTTCCAAATGTGTAAAGTGAAGCACAAAAGTGTGAAACAATAAGCTCAAGTTCATAAGAGGCAGGATTTGGCCAGAGGCATCAGGTTCCAGAGCCCATGTTTCCAACTTCTTTCCTATAAACACTTTTCTAAGCTCCGTTATACTTCTAAATGATGGATTTCATTGAATTTTCACTGCTATCTCCATTTTGCAGACAAGGTTACTTGAGTCTAGAAGGCTTAAATTATGTACCCAAGACAGAATTTGAAAAAGGCAGGATTTAAAATTTAGAGAAATTTGCTACTTTCCCATGGTTACAGAGAGTTAGAATTTGAAGGTAGGAATTTGAATTCTGAAATCAGTAATTTTTCCACTAAACACTGCTAAATGAACTTAAGTTCTGAAACATCTTATATAATTACTGAACAAGCATGTGTCTACTTCAGGAGTCTATGAGTCAAACTAATGTTTTTCTACTTAAAAATATAAAGGAAATGGGGCACCTGGGTTGCTCAGTTGGTTAAGCATCTGACTTTACCTCAGGTCATGATCTCATGGTTGGTGTGTTCAAGTCCCACATCGGGCACTGTGCTGACAGCTCAGAGCCTGGAGCCTGCTTCAGATTCTGTGTCTCCCTCTCTCTCTGACCCTCTCTCACTCACATTCTGTCTCGCTCTCTCTTTCTCTCAAAAATAAATACACATTAAAAATATTTAAAAAATATATAATATATATATATAAAAGAAGTAACCTACATAAACCTAAATAAACATTAAAAATATTTAAAAATATATATAATATATATAAAATATACACATATATATGTATAAATATAAAATATACATATATATATATATATTACATATATATATATAAAGGAAGTAACCTACACAAGCAAAAAATTTGTAAAATCATAATCACAAGAACTTCTAGGTCTTCTTAATTAATTCTGCCCTTGTTATAGCCTTGTGTTCACAAATAAATACATGTCAAACACTGCCCTACCATTTCCTAATTTCTTAAACTTCAGAACAGAACATTAAATGCTATTTAGTCACTCACAGAAACAATACCCCATTCATCAGTCTATTTGTTCGATGCAGCTAGTAATGCTAATGGGAGTGACTATAAAATAACAAAAGCCCAGAGCTTGTATTTCTCTCTTCACATAGGAAGGGCAAACTTAGTAATTGCCTTGTATGCCTCATTTAGCAGACTGGCCAGAGGACAGGAAAAGATTTATTCAAGAGATTTCACATTCTAATGGTGGGAGATGTCTAAACTAAGAACTCTGTATTTGATTTTTGTCTTTTATATAGTTCCATGTATACCATTCCAAATTATTTCAATAATTCATACATATTCAGATAAGTAAGTTCTTTCTTAGATTTTTTTAATAACACTAATCCTGTGCTATCAAATTCCTCTGAAATACTATTTTCTTTGAACATGTCATCTTTTTCTTTAGTTTTCTGCACTAACAAAAATAGTGAAAATTACTATCTTCGAAATGGTGATCTTCCAAATTTAGTCACATTTTAAGGTGTTCAGACAGATGGCTTTTCTTTGTTCAGGCTCAGAGTAAATGTGTACAGCCTTTGACCACCACCTTTAGAAATTTTGAAAAAAGATGCTCATACACCTCAGTATATGTTTCCTAATAAGAATGACTGTGATAAATCACTGTAATTCTTAAAGATGTTTGTTCTGTTTTTTCTGTTTATGTATGGGAATTGTTCAACTTTGAGGGGTAACTGGGTGGCTCAATCAGTTAAGCAACCAACTCTTGGTTTTGACTCAGGTCATGATCTTGTGGCTTAGTGGATTTGAGCCCTGCATCAGGCTCTGTGCAGACAGCGTGAAACCTGCTTGGGATTCTCTCTCTCTCTCTCTCTCTCTCTCTCTCTCTCTCTTTCTTTTCCCCTCCTCCACTTGTGCTGTCTCTGTCTTTCTCAAAATAAATAAATACACTAAACTTTTTTTTAAAAAGTTAAAAAAATAAATAAAATAAACTGTGACAAAAATTCTCTTCTTGACCAAACTACTCAGGTTTCTCTGAACTCTCTTCTCACATAGGCCCTGAATTTAATCTTCCTTGTTTGTCTCCACATTCAGTTTTAACAAACAGCCTCTTAAGTTGGTTTAGCCCAAATTCCCCATCTTCAATATCCAACCACCCTTGCTGTCTAATGGGGTTCCTCACCTGCCAACCCCCACCCCCCACACAGGTGATGCCCAGGCACCTCAGCCTGCCTACAGCAAGAATTTTGTTAGGTTTGTTAGCCAGACTTCTTCCTTACCCTTGATGTTTCATCTAAGTAAGTTTTCGTCCACTGTTTCCCACCCTGATCCTTGGCTATAAATTCCCCTTTCCTTGTATTCTGAATTGACTGTAATCTCTCTCCCTGACTACAAAACCCCATTGCAGTGGTTCTGACAACCATAGCAATGTTTCTGACAAATATCTATTTTACTGTTCTTTAACAAGTGTCACAAATAATTTTTGTTTAACAAATGAAGCCCTAGATTCCTCAATGGCATAGAAAAACATGATCCACTTTTGCCCTTTTTTCAAAAGGCATAAGTTTTATTAAAACATGTACACAAAAAGTGTCCCATGACTGAGTGAAAATGTGTAGCTCATATGAGCCATGTGACAAGTCTTTGGAGGGACACTCAGCAACGTACTACTTAACTCAGTACAAGTTCACGAGTTTTTTTTTTTTTTCTTTTTTAACACAAAACAATAGGTCCTCAAGGGATGATATATTATTCTGGTTATATAGTCATCTCATTTGAAGCAAAGCAGCAATGTTGTGCTTCTGAAATAGAGAATATGTTTGCTGGACTAATTTTCTGCTTGCATTGGCTGGAGATAAAAGAATTACACAGACCATGCACATCAGAAGGAGGAACAGTGCTAAAAAGACAAGGACAAGAGAAAACTAGAAAGACTTTGGGATTTGTGATAAAAAAACCTTCAAGTTCAAATGTCTAGACCTTCACCTTTTTAAAAAACTTTTTAAAATTGAGCTCTGGAAAGAGTCATTTAATAAAATAACAACTCATCATGGCACCTTTCTAATTGTGGACTGAGGCGGTACATGTAAAAACACATGGAATATGGTAACCATTCAATAAACACCCTGTCTTAAAGTACGACATGCCTTGTCATGCTTAATTACTTAACTATCATAAAACCTATAAAATACAAATATTTTTCAAATAAAACAATTAAGAAATTAAATGAGCAGCCTTGCCTTAGCAACAGTTTTAGCTTATGAAAATGAAGAAATTAAGTTCTGTTCTTCTGACCCTCTCTAATAGCACTGGACACTTTGATTCCTTTCATTCAATTTAAAAATGTTTATAAACACCCTTTTGCCTACTGATTGACTCTTTCTTGATCATAAGGATTGACATCTCACTCACCTTTAAGATATATATATTTACAAAACAGAGAAGTAAAAGTGGATCCTGGCCTTCACTGTTCTTCTGTGAGAGTGGAGTTAAAAGACACATGGAAAAAACATGTGTGGTGCACATGGTGACATGTCAGACAGTAAGGTTTTAGCAGACCAGGTGTGGAAGAGGGGATATCAGTCAATATACATCACGACTTGAGGTCCTGGACCACTCAGAGATTCATATGTAGACTTATACTGAGCAACTAAATGGGAAGCGATGCCATTCATTTAGACCGACAACAAAGGAGGACTGCATTTGGGGGAAGACAACATGTATTTTCACTTCTGTGAATTTTGAGTTTCTGACTTATTATTGGAAATAAATACTTTTGTCAGTAAGCATTTGGTTTTGCTGCACAAAGGAGAAATGAGGATTCGATATAATGATTTGGGCCTCTATCAGAAAGGTGATAGTTAAATCATAGAAAGGAGAAGTATGAAGAACAAAAGGGCCAATGAGGAAACAGTGTTCTTAGCAGGGGGCCCCAGAATGAAGCACAACATGATGCACATAGCAAATGGTCAATACACATTTGTTACTTGAATGAGGGGCAGTACTACCTAAGGTTGCAATTGTTACTACTATTGCTGTTGCAATTAATAGTCTTGCTAACCTTACTGTTTCTTCTACTATTATTACTACTAATGTATTCCAAATTTCAAGTAGTTAGTTTTCTTCTCCGTATTTTCTCTCTCTGGCTTTCTTTTTTCTTAACTTGCAAGTAGAGAGTCATTTTTCCTCCCTAAGCCTATATCTTTGTGGAAGAAAATAACAAATTTCAGAATGGATGGAAGCGTCATACTCCAATAATTCTCCAGACATATCTGCTGGGCCTTTTCCCTCCCTAAAATGAGGTAGGATCAGGACTGGGAAAAAGGAATGAGGTGATATAACCTCAACTTATATCTAATCACTGGAGGCTAGCACTATTCACAAAGAGTATTTGACACCTGTTATACAATAAAGATGATTGCGTTAGTATCTATGATAACTCAAATGGAAAAGGAGCACATGGAGCCACCTCTTCCAACAATGAAGATAGAATTGAACCAAACCAATAAGGCAAAGCAGCATCACTGATTATAACATCTATGACTGATGGAAAGTTATTTGACCACTCTCTGCCTCCATTTATTTATCTATAAAATATGGATAATGACTTACACAATTATTGTAAGTATTAAATGTGTCAATATACTTGGAAATGTGTTAGTTAATATTCCTCATATACTCCTTATTTACTCTCAGCAGAACTCTATGAGGGTGCCATGCTGCTCATGGAGACATAAGTTTAAAGATGTAACCTAGTCAAGGTCATTCAGTTAACAAGCAAGAAGCCAGGACAGTCCTTGAAACTAAGGACATATTTAAAGAAGAAATATAGGAAAGTAATACAAATGTTGACTACCTCTCAAAAGCTCACAAAAAATAAACAAAAGTAATTTTATTAGATTTGGGCAGAAAGGTAAAACCCCACTGTGAAGTCTTAGTAGTATTGGAAGGAGATATTAAAAAGACTTTAGTGCTTAGGCTGGATAATTTTAAGGTAGATCTTGCATCTGGTTAGTATCGGGCAGAGTATATAACCTAACATTTTTAGGTTGGTCTTCATTGTGAGGGAGTGTCCTGAAACTAGTATTAATGAATAAACTATTAGATAAGTGAGCTGTTGGTTGGTTCACAGTCTTCTAGGAACAATTAGTTTCCTGGAGCAAGCAGTTGGGATGTTTTTGTTTGGCCTCAGCATTCTTTCACAGAGACAAGAAATTATGTTGTCTTCAGTCCTGAGAAGGAAAAAGCAAAATAACAGGAGGAGACCAGCTAAGAATGTCGTTACAGGTCATCTGGAGAAATCTATCTTCACTTATAAACATTCAGCAAGAAAATACACAAGTGTGTATGTAAGAATAAAAATCTTGTAGCATTGTTCATTTTTTTTGTAAGACTTTTTCGAGAGGAGCAGAATATAAAAATGATTTGAGTTTTGCTTTGATGTGAGAATCCAACTCAAATTGGAACTGATAAAAAATGAATAACTTATAGAAATCCTCAATAGCACAATTTTGAAAGCCATTTTAATGTTAACTTCTGAACTACTAGTACATAAATTTCTCTTTTTAAACCTATATTTCTTAGATTTGTTCTTTCATTTCTCATTGTTGTTACTTCTCACTCTATGTAACATACAATCAATTATTATCAGGAGTTACATTGTTGAAGTTATTTAATTTTATATCCAAAATGCTAATAAAATACCTATTAAAGCTGTTGCCTTTATGAAAAACTTAGACAAATGAATTTACTTGAGAATGAATAAACAATGTCCACTAATCTCTCATGTCCCTGAAGCACAATGACTTATCTTGAAGAATGCACTAATAGACTGGACCTGTATTTTTATGTGCATCAGGTAGGGGTGAAGGGAAGGAGGTGGAAGAGGGAAGGCCACACTCTTTATTCAACTGTGATGTTAAAAATTCTCCAGAGAAATTTGAAATTGATAAAAGAGACTTAATATATAGAAAACAATCCAGTGGTTTCTTTTTTTATTTACATAGTGAACTTGCATGCGTGTGTGTGTGTGTGTGTGTGTATGTGTGTTATGTTCAAAATATTGTGTATGATCGCTTCTCGGCCTTTTGGCTAAGATCAAGTGCAAAATATTGTGTATGAAATACTGGGTTGAGACGTAGAAGAATGAAGATCTACAATAAACAGTCTTTGCTTTCTAGAAAGTTTTATCTAATAAGATCCTTTAAGTATATAGACAAATATGGATAGATAGATAGATAGATAGATATGGAAGTGCATGAAAAGCCCTGAATGAATTTCTCACATAAGGAATTCATTAGGAGTCCAAAGACATAGGACATTTCCTAATTATAGGTAATGCTGTAAAGTAAGGAAATGTTGAGTAGGATTTCTGCAGGTAATCCTTTCTTGTGTTGTTCTGCAGCATTCAGAATTTACTGCTGTCCGTTCAGCAATGTATATATAGCAAATGTTATTAAATCTACTACTGAAAGTCCTTGGGATATAGGAGTGGATAAATAAAGGAGAGTTCATGGACTTCACCATCTAATTGGAAAATGAGAAATTAATCAGAGAGCCACATTATGTAAATTTAAAATTGTCACTGTGGGGGGCGCCTGGGTGGCGCAGTCGGTTAAGCGTCCGACTTCAGCCAGGTCACGATCTCGCGGTCCGTGAGTTCGAGCCCTGTGTCGGGCTCTGGGCTGATGGCTCAGAGCCTGGAGCCTGTTTCCGATTCTGTGTCTCCCTCTCTCTCTGCCCTTCCCCCGTTCATGCTCTGTCTCTCTCTGTCCCAAAAATAAATAAACGTTGGAAAAAAAAAATTTTAAATTGTCACTGTGGACATTGCTACAAAGAAAAGATGCACATAGTGCCAGAAGGTATTGATCACTAACCTTATTTGGGAAGTCAGGAAGCACATTTCAAATCAAATAAAGATGAATCTAGAATTTGCAAGAAAAATAGAAATTAACATGGCATAGATGGGAGAGGGTGGAGAAAGAAAGATGATTGCAGGGAGGGGATGGAATATGGTGAGTTTTATAGACATAAGCAGTTGAATGATGCTAAACATCACTCATCATCAGGGAGACCTGGTCACAGGGAGCAGGAAAGAAAATAGGACAGGATGAGACAGGAAACAGTTCAGAGTAGAGTTGTTGGACTTAATCGCATTATAAAAGGAAATACTTTACGTAGAGGATTATGTGATTAAATTTACATTTCATATGATTGTTCTGGTAATAGTTTAGATAACTGGTTGGAAGGTGCCATGAATGTACTCAGTTAGAAAACTATACCAGTCCAGACAACAGTAACTTTGATGGCAATTCTGGCAGTGGAGATTAAAGAAGGCAGACTGCTTTCATGACCTGTTCAAGGAGGGGTTGGTGAAGGATTTGATACATAGGGAAAATGGAGGAAAGGCATCTAGGATGACTTTTGAATTTATGATTTTTCTAGCAAGGTAGTAGTGCTAACTTCAGTGGAGGACACGGTTTGGAGGGACATCATGAATTTAGTTTGAAAATATTTATTTTCAGCTATATTGGAGATATTAATTAAATGTTTGTTATAGGCACAAGTCTTCTTATCAAATTTAAAGATGGCAAAAAGGTCTTAAAAGGACATAGAAGGAAAAGTGGGTTTTTTTAATTGGGAATAAATATGGATATCAAATACAGCAAGGTTAGTATTTTTATGTTTTTTTTTTCCATTTTAATTCCAGTATAGCTAACATGTATTGTTATATTAGTTTCAGGTATACAATATAGTGTTTGACAATTCTATACATTACTCAGTGCTCATCATAATTGCCCTCTTAATCTCTGTCACCTATTTCAACCACTCTCCCACATTCCCTCTGGTAATCATTAATTTGTTCTTTGTAGTTAACATTCTGTTCTTTGGTTTTATTTTTTTTCTTTCTTTCTTTGTTCTGTTTCTTAAGATCTACATATGGGTGAAAGCATATATATTCGTCTTTCTCTGACTGACTTATTTCACTAGGATTATACCTTCTAGTTCCATCCATGTGGTTGTAAACGGTAAGATTTTTATTGTGTTTTTTGTGACTAATATTCCATTGTATGTGTATATATACATATGTATATATATGATGTATATATGTATATATATTTATACACACATATATATGTGTATCATATCTTCATCCATTAATCTATCAGTGAACACTTGGGTTGCTTCCATAATTTGGCCATTATAAATAATGCTTCAATAAATATAGGGATGCATATATCTTTTTGAATCAATGTTTTGATATTTCTTGGGCAAACACACAGTGGTAGAATTAGTGGATCATGTGGTAATTCTACTTAAAATTTTTTGAGGAACCTCCAACTGTTTTCCACAGTAGCTCCACCAGATTGCATTCCTACCAACAGAGCACAATGGTTGCTGTTTCTCCACATCCTCACCAACACCTGTTGTTTCTTGTGTTGTTGATTTTAGCCATTCTGACAGGCATGAGGTGATCTCTCATTGTGGTTTTGATTTGCATTTCCCTGATGATCAGTGATGTTGAGTATCTTTTAATGTGTCTGTTGGCCATCTGTATGTCTTCTTTGGTGAAATGCCTGTTTATGTCTTCTGCCCATTTTTAATCACATTATTTGTTTCTTTGGATGTTGCATTATGTAATTTTTTTTATATATTTTGAATACTAACCCTTTATCAGATGTGCCATTTGCAAACATCTTTTCCCATTCCATAGGCTGCCTTTTAGTTTTGTCAATTGTTTCTTTCAATGTGCAGAACCTTTTTATTTTGTTTAATTTTTTAATGTTTTTATTTATTTTTGAAGGAGAGAGAGAGACAGAGCATGAGCAGGAGAGGAGCAGAGAGAGGGAGACACAGAATCTGAAGCAGGCTCCAGGCTCTAAGCTGTCAGCACAGAGCCCAATGCGGGGCTTGAACTCATGCACTGTGAGATCATGACCTGAGCTGAAGTCGGACGCTTAACCGACTGAGCCACCCAGGCGCCCCAATGTGCAGAACCTTTATTTTTATGTGGTACCAATAGTTAATCTTCACTTTGTTTCTCTTGCCTCAGTAGACATATCTGGAAAAATGTTGCTATGATTTATGTCAGAAAAGTTACTGCCTGTGTTCTTTTCTGGAATTTTTATAGTTTCAGATCTCACATTTAGGTTCTTAATCCATTTGGAGCTTTTTTCTCTTTGTATGGTAAAAGAAGGTGATCCAGTATCAGTCTTTTGTATGTAGTTTTCCAGTTTTTCCAACACCATTTGTTGAAGATACTGTACTTTTCCCATTATAAATCCTTCTTTGTCAAAGGATGATTGAGCATATAATCATGAATTTATTTCTGGGCTTTCTATTCTGTACCATTAATGTATGTGTTTTTTATTATGCCAGAACCACACTCTTTTGAATACTACAACTTTGTAGTACATCTTGAAATCTGGGATTGTGATACCTCCAGTTTTGTTCCCTTTTTTTTTCTTTCTTTCTTTTTTTTTTTTTTTTTTTAGGATTTCTCCAGCTGTTTGGGATCTTTTGTGTTTCCTTAGAAATTTTGGGATTATTTGTTCTAATTCTGTGAAAAATACTGTTGGTATTTTGATAGGGATCTCATTAAATCTAGTAGATTGCTTTAGGTAGTATGGACATTTTAACAATATTGGTTCTTGTGATCCATGAGCATGGTATATCTTTCCATTTGTTTGTATCATCTTCAATTTCTTTCATCAGTATTTTACAGTTTTCAGAATACAGGTCTTTTACCTCCTTGGGTAAGCTTTTTCCTAGGTGTTTTATTATTTTTGGTGAAATTATAAATGGAATTTTTTTTAATTTATCTTTCTGTACATCAATATTAATGTATAGGAATACAACAAATATCTGTATATTAATTTTGTATCATAAGAATACTGAATTCATTTGTCAGTTCTAGGAGTTTCTTGGTGGAATCTTTAGTGGTTTCTGTATGTAGTATCATGTCACCTGCAAATAGTGACAGTTTTACTGATTCATTAACAAATTAGATGCCTTTTATTTCTTTTTGCTGTCTGATTGCTCTGACTAGGAATTCCAGTACTATGTTGAATAAAATTCGTGAAAGTAGACATCCTTGTTTTATTCCTGACCTTAGGGGAAAAGCTCTCAGTTTTTTACCATTGAGTATGGTGTCAGCTATGGGTTTTCATATATGACCTTTATTATGTTGAGGTGTGTTTCCTCTAAACCTACTTTTTTGAGGTATTTTATCATGAATGGATGTTGTACTTGTCAGTGCATCTATTAAAATGATCATTTTTTATCCTTCTTCTTTTTCTCTTTTTTTTTAATTTTGTTTTATTTTATTTTATTTTTAAATTCTTTTTTTAACATTTATTTATTTTTGAGACAGGGAGAGACAGAGCATGAACAGGGGAGGGTCATAGAGAGGGAGACACAGAATCTGAAACAGGCTCCAGGCTCTGAGCTGTCAGCACAGAGCCCGACGCGGGGCTCCAACTCACGGACCGCGAGATCATGACCTGAGCCGAAGTCGGCCGCTTAACCAACTGAGCCACCCAGGCGCCCCTATCCTTCCTCTTCTTAATGTGATGTATCATATTGATTGATTTGCAAATATTGAATATTTTTGCATCCCAGGAATACATCCCACTTGATCATGGTGAACGATCTTTTTAAATGTATTGTTGGATTTGGTTTGCTAATATTTTGTTGATGATTTTTGCATTGATGTTCATCAGAGATATTGACCTGTAGTTCTCTTTTATTTTTTGTAGTGTTTTTATCTGGTTTTGCTATCAGGGTAATGCTTGCCTCATAGAACGAATTTTGAAGCTTTTCTTTCTTTTCTATTTTTTGAAATAGTTTGAGAAGAATAGATACTAACTCTTCCTAAAATGTTTGGTAGAATTTGCTTGTGATACCATCTAGTCCTGGACTTTTTTTTGTTGGGAGTATTTTGATTACTGATTCAATTTCATTGCTGGTAACTGGTCTCTTCATACTTCTGTTTCTTTCTGGTTCAGTTTTGGGAGGCATATGTTTCTAGGAATTTATCCATTTCTTCTAGTTTGTCCAATTTATCGGTGTATACTTTGTTACTACATTTTCCTACAGTCTTTTGTATTTCTGTGGTGTTGGTTAGTATTTCTCCTAATTTCTGATTTTGTTTATTTGAGTCCTCTACCCCCCCCCCCCAAATCCGCCCCTTGATGAGTCTGGCTAAACATTTTTCTTTCTTTTTTTTTTTTTTTTTTTAATCTTTTCAAGGAACCAGCTCTTGGTTTCTTTGATCTGTTCTATTGTTCTTTTGGTGGGGAGTTGTTTGTTTATTTTACTTTCTATTTCATTTATTTATGCTCTAATCTTTATTATTTCCTTTATTTTACTGCTTTTGGCTTTTGTTTGTTCTTCTTTAGTTCTTTTAGGTGTAAGTTTTGGTTGTTTCTTTGACATTTTTCTTGCTTCTTCAGGTAGACCTTTATTGTTATAAATTTCCTTCTTAGAATAGCATTTGCTGCATCCTAAAGACTTTGGACCATTGTGTTTTCATTTGCATTTGTCTCTCTCTCTCTCTCTCTCTCTCTATATATATATATATATATATATATATTTCCTTGTTTTTTTGGCTAACCCATTTATTGTTTGGTAGCATGTTATTTAACATCTATGTATTTCTTATTGTTCCAGGTTTTTTCTAGTGGTTGATTTCTAGTTTCATAGCATTGTCATCAGAAAAGATGCAAGCTATGACTTCATCTTTTTCAATTTGTTGAGACTTGTTTTGTAGCCTAACATGCTATATATGCTGGAAAATGTCCCAGGTTCACTTGAAAATAAGGTGTATTCTTCTGTTTTAGGATGGAATGTCCTCAATACATCTGTGGGATTCATTTGGTCCAATGTATCATTCAGAACCACTGATTCTTTATTGATTTTCTGTTTGGATGATCTACCCATTGATGTATAAGTGGTGTGTTAAAGTCTTCTACTATTATTGTATTACTATCCATTATTTCTTTTTTTAATGTTTATTTATTTTGAGAGAGAGAGAGAGTGCACGAACAATCAGGAGAGGTTCAGAGAGAGGGAGAGAAAAAGGATCCTAGGCAGGCTCTGCACTGTTAGAATAGAGCCTGATGTGGGGCTTGAACTCACAAACTGTGAGATCATGACCTAAGCCAAATCAAGAGTCAGACCCTTAAACAGACTGAGATGCCCATATCCATTACTTCTTTCATGTATTTTGTTAGCTGCTTTATATGTTGGAGTGTTTCCATGGTGAGTGCATAAATATTTACAATTGTTACATCCTCTTTTTGTATTTTTCCCTTCACAATTATGTAGTGATCTTCTCTTGTTACAGTCTGTTTTGGTCTATTTTGTTTGATATAAGTATTGGTACCCCAGCTTTATTTTTGCTTCTATTTGCATGATAAATGCTTCTCCATCCCTTCACTTTCAATCTACATGTATCTTTAGGTGTAAAATGAGTCTACTGTAGGCAGCATATAGACGGATCTTGCTTTTTTTATCCATTATATCTCCTGTGTCTTTTTATTGGAACATTTAGTCTATTTACATTTGATGTAATTATTGATAAGTATGTACTTATTTCCATTTTGTTATTTGTTTTATGATTGTTTTGCAGTTATTTTCTCTTCCTTTCTTCTCTTGCTCCCTTTTCTCACCGTTTGCTTGCTTTCTTTAGTGATATACTTGGATTCCTCTCTATTTTTGCATATCTATTACTGATTTTTGATTTGTGGTTACATTAGATGTAAAGTATGATACCATATACCTAAAATGTGGAGGGGGAGAGGAATAAAAATTTAGTGGTTTTAGAATGGGTCAAACTTAAGCAACTATCAACTTAAAATAGACTGCTATATGCATAGGATATGGTGTCGTACTTTACGTCTTTTTATTTTGTGAATCACTTGACTGATTTTTATGGATATATTTAATTTTATTGGTTTTGTGCTTCCCACTTTTCTTACTCCTGATTATGGTCTACCTTTCTACTTAAAGAATCTCTTTTAACTTTTCTTATGAGGCTGGTTTAGGGTTGAGGAATTCCTTTAACTTTACCCACCAGCACCTTTGCTCTTGGAGAAGTCTCCCAAAGATGTCTGCCTCTCCAGCACTCGCTCAGATCAGTAAATAAATCTCCTTCCCTTATATTTCAGGTGTTTTCCAAACTGCTTCTTCTATGTTGTATCTCAGTGGAGCTTTTTGTTGTGCTATCTCTTTAAGAGTGAGGACTCCAGGGTTGCCTGGGTGGCTCAGTCCATTAAGCCTCCAACTTCAGCTCAGGTCATAATCTCACGGTTTGTGAGTTCGAGCCCCACATCGGGCTCTGTGCTGACAGCTCAGAGGCTGGAGTCTGCTTCAGATTCTGTGTCTCCCTCTCTCTCTGGCCCTTCCCCTCTTAAGCTCTGTCTCTCTATCAAAAATAAATAATAATTAAAAAATTAAAAACAAAAAAAAAAGAGTGAGGACTCCATTTCCTATAGCCCTCTGGCTCTCTTAGAGCCAAGCCCGGTAATTTTCAAGGTTCCAGGTGTTAAGCCCTACCGATTATAAGAACTTGACACATTAGGCCCCTCCGGTTTTCAAAGCCAAATGTTATAGGGATTCATCTTCCAATGAAGTGCAGGTCTCCTATGCTTGGGATGCTTGTTATGGAGTCTGCTCCTGTCTCCTCTCCCAACTACGTCCCTCCCCCACTCCCCCAGGGTTCCTTGGGTCTTTTTATCTTTGGACTACTTGTCTTCCCTTCCTACCCTCTTCAGTGTGGCCTCTTCTCTACATTTAGCTGTGATGAGTCTGTTCTGCCAGTCTTTGGGTCATTTTCTGGGTTATTTACACTGATATGGTTGTTATCTAGGTATATCAATGGAACAAGGTGAGTCTAGGACCCTCCTACCCTGCCATCTTCCTCACAGGGCCAACCTACTTCTTGAGTCCAGTGGCCAACAATCAGATATTATTATTGGTTATAGAACACCAGCATAGTTACCACTATGTCCATGTTGTGGCCCTTAAATTAGTTTCAGAAATGTGGTGTCATTTGCAACATTAACATTGCTAATAGAAGAGCAGTTGGTTTATTAATTTTGTTTATTAATATTTACAAATATTACTATTAAAGTTCTTAGAATAGGGATTGATTCATATAGTGACAATATAAGTTTCCGTTAAGTAAATATAAATTCTATTTATAAATTGAGTTTAGTTTCCAATGGAGACAAAAAATATAAAGAGAGAGAGCTTAACTTAGTTTCTGTTTTTACACGTTTTTTAAAAAAAATAAGAAAAAAAATCTTATTTGAGAATCTGTTTGAATTTTCCCCATTTAAAAAAATCTGCAAAACAGTAAAATTTTAGAGAGATGCTTCCCACAAGTTATTTGGAGACTTATTTAAAAATAGGAAGGATGGACTAGGGATCAGGAGATGTTACTTCAACGCCCAGATGAACAACAAATTAATTATATAACTTACATCAAATTCACTTAATTACTGTGCTCCAGTTCCTCATTTGCAAATTGAGATTTGAACTAAATAATCATTGAGGTAGAGGATCCCAAGGTATGGTCTATTGATCACCAACATCAGCATAATTTGAGTTACTTAGTAAAAAAAATAAAAAAATAAAAACAAGTTCCTTTTCAAACATTCTGAATTAAAATTGCAAGGAGGCAAGACCTGGAAATGCATTTTTTTTAAACTAATTCAATCTTATCTGACTAATTTTTAAGAATTACCTCACTGAAAACTATCACAGATCCAAAATTATGTTTCTCATTTAGTAGTTTACCGTCCAGACTCCAGTCCAAAGCTTTCAAGGAAGAGGAATTTACTACCTCAGGAGGCAACCAATGAAATTTGGCGGCATTTCTAATTGTTCTATTTATTGAGCCAAACAATTTTGTTTCTGTAACTTAAACCCACTCAAAGCAGTTGAAAGTGGAAATCACAAGAATGGTGGCAAACAGAACATTAACATATGGATAGAGTGGCATTTTGTGCTTAGAGTGTTTATTGCAGACATTAATGCTTATTATCATTTTGGAATAGATATGTATAGGCAGATATACATTATAAAGACACTGAAAGCCATTGGATTATAAGAACAAAAACATGAATCCTTTCTAAAAGTAGAGTGGAATTTAGAGTCATCTAGGCAGTGTGAGAGGAAAGGAACTTGACTATTAATGAAATAAAGGTAGCTGACATTTACTGAATGCTTTCTATTTGAATTCAGCTTGGTAATATAAGTAGTGTTTTAACCTATACTAAGTATTATACATTTTAACACATTTTTTCACAATAATTAAGTGTGATATTTACCACTTGATGTCAGCAAGAAATCTCCTGCGTCTTAGATGAGTTATGAATTATTCTTGACACATATTTTAACTCTTAGAATTTAAAACTAAGAAGGTATGGGGCGCCTGGGTGGCGCAGTCGGTTAAGCGTCCGACTTCAGCCAGGTCACGATCTCGCGGTCCGCGAGTTCGAGCCCCGCGTCAGGCTCTGGGCTGATGGCTCAGAGCCTGGAGCCTGCTTCCGATTCTGTGTCTCCCTCTCTCTCTGCCCCTCCCCCGTTCATGCTCTGTCTCTCTCTGTCCCAAAAAATAAATAAACGTTGAAAAAAAAAAAATTAAAAATAAATAAATAAATAAATAAAAATAAAATAAACTAAGAAGGTACATGGAGATTAATATGGTATCAGTACACGTTTTGAGTATCTTAGAAGAAATTGCTTATTTATAATTAGCATTATATGCCTTTACTATCCCTATTGTTAGCTTGTTTTCATAACAATTCAGTGCTTCCTTATGTACACAATATTATAAAAGTTAATGAACTTAAACCATACTGAATATGTTTGTTTCAGGAAAAAATGAATTCTTAAGATAATAACTTTATGTCTCTACATACTGCTTACTTATTCATATTTTCTTTTCGGCTCAACTTCATTTTAGTAAGTATCATTCATGTCTCCAACAAATTATCAATAACTGTTCCATTGTTGACCTTACATTTGAGCGGGACTACATCCAATATTGTCCCTGATACATAAACTTACATTATTCAATGCAACTATTTGCAAACTTGATATTAATTGAATCAGAAAAATAATGCTTATCAGTAGTATTCCATTTAATAGGCTATCTATCCCTGAACAATTCAGAATTATGTGCACATACAGGTAAACACAAGTCTGAATTATGTGTCCTTGCAGCAGGGACATTTTCCTGGGTTTAATGTCCCTTACGTAGTCCCTTCTCAAATACGTCAAATCTAATGCTGTTTGATATTCTCAACCATAATATACTAACCTTTATGGATTATATGAGTACTACTGTCTCTGACTTCTAAAAATTATATCTTTATTTGAGACCCGAATAAAGCAACATTCCACTGAAAAAGTTGGCACGTAAATATTCCCAGAAGGTTCTGATGTAACCTCCCATAATCAAACATAATTGTATTTCTTCAGCAAATTGTATGAATAGTTAGACTGTACAGGATTAATATAGGCTAAACATAACACCCCTTCCCATCAATTCAGTGCATGTTTTACCACTAATGTTTTTGGCCACAATCTTACCAAAGCACTTTGGATTTTTAGTAACTTTTATATTCTAATTCTATGAATAATGGATCATGGTGGCATTCCAATCTTCTATAAATCTTGGTCATCCATGAATAATGAATTTGCCTCCAGGGAGGAACTTTGGCACTCAGGAGTCTTGATGCTTCTTAGAATACTATAAATAGTTGCAATGATTGGGCTGCACCTAAACACAAGGGAATTAATTCTCTTTATGCAACATCCTCTGTATAATTTTATAAGCAACATATCTTAGTCCTAGGATTTTGGTTCTTTTTGTCAAAGTGAAAGTTATTTTTAACATAAGAAACATTTGACTTGCCCTTGCATCTCTAGTGACTTTAGCACAGAGAAGCAAAGTTCATTATTACAGTACAGAGTGAAAAGAAGCCTAGAAAGTTCAAATAAGTTAGACATGTTTCTATTGATTACAACACTACTGAGAGTAGAAAGGGATAGATAAAAGCTAGAAAGTTGGAATTAGTTTGAAATTATCTCTCTAAGGACTGAGCCCTTTGGAGAAAAGCTGTTGGGTAAATTACAAGTGGTATTTTAATAGCCCTCCAAGTACAAAACTATGAATGTGCCATATATTTCTATGTGTCCTAAAAGAAAACACAATTGTAGGGGCACCTGGGTGGCTCAGTCGGTTGGGCGTCCGACTTCGGCTCAGGTTATGATCTCATAGTCCGTGAGTTTGGCCCGCGTCGGGCTCTGTGCTGACAGCTCAGAGCCTGGAGCCTGCTTCGGATTCTGTGTCTCTCTCTCTCTCTCTGCCCCTCCCCCGTTCATGCTCTGCCTCTCTCTGTCTCAAAAATAAATAAACGTTAAGAAAATTTTTTTAATAAAAGAAAACACAATTGTAGTATTATTTATGTACTTCTAGTCGTCAGAATTATTTAGTAGATATTCTAAGGAAAATCCCAAGAAATGCCTCATGGTTGCCAAAATAGTACAGTCAATATGTTTTGAATGCAGTGAACTAAACCTTGTTTTTAAAAAGAAAGAAAATACGTAGCCTTGGTATTCCTATGAAATAGTACTGTCCAGTAGAACTTTCTGTGATGATGCAAATATGGTCACGACTCACCACACGTTGGTATCGAGGATTTGAAATGTGGCTCCTGTGTCTAAAACACTGAGTTTTTAATTTAATTTGATTTCAATTAATTTAAATTTAAATGTAAAGAGACATATGTAGTTAGTGACGGCCATATTTGATGGTGTAAATATAGAATTTAAAAAGCATTAAACGGGTATATGTATATATATATATATATATATATATATCACTCCTTTTTTTAAAAATTGCTTATTTATATATTTTGAGAGGGACAGAGAGCACATGAGGAGGAAAGGGTCAGGGAGAGAGGGAGAGAGAGAATCCTAAGCAGGCTTCATGCTGTCAGCATAGAGCCTGATGTAGGGCTCAATTGCACAAACCGTGAGATCATGACCTGAACCTAAACCAAGAGTTTGGTGCTCAACTGACTGAGATACCCAGGCACTACTATACCAACTCTTCCTTATCCATTCATCAATAGATGAATATCTGGGCTCTTTCCACAGTTTGGCTATTGTTGATAATGCTCCTACAAACATTGGGATGCATGTACTCCTTTGAATCTGTATTTTTGCATCCTTTGTGTAAATACCTACAAGTGCAATTGCTGGATTGTAGGGTAGTTCTATTTTTAACTTTTTGAGGAACCTCCATACTGTTTTCCAGAGGGGCTGCACCAGTTTGCATTCCCGTCAACAGTGCAAGAGGGGTCCCCTTTCTCCACATCCTCACCAACACCTGTTGTTTCTTGTGTTGTTAATTTTGATCATTCTGACAGGTGTGAGGTGATAATGCATTGTGGTTTTGATTTATGTTTCTTTGATTGATGAGCGATATTGAACATCTTTGCGTGTGTCTGTTAGCCATCTACATGTCTTCTTGGAAAAGTATCTATTCATGTCTTCTGCCCATTTCTTAACAGGATTATTTGTTTTTTGGGTGTTGAGTTTGATAAGTTCTTGTTTTGTTTTGTTTTGTTTTACCTTTTTTAATAGTTATTTTATTTTTGAGAGAAAGAGAGAGATGGCGTGAGTGGGGGAGGGACAGAGAAAGAGGGAGATACAGGATCTGAAGCAGGCTCTGGGCTCTGAACTATCAGCACAGAGCCTGTCAGGGGCTTGGACTTACAGACTGTGAGATCATGACTTGAGCTGAAGTCAGCACTTAGCAGACAGCCACCCAGCCTCCTTGATAACTTCTTTATAGATTTTGAATACTAACCCTTTATTACATATGTCATTTGCAGAGTATCTTTTCCCTTTCTGTAGGCTGCCTTTTAGGTTTGTTGTTTCCTTTGCTATGCAGAAGCTTTTAACTTGAGGAAGTCCCATTAGTTCATTAACATTTGCATTTCTTTTTTTTTATTGTTTTTTAATGTTTATTTATTTTTGAGACAGAGACAGACAGAGCATGAACGGGGGAGGGGCAGAGAGAGAGGGAGACACAGAATCCGAAGCAGGCTCCAGGCTCTGAGCTGTCAGCACAGAGCCCAACGTAGGGCTGGAACTCACAGAGCGCGAGATCATGACCTGAGCCGAAGTCTGAGGCTCAACCGACTGAGCCACCCAGGAGTCCCTAACATTTGCATTTCTAACAAGCTCCAAGTGATGCTGCTAGGAGCCGTTCATGGATGATAATTTGATTAACATTTCATGGTTACTTAGTGCAGTGGTCCTCAAAGTACTGACTCTGAATCAGCACCTTCACCATCAGAATTACTTGGGAAATTTTCAGAAATACAAATTCTCAGGATTTACCCTAGACTATTAAATCAGAAATTCTAGTGATGGTGGGGGGAGCACCTGGGAGGCTCGGTCTGTTAAGCTTCCCTCGCGGTTCATGGGTTTGAACTCCGTGTCAGGCTCTGTGCTGACAGCTCAGAGCCTGGAGCCTACTTCAGATTGTGTGTCTTCCTCTACCTCTGTCCCTCCCCTGTTTGCACTGTCTGTCTGTCTCTCTTTCTCTCTCAAAAATAAATAAACATTAATTTTTTTTAAATTAGAAATTCTAGGGATGGGCCTAAGAAGCTGGAAATCATGTGGCTGGTTATATATTAATATAGTCAGGGCAGATGAAGTTAAATTTCTTACCTTGATTCCACAAAAAATAAATCCATTGCCTTACATATATTTAATAAACTATAATTGGCCAAATACAGACATAATTAATATTTACAGAAAAAATACATTATCATGATACAATTTTGAGGTTTTTTAAATGTTTATTCATTTTTGAGAGAGAGAGAGAACGAGGGAACAGGGAGGGGCAAAGAGAGGGAGACACAGAATCTAAGCAGGCTTCAGGCTCTAAGGTGTTAGCACAGAGCCAGACACTGGGCTCGAACTCACAAACCATGAGATCATGACCTGAGCCAAAGTCGGACGCTTAACCAAATGAGTCACTTAGGTGCCCCAATATTTTGAGTTTTTTGTCTCATTTTTTTTCAGTTTCATAAAAGACTTTAACTATAAAATATGTATTATAAACTATGAACTAATGAATTTTAATATACACTACTTTATGATGTGTTTATGGAAAGATGGTAGTATTCCAGGTGTTTTCCAGAAGACTTTAAAAGGGCCTACTTAATTCTGTTTCTTTTGCATTGTAAAAATTAAAACCCTTGCATCTGGAGAATGCGTAAATCTCAGAAAGATTACTTAAGAGTGGTGACAGGTAATTCCACCCAATATCCTGCTTTGGCAAAATATGGGGAATCATGTACTCTCAGACAAAGCTAATGAATATAAGTCAATACAGACACTTCCAAGGGCAATTTGGCAGAATCTATTAAGCTGAAAGTGTTCTAGAAAATCACCTTTAAATATGCATGAGAAAGAATATATTGTATGTAATTGCAAAAAATGCAAATCACCAAATTTTTATCTTGAATAAAACCAATTAAATACAATATGGCTAAGTCTACTTATGGAATATTATGCACTGGTTAACAAAAATAATGAGATATATATCAACTGTCAAGGAAAAATGTTTAAGACATACAATGTATTCGTGGGAATTTCAGAAGTAGATAGTACATCATGATTTATGTAAAAATGATTACAAAAGTAATGGATTGGTCTTTATGTGTCCATTTGTTAGACTACTTTCTGAAATCAAATCGATAAGTATTTTTTGAAGTTTAATATGTAAATAATATTTATATGAACAAAATTTAAAGCTAGTCATTATAAAGTCATTATAAAATTTGTTTCTTGCTCATCTCTAATATGAGCAAGGCCCTGGTAAATATAATAACTTTAATAACCTTTAAAATACTAGCAACATGAGGTATACAGAATTGTAATAATCTCAGAAGCATTTACATATCTGCAGCCTATAGACCATTTTTTTTTGAAAAGTCAGACCACAGCACCAGATCATGGGCAAGATCTAGATAAATACTTTCATATAAAAAATTTCATTTTATACCTTTACTACCTTCCATATAATTATTATTTTATACTTTTTGGTCATTTTGTTCTACTTTCTCTTATACGATAAACCTTCTCTGAATTCCCTTTCCAGTATTAGGTTGTTTTGTTTTTTTTTAATCTTTGTATAATTTCAGAAAATTCCTTTGCAAGATTTTTCACATTTTAAGGCAAATGTAATTAAGTTCTCTATTTAAAAATATATTACTTGCAAGAAAAGCTATCTGAGTAAGACAAGGGTATTCCTCACACATTTCATTTGGTATATTACTGTTCACTTTACCTTTCTATCACACCTAGGCTGAATTATTCATTATTCTACAGGTTTATTGCTCAGGGTCAACAAGTGTATTTATCTTAGTGCAATATATACTGAACGTGCACATAGAGGTTGTGTATCATAGAAATAGGCAAATATATAAGATACCCTTTGTTTTTTAAAACACTCTTCCTAAAATTTTAGACATAATTTTTAAAATGTTACATTTCACCTAGAATTAATAGTGCTATATTAATATTGAAATTAATTAAAATGCTGCTTAAATTAAGTGTGATGATCAGCTTTATGTGTCACATTGGCTAGGCTATAGGACCCAGTTTTTCAAAGAAACACTAATCTGAATGTTGCTCTGAAGCTATTTTGTAGATGTGTTTAACATCTATAATCAGTTAACTTTATGTAAAAGAGATTATCCTTGATAATCTGCATGTGACTGATCTAATTTGTAGAAGAGCCTTAAGAGCAGAACTGAAGCTTCCTTGGGGAGATGTTCCTTCTGTGGATCTCAGTATAAGCTCCTGCCTGAAAGTTTCCAGCCTGCTCTTCCTAAATATATGGAAGTGGCTTTGGAATTAAAGAAAGATAAGGAATGGAAGAAATTCAAAGCATATGATAGAAAAAGCCTAGATGTCCTTGAACAGAAGGTTAGCACTATGAACATTAAAAGTGTTTCTGGTAGGGTGCCTGGTGACTCAGTCAGTTAAGCATCCACTCTTGATTTTGGCCCAGGTCATGGTTTCGCCGTTCATGACATGGAACACCGTGTCGACCTCCGTGCTGGCAGTGCAGAGCCTGCTTGGGATTCTCTCTCTTGTTCTTTCTCTGCTCCTCTCCCATGCTCTCTTTCTCTCTTAAAATATATAAATAAATATTTAATTTAAAGTGCTTTTGGTGACCTCTCAAAAGTGAGGAGTGTAGTAGAGAAAGTTTCTGTTGTTCTAGAGAATACTTGTGTTGCTATGAACAGAATATTGAGAGGAAAAAAGGATATAAAGGGCTCAGAGATTTATAAATAACATGTTATTGAAGCTAAAGGAAAGCTGATAATTATTACAAAGTGCCAGAAAACTTGTTCAAATATTGTCCTAGAGTTGTGTGGAAACAGGACTTGTCAGCAATAATTGGGATATTTAGATGAAGAAATTGCCAAGGAAAAGGTTTTATGTGTGATCTTGTTTCTTATTGTTGTTTACAGGAACATACAAGAGGTAAGGGATAAATTGAGGAAAGAATCCATAGTATAATAGGAAAGATATTTGGTTTTTATTCCCAGTTCCTGGCACAGAGCTTCAAAGGCCTTTGGAATTTCCTGCATGATAAAGATGGTAGGAGTGTTTTTTGTACTAAGAAGGTGACTCTTGGCTGGCCCCTACATATCTTTAGGATGGAAGTTGTTTGCCAGAAGAACCAAGGCGTGATTAGAAGCTTGGAACTTTCAGCCTCATTCCCTAACATCCAGGGAAGGCATAGGATCTGGAGATTGACTGAATTAGCAATAGCACAGTCATGCATGTGGAATGAAATCTCAACAAAGCCTTTAACAATGGGATTCAAGAAACTTCCTGGTGGGCAACATCCATGTGCTGGCCAGGTGGTATACCTCAATTCCATCGGGATAGAGACCCGTATACTTGGAACCCTTCTAGGCCATGTCCTATGCATCTCTTCATCTGGCCGTTCATTTATATTCCTTATAATAACCTTTACTAGTAAGAATAGCATTTTCTTGAGTCCTAAAAGTCATTCTAGCACCATAGAATTTGCATTCTAGCAAATTATCAAACTTGAGTGGTAGATTGTAGAAACCTTCAAACTGGTGAAATTCGGTAGAAGTATGGGTGACCTGGGGGACTGATAGTTGCCACTGATATCTGAAGTGGGAACAGTCTTATGGAACTGAGCCCTTAAATATTTGGTGTCTGACCCTAACTCCAGGTAGATAGTATCAGAATTTAATTGAATAGTAGGACACTTAGTTGATTGGGAGACTCAGCAAATTGGTTGGCACGGGATGGGAGGAAGCAAAAATGAGGATTAAATAAAATAAAATTAAGGGGCTGAGTATTTGGGGGAAGCTGGACCACAGTGAATATATTTGGGTGTCAGGGCAGATTGTAGTGAGTTAGATGGTGGCTCCACAAAAGATGTGTTTGCATACTAATCTCTGAACCCTATGATCATTATCTTGTTTGGAAAAAGGTGTTTGCATATGTCATTAAGTTAAGGACCCTGAGAGGAAGATAATATCCTACCTTATACAATTGGGCCCTACATGCGATTGCACGTGTCCTTTTAACAGAGGGAAATTGGACTAAGAAACACAAAAGAAGACAGACACAGAGAAGAGGAAGACACAATATTATCATGGTTTCAGAGATTAGAGTGATGGGGCCACAAGCCATGGAAAACCTGGAGACACCAGAAGCTGGGAAAGGCAAGAAATGGATTCTTCTCCAGAGCATTTATGGGTGCACAGCCCTACCCACACTTTGATTTTAGACTCCTCGCCTCCCAAAATGCAAAGGGATAAATTTCTGTTGTTCTAAGCCACCCAATTTGTGGTGATTTGTTAGAGTGGTCATAGGAGACTAATACATTAACTAAATCTAATTTCATTTTCAAAGCAAGTTGCCATTTGTTGGTGCAGAGAACTAAATGCAAAAGTCAAATAAATGCCTTTTCCTGTTTTTATTAGTGCCGGACATACTCTATTTGCATCTTATCAAATGGTAATAGAGGGTAGAGAATGGGATGGAAGTGTACACCACATATGGAAATGTGTGGGGGGCCGGGCCCGGTGCCAGGCTGAGACTGGGTCAGGCAACGTTCACTGTTGACTCGGCCAACCTGGTGGTTCCCCCTCCCATTCCCCCACTTTCAAGGGCATATGAAAGCCTTGTCAAGGCTGAGAAAGTTAATTCCTGAAGCCTGTGGTCTGCAGGTGTTGGCAGTAATGCTACCTCCCTTTTTCTACCCCGAGTCAGATAGAAACAAACATGGGAATTGTGTTTTGCTAGCAATCTTATCAACAAGGTCTTGTTGTGACCCGTCTAGAAAATGCACAAGAAACACAGAACTAAACGTTTTGGTTGGCAGCGATTATGTGAAACCTGTTTATTCTTAGAATGGCCTGACCCATAAGAGTCTGGATATAAAAGATTGTGTACAGCAACAATAAAGCCGTCACTTGGGCCATCAGCCCAGGGGACCCTCCTGTTCCCAAACTTTCTTCTCTCTCTTTTTTCTTGCATTCCCCTACCCTCAGGACACTGACCTTGGTATTTGTCGCGCCGGTCGCGACAGAAATGTATTTCCTCCTAAGTAGAGAACAAAACTAGAAATAGTGACAATATGATTGGGTTTGACTAATAGAGTCATGATTCTTTGAAAATTAAAACCTCTCCTAGTAGTAGCAAAAATAACGGCTGTGATCTTTAAAAGACTAAAACTGTAGTCCTTTCTATTTGGCTCACAATTTTTCAAGTTATATTTTTTCACCACTTTTGGAAAGCCCATTTTAATATTAGAAGTGTGATCACCTACCAGGAGGCCCTAAAATTAAGTCTGTTGGCTAACACTGAGAAAACATAGCACACACAACAGTGTGTATTTTCTAAGTAGAACATATAAAAGAGATGAAATCTGGAGGGTCAAGACTGATTCTCAACTTGATATAAAGTAATGGAATTAGAGGGAATGACAGTTTACTTGTTTTCTTTTTCAAATTGCTCATGCACTTTGGGGATCTCATAGATCCCCTTTAGGGGAACATCCTTCACTGTATCCAAGAAAATTACTTCCACTGTGAGCTTTTTATTGAACAGATGATATATTCTTCTTCAGGTATGTTGCAATAAAAAAAACAAGTATTAGCTATGGGTTAGTATTCTCTTTGCCAGTCATCATTGTGTATGTGAAAATATACTATTAAAATTATTTATCTTTACCCCTAATATATTTACTATTTACATACATACATACAAGTTTTGTATAATATTTGCCACTCCTAGATTTTGCACTGAAAAGAATGATTATTTCTTCCTGGGCCATTTGTTTGCATTTAATTTTTTTTTTTAACATTTATTCATTTTTTGAGAGACGGAGAGAGACAGAACACAAGCGGGGGAGGGGCAGAGAGAGAGGGAGACACAGAATCTGAAGCAGGCTCCAGGCTCTGAACTGTCAGCACAGAGACCCATGTGGGGCTCGAACTCCTAGACTGAGAGATCATGACCTGAGTGGAGTTGGACGTTCAACTGACTGAGCCACCCAGGTACCCCAGTGCATTTTAGAAGACAATTACATGAGTGATGTGGGGCTATGGCTTCATAGTTTTAACAGTTAAGGTTGCTGTGGTAAAATACAGAATTCAGAGTTTTCAAACAATACCTTGCAGAATCCTAGGATTTCTCTCTTTCCTTCGTGGCTAAAAATAACTGATTCTGAACTTTGTGGGATATACCATGATAAAGTTCAGAGTTGTCAATAGCACCTTTAGCAATTCCATTAGCAGTTTTTTAAGCCCCATATGCATGCACAGTAGGACACCATATTCATTTGGTTGAATGTATTGAGTATTTACTCATATTTTGTCAGCAGATTGGGAGCAAAAGTGGGGTTTGGGGACCATTGAAAATTCGTGAGTGGTGGACTGAGAAAGAGGAGGTCAGTAAGCTGATGATGGCAGCTTCTCAGTACTGAATTACCTCCTTTCTAAACCATCTCTTAAGCACCACCCAGTAAATGACAGGAATAAACAATTCCTGCTGGTATAATAGAAAATAAGATAAAATGTTTCATTCTAATGACAAAATTTTAGTCTAATGACTCCACATATCAGGAGTCCTGCCACTTGACTGTTACTGCAAATGTTGCAAAATGTGGATAGTGTAGGTTGAAAGTTATAAAATTTTAACTTTTTTTGTGATTTTCTTTTTAAATTGCTTATCATCTTCTTAAAATATTTATTAATGTTTCTGATGACAAACATGCTTCAATATCAAATATGGTGTTTTTTGAACATGAAGTGTAGGATGGAAGAGAATGATTCTGGCCTTGGGTCTATGATTCCTTCTAATATGTTTGGTAATAATCACAATCTTCAAAGTCATTTCAAAGTAATTGAACCCAAGCAACAAAGAAAAGACAAAAGACAACAGCAACAATAATAATAGCAATCAACTTGATCTTTACTATGAAAGTTAATGTCACTTCTGTTTACATAAGATGACAATCCAGGGTACCCAGTTCTATTGTACATAGTGGGTTGCAAACAATCTCTAAGTGAAGCAAGCGGAGCAAAAAGGCACAAATACAAACCAGTCTCTTGACAAGGCAAGGTGCCGAATGGTTCTTGGAAACGTAAACTCAGTGCATGTTTGTTAAAAACAGTACTTGTATCCAATGAAACATTTCAAGGATCAAATTATTTAGTGGTGGAAATTATTACCCCATAAAGGAAAAATCACATGGTTGGTGAAAACAGAACGATGAAACCATGTAAAACTACAGCAATAAAATACTAGGTTAAGATGCAGTTAGAAGAATTGAAGGCTCCATTGTCTCTTTGTATAGGAAGTTGAAATATTGAAGACCTATCATCTGAAACTAAAGAGATTTGAGAGAAAATAAATAGAAAAACAACTTCTTTCAGGTTGATAAGTAAACAGATTTCATCATTAAAGATCAAGCCTTAGTATTTGTAAAAATTGTAAATGTTGGTGAAATTCATAAACAATGTTTTCTTGCTGCAAGTTTCTGTCTGAAACAAAAAAAGGACAAGATCTATTTCATGTTTTATCTTCAAATCTAAAAAGTTTTTTTTTAATTTTTTCAATGTTTATTTATTTTGAGAGAGAGATGGAGAGACAGAACATGAGCGAGGGAGGGGCAGAGTGAGAGACAGAATCTGAAGCAGGCTCCAGGCTCTGAGCGGTCAGCACAGAGTCTGACGCAGGGCTGAAACTCACAAACTGTGAGATCATGACCTGAGCCAAAGTCGGATGCTTAACCCACTGAGCCACCCAGGTGCCCCCAAATCTAGAAAGTTCTATCCAGGAGGAACTGTGTTGGTTTCTTTACTAATGTTATTCCGTTAGTGCTTGGCCCATGAGAGGTTTTGTCTCTTGTTATAAAATAAATTGTAACATTGTTATAATACACTGCTTTGTTCCCAGATAAATGCTGGCGTCAAAAATATTTGGAGAGGAAATGAAAACCAATGTGTCTGGATGATGCTACAAAATGATGGGGTTTATTAAAAGATTATCAGTTCCCTTGAGAATGTTTAAAAAATGAAAAACTGGGGGGTGCCTGGTTGGCTCAGTCGGTTGTGCGTCCAACTTCGGCTCAGGTCATGGTCTTGTGGTTTGTGAGTTCGAGCCCCGCGTTGGGCTCTGTGCTGACAGCTCGGAGCCTGGAGCCTGCTTCAGATTCTGTCTCCCTCTCTCTCTGCCCCTCCCCTGCTTGTGCTCTGTCTCTCTCTTCTCTCAAAAATGAATAAATGAAAAAAAAAATTTTTAAACATGAAAAACTGGTACAAAAAGCATGTAAATCTTTTATCACATACAGAAATCTGGATTCATTGTGGATAGGGTTCTCAGCAAAATGTTTAAGCTACAAGGTTAATTTCAGTAGCACAATTAAGGAAATATTAATCCAAATTTTGTTAGGTGCTTTGAAAGTAATAAATGGCTGCCCAAAATAACCTAATTAGCAGACAGTGTTTTTTCACTTGAACAAGTCTCTGTCAGGCTCTGGAGTGACAAGATTCTTACGCTTTAAAAGGAAACTGAATTTTTGATAAACAATGCTGGAAATAGAAATCTTTAAATATTTCTACTTTTGCTTGAGTTTGACAGTTAAGAAGAATATCAGCAAATATCATCTCAATCTCACATGAATTAAAGGTGGTATTAATCACCTGTTTGTAGAAAATCTCTTCAGGAAAAACTTAATATCAAGGGCCTTTCCTAATGGTAAAATCCTGTTAATACTATTGAGTCAGTTATATCAAGGAACAGAATAAAATAACTGACACCCTAGAGAAAAAAAAAAAAAACAGAAAATTAAGCCAGAATATTGGGATAACAGTGCTTTTAAAATAATGTTAATATATATGGTCAAAAATATAGAAAATATGGAGAATTTTAGCAGACCTGAAATTTACCCCCTCGAAAATCAAATGGACACTCTGAAATTGAAAAATAAAATAAATGAAATTATAGTTCAATAGTCTTTAATAACACACTAGACAGAGCAGAAAAGAAAAGTAGTAAAGTAAAATGTAGTTCAGCAGCAAATATCATATTGAAGTCTGGAAAGAAAAAAAATAATAAAAAATGCAGAAAAGCCATAAGAGTTATAAAATGTATGGAAAAGTTATCTAATATTCAGATACTGGAGTCCCGTTTATGGAGAGAGATGGGACAATAATAAACACTTGGAAAAATCAGTAAAAATTAACAATTGAATTCAGGCTTATTAAAAAATGATAACAAAGTTGATTTATTCAACAAATTCAAGATAGGTTTAACATTAAAAGGAATCACTGTATGGGGAGGTGGGTGGCTCACTTGGTTAAGCTTTCGACTTAGGCTCAGGCCATGATCCCAGTGTTCAGGAGTTGGAGCCTCCTGAAGGGCTGCCTGCTGACAGCTGAGAGCCTGGATCCTGCTTCAGATTCTGTCTCCTTCTCTCTGTGCCCTTCCCTTGTTTGCACTCTGTCCCTCTCATAAAAATAAATAAACATTTAAAAATGGTTTTAAAAATTTTTTAAATATATGGAAAAATATATGACCATAAGAATAGATGCCAAAAATATATTTAACAAATTCACCAACTATTCATGAATTTTAAAAATAATTAGCAGACCAGAAATATAATGGAGTTTACTTAATACAATAGAGTATCTACCAAAATTTCTACAGTAAAAGGTCTATTTAATGGTGATACATTTTATTTTATTATTATTTTTTTTTCAACGTTTATTTATTTTTGGGACAGAGAAAGACAGAGCATGAACGGGGGCGGGGCAGAGAGAGAGGGAGACACAGAATCGGAAACAGGCTCCAGGCTCTGAGCCATCAGCCCAGAGCCCGACGCAGGGCTCGAACTCACGGACCATGAGATCGTGACCTGGCTGAAGTCCGACGCTTAACCGACTGCGCCACCCAGGCGCCCTAATGGTGATACATTTTAAATGTTTCACTATGAAACTAGGAATAATAGAGGTTTCTTATTTTTATTATTATTATTTTTTTAAGACAATATATATTTTTTTAACATTTATTTATTCTCGAGACAGAGAGAGACAGAGCATGAACAGGAGAAGGGCAGAGAGAGAGGGAGACACAGAATCCGAAGCAGGCGCCAGGCTCTGAGCCATCAGCCCAGAGCCTAACGCAGGGCTCGAACTCATGGACCGCGAGATCGTGACCTGAGCCGAAGTCGGAAGCTCAACCGACTGAGCCACCCAGGCGCCCCAATCTTATTTTTATTATTAAAAAAGTTTTATTTATTTTGAGAGACAGAGAGATTCCAAGAGGGGGAGGGGCAGAGAAAGAGGGAGAGTCCCAAGCAGGATCTACGCTGTTAACACAGAGCCCGTTGTGGAAAATATAAATCTATCTACACCATACCATACAAAAAATCAATTCTAGATAGATTTAGACCTATTTGAATGATAGAGCAATATTCTATAATAAAATATGTAAAACATATTTATGACTTTGGAGTAGGCAAAGAGTTTTTTTATGCTTATTTATTTATTAGAAAGAAATAGTGAATAGGAGTAGGGAATAAGAGGGAGGAGAGAGAGAATCCCAGGCAGGCTCTGGTCTGTCAACATGGAGCCCAATGTGGGGCTCAAACTCACGACCATGAGATCGTGAGCTGTGTCAAAATAAAAAATGGGACACTTAACCAACTGAGTCACCCAGGCACCCCTAGTCAAAGAATTTTTAAACTGGCTGCCAGAAGCACTAATTCTACAAAAATATTGATTCAGGATCTCCATTAAGCAGAATATTTTGCTCATCAAAAGACACCATCAGGAGGAAGAAATGACAGTCTGATATATTCATATCTGACAAAGATATAAACAAAGAATATCGGAATAAACAAAGAATTTCTAAGAATTCATTAAGAAAAAAAAGACAAGCAAATATTAGAAAATAAAATTTGTGGGGCGCCTGGGTGGCTGAGTCGGTTAAGCATCCGACTTCAGCCAGATCACGATCTCACGGTCCGGGAGTTCGAGCCCCGATGACTCGGAGCCTGGAGCCTGTTTCCGATTCTGTGTCTCCCTCTCTCTCTGCCCCTCCCCCGTTCATGTTCTGTCTCTCTCTGTCCCAAAAATAAATAAACGTTGGGAAAAAAAATAATAAATAAAATAAAATTTGAACTTACTCTTTACAAAACATGATACCCAAATTGCCAAATAGTCTGTGTAAGGATTTTAACATCAATTGTCATGAGGAAAATAAAGAATAAACATACAATTAAATGTCACCATACGCCTAACACAACAGAGGCAAAAATTAAAAACAAACAAACAAAAAAAAAAAAAACAGGTAATTTTAATTTCAAGAGTTGGTGAGAATATGGAGCAAATGAAAAGCTCGTTCACTAATGGTTGGAACGTAAATTGGCACACTGCTTTAGAAGAAACTTGCACAGTATTTGTTAAATCTGAGCTCTCTCCAGCCCAGACCTAGAATGTTCATGTCAGTTTTTCAAAAACCTTGAAACAACTTAAATGTATGCCAACAGTAGAAAGTAAACTATAGCTATAAGCAATGTGGTAAATCCCACATACTTAATGATGGTGAAAGAAGCTAGACACAAAATAATATGTACTATTTTTTTTTCATTTTTATAAAGCTCAACCATAAGCACACCCAAGTAGTGAATTCCCTTAGGAGGTGCTAATAAGTGGGAGGGGATGAAATGGAGACTTCTGGGACAATGATAATAATTTTCTATATCTTCATCTGGGTTATAGTTCTATGTTTACTTAGTAAAGTATCATTGAATTGTGCAATTTATAGTCCATGTAATTCTCCGTGTGTGTGCTGTACTTCAGTGAGCATTTAAAAAAATAAGAACAAATAAAAAAATTAAAGTAAGATTTAAATACATTGCAAAAGTATTTTGCCCACTAAATCATTTTTATCTGCCATGCCTATCTTTGGATTCTGTCTTTTCTGTTGGTTTGTGAGATTATGCATGTACAGATCAAAAATTATTTTATTCATTTTATTTTTAGAATTTGGAATTAGCATAATTATTTCCAGTAAGGATAAAAATTTGGTATTTTATTGAGATTATATTTTTCAGTATAGACCTCATTGAATTAATATTGAGTTTTCCTAACTAATGATAGGATATGTATTACCATTTGTTCATATTTTTTTTTGTTTTATATTCTTAAGTTTGTCTAAAATTTTTTTTCTATTTTTATTGCCTCAGCATGTGGGTCTTTATTTTTTTATTTATTAAAGTTTTAATTTGGATGTAGCTGATATACAGTATTACACTAGTTTCAGGTGTACAACATGGTGATTCAACTTCTGTGTATGGTATACTATGCTCACCACAGGCGTGGCTACCATCAGCCATCATACAATGCTATTATGATATTATTGACTATATTCCCTAGGCTGTGCCTTTTATTCCCATAACTTATTAACTCCATAACTGGCAGCTTGTATCTCCCACTCCCCTTCACCCATCTTGCTCATCCCCTCACCCACCTCCCCTCTGGCAACCCTCAGCTTGTGGCCTTTTACTTTAATTGATATTTTGTAATGTTTTTCTTCTTGAAATATGGGAAAGATAATTTTATGAAAAAATTAATCTTGTGAGTAGCTACCTAAGCACATTCTCTTATAAGATTAAATTGTTTTCTGTTTGTTTTTCTTGTGCATCTAAGTATACAATTTGATCATCTGGAAAATTGTCCCATTTTGTTTCTCTATACCCAACCTTTCTACTTCCAATTTCTTGATTCTTTTTTCTTACTGTGTCGTCCACTTTGCTCAGAAAAAAAAAAAAACAAACATATTTTTTAAGGCCCTTGATTAGGAATCCAACATGATTTATTCAGAATAAATCTGAAAACAAGAATAGGGACTAGGATGGCTGACTAAAAATAACTTAGATGTTCATCTTCCATGGTCTTCTGACAAAGCATTATATGGTGAAAAGAGGGCAGAGGAGGATTATAACCATTACAATAATTATAGCATTTCCCATAAAGAGTGAAATAAAATGTTCAAGAATTGGCTATTTTGTTTCCAGAAACACATATTAAAATTAGAATAATCTATATCAAAATTTTGGAGTTAGAATGGCACTATTGGAGGAAACTGAGGCCTGAAAATAAAAGTTTGTTTCCCAAGACCTCATGATTTATCACTGTGTCAGATTTCCTATCTCCCAAACTAGTAAGCAGGTAAAAGCATATTACAAAGTCATTTCATAATCTAATAGCAATTAATTTAGTATGAATTAGACACATACATTTTGATAAAACATAAGATTTAAAACCATGCTTTTCTTTTCAAATTATTTTAGCTGATTATTTTTTAATTCAAAATAAAGTAGGGTTTAGCATCCAATATGCACATAAAGCAATTAGTCCAAAGCAAATAGAATATTAAACATAGAAAACTACTCCACTTCCTGATCTTTGAGTGTCTATTGAAAATATATAAAAATTTATGACTGCAAAAGTATGTTTTTCCTCTAAAAGTAGACATATTTACAAAGGAAAAACTCTAAAAATGTAAGGATATGGGTAAACTGATTTTGAGGATGCTGTATATTCAATTACAAATGAAAGTCATTTGATGATTGCATTTTTGTTTTTGGTTTTCTTTCATCTGTATCACATTTTGCAAAAGATGCATTAGACTTACTAAAACAATCAGTAGGCAATCAATAGTGATGATTAACATTTCTGAACTTGTTTTTCAAGAATAAGAGAGTTATAGGAGAAATAACATCAGGCTTTATTAATTAGCAAAAAATATATTTGCATTTGGACCACAATTTCTGTGAAGCCAAGTAATATAAAACAGAATTCAGTAAAATTACCAACACTATGCATGTTTGTCATTTTGAAAATGAATCGAGATTGTGGAGATTATGGGTAGTGATAATGGGTAAACTCACTTGTAGCTGGACATCTTATAAATTGAAAATTGAATCACTTGTGTCCATAAGGTAGTTAAATTGTTTACATTGGCTTTCCCCAACCAAAATGTTCTTATGCTTCTGTGCTTGGAAAAGGTAATCAATTTCAATTTATCTAAGCAATTACTCTCTTCCTTAATCCTTTAATTATTTGACCTGGAAATCTACCATTAATTAAAAATAATGTATATACATTGACATTTGGCAAGCAATGGATCAATGCTACTGTGAGATGCATGTATCATAGTTAGCCTGTTTCCATTCATAAGTGGTTCAGTCATTTTGACTAAAAAGCTTTATTTAATGAATGACTTAGTAGTCAGAATGGTAAATTAGTATGTGCTTGTTTTAATTGTCTTGATAGTCAAAGGCTAGAGAGGTGAAATACATGAAGGAAGGTGAAAAGCAATAAACAATAGGGAATGGTGGAGACTGTGGCCAACCAAAGAACAAATAACCTGCATGAAGTACCATTGACTGTTTGTGTATTGCGGATTGTCACTGTACAAGAATGTGGGCAAATTGTTGCCAGATTTTTCTGTTTTAAGAGAAGCTAATAATAAGGGAGTTTTCTTTAAATCTAAAATCTCTCCTCTCCTTCTCTTTCTTCTTCTCCTTTTCCTTCTCCTTCTCCTTCTCTTCTCCTTCTTCCTCTTCCTCTTCTTTTGAATATAACCTCTAGGTTCTGTTGTCCTCATAATATAACAAAATATGAAGCTTAGAACTGAATTACTTGACCCTTGCCCTCTGTCTCCTCCCAGTTCAGAATGTTTGCATCTCTTAACAGCCAGCGTTCTCTTAGATCTGCACTTGTGGCTCAATACATTCAAGCCTCAGCACAATCTTATCTTCATTTTAGCCTGTTTCTGGAAAATTGGCTTAGTTTGCCCACTGTAGCCACTCTGTTTCCTGTCAAAATGCCTCTTTCCCTGGGCATAAAGAGAATCTTTGCCTTTTTGTACTCTGTCACTTTGTGGGGTTGGTGCTTGCCACACTTGTTGCAAAAAGTTTTGTGGGTTTTAGGAACATTCACCATGTTTGCAAGAACGCTATCATCATGGGTAAAAAAGATCTCTTTTTGCAAGAAAGGTGGTGGGCAAAAGAAAACACATCTGTAAACCATGTCCAAACCCTAGGGTTCTAACTGACCATCTCTCTTTTTGATAAATGAGGGCAACATTCAAATATTTTCTTATTCAATTAGTGTATATTTATACTCTTAAAACACATAAGACGTCGTTGTGAGTACGTTGTGTGAGGTTACACTCTTGTGTGAGTGAGCAAGGGTTATTTGAAAAACCACCCTTGGCTGGAGACTAGTTTTGTCATAACCACATGAGGGCAGAGACTTCTATATAATCATGCAGTGCTTGTTTGCCAGAAGAGAAGATAAAGATTGTCATCCTAGTCACTATCAGTGGTAGAAAGACTTGACCCTACATATTTTTAGCAAAGTATCTTCTGGGGTTTTCAAATACTCGTTCTTAAGTGTACTCTAAATACAGTGTACATATATTGGCAAAAGGGGTTCTCTGTATATGTAAATTTTAAATCTTTTAAGAGAATTTTGGGATTTTTCCCTCTTTTTCATGACATATATAGGTTTGCACATAAAATATTTTATTTTACTGTTTATTTATTTATACATATATATATATATATATATATATATATATATATATATATATATTATTTTAGGGAGAGAGAGTAGCAGAGAGAGAGAGAGAATCTTAAGCAGGCTCTATGCTCAGCATGGAGCCTGACACAGGGCTCAATCCCACTTGAGCCAAAATCAACAATCGAAGACTCAACACACTGAGTCACCCAAACACCCAGCAAATAAAAACATTTTAGAGAATATTAAAATTGTGGCCCCCAAGAAGATTTGCCAGTTTATTTTGTGGCTTCCAAGGGGAGAAAACTTGCAATAGAAGAATTAATTAGCTTGCATGGTGGACTGAATAGTCCGTAATGTGACTTCTAAGCCCTGATCCAATAGAGTGGCTAAGACCAGTATAAACCATACAATATCATCAATATTTTGTCATTCACTTCTACATTTCCATTTTTTTTCCCAAGCTCGGAAGATTACTCAGACAACTAATCAACAAAAATATATTATTTCCAGGGGCGCCTGGGTGCCGCAGTCGGTTAAGCATCCGACTTCAGCCAGGTCACGATCTCGCGGTCCGTGAGTTCGGGCCCCGCGTCGGGCTCTGGGCTGATGGCTCAGAGCCTGGAGCCTGTTTCCGATTCTGTGTCTCCCTCTCTCTCTGCCCCTCCCCCGTTCATGCTCTGTCTCTCTCTGTCCCAAAAATAAATAAACGTTAAAAAAAATTTAAAAAAAAATTATTTCCAGGAATCGGTTACAAACTGCACAGCACTAGTCTGTGATTTATAAATGAAGCATCATTTTATTTGCTGCATTGTAATATTTGTTATAGCCAGTGGTGGTATGTATGCCAGAATTATCTCATATAAATAAATAAAGGGCTAAAAAGTATGCACTATTATGAGTTCTTGAACACTACATAGGAAAAAGGAGAAATTAATATGAGCAATATTGGCTTTTAAGAAAAACAGTCAGATTCTAGCAACTATTTCAAAAGCTAGCAACCTTACTTTTTATTTGTTCCAATCCCCTTAGCTATTATGAATTATTTAAATGATATATATTTATACCGTATAAAACTCGATTGTGAGTTTATCTAGAGGCAAATTATAGAACAATGTATTTCATGTAGAAGTCCATTTTTGATGTTCTATTTTTCACACTTAAAATCTTGAAGCAGCATGGGTCAATAGTCTAAAACTTGCGCCAGCCCTTTTTATTGCAACATAAAATTTGAAATCTTTCTTTGGAGTAGGCAGAAGGCAAGTAATCTGTTAGAGTGTGCACAAAGATTTTTGTTTTCCTCTATACTTGCATTCCTGTTTGTTGTATAGGTATAATGAGTAATGACAAAATAACATCTGAGTGTGTGTGTGTGTTCACACCTCTGTATGACATAATTTCTTGGATAGAGGATATAAAATTATATGTAATAGTAGATAAGAGAAGTAGTTCTGGAGTGAAAGTGGGTAGTTTGTCCAAGTACTCACTTTGAACACTTACTGTTTGAGTGATTTTGAGAAATTTATCTAACCCCTCCAAGCCTTACTTTCTTCAAATGTAAAATGATACAAAAATGAAAATTTCTGTTCCATGAAGTTGTTACCAGAATTGAGCCAGGTCATACATATGAAGTGTATTTCTTCCTTGTTAATTCATTATAATTAGCATTCAGCATAGATCTGAATATGGGCAATTAATTGGCTTTATTGAACCATTTAGTTATAATGTCATTGTCAACCCTCAGCACTGAAATTTACTGTTATTTCAGGGAAGTTACTTAACCACTCTGAGCCTCAGTTACTCATCTATAAAGTATTGATAATAATATTACTGCTCTTGTTCTGGTGTCTTGAGGATAAATGAGATGAAACATGTCAAGTGTTTAGAACTGAATAGCACATGGTAAACACTCAGTATTTATTAACAAAATAATAAATTATTTTCCTACTAAAATATTTTAATCCAATGAATTAGGATTCAATGTTTTCATTTAGTTTCTTTTCTTTATGTTCTTTTCCAATTTCAAAGAAATTTCTTTCATAAAAGTTAATAATCTTTATATATGCAAATCATATTTTTTTCCCTTATATCAGTAACTAAATTTTCTTTAACACTAATAGGTAAAAAAAAAAAAAAAAAAAAAAAAAAAAATGCATATTCGCCTTTGCTTTCTACCGCAAGGCAAAAAAAAAAAATCACCTTTTGCGTCATGGGAGTATGGATGATTGGGTCGTTGCTTTACGTCTGGTGTCCACCACCAGGGCCATACTGTTGAGGCACATGAGTTGAAATTCACAGAAGACCACTGTTCTTAGCTAATAAGATATATATGGAGGGGAGCCTGGGTGGCTTGGTCGGTTAAACGTCTGACTCTGGGTTTGGGCTGTCATGATCACAGTTCGTGACTTTGTGAGTTCAAGCCCCACTTCGGGTGCTGTGCTGGCAGCGCAGAGCGTGCTTGAGATTCTCTTTCCCTCTCTCTCGGTGTCCTTCCCTACTTTCTCTCTCTCAAAATAAATGAACTTAAAAAATAAATAAATAAAATACATATGGAAAGCATATCATTTGCGAGTTAATGGTGTTTGTCAAGCCAAACAAGCTATTGCTTGAGTGGTAGTGCTTTAGTGGAAACCCATGGAAGCAAACCCCAGCACCTACTGGCCCTGCTGGACTCATGAGCCATTGAATGATGGCCCTTCCACCACCTGCACAAAGTCACTGCACAGCAGTGCCCGGAGGCTCTAATACCACCTGAGTGTGGGTGCAAGGAAATGAGTCCATGTCTAGGGATCCATAGAGGTTGTCTTAGTACATGACAAATCTGTTCATCCCTACCTATATTAATACAAATTTATCTCCAAGTGATAGTACCAAAGCCCATTTTGTAGGTGTTATTTTATCTCAAAATCTCAGCAGTTATCTTTTTGTATGTTTTATGGATCTTTCTCCACTATTACATTATATCTTTCATAAATAAGAATATATATTTGGGACTCGTGCAAATTAAATATTTACCATAATGGAATTTTTATTGCCCTCTAAGCTATACTCAACATCTTTGAATATAACAGCAAGTAATGTTTTCCTTTAACCTTTTTTGTGGGCAAGTGGTAAAAGAAACATGTAATTCTGTGAACTTAAAAGCAATCTATCATGTTTTGCTGCTTTTATCTTGATATTATTCCTCAAAATAACCCTTTCCCAATATTTATGAGTTATTGTTTCATATTTTTATTGCATATTACCCTAACATACACTTAAAAGGAACCATTCATCCACCATACACTTTCTCCAAATTGACAAATATTTTTGCAGAAATTAAAATTGTCTGCAGGATGTGCCTGATTACTATGGCACAATTTATAATTGCAATGATTTTAATTATGTGTGGTTATGCTATCATTGCTCTATCATTTGTTTTTTTTTTCAACAAATGTACATGGACAATTAGTATATAATCTGAAAAATGGGTTCATTTAGGCAGTGTTTCCTTCTATTTTCTTTCTTTTCTTTTTTAACTTTATTTATTTTGAGAGAGAGAAAGAGAGAGAGAGAGAGAGCACATGGGGAGGGCAGCGAAAGAGAAGGAGACATAGAATCCCAAGCAGTCTCCACACTGTTAGTGCAGAGCCCAGTGAAGGGCTCAAAATCATGAAATCATGACCAGAGGAGAAACCAAGAGTCGGATGCTTAACCAACTGAGCTATCTGGTGCACCCCTTGTATTTTCTCCTTGTAATATTTTTATATATCTCAAGCGCTCATACATTACTGTGCAAATATTGATAAAAAAATATTTAGAGACTATACATATGTGAATTAATGAAAGAAACATTGCTGTGACCTTGCATATCTTATCCTTTTTTCTTGGCAAATGGCCCTTCCCACCCTCTTCCTCCATACCCCCGCCCCCGCCTCTCTTTAAAACAAGGAAGTAAAAAGGACCTAAAGTGGCTTTAGGAATGTAGGAAAATTTCTTGATATGTATAAGTCTCACTCTCTTCACTTATGTAGAGGAAATAATACTCCTTTCTTCTCAGGTTTGCTCTGAGTCTAAAATGAGAGGATGCATATAAAATACATAGCACAGAGCAGACAAATTTAATTCTCCTCCTCTTTTCTCATTTTGTTGAACCCAGTAATTAACAGTCACAAGAGAATCCCTTAACTATAAATTTAATTTGAGATGCAATTACAAGGATATGTTGGCCTCTGAAAGAGAAATTGATGCCTGATGAAGGTGATTCTTACTGGAGTGAATAGAACCGCATGGAAGATTAGAGACTTCAAAGCCATGAGTGGAATATCAGCACACAGGTTCTTGCAGAGACAAACTGCATGACATTTAGGGATTGTAATACCAAAAACTCATAGATTAGTAGTAGATGTTCGAAGTACTCTGGAGCAAACTAATTACATATTTTTTTCTAATGATAGAGAAAAGGGAAAGAGAATACTGCTTTTTGGTTGTAAATTTAATTGACGGAAAGAATAGAGCTTACAACAGCATAGGCAAAGTTAAATTGAGGATACACTGACTTTCTCGAAAGTTACATTAGATTTTGGAAGAGAAATCCATGATTTTACAGCATTTGGGATTACACATGTTAATGTGAGGAAACTAAAAGAATAAAACATGTAGCATCTAAGCCATGTCGGGGTAAGAGAGACACCATCTATGGTCAAGTTCAGTTAAACGGCCAGGCACTGGGGCAATACCCAGAATCATGATATGCTCCAAAAGAAAACCCAAAGTTTAAAACCACTATTATATCTAAGGAGAATAGAGAGAGAGACAATAAGTTAGGATGGCAGATGGATAATTTGGGGGAAAAACTGAATACAAAGATTTGGAATATAGGACAAAGCATTATTTTTCTTTATATTACCTCACTTAAATATGTATGTAGAAAAACATATGCAGTATTAAAAATGCAAGATTCATACACGTGTGTAAATGTGTTTGAAATGAAAATAATAAAATCAATTTAGAAGAGACAATCTTCCAAATCTGAAAAATAAATTGCTTTCTCACCCTTACTTAGACAACATGGGGAGTACCCTTACCAGTGACAAACTAGTGATATGTCCCCCCCTCTACACACACACACACACACACACACACACACACGCACACAAACAGTGGAAATTTTGTTCCAGAGTGACAGACCAAGGCCAACCCTTGATAAAGTCAAGAAAGGAGGGCCTCTCTGTGCATTAGTACATTTTGAGCTGACCTAAATTGTCCTCCATGATCTACTAATGCAGATTTAGGGCTATAGCATTTCTTTTCATTTAAAATAGCAGACTGAATTTGGAAATACTGCAGGATTTGAGAAGGGGCTTGAAGATGTAGGGAAGGCAGCTTTTTATTCACTGCATAAATGCTGCCTGTTCAGCTGTAACAAGCCAGTGAAGCTGGAGGTTGCAAATGAGAAAGGAGAATCACAGGGGTCCCTATTACATTCAGCTTCTGCTCTTGAATCAGTTTTATCACTTGCTAAACAAAGCTCGGTTTTCAGTGATTCAGGTTTTATGAATCCAGACCAAGTTCCTTCTACTCAATGAGCTGGGTCAGTTTGTGACCATTCTAACTTAAAATCAATGAGTATGACTTGTTTAATCTGTTGTGTAGATTGAGAGTCACTGAGGATTCTAAATCCCCATTTACCTTTCATTCTGCAATGTTCTGCTGTCTTCAGCATGAGAGGAATTTGACTCACACACACTGGGAAGCTCCAGATGGTTTTGCCTATAAGATATATTCAGTGTATTTCATTTTCTACATTCATCATTTCATACTGTCCTTGATTGAAACTGGACTTGAACAGAACTCTCCTGAGTTACCTCAGAGCTGAAAAGCTTAATCTAGTCACAGTTTATTAATGGCGACAGTAATACATAATGAAATGCCATTAATTCACACGTGTAATATTGGTTTCTAATTTGAGGCATCACATCTAATTATCAGTAGATTAGTTACTCAGATTCATAGCTTGGTGACAATGGGGAAAATGTGCCTACTTCTACTACCTGAACTGTCAGAAAATAGAATGATGTCTATTTCTTATGAGGGCAACTAGGAAATCTCTGAAGCCTTCACATCGTTATAGATTTATGGCTCAGTCCATAAAGAGAGCTCAGGAAAATCAGTTCTGCTGCTTGTTATTTCTCCGCAGCTCTCATCCCAGACTGTGCTTGCAAAGAGCTTCATCTTAGAAAAAGCACTTTATTTCAGTGCAACAGTTAGAGGCCATTATCCTGCTGGATTTGGGAGTAAAAGGGCATCAAAACATGGTAGCCATATTTCTAAAAGCCCTGACTTCTGAAAGTATAAAGGAGTTTAACATTTGATCAACCTTTTAGGGGGCATGCTTCTTATTCATGGCAAGAATTCCTAACCTCTGACTCTGCGTTTGCTTAGCTAACATGGAGCGTTTGCACCCCAGAGCAATCTTGCTTCCACTTACGACTATTGTGTAAGGCTGGTTTCAGACAGTGCTTTTGAATTCTGGGAAACTACAGTCACAGACATATTGAAGTTACAACTACATATTCACAAAGACTGGCCTCTTTTCAAAGGACTCTTAAGTTTTCGTAGCAAACATTGTCTATCTTGGCTTCAGAGCACCCACAGCCAGTCAGCAGGGAAGTATGTGGAGTGTCAGGTAAACATAATCAAGCCATTTGTGGAAAATGAGAGAGAAGAAAGAGGAAGGGTAATGAAGCATAGATGTAGCAAGACTGTTTCCTAGTCTATTTAGCTATATTGTCTGTCTCTAATTGTTTTTCTCCCTGGAGGTTAAAAAAACAAACAAAACAAAACAAAAAAAGCCAAAAAAAAAGGAGAGAGAGAGAAAGAGGATTTCAATTTTATACAACTAAGCTTTATTATTGCCGCTTTCAATTCCTTCACAAAGAAATATGTACGTCATTATACTTGTACCCAATTGCAACTCTATAGCCAAGGATTTGTCAGCAGTTCCATTTCAGACTCTATTTTTGGAGATTTTTATTTTGAAAGTAAAATATTTGCTTTAGGGTAAAATTGGAATGAATCTTCTCAACCCAGGAGCATTTTGCTTTCATCCTATTTTAAGAAAGTTTTCATAGAGTGTTGTCATTATTTTCTGAAGACTTTTGTTTATATCTTACATGATGTGAAGATTCTCAAAATTAAGGTTCATTTTTTAATTATCTAGATTCTAATTATAAAAAGTGGTAATCTCCTAAACTGAAAATTTTCTTTCTAACCTGATGAATGTAGCTGAATGTGAATCATCTATCTACATTTTCAACAGCCCTCACCAATCAGACTTGACCGGACTATCAATCAGACTTGACCAAAGGTGGTACGTTTTCTGCCAACTTTCAGCTTTATTTTTACACTATTAAGCAGGAAAATAAGCATTGTAAGCAATTAGAAAGGAAGATAATTCAACAATGATTTAAAATGAGGCCCATGGCTCATGGGGTTGACTTTGAGGAAATCTAGTGTTTACTTAACAGTGTTTGTGTATGTGCGTGCATGTATATAAATATACCTCTGTAGGAACCTGCAGATACACTGACTTTTTCTGAGAAAATCAGATTGTGTCAATGTCCAAAAATTCCATTAATTAGTTTGTGAACAAGTAATATATGACTATATTCTAGTGGAGACAACGAATTGCTTTTAATACTAGTAGTTCTAAAAAGTATCTTGTACCTCTACTAAAACCTAATGCAATCTGAAATGTTTTTCAAATGTATACTTTAAAGCTAAGTATTCATCATTTTATGTAAGAAAGAAAAATAGTGAGGATAGCAGCTTGTAACTTAACGTATTGGGCAAAGCAGCAGTGAACAAGAAACTTGAAGATAAACATTTACAAAAATTGCAGTGAATGGGGAAAAAAATGTGTAATAGGAGAAAAAATATCAATGTCCTAATCCCAGTGGTATGACTTTGGGCGATAACAGACTTTCTGGGTCCGATTGTCTACACATGTAAAATGAGGTTGCTTATGGTTCTAACAATATATTATTTCAAGCCTTTTTTAAAAAATTGTTTTTCGTTTCAGAGAGAGAGAGAGAGAGAGAGGGAGCACACAAGCAGGGGAGGGACAGAGAAAGAGGGAGGGAGAGAATCTCAAGCAGGCTCCACACTCAGTGTAGAGCCAGACATGGGGCTCATTCTCAGGAGTGTGAGATCATGACCTGAGCCAAAATCAAGAGTCAGATGCTTAACCGGCTGAACCACCCAGGTGCTCCCTCATTTTCAGTCTTAACTTTTTTCTGAAAGTTATAAGATTATTTCTGAAGAAAAACGAATTCATAAATGATTATTGATAGTAGCTAAAGGTTTTTTTAAGCATCACCTTTGAAAATATATACTGGAAGAGAGCTAAAGCAAAACAAAACAAAAACAAAACAAAATCTCTTTGCTCTACTATAGCACCTTTGACTTAAGTGTGGTCTGTCTGCTCCTTCCTCCTCCACTTATCATGTGTACATTTAAGGAAAATGCTTCAATTGGATACATTAGTTAATCCATATTTGCTTTTGTAGTCACATTTTAGATGTTTTATATTATATGATCTTTACAAAATACATAACAAGATGATTAAAATAGTCTTTGTTCCCAGAGCAGAGAATAATGTTTGCACTTAAAAATCTTTGTGTTCTAGAGGTGCTTGGGTGGATCAGTCAACTAAGTGTCCAACTCTTGATTTCAGCTCAGGTCATCATTTCATACTCATGAGACTGAGCCCCACATCTGACTCTGTGCTGACAGCGTAGAGCCTGCTTAAGATTCTCTCTCCCTCTCTCTCTGCCCCTCCCCTGCTTGTGTTCTCTCTCTTGAAATAAATAAACTTAAAAAGTTTGTATTCTATACAGTGAAATTTTTATTTTCCTTGGTTTGTAATTTTATTCCTGTCTAGATATGAATTTTAAAGACTTCCAACATTTGTGAAGGCACAGAGGAATGATTTTAAACTATCAAATCAATGATCATAGATAGTATTTGGAGTTATTTCAACTCCACCCTCAACCCTCTATTCAGCACTGTTCTAAACCTCTCACAGTAAGAATCATAAAAAGTACATTAAAATTTCATCTAATGTTGACTTTGCTTTTGTTATTCATCTGAAGCAGTTTAGATGTTTATGGTTGCTTGTGCCTTATTATATTTATTTAATGCACTTACTCACTTGGGTGAAGGCTTCATATAATGCTCCAATTTTTGGTGGAAAAGTCATATAATGCTCTAAGGTGTCCTTGGGGACTATTCCTAATTCTATCCATCATTATTCTACTCTTTTGGTTAAGAAATACATTTATTACCCTTTTCTTTGTGTTAAGTTTGGAAAACACATGGCTATCACACAATATTTATCTTATTTCTCTCAGTTTTATCTCCTTAGTGCATTTTTCTCTTACAGTTCCTCTTTATCTCTTTTATATAAATGTTTTTCTAAGAGAATATGTATAAATGTAATGACATATATACATATATACATGTTATATATTGTGATTAAATATATCTGAGGTAGGGGTGCCTGGGTGGCTCAGTCGGTTGAGTGTCCGGCTTGGCTCAGGTCATGATCTTGCGGTTTGTGAGTTCGACCCCTGCATCGGGCTCAGTGCTGACAGCTCAGAGCCTGGAGCCTATTTCAGATTCTGTGTCTCCCTCTCTGCTCCTCCCCTGCTCATGCTCTGTCTCTCTCTCTCTCTCTCTCTCTCAAAAAAATAAATAAATAAATAAATAAACATTAAAATATATACACATATATATTTGAGGTAAATATATTTGATGCTTTGTGCACTTTATTTTATATATATTCAATAATATATGTGTATATATTTAATAAAATAAAATATGAAATATAAATAAAACAATTTAATAAAAAATAAAATATAAATACACACACACACACCCATTACTCAACACCTCTATGTCTAGAAATTTGCCTATGTATGTTTTCTATTTCTGTGTAACAAATCACCTCAAAATTTAGCAGCTTGAAACAACAAATTAACTCTCTCACGCAGTTTCTGAGGCTCTGTATAGTTCTGGCTCAGGGTCCATCATGAGCCAACATTCAAGCTGTTAGCTCAGGCTGCATTTCTCTGAAGGCTTGATTCATGCTGGAGGATCCACATTTCAGCCCACTCACATGGATTTCGGAGGAGGCTTTAGTTCTTTACCACAAGGTCTCTTCATGCCATGCATGGCATGGCTGGCTTTCCCAGAAAGACTGATGCAATATAGAGAGTCACCAAGATGGGAGCCACAGTGTCTTTATAATCTAATCTTGGAAGAGACATACCATCATTTCTTCTGTATTTTATTGGTCAAATAGACCAAATTATGTAGCAGTGAACTACATAAGGGTGTATGTTGAAAGAAGATGATTCAAGGTTGTCTTGAAGGCTGGCGATTGTAACCAGCATTCAAACCATATGTTTACGTAATAACTGGATTTTTCTTTAATGCTTTTGTCTCGTAAGGAAAATAAAAACTTTTGATTGTGTGTATGTGTTTTGTGAGATAAAATTCACATACTCTAAAATTCACCCTTTTAAAGTGTACAATTCAGTGTTGTCTGTTGATGTTGTTGTATATTCACAAAGTTGTGCAGCCATCACCACAATATAATTATGCATCACTTTCACCACCCAAAAAAAATTTCTGAACCAACTAGTAGTCACTGAACATCCCTTCCTTTCTCTAGTTCCTGGAAACTACTATTCTACTTTCTTTTTTTATAAATATATCTTTTCTATAATTTAATGTGAATGGAATTACACAACATGTGGCTTTAGGGGTTAGTATCTTTCACTTAGCATAATGATTTCAAGCTTTATTTATGTTATATCATGTATAAGCACCTCCTTTTTAGGATATATGACATTTTGTTTGCTCATTCATCAGTTGTTGGGCATTTGGATTGTTTCCCCTTTTTGGATATTATGAATAATACTACTAAAAATATCCATGTATGAGTTTATGTATGGGCATATGTTTTCAGTTCTTTGGAGCGTATACCTATGAGTGGAATGGTTGAGTCATATAATAATTCTAAGTATACCATATTGGGACTATTTTCAAAGTTAGCTAGACTATTTTCAAAGTTGCTGCATCATTTTATATTCTCACAAGCAATGTATGACAGTTGCATGTTCTACACACTCTCATCAACACAATAACAATTGCCTTTCTTATTTTAGTTGCCCTAATGGGTGTTTCCATTTCTCCTTGTATGTGTCTTTTTTGTAGACATGTGTAGTCATCTCTGTTGAAGTAATCTGCAGTTTTTCAGTGAATAAAAAAGGTAAGGAAAGAACAAAGAAAGAATGAAAGAAAAAGACTGAATTCAAGATACACCTGCCCACATCCTCCTATGTATGCATTTTATTTATTCAATAAGAATCCTTCAAATATTGAGGTGACTCACGTACTAAGTTTCCATGTAATCAACATAAGATTGAAATTGATACTCAAAGTATATTCATTGTGTTAAAGTAAATGCATTAAATAGAAAACAGACTCAATTACCATCAATCTTGGGTTCTGAGCCAAAATCACTGTTAAACTTGTCAGGTTCCAGCAGAGAGAAAAACAAAACACAGTGTCTGGATTAGGAACACAGGGTACTGAATAGATGGAAAGAAATGGTGTTGCTACAAGACAGGGGTGGTATTTTCAGACTCAAATCAGCCTTGATGGAAATTTGGAGAAAAGAATTCAGCCAGAAAAGTTCAGCAGAAGACCATCTTAGGATCAAGTTTTCACAGGACAAACAAAAATTTTTGATTGTGCGTATGTGTTAAAGGGGCTAAAAAACAGTGGAATAAGCCTGTGGCCGCCAAATGTGTGTCAGACTGTGGCAGCATGGAAGTGCACTCCTTGGATTTCCCTTCACAGAACTGGATGATCAGCTGTAAGGCGTTCAGTTAGCAGCCACCCTCCACCTTCAGTGCCTTTGGAATATAACACAGCATTTGCCTGAGGCCATCCTCTTTCCAGACAGCCCCCAGCCAACTAGTGAGCATGGCTGCCATAGTAAGCCCCAACCATTTCTGCCCCATGCAGGACACCTCTTCCAACAAGTCTTTGTGCTTGAACTCCCACAGGGGCTGGCTGAGACTTTTTCAGAGCTGCAAAGCAGTCTGCGACTTTTCCTACCCAGTCTCCCATTCTGACCCTCTTTGTTACAGTTATCAGACCTGTAGAATTATCTGAGGGATTTCAGGAAGCCTGGCCCTGCTACAGTCCTCTCTCCCCTTATCTCTAATTAGCATTCCCTCCAGTACATTCCTTGCACTTTTAGCTCTGTCTTTACATTTTTGATGCGCTAATTGGAAGAACCAACAGATACAAAGGCTGCCAGTTTTTTCATTTGAAGCCCTGTAAAGTTTGCTGTCTTCTGGGGGGGGGAGGGTGGTACCGAGTAGGGCTTTCTTTGCAGCTGTTTAAAGGCATGACCACACCAAGGACAGGGAGCTTCTGTGCAATTTTATAACTCTAACACCACCATATACTTTTATAGGATTTTAACCACTTTTATGTAAATGTTCTTAAATATGATACACCCAAAAAGCTAAGAAAGTAATTTCCCTTAAGCACTCTGAGTCTTTTAAAGTTTATACTATTGTACAGGGAACCAACAGGTTGCTGAGAACTGTGAAGCTCTTTCCAAATATCAGTGTTTACAGGCTGCTGTTTCACTGATGTTACCTTTCCCACTTCTTACTGATATGTGTTTCTCTTCTGGTCCTACATATCTGAATGGATAAAACATGTGTGATCTGTAACTGTTGCACATCTGAACACCCAATAATTGACTTTAGTTTCTATTTTGAAATCTATCCCCAACTCAGGGACTAGCTTTGACTCTTGACTTCATTCATATGAACTCTCTTGTTGGGTTTATTAAGCCATGAGTCTTTGTTAAATCAGGGTGGATCCAGAGGCAGAGTCGTGAAATGGTAAGGAAAAACATATATTTTAGATTCTGATAAACCCTTATTATTTATTTGTCTTTGGGCGAGGAATTGCCCTACTCAAAACATCTCCCTTCACATCTATAAAACTTATTTAATAACATAATATACACTTTGCTGGTGTGAAGTGTAAATAACATAAATGTTTACAATATTCATAGCATGTCACACAGTCCTTGGCACATATAATATTGGTTTTCTCTAACTTCCTGACAGAAGTGATGAGTCCTTTCAGAAGTTAATTAGGGACTTTATCAAACAGGTAATTCTTAGCCAGCGATGCTAGAACAGTTTGTCTGCAGGTTGCATCTAACTAAATGTGATATGTAGGACACAAATCTTAAATAATTAATATTGCTATTAGAATCATGCATGTGATTATGCCACAATGATATCAAAGCCTTAGCTTGTCTGCTTCTGTGAATGTATTTCCCAACTGGTGATTCCTGAATGGAAGTCACTATTAGTTTGGTTTGGGAGGGTAGTAAGTATCAAATAATGAAAGCCTATACTAACACTTTTGAATGTCTACTTTGAAAAATCAGTGAATAGTTTCAATAAAATAATTCTTTGCCTTTTAATCGAGAGCAGATTGAGTGACCAAGTGTGCATTTACAGCTACTAAAGGAGATTAAATCAACATACTCAAACTCAGATTTTCAGGTGTTTTTTCACATAGTGACTATGAATTTAGTTTTGAATGGTTATGAATATCATAATTTTAAATTGTCTTTCTTGTTTCTTATATATTGTTTCATTGGACTCATAAAGGACAAAAGATCAAAAAAGATAAAGACAGATTATCTGAAAAGAATGAGTGTTGACATACACAAAGTTAATAGGGACATAAAATCAAAATTTTATATATTTTGATTTCAAAATTTTTATATAGCACAAGGAGTATATAAGTATTTGATAATACTTAAAAACTTTTAAGAGACAATAGAGTGATAATCATATGCAACTGTGAATATGTTCAACATTTAACATTGACTAAATTCAATATGGATTTTCATTTCTTTGGAATGAAAGGTTCCAATAGAGTCATTGTATTGTTTCAGTGAAACATTGGAATAAAACATGTTGCAGCACTGTGGCTTTTTTTTTTTGTCATTAAAAAGAACAGAATTGGACCCCTTTCTTACGTGGTACACAAAAATCAACTCAAAATGGATTAAAGATTTGAACATAAGACCTGAAATCATAAATATCCTAGGAAAAAAACATGAGAGTTAAGTCCCTTACCATCAGTCTTGGGAATATTTTTTTATTTGATATCAAAAGCAAAGGAAATAAAGCAGAAATAAACAAGTGGGACAACATTAAACTAAAAAGCTTCTGGAGAGCAAAGGAAACCAACAACTAAATGAAAAAAACAACCTATGGAATGGGAGAAAATATTTGTGAAACAGGTATCTGATAGGGGTTAAAATCCAAAAGATGTAAGAAACACAGACAACTCAATACCAATAAAATAGATAATTCAATAAAAATATAGGTAGAGGAATTGAATACACATTTTTTTTCAAAGAACACATACAAATAGCCAGCAGGTACATGAAACAGTGCTCAGCATCACTAATCAACAGGGAAATGCAAATTAAAACCACAGTGAGATATAACCTTACACCTGTTAGAATGGCTATTATTAAAAAAAAAAAAAATAGGTAAGAAATGTGTTGGCGAGAATGTAAAGAAAGGGAACTCTTGGGCACTGTTTGTGGGAATTTAATTTGGTACAGCCACTATGGAAAACAGTATAGGGGTTCCTTAAAAATTAAAAATAGAATTAATATATGATCTAGCAATCTCACTTCTAGGTATATATCAAAAGGAAATTAAAATAGGATATTGAAGGGATATCTGTACTCCATGTTCATTGTAGCATTATTAACAATAGGCAAGATATGGAAATAACATAAGTGTCCATCAGTGGATGAATGGACAAAAGAGATGTGGATGTTTTGTGTGTGTGTGTGTGTGTGTGTGTGTGTGTGTGTGTGGAGAGAGAGAGAGAGAGAGAGGGAGAGAGAGATAGTGTGTATATATATATATATATATATATATAATGTACTCAGCCATGGGGGAAAAAATCCTGCCATTTGTGACAGTATGAATAAACCATGAGGATATTACACTACACTAAGTGAAATAAGTCAGACAGATAAAGACAAATACTTCATGGTATCACTTATATGTACAATCTTAAAAAAAAAAAAGAAAAGAAAGTCAAACTCAAGGAAACTGAGTGTAAAAAAGTGGTTGCCAGAGGCTCGGGGGTAGGGAAATGGGAAGAAGTTGGTGAAGGGGTACAAATTTCAGCTGTAAGTTGAATAATGTCTGAGAGTCTAATGTATAACATGGTGACTATGGTTGATAACACTTTCTTGTATAATTCAAATTTGCTAAGCGAGTGGAACTCAAATGTTCACACACACACACACACACACACACACACGCACACACAAGGATACATATCACCATGATATGCACTTTAAATATCTCACGAGTTTATTTGTCAATAATTTGTCAATTTCAATAAGTTGAAATTGAAAACTAATAAAAATGGAACACACACAGTAAATCTGATGAATACTTAAAATGCACAAAATAAAGTAATCTAATTTTAAGGCATTTTGCCTATCTCTAATGTTTTAACACAAGTAGATAAATTTATATTTTATTGTATTTTAAATTGATTTTTGTTATGAAATATTTAAAATTAAAATATTTTTAATTTTAATCCCTCCCAGTGAGGGAGGGGCAGAGAGTGAGGGAGAGAGAGAATCCTAAGCAGGCTCTGCCCTGACAGCACTGACAGCACAGAGCCTGACAAGGGACTCGATCCCACAAACTGTGAGATCAGGACCTGAGCCAAGATGAAGAGTTAGATGCTTAACCAACTGAGCCACCCAGGAGCCCCTTGTTATGAAATATTTTAAACATGAGAACTAAGGAGAGCTTGATTTAATGAATACCTGTATAACAATTATATATTTAAATATTTATATGTGTATATATATATATATATATACACATATATATATTTAAAACCAAGTAAAGACTAAAGATGTAAAGCCACTTACAGAACACTTTTTAAATTGTTCTTCACCTCTCAGAGATAACAGTATTCACAATTTGCTGTCATTATTCTCATTAGGAGTTTGTACCACAATATTTTGAATTAATAAACAATATACATTGTTCTGTTTTCTTTTTCATTTTCTGTAAATGACACCATTTGACATATATCTGGAATTCCTTCATTTTCACTCCAGGATAGTACATTGACTTATTATTCTGCAATTTACATATCCCTTGTCTTATTAATGGATACATAGAGTGTCCAAGTATCCTTAATTACAGACAGAACTGCAATCAATACACACATCTCTCTCTCCTTGAGCACATGCCTGAGAACTCTTTAGAATAAATCTACTGGTAGAATTGCTATGCAGTATGGTACGTTTCAATTTTGTCAGTTTATATCTTACCAGTACTATATGAGGATTTTCTGATTTCCACACCCTCACGGGGTAGTGCCAGTCTTTTAATTTTTTCAGTCTGATATATATGAAGCATTACTTAATATTTAATTTTCACTTGCCTGATTCTGAGCTGTTCTGATAAGATGGATCACTTTTTCATATTTTTATTGTTGTTCAAGCTTTCCTTTCCATGAGTTGCTATTCTAATTCTTTGATATATTTTCCTATTGAACCTTGTCTTACTTGATTGACTTGACCTACTCTTTTTAAATATTACTTATTTTTTAAATCAGATATATGTGTGTATATGCATATATAAATATATACTATAAACACATATAATGTCTTTTTCCAATCTATGACTTATTTTAATTTTACACATATTTACTTTATTTATATAGTACTTTAAAATTGTTTTAATGTTTATTTTTGAGAGGGGGAGAGACAAAACACAACCAGGGGAGAGGCAGAGAGAGAGGGAGACACAGAATCTGAAACAGGCTCCAGCCTCTGTGTTATCATCACAGAGCCTGATGTGGGGCTCGAACCCACGAAGATCATGATTTGAGCAGAAGTCAGACTCCTAACAGACTGAGCTACCCAGGCACCCTTATAAGTACTTTTAAATTATCATGTAATGAAATGTGTCTTTATTATCTTTATTAATAATATATTTTCCTACTTTGAAGTCAAAAGGATATTTTTCTATATTTTCTTTTTTAACATTTTAAATTTACATTCATGTTGAACATTTGTATTTATGTGTGATTAATATGTGTGTGCCACAGAGCATTGGCAATATTTGTTGAGATTGTACATGTTTCAGATACTATTAGAAGCTCTTTGTGTGGATTAATCTGTTTAATTCTTAAAATATTATCTGATGCGCATGCTATTTTTACTCCCATGATCCAACTAAGGAAATTGAAATGAAAAGTAAAACAACTTGCCCAACAGTAGCAAGCCTGTGATGGAGACCCATGGCTAACTGGGATTCAAATATAGGCATTCAGCTCCTTCCCAGTCAAAACACAATCCATATTTTTAGTATTAACTCATGCACCAAATTCATCCTGAGTTATGATTTCAAAGTTCACTTTTGATAGTTACTTTTTTTCTGTATAAAGCAATTAAACACTTTGTTTACCATTTGTCCATGTGTCATAAATAGAATTACAGATTATATTAAAATGAATTTGGTACAACAATCTATAGTACTGTCATAATTAATTTAATTCATTAAATATATTGCAAAGTATGAAATCACCTGAATTATCTTTAAATTTCTTAAGGAAATTCCAAAATTATATTCTAAAATGAAAGTTATATATGACTCAAGGTTTAAGTAATGATTCTCTAAAATAATCCCTTACACAAAAAAACCACCTGGCTTCTCTTGTATGCTCATCTCCACAACTTTTTCTGTCCTATAAAAAAAAAAAAAAAAAAAAAAAAAAAAAAAAAAAAAAAAAAAAAAAAAAAGATTGCTGACCTGCCATTTAAATCTTTAAAAATTTTTTTTTTTCAACGTTTATTTATTTTTGGGACAGAGAGAGACAGAGCATGAACGGGGAAGGGGCAGAGAGAGAGGGAGACACAGAATCGGAAACAGGTTCCAGGCTCTGAGCCATCAGCCCAGAGCCCGACGCGGGGCTCGAACTCACGGACCGCGAGATCGTGACCTGGCTGAAGTCGGACGCTTAACCGACTGCGCCACCCAGGCGCCCCGACCTGCCATTTAAATCTTGAGAATTCATTCCTCTTGGGTTTAGATAAATGGATGATTATATCATTTTTATTTTTGTTTTCCGTAGGTTCCAAATATTTTCTTGCATTGTAATTTTATATCCTGTAGTAACAGATTAATTTTTTAAGTACAACCCACTACCTTTTCTGGCTTCAGTGGCTTTCAAATGCTCCCTGTCTGGATCCATCCTCCCTACACTGCCTCACCATTGTACCTTACTTGACTGACACCTACACTGATTGAGAATCTTCCCAAGCCTGTATCTAGTTATCAATTCTATGTACACATAGACATAGTTGGAAGACTTCAAAAGTATGGCACTTTATACAGGGTCAAAAATGGATGTGCTTAGTAGCATGTTTCATTTTAATGATCAGATCATTAACATTGAAGACACAGTTTATGATTCTAAAGCTAGAGTTATTTGCTATTAGTTTTATTGAACAACTTTAGGATGATGCTACCAGTAAAGAAGAACACAGAATTCAGAGCCACTATAAAATTTGCTTTAAAAATACAAATAAAACAGTAAGTAGGGTACATATAATGGTTTTTGAGCCCCAAGAGAATTGGTAGTTAATATTTAAAATATTATCATTAACATTCTTCTTGGCAGATTGAAAGATAAATCATGGCTTAGACTCAATATACTTACTGGAAAATGAAGGCTGTCCATAAGCCATTATGCCCCACTCCCTCTAAACTTCAATAAGTGGTAATTTTAGTCACAGGGTAAATATGTAGGGAAAAAATAAATGTATAAGGAAACATAAATATTTAGGTATAATTTTTTTCCCTCAAACTGGAATGTTAAACTTGATTCTCTCAATGAAGTGCTAAGATATACAAAATTAGCTAGGTCAAAATTCAGTGCCAGAACAATATATAACTTTACCTTGAAATTTTAAAAAAATGGTTACATGATCCTGGAAACTCTCACCCTCAGTGAGATTTTTTAAGAATGGGAATTTGAAGAAAGAGAATTTCTCTAGAGATTTCTGGGCTAGACTCTGAGCCCCCGCCTCATTCCCAGGATGAGGGATGCATGCCCTTTTCTCAAACCTAAAGAGGAAGACTTCATGAGATCTTTCAGACAGCCTGATGTCTACTTTCTGAAGTAGGGTGGGTACAGAGTACTTGGGTTGAGAGGAGAAATAAAGGAGACAATACCAGTTTGGTTGATAAGTCCTTCCAGGGTGTGTTGGATATATGAGTGTTTACCTTGGATCTGATTTGTGCAGAGAGAGAGAGATTTTATCCACTTACAGGTGAAAAATTAGTCCCACTGAACAAAAGATAAAGGGGTAGGGTGGTAATATACAAAATGTGGTTGTGGTTGTATCTCACTTGGGGTGCTTTTTCGCTATATTCATTGCACCAGTAAGCCTGTTTTCCTTACTTCCCAGGTGTGTTTGTTTACTTCCCTATATACCTGCTCAGCTTTCTCCTCTATTTCAGTATTGCTCTTGACTTTTGTGTTTTCTGCTTGGCACTAACATCATTACCTATTTGCAAATGTCTCCTTAAGCAATTCAGTTTCTAAAGTCAGCATCTGCTTCCTTTATATTCAGTGATAAAACAAGCAAAGTTGCAGCATCAAAGAAAACTTACTAGTCAAAAGATTTGAGATTGTTTCCTTTTAAAATGTGGTGTGAAAAACCATGATCCTTTTTGGAAAACACCAGGGTATGAGCCTGCCTTGAAAGAGACACCTGTTTGCAATTTAACCACTGCAGGTTCATGAAAAGTGTGCTTATATAGTATTACTCAGGATGTTTAAAGAACACAGGCTGGTAAAGCATCAGAATTTATTTTCTAGTTGAATTTAAATCCCAGGGAAAAGTATCCCAGAAAATGCCTAAAAGTGTGAGTGGTTTTTTTTATTCATAATAAACCTGTGTGGTTTAAAGCATCAACTAAAATATTCCAAACCGAACAAATAGCAACAAACCTCTAATATGAAAAGCCACTAAATGTATGCAAAACTTCATCTTTAGCCTGCATATTTGATATAAAGTTATAGATCCTGTATGATTTCACTTCCAACTTCAGTGATTTGTTTACGGTGCTTCCATTGGTTCTTCCTTTCAATTAAATTATTTGGAAATAGAGTTTAATTATTGGAGAAGACACAGAAAAGTATTAAGTGAAAGCAGAAAATAGCTTTGAGTACAGATTAGTGTTGGCTTTCTGTTCTTCTCTCACTGCCTACCCTGCACAGGCCAATCCCCTCCTATGGAGCAGTAGCAATGGCAGAGAAATAATCTAAGCACAGGCTGCTACAGATGCTCTCATGTAAGGCCAACTTGAAAAGTTACCAGTAGAACAGGGTTCTCTGAGTCAGTAAGTTTTAACGAGCAGCCAGTGCTACCATTTGGCAGAATGTGGAGTGTGCGGTAATGAACAGAGGAGAAAAATCTAGGGAATAAAAGGGAAAGTACCCATATTGAATGGTGGGTACAGAAAGAGGAAGTTCAAGAGAAAATCAATAGCACAGCAACACTTGGAGAGAGAGATGGAAAGAAAAATTAAAAAAAGAAACAGGCAGGGATTGTAAACTATTCACAAAACGTTGAATGGGTCCTATACTACAGGGTAAATTTATTCAAGAAGAGTTAAATTTTCAGCAAAGGCAGCAATGCCCATTCTTCACTCTGGTAACCCTGGCAACATGACTCTTTCTTAAAAAAAATAATGCTATTATAATAAGGAAAAAAGTGAACAAAAATGATATGACAAGTGATTAGAGGGCAGGTCTCAAACTACCTTGGAAAATGCTCCGGGGAAAAATTTTTAAGCTATTTGTTCCATAAAGGAGTGAAATCATGAGGATATTCACTGAATTAAGCAAAGACAAGTAGAATGTGTTGCCTTAAAATGTTTTCCCTGTGTGATGCACAGTTCTAACCTTGGACTGAGGAAAACAGAAATCCTGCCTGCCTCGTCATGCACTAGAAGGGTCCACACTCTAATCTCCTTTCAGCTTCAGCTGCCCATGGGCTGGGGTTCGGGGGCAAGGCATCACTGGGCCTTCCAGGATGTGGGCACTCAGATCCCATGCAATGCTTCCAGATTCTGGTACTGGTTCCCATGTATCAGAATTCCACACCCAAATGGCTCCAAGTCTGTTTGTAGAATCTGCTTGCATCCTCTGTAGGACAGATCACCCACTGTTGTGGGTGCCTCTAGGCTCAAGTGTCAGCCAAGGAAGATTATTTGTGGAGACTTTGGACAGATTTGGAAGTTCAGGCTGGAGTGTTTGACCTTGTAGTACAGGACTGAGGCAAGCCTGGAAGAAAAGGGGGACATACCGCACAACCACATTTGGGGTACTAAATTCTGTACCATGTAATTTTGGTACTAAATTCTGTTCCATGTAATTTTGAGGAGTACCTTTTCAAAGTAAGAGATTAGAGCAGACTTATCTCTTTCTTATTTCCAATTTAATGTAATATTTAAATGTTAGACATATGGAATGTGAGCCTTCATTTCTGCTCTTGTCCTGGTCTTGCAGATATCAAGGGCAGACCTTAAGCTGCATGTCATAGATCATTGCACTTAACATTTGTGTTGGCAATTCTTTTTTTCTGTAAGTGCTTTAAAGACAAGAATGAACAATAACCTATACACATTATGAATGCTCTTAGAGTATGATTTGGAAGATCTGTAAATACAGAATTAAGATAATTCATCTTATTCTTATATATATTCAAAATCCCCTAAGGCCTTCTATGCATACTCTCATCAAGGACCAAAAAATAGGCAGACCAAGAGTCAAGGGAGAAGGCATTTGTATTTACAGAGGTAACCACATGGATCTTTAAAAAAATATATGTTAAAAAAGGAAATGCAAGAGTTAGCATAATGAATATAATTCAGGAAAGTTGCAAAATTTTAAAATATATTATTTTCGTATTTTTAATCTTAAGAATCAACTCTGAAAAAAATGTGACCTGATGCTTCTTCTCAATAGACTTCTTGGGTTGATAACTTCCCTATTATCATTTTTTGCCTAAATGACAATAATGATACTTTAAAAATATTGTTCTCACCATTTGATCAAAAGAGGCAAAAAAATATGAAAGCATTTAGAAACTATGACATGCATTTAAACCCTTTCATATGTGTTAAATTAAATCAAGAATTATATGTGAATATATTAGACAGTGAAACTGTACTATAGAAATATAAACATTAACCTAATTATAGTGAGCATTTATAAGAATGTCTTTGAGATAAATGTTGCATTATTAGCATTGATTTTGAATAGATTATAATAGTAAGTTATGGTAAGAAATGCTTAAGGCACATAAGCTGGAAGGTAAAATCTATTTTTTCCTCATATTTAATTTTAGTATTTTAGTATAACCTTCTTTTGTAAGTTATTTGTGTAATGTCTACCTTTTAGAGTCGAATTCCAAACTACAGTGTCATTTACCAAAAACAATGTTGCAGAGAGCTAAATGACACATTCAGTGCAGGACTCTGGGGATACATAATGAATAAACACAGAGGAGGTTCATCTTCCAGTGGAGTTTGCAATCTAGTTACAAGAAGGTAATGAAGAAGCTCTATATAGTAATAAATATGCATTATTTCACTTATTCAGATCAGTGTGTGAAAGGAAAGTGGTCTTTAGGAGCATCTCACAAAGCAGTGGTTTTCAATCTTCAGCACATATCTTAATCCTCTGGAGGGCTTAAGTTACTCTACCAAAATTACAGAGCTGCTGGATTTTGCACAACTACTTCCCAAGTAAAGCCAATGCTACAGGTCATTAAAAGAAAGGGGGGCAGGCTGCCTGGGTGATTCAGTCATTTAAGCATATGAGTCTTCATTTCAGCTCTGACCATGATCTCACTATTCACAGGATAGAGCCCCATGTTGGGTTCTGCACTGAAAGCTCAGAGCCTTCTTGGGATTCTCTCTCTTCCTCTCTCTCTGCCCCTCTTTCTCTGCATCCCCCCCCCAAATAAATAAATAAACTTTAAAAAAAACCAACTGTCATAAAGAAACCTCACCTAGACTGGGGGATGATTACTCTTACATTTGCATTTGGTGTGCAAAACAATTTAAGCTCAGCAAGGGCTGAATAAATGTCTATGGATTTCAACTGTGTGCTTTCTGTAACACATCCCACTTACCAGGGATTTTATTCTTGTTATGACCATTTCTTCAGAACTGATCCTGAATTTATTATGATGAGTACAATCAATTGAGCAGAAAACCAACAAGTAGTAGTTCAACACCCAAACTATAAACTCTATATCTTTCCTTTACTCCTTTATTGTAACATGTCATTTTAAAATTATATTTTAAGGTAATAGAAAGAACATAAAGTTTCCTATGAGAGAAAATGAAGATGGTAATTCCTAAAATGGAAACAATAAGAAATTAAACACAAACAAAAGATGTATAATACCACAAAAGTAAGTTAAATAAACGCTGTTCCAAGAAGCCATTGGTATACAACTTATAGTTTAGTTTAAGCTGTGGAAATTGTACAAAGCAATCATTAGAAGTTAAACGGATTTGAAATGTCAGAATGTCAAAATATTGCAAGCTACACCAAAATAGTCGAATGATGGATCATTAATATTTGCAATAATTTCTTCCAAGCTACTGTATCTTTCTTATCTTTGCATACGGATCACCCTATTCAAACTGAAGAATAAAATACTAAATATTAAAACAAATTGACAAATTAATCATTATACAAATATAATACCATAATAAAGTCTTATGACTGTTCTTACTACAATTATATAGATGGAAATATAGAATTAAAATTTAATGCGATTACAATTTTATAATAGAATTTACTTTATAGATTTTTTATATTAATGACATGAATGATTATAACAAAGAAATCTTAGACATAAAGTTGTGTGTGTATCAAATAATTACTCACTATTTTCCCTCTAGGCTACAACTGCACAATGCAACGATACTATAATTTTCAAGTAACGGAAGAAATGACCTTTGTATGCATTTGAAAGAAGCTATTCCTAAATGTTTCCTTCAGGCTGTTAAGTTGAATCAAAATTCTTCAGTCTGACATTTTTGAGGATTCTACTGGCTTCAATAAAAATCAAGTTTGTTCATTTGTTTAATCCTAAATAGCAACTCTGAAAAAGAGTGACCTAATGCCTCTCAAGAACAATTTTGCTCAAAGGTTGTTGGCTTTAAGAATAAATTGGAAGTATTAGATGAGTGTTAGCTGGCAATTAATGATAGATTGACTTATGATCACAAACCTCACCAAAAATAATATAGGTACCAAAATGTAAATATACCAGTATGGAATGGGTCATAATTAATGCCACTCACATCTATACTGGATAATAAATAAAAGAAAAATTGGAAATAATTTCAATGCTCCTGGTAAAATTTCTGCTTCCTATTGTTACACAAGTTTGTAGGAAAAAATGATGTAACTAGTGCATGCAGACATTCTAATTCTGATTTGATTAACTTGCCTTTTTATAACCATGACCTGCGATAGTTGGGGTAGAATTAGAAATCATGGGAGTGAAGTTAGGGTTAATCTTAATATAAGTAAGTGTCCTAAAAGAGGTAGCAGAACCTATCAAAATTACTAAAATGAGGGTTTCAGGAATCAGCTACATTGCCATCTCCAGAAAATTGTTTCTTGACCCAAACTGTTAGACGAAAAGCAGATTACATGTCCCTCCTCTCTTTAGTAACATCCCGTGTTTGACTCTGTTGTGGTCTATCTCACACTACCTGTTACTGGTAATGCTTATTCACTTATCTGTCTGCTCTATTGAACTGTGAATTCCTTGGAGACATTGTGTCTTACTCACTTTTTTCCTCTTCTTTTTTATTTAGTTTTAACTTTTAGCAAGACTGTGTTTTTTAGAGACGTTTCAGGTTCAAAACAAAATTGAGGGAAAGATACAGCTGACCCCACACATGCATAGCCTCCCTCATTATCAACATCACTTACCTGGAATGGTGCATATTTTTAAATGATGAACCTACACTGACACATCATAAAGGCCATGGTTTATATTATGATTTACTAATGGTGTTGTACATTCCGTGGATTTAGACAATTGTATCATGATGTGTACCAGCAATTATGGTATCATACGGAGTATTTTCCCTGCCTCAAAAATCATCTGTGCTCTGCCTATTCATCTTCCTTCCTCCCACTCCAAGCCCCTGAAAACCACTGATATTTATATTGTCCCCATAGTTCTGTCTTAACCAGAATGTCATATAGTTGAAATCACATAGTATGCAGCCTTGCAGAATATGCCTTTAAGTTCCCTCCATATCTTTTCATTGCTTGAGAGTTCATTTCTTTTTAGTGCTGAGTAACATTGCGTTATCTGCATGTACCATAGACTATCTACGTACTGAAGGACATCTTCGTTGCTTTCAAGTTTTGGCAATTATAAATAAACCTGCAAAACACTCATGTACAGGTTTTTTTTGTTTTGTTTTTGTTTTTGTTTTTGTGGATGTAAGTTTTCAGCTCCCTTGGGTAAATATTAGTATGTATGCATTTGTATTCCTACCAGCAATAAATGAGGGTACTGCTGCTTCACATCCTCACCAACATTTACTGTTGTCAGTGTTCAGGATTTTGATCATTCTAATAGCTGTATAGTAGTATCTCATTATTATTTCAATTTGCATTTCTCTGATGATGTATGATGTGGAGCATCTTTTCATATGTTTATTTTGCCACCTGTATATCTTCTTTTGAGAGATTTTGGCCTATTTTTATATTGAGTTATTTGTTTTCTTATTATTGAGTTTTAAGAGCTCTTTGTATATTTGGAGAATGGACATCTATCTGGTACACTTTTTTTTTTTGCAAATATTTTCTCCCAGTAATGGATAGTCTTATTCTTTTGACAATGTTTTTTGCAGAACAGAAGTTTTTTTATTTTAATGAAGTTTATCAAATTGATAAGCTAGACTTTATCAATTGTATTTTTCATGGATCATGCTTTGGTGATGTAACAAAAAAATCATCTCCATACACAAGGTTGTCTAGGTTTTCTTTCATATTATCTTTTTAAAAAAATTAGTGTTTATTTATTTTTGAGAGAGAGAGAGACAGAGCACAAGTGGGGGAGAGGCTGAGAGAGAAGGAGACAGAATTGGAAGCAGACTCCAGGCTCTGAGCTGTAAGCACAGAGCCCAATACAGGGCTTGAATTCATGGACCACAAGATCATGACCTGAACTGAACTTGGTCATTTAACTGACTGAGCTACGCAGGCACCCTTATCTTAGTAAGAGTTTTATAGTTTTGCATTTTAAATTTAGATCTGTGATCTATTTTAAGTTAATTTTTGTGAAGGGTCTAAGGCCTATATTTGAATTTTTTTTTTTTTTGGCATGTGCATGTCTCAATGTTCCAGCACAATTTATTGAAAAGATTATCCTTGATCTGTTGCATTTTTTTTGCTCCTTTGTCTCAAATGATTTGAGTGTATTTATAAGTGGGATCCTATTCATTTTTACAACTCAACACTCAGCATTGTATCTGGTACAGGGTGAGTATCTACCATATTTTTGTTCAGTGAATGAACAAATTAATGAATGAGCAATCTTGGATTGATATGATATGGATATAATGTTTTATTTATTCAATTTCTAAGTTTTTTTAAGGCAGGTGACAAAATGCACACTAAGATAAAAGTAAATGAAAGTGATAATTTTGAAAGAAAAATGAAGATAATCTTAAGCCAACAAAATAATGGAATTTTTTAATTGGTAATTGTAGGTTAATTTTTAGTTTTTATCATCTTACTTGCTTACTTGCTTACTTGCTCTCAGCACAGAGCCTGACGCAGGGCTAGAACTCACAAACCGTGATATCATGACCTGAGCCAAAATCAAGAGTTGACGCTTAACTGACTGAGCCACCCAGGGCCCTCAATATAATGGTTCCGACAGCACTGTAAATCTAAGCTGAGCACATGATACCACAGGAAAGTCCAATAAAGGAAGTTAAGATACTGAAGCATGGAGGTCGAAATGCAGTCCTCAGAGACTCTAAGGTAGAGTACATATATAATATAGTTGAAAGTACTACTCTTCATATCAAGCGTGATAACATGATTCAACACATCTTCCAAGAGTACCCCATTAACAGTAACCATGGGTTTTTGCTCGTTCTTTTATATTTTTATTTATAATGAGGAACAAAGAGTATAAGATTATATAGTCTGTGGGAATCTAGAGACCCAATAGTCATTCTATTGATTAAAGGCAGGCCTATATGCTTTATAATTACCTGAGGATAGTAAGGATACTTGGTGTATAACATGAAAATTAGATTTCAAAACAAATAATTTTGTCTAAATAAGTGGTCTACCCATCTTTGCATAGAGATAGCAAGAAAAACTATAGTGAGTGTGGTATTTTATTGGTAAATAATTCTGCATTTGTTCCAAAATAAAATAAATAAATGATTGAGGCCTTAAAGACTTGTACCACACTAGATGGCTTCAATAATTTTATCCTGAACAATTTTCTCAGCGAATATTATCAATCACTCACCAGGGCCTCTAAAACATTGCATTTTAAGCAATTTGACTTCCCAGTGAACCATTAAAAGCTAAATTAGTTGTAAAATACACCCTGAGGTAACTAAACATGTTAGCACTCTGGATACAATTGTTGGATGTAAGCCAATTAGACATTGAGGAACATGTGCCCGAAACTGATTTCAGTTTTAGAGTAGTTCATTCTAAGTCATTCCTTCTGATAGCAATTGCCAGCTACTAGATTATGACAATGGAGTCATATTATCAGCATGTTGTGGAATACAGTATCTTTGTTGCTGTTGTTGTGGTTCTTTAAGTAAACTATACTCCCTACATGGGCCTCAAACTCACGACCCAAAGATCAAGAGTCTACCCACTGAGCCAGCCACGTGCCCATAGGATATGGTATTTTTTGGTTGTCTACAGTTGTGGAAACCATTTGTTCATTTTATCTAAGAGCTATATTAAGTCATGAATCCAAAGATAAAAGAAGAAATGTTAAAAACTTTGATTTTAAGAAACTGGACTTCGGTATATTTTTCAACATTATATCACCAAAAGATTCATGGGCAATGAAATTATGTATATGTATACATATAGTACTCATCTACATGGTATTAAGTAGGATTCAGTATACTGCTGGAAAATGAAAGCTATGTGTGCAAAGCTTTAATGATTTAAAATCACTTGAAGTATACAAATTTAGACAAAAATTGTAATCAAAATAAGTTATGCTATTTCCAAGCATCTATATTTTTTGTGGATGTTTTTATTTGTTATGTTTAAGCAGGAAAATTCCTGCAATTGAATCTGAGAAAAAATGTAAGAAGATAAAATATCTAAATCATATATTTATCAGTATAAAAGAAATTAACTTGTTCCTGAAATTTTTGAGAATAAGACCATTTTTCTAAATAATACAGTCACTTTTTAAAAAATTTTCAGATACATTTATGTTTTTATTCATCAATTTATTAATTATTTGTTAAGTGCCTATCAAATCAATACATTGTACACCTTAAACTTATACAATGTTGTGTGTCAATTATATCTCCACAAAAGAAAATAAACGGGAAAAAAAGACAAAAGAAAAGAAAGAAAAAGAACATAACCCAGTGATGGGCAAAGATAAAACATATCCTAAGCCTCAAGACTGCTGAGTTCACAGGTGAAAAAACAAGATTACCACATAGTTAAAAGCCCAGACGTTGTTCACCAACCTGGTTCTCATCCTTTTCTTCTTGAAATAGTTGTGTGACTTTTAGCAAATTACTTAACAAATTGTTAGTGATCTCACTTAATATTAGAACCTTAGAGGCAATAATCCTGCTTCATAGGGTTGCTTTAAGAATTAAATGAGATAATAAGCATAAAACCATCAGTGGAGTATTGGCTCATGATAACATTTTATCAATTTCTTCTAAATGCTGTAAAGGTACATGAAAGGTCTGAATGAGATTCAACCAGACTTTGCAATCCAGGGAGAGTCAGATCTACAGCAGGGGACAAGGAGGAACAGTTATTCTGGTGCAGTCCCAAAGAAGGAAGTTACTCTTAAAAAAAAAAAAAAAAATGCCAGGGCACCTGGTTAGTTCAGCCCTTTAAATGACCAACTCTTGATTTCGTCTCAGGTCATGATCTCAGGGTTCTAGAGATTGAACCCCACATCAAGCTCTGCTTTGACAGCACGGAGCCTGCTTGAGATTCTCTCTTTCTCTGCCCCTCCCCTGCTCATGCATGCTCTCTCCTTCTCAGTCAATCAATAAACAAACAAAATTTTAAAAATGATAACTGCCTTCTATGTACTAAGACCTGAAAAGATAAGAGAACTGAGGTCCCTAACTGTTGTGGAGCTTATAGTCAAAAATAAAGTAAACATCTGTGTGTGTGTGTGTGTGTGTATGTGTGCAAATGTAATTTGGAAATGATTACAAAGCGTAGTGGGTATAATGGATATTAGGTTGTTGAAGAGGGATGCTCTGAGTAGCAGAAAATGTATCAGGGTATCAAATAAAATTTCACAGAAGCTATGGCATTTAAACAGAGTTCTAAGAAATAAAATTAGAAAATAACTACTTGAAGAAAATACTAAAATTGCTAAGGAGTGATAAAATTTCATGATACTTCTGAAGCATGAAAGTATAGCGGTCTTGTAAATTAGAGTAATTAAGACTATAGTATTGGTAAAAAGGGATCAGTGGATCAGAACGGAGAACCTAGAGGTAGACTCACACATGTTTGGAACATTCAGTATACGACAGAGGGAGCACTGTAGATCAATGGGGTAAAGAAGGGTTCTTCAACAAGTGGAGGTGAAAAAATGGTAATCCATGTGGAAAACAGATAAAATCGGATGACTAACTCATGTCATGAACCAAGATAAACTTAGATACATTAATGTCAACAACAAAACTAAAACACTGAGCAGAAAAAAAAATTAGACATTTATAAGATATTAAAGTAAGGAAAATTATAAAACGCTACACAAAAAAGGACATTGGCCATAAAAGAAAATATTGATAAACTTGACTACAGTATATTAAAATTGAGAAAGTTGATTCTTTCACATATACCATAAGAAGGTAAAAAGAGAAGATATAAACTGCAGATGTTCTAGGAACATACAACGGAGATATTAGTGTCACGTATATATAAATAACTACTATTACTAATAAAAAAATCACAAAAAAACCCAATAGTAAAAAATGGGCAACAGACATGAATAGACACTACTTACAAAAAGAAACACACCTAGCAAAACAACTTATGAACTATTTAATATCAGTTGTGAGCAGGGAAATACAGACCAAGGGTGCAATGACATATTCATATATTCATTAAATTGACAAAAATTAAAAAGGCAGATAACATTAATCGTCAGAAGTGATACATCACCATGTTTTTTTTAATTGAGGTAAAATTTTGACACACGACATTATATCAGTTTCAGGTTTATCACATAATTCAATATTTGTATGCGCTATGAAATAATTACCAAGATAAGTCTAGTTGCCATCTGTGACCATACAAATTTGCATTTTTTCCCCTTATGATGAGGACTTTTAAGATTCACTCTTGGCAACTTTGAAATATGCAAGATTGTATTATTGACTATGGTTGTATGTGGCACATTATATCTCCATGATTTTATTTTTTATCTGGAGGTTTTTATATCTTGACCCCCATCACCCATTTCTCCTAACCCCCAGCTCCCTTCTCCTCTGGCAACCACCAATCTATTCTCCAAATTTTTGAATTTTGTTTTGTTTTGTTTCATTTATTTCTTTTGTTTTTTAGATCCCATATATAAGTCAAATAATGTAGTATTTGTCTTTATATGATTTATTTCACTTATTTAGCACAATAGTCTCAAAGTCTATCCATGTTGTTGCAAATGGTCCAGACGTCCTTCTTTTTTATGGCTGAGAAGCATTCCATTGAGTATATATATATATATATACACACACACATACATATACATATATAATGATATATATATATCCATTGAGTATATATATATGTATGTATATATATATATATATATATATATATATATATATATATATATAAATGGATGAAGGAATAAAGAAGATTTGGGGTATATATATATACCCCAAGAAGGAATCTTCTTTATTCCTTCATCCATTAATGGACACTTAGGTTGTTTCCATATCTTGGTTAATATTAAAAGTGTTGCAATGAACATAAGGGTGAATATATCTTTTTTAATTAGTCCATTTTGTTTTATTTGATAAATGCCTAGTAGTGGAATTGCTGGATCATATGGTAGTTCTATTTTTTATTTTTTGAATACATCCACACTCTTTTCCAGTGGCTTTACCAATACATTCCCATTAATACTACACCAGGGTCCCCTTATCTCCACATCGTCACCAACACTTGTTATTTCTTTTCTTTCTGAATAGCTGTTCTGAGAAAAGTGAGATGATATCTCAATGTGACTTTGATTTGCATTCCCCTGATGATTATGATGCTGAGCACCTTTTCATGTGCTTAATATTAAGCTCAAGTGTAATGTTAGCTGTGGACCTTATTATATTGAAGTATGTTCACTCTAAACCCACTTTCATTGAGAGTTTTTAACCATAAATAAATGTTGAATTTTGTCAAATGTTTTCCCTACATCTATTAAAATGATCATACGATTATTATTTTTCATTTTGTTAATGTGGAGTATCAGTTTGATTGACTTGCAGATATTGAAGCATCCTTGTGTCCCTGTAATAAATCCCACTTGGTCACGGTGTATGATTTTTTAATGTATACTAAGACCTAGGGTTGCAAGTAACTTGTTCTTTGAGTATTCCACAAGATGAGCCAACATTTCTAATAAATTTTAATTTGATAAATGAGCAATGTCTTGCAATACAAGTAGTACATGATGCTGAATGTCATGTGATTACAATTGAACCAATGGTTCTTCTCTCTCTGTCTCTCACTACAGGATTATGGGTGACTGTCTCCCATACTTGGTCACTTGGTTTCAGGCTGTGGTGGTTGTCAGAGTTTGGTGATTTTTCAGAATGTTGTAAGGTGCCCACAACTGCCACTATTGTATTATTTGTCACTTCAAAGCACCTATGGACAGTTCTTTGCTTTTCCATATAAGAGTAAGCTTAGCAATACTTTGCTTCATTCTAAGTTAAACTGCCTGCAGATACAGACCCTTTCCTCACTGCCTTATTGTCAGTTACATTAAATACAGTATATGAGAAGAGTATACTAATACAGTACTGTAGTCAGCATCTGTGCAAGTGTATACAATGGCCTCATGAAGAAAACATTGAAAAGAAAGGTGGTAAGAAGAAAGAGATGATTACGGTGGAAGTTAAGAAGGAAATCATCGAGAAGTATGAATGAGGTACGGGAGTGGCCAAAATTCCAAGATTTTATTAGAAGTCTACATTGGCCATCTGCACAATAGTAAAGAAGAAAAAGAAATAAGGAGGCTAGATGCAACAAAATGAGTCACAAAAATACCAAGGCAATGTCTACGTGTTCTGGAAGATGTAGAAAAGTTGCTTCTGGATAAATGATAAGCAACTAGCAGGTGAAACCATGAGCAAGAGCTTAATCTACAAGAAGGCAAAGACCTCATACACTGACCTAATAAGTAAAGTTCCAAGTAGGTCAACAGAAAATGAATAAGTCTTCAAGGCAAGCATGGGATGGTGTGATAACCTTAAAAGAAGTGGCATCCATAGTGTTGTGAGGCATGGAGGGGCTGCGAGTTCAGACACAAAGGCAGCTGAGGTGTTTGCTACTGAGTCCAGAGCTCATGTTTTCTGAGTGTTACCTTCTGGACCAACTTTTTAACTTCAATGAAATGGGGCTTTTTTGGAAAGAGATGCCAAAGAGGATCTACATTACAGAAGAGAATGCAAGAGAAGGTTATAAGCCCATGAAAGACCTTATCACTCTCTTGTTTTGTGCTAATGCAAGTGGGGATTTGAAAGTCAAGCCCGTGCTCATGTTTCATTCCAAGAAGCCATGAGCCTTAAAGAAATTCAAGGTGCAGAAGAGCCAGTTAAACATTATGTGGAGGTCCAATAGCAAGTCTTCAGTCACTCTTATCTTGTTCACTGAGTGGATCAACAAGGTCTTCTGTCCTGCAGTGAATAAATACCTTTTAGGAAAGAATCTGCCACTAAAAGCCTTGTTGGTTATCAATAATGCTCCTGATCATCTTTCAGGCTTTGGGGATGACTTACTAGAGGACTTTGAGTTCATTAAAGTCAAGTTCCTTCCTCCCAACACCACTCCAATCCTCCAGCCCATAGATCAGCGGGTCATTTCAAACTTTAAAAAGCTTTACACCACAGCACTATTTCAGCAATGTTTTGAGGTGACTGAAGGGACAAACCTTACCCTCCAAGAGTTTTGGAAAAATCATTTCCACATTGTGAACTGCCTCAAGATCATCAGTAAAGCCTGGGATGCAGTCACCAACAGAACCCTCAATTTTGCGTGGAGAAAACTGTGGCCTGATTACATTCTTGGACATGACTTAGAGAGGCTTTTTCCTGAACAGGAGGTGCCAGTTGTCGATGAAATTGTGGCCTTGGGGAAAACCATGGGACTGGAGGTGAATGAGAATGACATTTAAGAGCTTGTAGAGGAACATGACCAGGATCTGACCACTGACAAACTGATGGATCCACATCAGGAGCAACTGCAAGAGGTTATGCAGGAGATCTTGTCTGCAGAGGAGGAGGAGGAAAAGAAAAGGATGGAGGAACCCCTCATTTCAAATGAGATTAGGGAGATGTGTAAAATGTGGGAAACAGTGCAAAATTTTGTAGCAAAGCACCATCCAAATAAGGCTGTATCAGAGTGAGTGATGGATCTGTTTAATGACAGTGCAATGTCACATCTCCACAAAATCCTCAAAAGGAGGCAAAAGCAAGTGTCATTGGACAGGTTCCTTGTTAAAGTTGCATGAAAAGAAAAGGATTCCATTGAGCCAATAGATAGCGGTGATTCCATTAGTGACAGTGAAAGTCATCCTTCACAATAACCCTCCTCTTTCTTGTCTCCCTCACACCAGTCACAAAGGTTTTCAAAAGTAAGTGTTGGTTAATTTGTTTATTTTTCTTTATATTTTGTGTTTTCTCTATTATAGTATATTACAGTATTGTAATCATTTCTATATGAATATTTTTGGGTTATGGTATGAATCATCTGAGTTTCCATTATTTCTTATGGGGAAAGTCATTTTGATACAAGTGCTTTGGAATACAAGCATGTTTCCGGAATGAATCATGCCCACAAACCAACGTTTTACTGTATTTAGAATTTGTTTTGTTAATCTTTTCTTGAAAATTTTTGCATCTATGTTTACCAGGGATATTGGCCTGTAATTTTTTTGTTGTGGTGGTGGTGTCTTTTTCTGTCTTTAGTTTCAGAGTAATGCTTACCTTGAAAAATGAGTGTGGGGGTATTCCCTCCTCTTTAATGTTTTGGAAGAGTTTGAAAAGGATAGGTAATAAATTTTCTTTGATTATTTGATAGAATTAATCAGTAAAGCCATATGGTCTTGAACTTCTTTTGTTGTTGTTGGGAGTTCTTTGATTGTTGATTTAATTTTCTTACTAGTTACTGGTCTATTCAGACTTTCTATTCAGTCTTGGAGTATTGTATGATTCTAGATATTTATTCATTTCTTCTAGTTTGTTCAGTTTATTGTTGTACGATTGTACAAAGTAGTCTTTTATGATCTTTTGTTTTTCTGTGGTATCAATTGTAACTTTTTTCTTTCACTTCTGCTTTTATTTATTTGAGTCCTTTTTTTTTTTTTGTTGAATCTAGCTAAAGGTGTAATTTTTTGCAAAGAACCAGCTCTTAGTTTCATTGATCTTTTCTATTGTCTTTTAAATCTCTATTTCATTTATTTCCTCTCTGATCTTCATAATTTATTTCCTTCTACTAATATTAAGCTTCACTTGTTCTTTTTAAAGATACTTTGGATGTAAAGTTAGGTTGTTAGACATTTTTCTTGTTTCTTGAGGTAAGTCTATTTTGCTATGAACTACCCTTAGGACTGCTTTTGCTGCATCCCATTATAGATTTTGTAATGTATTTTTATTTTCATTTGTCTCAACGTATTTTTTGTCTTTTTTATTTTTTCATTGACCCATTAGTTGTTCAGTAGCATGTTGTTTAATCACCAGTATTTGTGATGTTTCCAGCTTTCTTCCTGTAATTGATTTCTTTCATACCATTGATGATGGAAAAGATGCTTGACATGATTTCATTCTTCTTGAATTTACTGAGACTTTATTTATGGCCTAACATGTGATCTATCCTAAAGACTGCTCCATGTACACTTGAAGAGAATGTGAATTCTGCTATTTTGGATGGAATGTTCTGTACATATCTATTAAGTCCATTTGGTCTAATGTGTCATTTAAGGCTAATTTATCTTTATTAATTTTTGGTCTGGATGATCTACTCACTGATGTAAGTGGAATGTTAAAGACCCCTACTATTATTGTTTTGCTGTCAATTTCTCCCTTTAGGTCTGTTAATATTTGCTTTATATATTGAGGTCCTCTTATGTTGCATGCATCAGTATTGGTAAATGTTATGTCCTCTGTCGGACTGACCCCTTTATCTGTATGTAATACCCTTTTTTGTGTTTTATTACAGACTTTGTTTTAATATCTATTCTGTCTGATATAAGTATAGCTAAACCACTTTTCAATTCCAGTTGCATGGAATCACTCTTTCAGTTTATGTGCTTACATCTGAAGTGAGTATCTTATAAACAGCATATAGCTGAGTCTTGTTTTTTTTTTTTTTTTTAAATCAATTTAGGCAATCTATGTCTTTTGATTTGAGAATTTAGTTCATTTACATTTAAGGTAATTATTGATATGTATGTATTATTGCCATTTTAAAAAATTATTTTCTACATGTTTTTGTAGTTCCTTTATATTTTATTCATCTCTTACTCTCTTGCCTTTTAATTTGAGACTTTCTTTAGTGTTATATTAGATTGCTTTATCTTTTTTTGTCTATCAACTATACGTTTTTACTTTGTTTTTTTTTTACTTTGTAATTATAATGAGTTTCACATTTAATAGACTATAAATCTATAAAGGATCTATTTTTAAGTTGATACCAACTAAAATTTGAATGCATTCTAAAACTGTATATTTTTATTCCCTATAACCTGATGTTTTACGTTTTTGGTGTCATATTTTACAACTTTTTATGTTTTGTAGCCCTTAAATAATTACTATGGTTATAGTTAACTTTATGCCTTTTGTATTTTAACCTTCATACTAGCTTTATAAGGGATTAATCCACTACTTTTACAATATATTTACCTTTACCAGTGAGACTTTTACTTTCATAAGGTTTTTTTTTTCTTTTACTAATATTGTTTATTACTAATTAGTGTTTTTTTTTTTCTTTTCAGCTTAAAGAAGTACCTGCAATATCTCTTGTAAAACTAGGTTAATGATGATAAACTTCTTTTGCATTTGATTTTCTCTATCTCTTCTTTAATTCTGAATGATAATTTTGCCAGGTAGAGTATTCTTGGTTGGAAGATTTTAATGTATCATACCCTTTTCTCCTGACCTGCAGAGTTTCTTCTGAAAAATCTATTGATAGTATTATGGGGGTTCCTTTGTACATGAAAAGTTGTTTGTCTGTTGCTCCTTTTAAAATTATGTTTATCTGTGAATTTTAATGCTTTAGTCATAACATATCCTGGTGAGGATCTCTTTGGGTTCATCTTATTTGGAAGTCTGTGCTTTCTGCAGTTGGATATATTTTTCCTGCCCAGGTTAGGAAAAATTTTAACCAATATATTTTTTAATACATTATCTGCCCCCTTTTTTCCCTTTTTTCCTGCTGGGACCCTTCTAATCCAAATATTATTCTGCTTGATGTTATCCCTAAAGACTAAACTGTCTTTAGTTTTACAATTCTTTTTAAAATTATTTTTGCTGCTCTAGGTGCGTTCCAGTACCCTGTCATCTAGATCACTGATTCATTTTTCTTCTTCATTCCGTTTGCTATTGAACCTCTCTAGTGATGTTTTTAAGTTCATTTATTGTATTCTTCAGCTCTGTGACTTCTGTTTTGTATTTTCTTTTATTCTCTATCTCTTTGTTGAAGTTTTTAGCTCATCTATTCTTTCCCCAAATTTGGTAAGATCTTTATGACCATTAATTTGAACGCTTTATCGTTACTTATCTCTGTTTCATTGTCTTTTTCTGAGGCTTAATCTTGCTTTTTTGGTTTGGAATATATTCCTTTTTTTTCACTTTGCATTTTGTTTTGTTTATTTATTTATTTATTTATGTTTGTTTTCATTTTGCTGGACTATTTGTGTTTGTTTCTGTGTATTAGCAAAATAAGTGCCTCTCCCAGTCTTGAAGTAGTGACCTTGTATAGGAGATGAACCTGATCATCAACTTTGCCTTTGCTCTTGGTTGTCTTTTGAACTTTTGAAATTGTCTGAGCAGAATGATTTATTCTTGCTAGGTCCCAGTTTTTGAGGATCTGCCAAGATATGTTAGCATTTCATAGGGAGGGATCTCAGTCAACACTTAGATTTAGGCCATTTGGAAGCCAGAACAACAGGCACTAGCTTTTAAGTTATTGAGATTTTATACAGTGTTGTGAGACTGAAATCATAAACCCTGCTGGCCTTCAAACTAGGGTATCTTGAGCTGTCCCCTGGGAAACCGTTGCAAAAATTTGGACTTCAGGCAAGTGTATAAACTCCTTTCTGAGAGGAATACATGAACCATAATGTGGGGAAGGGAGAGCCCAATGATGGTGTCCCCCATCAACATTTCTTGATAACACCTGCATAGTTTTTCAAATGTACAGCAAACCTAAAGCATGTCTTACAAGCTGAAGCTCAAGGCCAAGTAAATAGGCCTTTTTCACAGGAAGACTAGGGGCGTGTTTCAGTCTGATGTCTGTGCAATACTCTGGAGGGCGTAGCCTGCCAAGACCTGTCTTTCTGATTTTTATAGTGCTTGGGTCCCAGGAGTTTAAGACCTGAGCCACTATAGTCGGGTGTTAAGGGATATCCCTGTGTAGACTGCAGGCATCTTCCAGCTTTATCTAGGCAATGGAAGAATGTTGGGGATGGGGCATGCCTATTGACTTTTAAAAGGCAGTGGGAAAATCCTTTGATTATGTGTGCCCACCAATCCTAGCAAGGCAGGGGAGAATGCTGTGCCTTAGCACATCATCAGCTTTAGAAAGGCAGCAGAAAAGTGCTATAATTGTGTATACCCACTGACAGGTTTTAGTAAAGCTATGAGAGAATTCTGTGGCTGCACATTTCCATCAACTTTAGCAAGACACCAGGATAATGCTGTGACCACTTGTGGCCTCCTGCTTTAGCAAGGTACCAGAAGGGTGCTGTGTCCTCATGTGGATCCCTGCACTAGCCAGGTAGAGGGAGAGAACAAAAATGGCAGTGCCTCCAATCCTTCAGAAAGTCCCAACTGGTCCCTGCCCCTCTGGAAGATGCTTTAAAAATAGCAAATAAATCTCCTTTGTGTACATCTTGGCAAACTGTTGCTTTTGCATTGGATCCCAGGCAAGTGAGTCTAAACATGAGCCCTTTAAAAGGAGTATCTAAGTTTCCTACAGCACTTTAGGTCTCCTGGATATTAGCCTATTGGTTTTCAAAGCCAGATCTTTCACGGGCTCATCTCTCTGGTCCAGATCCCTAGGGTTTCGGGACCTGAAGTCCACACCCCTCACTTATCAGGGAGAAGCTCCAGACTAGGGAGATTCCTTCCTATTATGGGTCACCATATTGGGGGTGGGGTTTTGGTGAGACCACATGTCTGCCTCCCCTGTAATCTTGATATGGCCCTTTTATTTTTGTTGTGGAAGAGCATTTCAGTTAGTTTTCAGTTCTTCTTCAGAGGGAGCTCTTCCATATGTAGATGTAGATTGGATATCCATGGCAAGAAGTGAGTTCAGGATCTTTCTACACCACCATCTTGGACTGCCACTAACAGTTACTTTCTCATGACTTTTTTTGATAATTTAGAACACATGACATTCAAGAAAAAGAATCAAGAAAGTCTAAGCTAGGGTCATTTTTCTACCATAACTTTGATAAATTATAACCCCTTGCTCAATATTATTCCTCATGATAGAATATTTGGAGAGCTGGAGTTGTATAATACAGACATAGATTAATCATGTTAATGATGTAGAAAATACTTGAAATAGCTCATCATTTTCCAATCCCTTACACATTAATCTGGACATCTATGTATAGCCAATGAATTTAACTTAAAGAAACTAGTATCAAGGCATTTTCTTCTGAATAATATCCTGACTGGACCACATTCCGGACTTAGTAGGATGAGGGGAAGTAGGCAAATGGAAAGCAACATCTGCTCTGTCTCCTAAATGAAGCTGGTGTAGCAGAGGTTTCCATAAGAATGATAACATCACGGAAGCATTTAAACATAATTGGATTACTGTCAGTACAATTACCCCTATAAATGTGCTTTGAGTCTTCCTATGACCTTCTGTATCTAATTGGCAAAATTTAGTAGGAGGATAGAAAAGCAATAAATACAGGATGTTAATTTCAGTGTTTCAGCAGCATAATTGCTACTTACTAATGAGTGTTTCTTATATCTTTTTTGCACCTCACTGTTGAGTTTCAGAAATAGTCTTATTTATAACATTTATGCATATATTTATACATACATTTGAATAATATGTATTCTATTATATTGTATATCACTGAATAACAAATTAAATTAATTAGTACTTAAAGGAATAAGTATTGGGGTACATGGGTGGCTCAGTCAGTTAAGCATCTGACTCTCGATCTCAACACAGGTCCTGATCTCAGCATTGTGAGTTCAGGCCCTGTGCCCAGCTCTGCACTGGGCATGGAACCTATATAATAATTAAAAAAGAGATAAGTATTAGTGTTATATCTTTTCTCTCTGAAAATCTTGGTGTTTTTTAGAAAATTGATATGGAAATAATCTAAGATTCAGGTGTTAAGCTATTTAGAGACCTAACAGTACAACATGGGAGGATATAAACACATTAATGGGGACTAATAAATATATATGTTCAAATATTTTACTTTGTCCTAAGATTTATTAGGATAGTATTGCAGCCCACCTCACTTACCTCTTACATGAAAAATTTAGATTAGAAAGATTTGGTTGAATTATAATGTCAAGTATGAGAGATTTGTGTGCAAACTCACCAAAGTTGTTGTCAAATTATAGTCCCTTGAATATTACATTTATAACTGAGAAGATAATAGATTCAGCAAAATTTTTCACCTTTTTTAGATAAATTATATAACTGTTCTATTTAGTCAAAATTTCTCTGATGAATCAATAAAAGGTAATTATCTATGTAAAATGCCTGGTAGATACAGTTTTAATGATTGTTCTCTGTACTGAAGCAAAATTTCTTACAGATTCACATTCAGCCACAGGTGTGACAATTATTACTATAAATCCATGCCAAAGTACCTCATTATTCTTTTGCTATGTTGATGCTTCTGGGAACTCTCTTTAAGTTTTTAATTCATCTGATAGTCTATAATTCTCTTAATGGAAATTCTAGGTCTTTTTTTTTTTCATTCCCAATTTCATTCTTTTAGTTAGTACTTTCAGTACTTACACAGGCCTGGTGCTCCTGCAAGAATGAATTTGATGCCATTACAGCCATTAGAAAGTATTGAATTCAGACACAGTCGCAATGTCAATTACAAGCATGGTTAGAAATAGAATATGGATAGAAAACTGAGGATGCATATAAATAAATCGCCATCCATTCTTCATATAACATTCCACACATAAACACTAAGAGACTCTAGATGAAAGTTATCATGCTGAACTATAGGTCCATTTCTTTTCTGCGTATATGTTAAAATAGCTATATGTTTTTCTGTGATAGGCTTTGAAACAGTGACCACTGGGCAATTTGATATCTTAGCTGACAAATGATTAGCATAGAGGATCTTAATGTGTTGTGAGTAGAACAATATTGCATATTATATAATTTTGCAACAGTAACATTATGCATATACTGTAAGATTCACTTGTAGAAAATAGAGATGTAGTGATTTTTCAGTTACGGTAAAGTAGAAATTGCTGCAATGCATTGGAATATGCAAATCTGAATTCCACTTGAATGAGCTTCCATTAGAGTCAAGTTTTCTGCCAAGAACAACAACAACAACAACAAAATTACAATGCAATGGTTACCCAGTGTTTTAAGGAGTGATGTGATGCATTTTTTACTAAATGGAAGTTCAGTTTTTCACTTGTTGAGGCATGGGCAAGTTGAACTACTTTGAATTTTGTCATCTATGAAGTGCTGAGTCATTGATTCCCCTGAGCTTTACTTCCTTAACAAATAGCAGCAGTGATAACAAAGTGCTGTTATTATGAAAGCAACTAACATTGGGGGACCTCAGTGGCTCAGTCAGTTAAGCATCCAACACTTGGTTTAAGCTCAGGTTTCATGGTTCATGAGTTTGAGCCCCACATTGGGCTTTGTGTTGACAGCAAGGAGCTTGCTTTGGATTCTCTCCCTCTCTCTCTGCCCCTACCCTGCTCACTCTCTCTTTTTCTTTCTCTCGCTCTCTCTCTCTCAAAATAAATAAATAAGAGAGCAATTAGTTAACATTAATACTGTGTCTAGGAAACATATGAAAATCATTTTCAATCATAAATTTTTATTGTGAACTCCATAATTGGGACAGAAAATGACATGAAATAAAGCTATTTCAGAAAAAAAAATACCTTTGTTAAAAAAGAGAAAAGTGAGGGCGCCTCGGTGTATCAGTTGGTTGAGTGTCTGACTTCGGCTCAGGTCATGATCTCATGCTTCATGGGTTCGAGCCCCACATCGGGCTCTGTGCTGACAGCTCAGAGCCTGGAGCCTGCTTCAGACTCTGTGTCTCCCTCTCTTTCTGCTCCTCTCCTGTTCACGCTTTCTCTCTTTCTCAAAAATAAATACACATTTAAAAAATTTAAAAAAAAAGACAAAAGTAAGTTCAAAAAATGGAGAGAAAAAGTAATGGACATTTCTAAACTGCATATCTCTATATATAACAGGTTAATATGGCATCAGTATTGCATCACAATATAAAAAATACAGAAGTAGTAGAGAACGGGGATTCAATATTGTCACAAATTCTTTGTAACAATTTATAAGAATAATTTGTTCCCCGATTTACCAGCAAATACTAAGTTCATATGTATGATTTTATATCACCATCCTTATTCTGTAAATCCTAAAATAGTTATTTTGTTAGTATACAGGAAGTTATTAAGACAACATAATACATTCATGCTGAGGCAGCATGTTCCTAAGAAAGTACCATTGTAAAATCAAATATTTTCTTTTGAGAATCCTGCATATGTCTGCTTTAGCAAGAGTATGTATCTGTCAGGATAATCTAGGTTATGCTGTGATAATAAAGAATCCAAGAATATCAACAGAACTTTATTTCCTTTCCATTTTCCATGTCTATCAGTGTCGACTGGGGTCCTGCTACATCTCAGTCTTGGAACCATGCTAACAGAGCATTCATCTACTAAATCTGGTATGGTGGTAGAGACAAAGAGAAGGTAATGAATTATGCTGGCTCATAAAGCTCTGCCACCATGAGACATACACTGAACAAAGCAATTCATATGGCCACACCTCACTTTTAGACCACAGGGATTGCCATTTACCAAGTGCCAGGGAATAGAATTAGAAATATTGAGTTTATATAATGACTAACCTAGGAGTGTTAAAAATTATATACATCTGGGTGAGCCTGGGTGGTTCAGTCTGTTAAGTGTGCGACTTCGGCTCAGGTCATCATATCACAGTTTATGAGTTTGAGCCCTGTGTGGGGCTCTGTGCTGACAGTTCAGAGCCTGAAGCCTGGAGCCTGCTTTGGATTCTGTGTCTCCCTTTCTCTCTGCCCCTCCCCCACTCATGCTCTTTCTCTCTCTCTCTCTCAAAAATAATAAAATAAATGTTAAAATAAATTAAAACAAAAGGATTCTCTCTCCCTCCCATCTGCTCCTTCCTTGCTCATGCTCTCTCTCTCTAAAAATAAAGGTTTAAAAACACTAAACAAAAAATGAAATAAAATGAAAAAATAAAAATTATATTTGATCAGAAAAATCTGCTGTTATACAAGTCTGGTTATTAAAAGACAACTGGCTAAATTATGTTACTATATTCTGTCAGCTTAACCAAAACCAAACCAAAATATATCATCATCACTGAAAAGCAAGTAAAACAGATCTGCGAAGTATGACAAAAATAACTCACAATTTTTCTGAGTGTTATAATGTTTTTATTCCTTTGGAAAAAAGAGAAAAGGAGGAAAAACAGGAAAAAACATAATAACTGGTCAGGTTCTCCATTAAGTTCGTTTTGTTTTTAAAATGTATTACACATGGCATTATTCTGGTAAGTATGACAATGTCAGAAAACAAATTGATTATTTTAATAATAGAGAGGAAGTACTGTTAAGAGAATGGATTTCCTGGAGCTAGACTGCCTGTGTTTAATTTCTAAATTTGCCATTTACTAGCTGTATAACTTTGGGCAGGATACCTAAACAGTTTGTGCTTTTGCTTCTTCATCTATAAACTAAGCATCATAATATAAGTCATAGAACTGTTAAAAGGACTAACAATTCACAATTGTTATAATTGTTACAGTTGTTACAATTAACAATTCACAAAAGGCCCTTAGATCAGTCCTGAGCACATTAGCGGGATTCAGTAGAGGCTAATCAATTATGTTACAAACTTCTGTCGCCCTCTACTTAAAATAAAGCAGCTATGTCCCTCGCCCTTGCCATCTCACCACACCTCTAAGATGTTTAAAGAAGAAATAAGGCAATGAGACAGAAACAAATTCTAATGTCCAAGACTTCAGATTGATGAAACAACCAAGATGCTTCTGAAGGAGTGTGTGTGTGTGTGTGTGTGTGTGTGTGTGTGTGTTATGGGGTTGGGGGTTGTAGCCCCTTATTGTGAATCATATCCCTAGCAGATGGCAGTCAGTGCACATCTAATCTGAATTTTCAAATGTTATTTTGAAGTACAATCAGTTTTCCGATACCCTGATTTCTGTCTGTAACATTTATACAAGCATACACACACACACACACACACACACACAAGTCGTGTGGGGTGTGAGTGTGTCAAAACATATACGAGGACCAGAGATAGAAAAAATTCTAGTTTCTGGTGAGTGGCACCTCATTTATTTCCAATTTTGTTCACAATTTCTGCACTTTCCCCAGTATAATTCTTTTCCTTTTATATGTAGTTAAAGTGTCCAATTTGGGTAAAATGTGTAGATTGCTTAGAAATAATTTAGATACACTAATTGAAATATAATTTACAATAAGGACTGTATAAAATCTATTTCTTATGTGAAAACTTGTGTTTTATCTTATTTTTAATTATGAAAACATTAAATATTTTTAAATGTTTATTTATTTTAAGAGACAGAGAGTAGCATGTGCTCTCCTATGAGAGGGGAGTGGTGGAGAAAGAGAAAGAATCCCAAGCAGACTCTGGATGGATGTGGGGCTCCATTTCATGAACTCTGAGATCATGACCTGACCAGAAATCAAGAGTCAGACAGTTGGGGTGCCTGAGTGGCTCAGTCAGTTGAGTGTCTGACTTCAGCTCCCGTCATGATCTCAGTTTGTGAGTTCGAGCCCAGTGTCAGGCTCTGTGCTGACAGCTGAGAGCCTGGAGCCCTCTCTATCCACCCCTCCCCCTACTCACCCTCTCTCTGTTTCTCAAAAATAATAAATAAACATTAAAAAAAAAGTTAAAAAAAACTCAGTCAGACCCTTAACAGACTAAGCCACCCAGGCATCCTTAAAGATTTTTTGACGTTGTGTTGCATGATATTTATTCAGAAATGTGTATGCAAATTACATGTACCTGTTTGGCTGTTTCATTACCACCCAGGTCAAAAAACACCATATCATTTGTACTCTAAGAGACCACTTTACTAATTCTGAAGCCTCTTCTCCACCTGAGGAAACTTATGTACATATGTATGTAATCTGAAGCTTGCTCCTTGCTTTTATTAGTATTTTATTTGCCACCCATGTGGAAGTCTCTGACATTATTTTTTTTAATTTTGCCTGTTTTAAATGTATATACATGGAATTAAATTGTATGTTTTCTTTTGTGTCTTGTATAATTCACTCAACATTAGGTAGGCAAAATTCATCTTTATTGTTACGTGTAGGTCTGGTTTGTATTGTTTCATTGCAATGTAGAAATCCCTTGTATGAGTATATCCATTGTATTATGTGCATTTGGGGATGTTTCTACACGTTATTACACACATATCAGTGATCCATGACTACATAGACATTTGTGTATACTGAATATATGTCTAGTGTTTGAATTGCTTGGTTATGTATATTTCAAATGCATAAGATAATGCCTGATATTTTCTAAAATAGTTGTGTGAATTTACAAGAGTATATGACAATGTGTCATGCTCCACATTCTTGTCAATACTTGGTATTATCACACTTTCCATGTTTCCAACCAGTGACTGTGTTTTGAAATCTAATTGTGGTTTTAATTTACATTTGTCCAAATAATTAATGAACTGAGATGAGATTTCATAGGTTTACTGGTCATTTTGATGTTCTATTTTATGAAATAAGCATTCAGATATCTTGTTCATATTTAATAATCTTGAATATTTGTGCAATTAGTAGGTTTTGTCTTTTACAGCTTCTAAAGGGAAAGATTTAAATATCTCAGCACTAAATAATTTGTTTACTGTAAGAATTATCTAGCTATAAATTATCAAGTTTAGGAACATCCCCTATATGTATACTTGACTAAAATTTTATGTAAATATTGAAATGAATATATTTTGAAATTCATTAAAAGCTTTTTTGTGAATCTATTGAGTTGCTCATGAAAATGTTTTTTGAGTATGTTATATTTCTCCCTTAATTTGTTAATATAATATGTAATATGTAAATATGATGTGTAATATGTTAAACTAACCTCCGTGAATATCCTTTATGCATTGCTATTCAGTGTATTAATGTTTAATATATTCATGACTATATTTATAATGAAATTACTTATAATTTCCGTTTTTCTACTATCCTTGTAAGGTTTGAATATCAGGACTTCTCTAGATTTAGAAAATTAATTTCAAACAGTTGTATTAATTTGGATTTTGTCTTCTTTTTTGGTTAAGTCTCAGTTATGCTCTCTGGAATTAATCCTTTCTCTTGGGGCTATATTTTCACTAGCAATACAATTTTTAAATGTTTAAATGATTCTTCACGTTTTTTAGTGTTGATTTAAGTTTCTTAATTTGTATTTATTGAGATATTGTTTCATTTGTCCTTAATAGGAAAAATGTTTCATAATTATCCTAATTTCTTTTTAAAGTGATAATCCCTTTTCATTCTTGACATAGGATATTTGTAATTTCTCCCTCTGTTTTGTCACTGTCATCATACATTTTTATTAAAATTGATTTTCATAATGCACCAGATTTAGTCTTTCTTGCTCCTCTTAATTATGTGATTTTTTTTCTGTTTCATTAATTTTACTGGTTTTTTAAAATATTTTCTTCTAGTTTTTAATCCCTTGAACACTTTCTACTATTACTTTCTTTAATTTATTGAGGTGACTTGATTTTAACTTTATTCATTTCCAACATAAACATTTCCCATAGGTTTTTCTTTAACTACATCTTACAGTTCTGAGTTGCGCTTATTATTAATTCAAAATAATTTTAGGGGTGCATGGTTGGCTCAGTCGGTAAGCATCAGACTTCAGCTCAGGTCATGATCTTGCGATTTATGGGTTTGAGCCCCACAGCGGGCTTTGTGCTGACAGCTGAGTCTGGAGCTGCTTTGGATTCTGTGACTCCCTCTCTCTCTGCCACACCCTCGCTTACATTCTGTCCCTCTCTGTCTCAAAAATAAACATTTAAAAAAATTTAAATAATTGTAAATATATACTATGATTTCTTTCTCCCCATAGATTGACTAGAAGTATATCCTGTATTTCCAGACTGTAATGATTATTTATTTATTTATTTGTTTGTTTATTAAAATGCATCTGAATCTAAATTGCAGTGTGGTTAGAGAGCACATTCTGTATGGCTTCAATATTTTGAAAGATTTAGATATGCTTTACACCGTATGATATGGACAACTTTATTAAATGATCCATATGTTCTGAAATAAACGTCTCTTAACCTGATAGGTGCATTGTTTTATATAAATACTTTATGACGAGTATTTTCCACTATATGTTTCAAATCTCCAATAACTTTCCTAACATCTTGTCTGCCTATTCTATTATTTACAATGTTGAATAAAATACCCATTTCTGATTGGTTTATTTCACTTTGTCCCTGAAGAAGTTTGTTGATACGCTTTGGTGCTATGGTCATACAACTTATAAAATGTTACATATCGTAAATAAATTTAAGCATTTATCATGTTGAAGATATTATTTATATTTTTACCTTAAAATAAGTTGTGTCTAATATCATACTATACTAGCTAATAAATTTTCTTTTTTATTTTTACAGTATATCTCTTCTCATCCTTGTACTTTCAACATTTTTGTAATTATATATTTAAGATGACTCTTTCACAATTGCATATGATTGAACTTGTTATTTCATCTAGTCTGATGATCTTTGTCTTTTAACCATAGTTTTAATTAATAAAATGTAACGCATTCAATATAATTATAGTTCAGTTTATTCCACTTTCTTCTTTTGAGCTTTTAATTTTTCTGCTCTGCCTTTTATTTCATGCTCTTCCTTTTTCTTTGCTTGCTAAGAATATTGCTTAAGAAATATTTATTCTCTGGGCTTCTGGGTGGCTCAGTTGGTTAGGCATCTGACTTCGGTTCATGTCACGATCTCACGGTTTATGGGCTCGAGTCCCACCTAGGGCTCTGTGCTGACAGCTCAGAGCTGGAGCCTGTTTGGGATCTTGTGTCTCCCTCTTTCTCTGCCCCTCCCCTGCTTGTGCACTGTCTCTCTCTGTCTCTGAAAAATAAATACATGTTTAAAAAATTTTAAAAAGAAATATTTATTATCTTTACTCTTTTGGAAGCTACATATCCTGTTTCTATTAATGAGTATTATGCACTGAATTGTGTTCCCCACCCCCTACCCCTTCACCACCCCCCCAAAAAAAAAAAGATATATTGAAGTCCTAAGCCTAATTCAGCATGTGACCTTTTTTGGAAATAGGCTTGTTGCATATGCAGTTAGCTAAGAAGAGGTCATACAGGAAGTGGTGGGGTCCTACTCTAATATGAGTGGTGTATTTATAAGAAGACGGTCATTTGAAAATGGATACGCTCAGTGAGAACATATGTGATGATGAATGCAGAGACTGGACCACTGCAGCTATAAACCGAGGAACATCAAAGATTGTACACAATACCAGAAACCAGGAAAAATTAAGGAAAGATTCTCTTGCAAGTTTCAGATGTGGCGTGCCTTGCTGACACCTTGATTTTAAACTTTTGCTATTTTCCAAGATAACAGATTTAGAGAACTTTGATTTCATTTACGATCCTCATGATTTCTGCATTACTCTTGTACGGCATTTTAAATAATATTATTTGGGGGCGCCTGGGCGGCTCACTCAGTTGAGCCGCCAACTTTGGCTCAGGTCATGATCTCGCAGTCCGTGAGTTCGAGCCCCGCGTCGAGCTCTGTGCTGACAGCTCAGAGCCTGGAGCCTGTTTCAGATTCTGTGTCTGCCTCTCTCTGACCCTCCCCTGTTCATGCTCTGTCTCTCTCTGTCTCAAAAATAAATAAACGTTAAAAAAAATAATATTATTTGATTTCTCCACCCCATCTGTTTCATACCCTCAATATAATGTTTTATTTACATTTTCCCTCTATTAACCAATGTCTTTGCTCTTTCTTCCTTTTTTCCTTCTCAGAACTTCCTTCTACTAGCAAATCCCTCTGATTAAAGAACACCCTTTATGATTTCCTTTCATACAGGTCTCCTGTTAATGAATTCTCTAAGTTTCTGAGTGTATGTAAGTATCTTTATTTCATCTTTAATTTTGATAAAAAAAAAACAACTTCACCAGTTGTAGAAGAATAGCTATGTTGGCTATTATTATTATTAGTAGTAGTAGTTATTGAGAAGATCTTAACATTTTATTGTTTCTATTGTTGATTTTGATAAGTTGTGTCAGTCAAGCATATGTCAACTATAACCCTTATAAGTCAACTGCTGCTTATTTGAGATATTGTCTTTTGGGTCATTTTTTTTTTTTAATTCTCTATATCTTTGGTTGTGTTCTTTTATACTGTATCTAGGGAAAGATTCACTGATAAACATTCATTGATAGAAATTCATAGATAAACATTCATTTATCTTGTTTGGGATTAACTGACCATTTTCTATCTGAGGATTGATATTTCTTATTAGTTCTGAAAAATCCCAAACAATTATAGCTTCACATATTTAATATGCCTCTCTTATCTTCCTGGTAATCTAGTCTGTAATTAATATAAACAAAACCTTTTTACCTTCTTTATTATTTTTTATTCTTATCTTTTTTTTTAACTGATTGAGTAGGATGATGACAATCTAATTGAGTGGGATGATGAAAAACTTACTATGCTTTTCTTAGTCATGATATTAAACATATTTCATATTTACCATAAAGTATTTCTTACCATAATTTGTTCTTAAATAATATTGTTTATGTAAACTTTTAACTCTTGGTTTATTTACTCAATGTGAGTATGTGCATTGCATGAAATGATAGAAGTCTTAAGTTAGACTATGAACAAAAAAACTGTGTAGTTATGTGCACTTACTATTAAAAAGAGAATAGTGGGTGTTCATTCAGGAAAAAATACCACATATTAGTAGCAAGAAGAAATATATGTTGATAATAATTTATTGGTAGACTTTCAGATAATTATACAATTGGGAAATTTTGCATGAAAGAATGAAATGCATGAAAGAATTAGCATCTTCTCTTTGACATAGACCTTGTCCCTACCTCTATACAATATAGAATCCAGTCCAGTGTCACTCACTGTCATTCATTGACCTTCCTCCTATTTTCTGTTCTTACATACATAATAACGATGACCTTGTACCTGCTAGAAAGACAAGCAAATAAATATTTGCAGTAATTATATTGACTTACAACCTATTGAATTTTGCATATTTCAACCCATTTTATTTAAATATATTTTTATATAATTTTAATTCAGAAGCTTACTCCAGCCTAGGTAGCTGTTTTTCAGTGTGTTTAAAATATGACATGGTATGGGGCACCTGGGTGGCGCAGTCGGTTGAGCGCCCGACTTCAGCCAGGTCACGATCTCACGGTCCGTGAGTTCGAGCCCCGTGTCGGGCTCTGGGCTGATGGCTCAGAGCCTGGAGCCTGTTTCTGATTCTGTGTCTCCCTCTCTCTCTGCCCCTCCCCCGTTCATGCTGTGTCTCTCTCTGTCCCAAAAATAAATAAACATTAAAAAAAATTTTTTTTTTAAAAATATGACATGGTGTTATGGTGCAATATACAACAAACATGATGTCATGTGAGGACTGTGGAACAGAGTAGCCCAATTGTCTCTTATCTTACCAGATTTCAACCAGTGTAATCTAAAGTCCCATTAGCTGCTTTAAGAGAATTTCCACAATTCTTACTCCTGGTATGATCATTGTCAAGTCAGAAATCCAAGGTCTTTTGTACATGAATTTCTGCTAAGTTAGATATCTCTAATCCAGTGACATTTTGTTTTAAATATAAGCCTTTATACTGATTTACAGTCACAGTTGAACTGTGTTTACTTCAGCCCATTTTTCTGAATAATTGAAAATTTTTTCAGGGCACCTGGGTGGCTCAGACAGTTAAGCGTCTGACTCTGGCTCAGGTCATGATCCCTTGGTTCTTGAGTTCGAGCCCCATGTCAGGCTCCATGCTGACAGCTCAGAGCCAGCAGTCTGCTTCCAATTCTATGTCTCCCCTCTCTCTGCACCTCTCCTGCTTGTGCTCTGTCTCTCTCAACAATAAATAAAAAAAACATTAAACAAATTTTTTTAATTTAAAGAAAAAGAATTTTCTGTATCTGAATTGTCACCTTACTTATGTATTATATATTTCTGTAATCATTTTTGTACTGTTGCTGTGAAAAATTCCCATATTTTAATGACTTAAGATAACAACAAACAAAATATCTTATGCTTCTGTAGGTCAGAAGTTTGACATGGGTTTCACTGAGGTAAAATCAAAGTGCTTCTAGGACTGTGTTCGTCTCTAAAATCTCTAGAGGAGAATACATTTCTTCGTATTTTCCAGCTTCTATAGGCCACCCACATTCTTTTGTTCATGGCTCCTGTTAAAGCAATTACATAAAGAGGCCATAAGATTGGAGTGGCTTTACTGTCTTGATAGCCTGTGTAAGTAACCCAAAATCCGAGCCAGTCAACATACGTGAATCCAAGAAAATGAAATTTAGAAATAATCAATCACAAACAGCCAACTAAGCTTTCCCAGATAGAGTGACTACCTACACTGTAGGCAATCAAAATTTTCTTGCTTTGTTTCCGTGCCTTCTCTTTAAAAACTTTTGCCCTAGCTCCTGCTGGTGAAGCATGCCGAACTACTTTCCATTTGGTGCTGCCCCAATCAAATCGATGTATACTTAAACAAACTCTTGAAAATATTAATATGCTTCGGTTTATCTTTTAACACCCCCTCCATTTTCAAAGCCAGAACAGTGCATCTCTCTGACTCTTTTGTTGCCTCAACACTCTGGCCACAGCTGGGAAAGAGTTTCTGTTGTTAAGGACTCAGGTGATTAGAACAAATCCACCAAGATAATCCAAATAATCTCCCCAACCTTAAGGTCTTTAAACATAATCTTTTTCTCATGTAGCATAACATATTCACAGGCTCCAGAGATTATATTAAGACATAGATATCTTTAGGGAGCAATTATTCTGCCTAATACAATTCTTTATTAATAATCACTTACTCACTTTATTTATTTATTTATTATTTATTTATTTATTTATTCTTGATATTTATTGAAAGGAAGGCAAATGCTTTTTTCTAGGTAGTACTGATGAGCCAGGCTGAGTGCCTGTTTTTCTTTGTTTTTAGTATTTCTAAGTGCACACATCTGTGAGACTGGGACAATTGTGAAAGAAAAAAGATAGTTGTACAAAACTGGTGCATAGGAGAAAAGAAATTTCAACAATTGGCCTTCAGACACTTTAGGCTCCTATAGCAATCTGGTGGAGCAAGGGAGGACTCTCGGAGTAGGTAGGGAACTAACCAGATTGAAATATTGGTCCCTTTAGGGGTTGGTAAGATGTCCCAGTGAACGTCTGAGGAGATGTAGTCAATTCAGGCATCTTCCAGGTTGGTCTTTATTTCCAGAATGTTTAGTCCATTGTTGGCATGTGGTGGATGATAGTGAAGTAGAATAATCACTTAATTTATCCAGATAATCATCAGTTTCTGAGTGGATATCATATGCCTGTATAAGTACTAGATGCATTTCAAAAATTATAGTAATCAATTGAAATCAGCTTCCAGTTTGGACTTCGAGTAAATGCTGCTATACCAGTAAATAGAGTGACCAAAGAAAAGTGTATGATAAATATTTCTTGTTCATAATTAGATGAGCAACATAGATGTAGTCCTTATCTTTTGGATTTTATCATCCATGAGAGATATAAATATTAAATATATAGATACAATAAACAATTAGAAATATTTGAATGTGCTCTGATGAAAACACACAAAAGTAAATGGCAGGAAAAGACTCAGTTGGGTGGTTTGAAATGGTTCTCTAAGAAAGTGGCATGCAAACTGAAACCAAAGTATAAAGAACTAGTTACGTAAGGGAAAATGAGGGTACTGGGGAATATTCCAGGTAAACAGAAGAGGCTGAAATAGAGCACTGAGCAGGGAGACGGCTCAGCACTTTGTGGAACTACAAAAGACCAGCTGGGCTGGGTCTTGTGAATGAATGGGGCATGCAGGAATGCAGGAGCCTGAGAAGTCATTAGAAGATAAGAGCCTCAGAGACTAGGTTAATCACAGGTTCAGCAGTAACTCAAATCAGAAAGTGCGATTTTGTTCTCTTGATTATTGTGAAAGCAAAGCAAATGGGGATGATCGTTCAGAAGAATTGACTTTGGAGGTGGACATTGAATAATGAGTATTTATCAACCATACAAGGGAAAGAATGACATTCTAGACAGAATGAATAGCATGAACAGAGCCAAGGAGGCAAGGAACAGCAATATTGTGCCATGTAAAAATTTTATGAGCATGCTTTCTCAGCTGTAATTCATCTCTTCAATAAAGGGAAATGGAACATCAAAAGGATGGGAACAGAAGCTGCATTATTTTACTAGGGAAGCCTATCTAAATTGACATTAATCCATTAATCTGCCCTTCTTGTGTAAATTTATTTAGCTATCATATATCTACTTAACTGGCAGGAAGTTTCAGAAAACAGGCCTGAGTTTAAATTCTTGTTTTGCTAACATATTTAGTCAACATAATTAACCTCTTTGGGCCCAATCCCCCATAACAATTTTTATAATTGTGGAGAGTCTTAAATACTTCCTGGGGTAGTGATAATATATATTAAATATTACTGATAGTCCATGTTTGCCTGTTTTACTTTTACCCTTCCATATTCAATATTACATATGCAGCACTGTACATTTGAAGATACAAAAATAATATTCAGTTCTTTGTTTTTCAGAATCAGTAAGGGGGGTAAGCCATAGATACAAGAAATTGTAAGATAGATAAGGATATTCCATAGTTGGCATAGGTAATCTATTATTGGAATTTAAAATAAGAAAACATTAATTATTATGAAAATTTTAACAAAGGCATTGGCCTTGGATGATGGAAAGAAGTTGGGGTTATTTAAGGAAGGGTTTTCTTTTTAGAGAGAAAAGCCAAAGTGAAGTCCTAAAAATGTATAGAGAAGGTAGTGAGTCATCCACCTTGGCAGGATTCTCACATGTAGACAACCCATGAGGACAGCTGCCTTCTAAGTTTGCAGTCTCTGAGCAATACTCGTCTGCTTCTGGAGTGTTCCTTTCTTGTCACTTACCCAGTTTTTTCTCATTTGTGTCCTTAGTTTATAGCTTGATTTATAGGTGTCTGCTCGTGACTAGGTGCCTTCATCTGGTTCCTTTCCTAGTTCAGGATCATTTATTCTTGTTCATCACCAGGGACTCAAACTTTACCTGTGGTTTTAATTGTCATTATAGTCCAAGATTTAACTTTCTCACATGTGTTTATGGAAGCAGAATTTTTAGAGATTATTGTTATGATATCTTCCTCCTTGGGAAAAGAAGGATTGAAGTCTAATTTATTATTAAAAATACTTAGGAACATAATTATTAATGAAAAAAGTGGATAATCTTTGCTTGGTGGCCATATGTATTTTTCCATTTAAAGTATAATTATTTTCACTAAGAGAAACAACACAATTTTTTTTCACTAAGAGAAACAAACAATTTAGTTATTACATTTAAATAGAAACAATTGTAAAAACATATATTTAAGTTAATAGAATGTCCTACAGTTGGGTATATTAAGTTCTGTTTGTGCATGTGCACATACAAGTGTTGGGGGGGGAGGTGGGGCATGTGTGTGGTTGTGTGTATTTTTAATGACTTTCTGAGATCTGACTCTGCTCTTCAAATTTCTTTGAACAAGAAACTCAAAATTTCAGGCATGAATCAGGAAAAACCAAGTCAGTCAAATTTAAAGAGAAGTTTCTGCTATCATAAAGCACTGAATATTTACTGAGCTTTTTATAGGTTTTAACGAGTTCTATAAAATTTGATTTAAAGAACTCATTTAAAATGTATTACAACCCTAGGAATTAGGTGCTATTGCTCCCTTTGTGTGGTTGAGGAAACTGAGGCAATGAAGGCTAAAGTGAACTGTTCAAGTTCACATAGTTATTTAATGGAAATCAGGATGTAACTTAAAGACTTGTTTCCAGAGCCTTAAAAACTATTTTATACTGCTCATTCTCCCCAAAGTATGATGAAAAGAGCTTGAGAGTATCAAATTATGGAATCAAGTGTAGAGAAGAGGGGCTAGGGAATATGCACCATTTTCTTCTTTGCTACAAAATCATTGCTTAAACAGTTTGTCCTCATGGGTAAATTTTTTGGTATTGTGGGTATTAAGTAGGTATTTTCACAGAAGAAATAATTAGATATTTACATAAGCTAGGTAGAGAACTAAAGTTAGGGATCTTATGCAAAGTCATTAATGATCCAAGTTCTTATGACTAGCTAAAATAATTCCCAGAACATGTATTCAGTGACTCAAGTTATGTCACCACTCAAATATAAAGGCTTTAGGCCTAGTACTGGTTTAAGTCTTGGAAAAGACAGCATATTTTTTTCTCTCTTGGAAAGAGACCTAAATCACCTAGAATTTTGTTAAATTTTTATAGGTTCTGAAAAAGAAGTCCTATTTTCTTTTCTTGAAAATTTGGGGTAAGTTAGAACATTAATTTATGGCAATGGCTCCTTACATAATTCTCTTTCAAAAGGCATACTCTCTCCAATCTCATGATACAATTGGCTTTATATCCTTAAACCCTGCTTTAATTTCATTTTATTGCTCAATTGTTTTCCAAGTGTTTATAAAAAGCCATGTGGAGTTACAAATTCATACCATCTATGTGGGGAACACATTTCTAAGGAAATCTTTGTCCACTGCTTCTTTGCAATGAACAAGAAATTAACACCTTCAGCCACAGACGACCAGACCAGAAGTTGATTCTGGAATGGACGAGAAACAATTCACAAGCTGGTTTGTTATTTATGACATACAGATCAATTGATTAAAATCTGAAAAACTAAGAAACTATGCTTTTGGGGGTAGAACTTGTCCCTTAAAGTCATGTTATGAAAGTGAGTTCTAAAAAAGAAAGAAAGAAAGAAAATGAGTTCTAGGACATGTATGGGGGCACAAGTAAGAGGAAATCTGTCAGGAAAGAACATGCAAAAAGACATAGCTATAGAAGGGACATTATGGCTCTAAGATGTGGAGGTGAGAGATTCCTGATCTCCCACAACCTTGTGCCCATTCAACTGTAGATTGTCCATCTCCTGCTTCAAAATCTACAGAAGCCTTGAGATTTTTGTATTTTTTCATCCTGTCTAGTTTTATTTGAAATTATTGGAATGGATTGCAAGCAAACAAAAGCCCTGTATAGAACAGCAAAATTTTACTTGTTGTAATTTTTCCCCCTTTTTAAAGTTTTTCATGTTTGTTTTGTGGGAAAGTGTTATGGGATTCTTATCAGATACAAAAGCATTCAAACACATACACAGTTAATAGTTTTCATGTGTATTTTCAAAAGGTAATCAAGGTTTTCAAAGTTATTCAAAAGGTACTCGATAGAAGCCATTTTTTAGCATTGTTCATAAATACTTGTTTTTGCATTTAATACATTATGGATAGATATATACACCCATATGATATATATGTATATATATCAATGATTATACATCTAATTCAATATCTTTAAAAGCAACATAGTATTCCAAATAATGATTATGGCACAGTCTGTTCAACATTTCTCCCATTGAAATTAATTGAAAGAAAACTAGTAGATAAATTAAAAATATATATAAAAACTGGCTTTTTGTAAAGTACAATAAAGAAACTCTCAGTTGCCTTGACTAAAAACAAAAGACACAGTAAAATTATAATTGGTAATGAAATAAAAAATAGAATCAAATTTACAAATGATTATAAAAATATTTATAAGAAACTACAAAATCGCAAGGAAATTTATAACATTATATAGAACTATTGGATCAAAATTGACCTATAAAGAAATATAACAAATCAAAAACCACAAAAGGATCAGGAAACAGATTTAAAGACCTACTATTTAAAATTCTTTAATGTTTATTTATTTTTTGAGAGAGAGAGAGAGACAGAGCACAAGCGGGAAAGGGGCAGAGAGAGAAGGAGACACAGAATCCAAAGCAGTCTCCAGACTCTAAGCTGTCAGCCCAGAGCCCAATGTGGGGCTCGAACCCACAAACCGTGAGATCATGACCTGGGCCAAAGTCTGATGCTTAACCAACTGAGCCACCTAGGCACCCCTTTAAAGACCTACTATTTAAAATTGCAAGAATTCCATGTGGTTTTAGAATTCAGCTCTAAATAACCTTTAACAAAGTGATAATTCAATTATTTGAATTACTCCAAAATATAAAAATACGACAATTTACAATACATGTTGTAATGCTGACATAACCTAAATACCATCATGTGATACAGCAGGAAAGACTACTGACAATATACACTAAGTATGAAAATAATGTGTGTAAACATTGGAATATCTTATTTTATAATTAGCCTTCAAAACTTCTCTATCTTGAAAAAGAGTACATTGGAGGGAGTATACCAATATGAGAAAGTACCAGTATTTTTAGCTATGATTTCTTTGCACACTGCCATGGTATTAGTACTCTAACTAACACAAATTTCAAAGGTAACCCTATTTGCTGGGGGTATGCACTAAATATACAGCAGCATCAATTACTTCTGCACAAAGGGATTATTTCAAGTAGCACAAAAAGTAAGGTTTTCTTCCTTTCTTATTATTATTCCTCAGTTGATGAAAACTCTTAATGTCTGATGCAATTGCAAACTCAGGCAGTTGGGATTTAATGTCAAATTTTATGTAAAAAATGTGCATAAATTTCCTTGTATGAGCAAAGTGGCTGCTAAACTTGATAAAGAATGAGTCTCAGACAAAAATCAGCAAATGATAAAAAACTAAGGTGACACGATTTGAAACTGCAGAAAGGCCAAGACAGAAGTAGGTCTCTTTATCAGACTTGTTAAATTTTTCACTCTGCCCTATTAGACAGGGACTGCTTTAACACTAGAGTCACCCTGCATACTGTTAATTTGTGGTAATTATTTGTTTAATTGGTAGCTTAAATAGCTCCATACCCTTACTCAGAAATTTTATCATAATTTCCTGTAGCCCCTAACATAGGTTAAATATTTTCCAAAGCATAGGCTTAATGAAGCTAATGTCTTTAGCTTTTTCTGTCAGTTCATATAAACTGTTACATCAGCCATTGTTCTGACCTTTTCTTAGGGCTCTCTTTTTTATGTTAACATTTTATGTTAGCTTTTATATATGCATTTTATTTCATTTAATGTATTTAGTTGATATTTATGCTGAAAACCCCAGGATTTTCTTTTGTTGTTTTGACACATTTTAATATTTAGAAGAGTTAGGAGAAATTACTTTCAGTATTTCATTTATTGTTTTTGTTTGTGGTTTATTGGATTTTATATTAGAAAATATCTTTAAATTATAAAATTAATAGTTATTATTTTCCATATTCTATATCCATTTGCATAATATAAATTGCTAAATAAGTTGTAACATCAAGTTAAGAATGATACCTTTAATATGGTTTAAATGACTGGAATAAACCTTAAGATAAAATGTATAATCTACCAGTAAATATAGTTTAAATGAAATTCATAATCTTGATTCTTTCAGAGACATTGAATATTAAGACTCTAGAGCTAGTAAAGGCACTGAAGTCATATTGATTATGTCTAATGAGTCTCTTAAATTAATGGGTCACCTGCTGATTCAGGAGCCAGTGTAGATCTCCGAGTGGGTAAAAATGAGTATTGTTAAGTTGATTTACTGCTACTGAAATCAATGATGAAAACAAAAATGGTAACGGAGCTTTCCACCAAACGATTTAACAAATATAATCAAACACTCAAATTATGAATATATCTATTATGAGTAGGTTGCTAGTGTTTGGTATTTGGGTTCATTGAGAACTACCTCATTAAGAGCATCCATAAAAATCTTTTTTTCCCTACATTTCTTTTTCATTTTGTAATATGTAAAATGTCAGTATGCTGACATTGAAATATAAGAGAACACAATTCACTCAACAGTATGTGAATAACTGCTCATTTGCAGGCTTTTTATCTAGTAATAATAACTCCAACAACATATTACCTATAGAATTCTCTCATTTGTTGAATCCCTACTCAGTGCAAGTCACTGTTAAAATCAATTGGATAGTGGTGAACCAGAAATACAAGGTGGAGGAAAATATTATTCAAAAATACATGGACCGATACTTTCAGATAGCCTAAGTGTTATAAAAATTCCATTTGGATAGCTATACACAGTTTTAAAATATTTTTTGTTTATATTGATCTGGTTGATATTTGCAATAATGCTGAGGAATATTATTATAAATTTACACCTGGGAGTGTGAGGTTCAAGGGGGGAAGATAGAGAGCTTACTTAAGACAGATGGAGGGAGAGAGAACAGTGAGAGAGAGGGGAGCAGGGTGAGGGGAGGGAGTACAAAACTTTAAACTTAAGTGTAGAATGCAAAGGTCAACTGGACCATATAAAAAATAAACCTGGTATTTAAAAGTCATTCTTCTCATGCTCCAAATAAATGGAGTAGAAGTATTTATGAGGAAAAAAATTAATATCTTCTGTATTATATCAGTAACTTTTTCTTCTGTCCCTTATACTTCAAATCACAAATACAGAAACCATTATTTTTGTTAGTTTTCATCTAAATACTTTTTCAAACTTCACTAAAGTGTATTGATATTTGTATTTTTAACACATCTTCTTAGAGTTTTATCTCAAGAGCTTTGCTGTCTACCAGAAAGCATGATAATTTGTAATTCTCCTGTTCTCAACATTTGAGTTTAAGGATCCCTGTACCTTGCATTAATTACTCAAATGGATACAAACACGTTCCTGAGTTAAATGACTTCTGGACATTTGGAAAGAATTAGTCATCTCTTAAGTAAACATTTTTTAGTTTGTAATGAAAATATCAGTTATTTTTCTTTGAAATACCAGTAAATATCCATTTATTTTATGCACTCAAAATATTACAATGCCTTGTTAATATGGTGAACAGCAAATGTCTCATAAAATAAGACATTTCTATAAAATGGAATCTCCCGACATTCCTAAATATTATTTTCAAAGAATAAAAAGCATGGTATGGTATAACACTATGCATGTATTTTTTCATACACTCAAGCTACATGTGTGTGTATGTGTGTGTGTCATACACTCAAGCTACATGTGTGTATGTATTATGGTAGTTGCACTCTTAAAAACACTCACTAGACAGATCTTAAATTGCAGGTATCTAGATTCATAGATGTTGTAATAACTCTAAGTGTACTGTGGCCACCCCCAACTCCAGGATCCAGAGCCCAGGAGCTTCTGGTTTAGTGGAAAGATTTTAGAGCCAGACAATTCAGGCTCGAAAATAATGTCTCTGTTATTTATAAGACATTATATATCTTGACATTATGTTTAATTTTCTTAGTCTCCATTTGTTCATGTGTAAAAGTGGAATGTGATCTAGGACAGGCACCATGACAATTAAATGGGGAAAGAATAGTCTTTTTTTTTTTTGTAAAGTAAATTCTGCCCCTGATGTGGGGCTTGAACTCACAATCCTGAGATTAAGAGTCATATGCTCTACAGCCTGAGCTAGCCAAGAAGTCTGAAAGAATAGTCTTTTCAACAAATGGTGCCAAGACAACTGTAAATCCACATGCACGACAACTACATTGGACCTCTAACTCATGACCATACAAAATTTTAATTCAAAATATTCATAGATTTAAGCATAAAAGCTAAAACTATAATACTTTTAAAATAAACATAGGGGTGAATCTTCTTTGCCTTCGATTAGGCAATGATTTCTTAGCTATGGCAGCAAAAGTATTAGCAACAAAAGAAGAAATAGATAAATTGAACTTTATTAAAATGAAATATTGGAGCTTCAAAGAATACCGTCAATAAATGAAAATACAACCTCCAAATAAAGAAGTTTTTTTGCAAACCACATATCTAATAAGGAACTTGTTATATAAATAACACTTATAACTCAACAATAAAAAGACAACCCAATTTAAATAATAGCCAAAGAAGTTGAATAGACTTTTCTCCAAATAAAATATATAAATGGCCAGGAAGCACATGAAAATATGCTAATTTCTGAAATTGTCAAATGACAATGAAGATGCTGACTCATACCTATCAGGATGGCTACAGTCAAGACCATAGACATTAACAAGTGTTGACGAAGTTGTGTAGATATTGGAATACTCTACATTACTGATGGGAATATAAATTGTGCTGCCAACATGGAAAACAGTTCTACTGTCCCTCAAAAAGTTAAATACAGTGTTACAAAATCACCTAGCAATTCCATTCATAGATATATATTTAGAAAATTAGGAAGATGTTGACACAAAAATTTAAACCCAAATGTTCATATCAGCATTATCATATCTGACAGACAAAAAGTGGAAACAGTCTGTCACTGATGAATGTATAAAAAATTGTTATGGCCATGTAATGGTGTATACTATTCATGTAATGGGTATGGAGTTTCTTTTGGGTATGATGATAATGGTTTAAAATGAGGGGTGATGGTTGCACAATTCTTTCAAAATACTAAAAAATGCTGAATTGCACATTTTGAAAGATGAATATATATATATATATATATTGCTATGATGTGATATATATATTGCTATGATATATATATTGAATATATATATATATATATATATATATATTGCTATGATGTGATATTTAGCCCTGGGATGTTTTATACACATTACAGAACATACATATTATATCATCCCTGATAGTCAGAAAGTACTAAGTACAATATATGGTTATTATTGATATCATTACATAAATAATATTTGAGGGCTTTAAGTGTCTTGACACTAACACATACATCTGCTTTTTAGAAGAAGGTACACTTATTAGTTGAAAGGAAAAGATGGTGCCTGTTTTTATTTTCTTTGTAATTTTCATTATTTGTGACCTGAATAAAATAAAATTAAGCATATGCCTATTGGTATGCTGTACCACTTATGGAAAATTTTGTTTCTCACCAATCACTCTAATTTTAGAGATTCGAGAAAGCATAGTAACTAAAACTTCAAAAATAACTACTTCAGATAGTACTATATAAAAATCCTTGTTCCAATTCTGTTTTAAATTTAGTCTTTTTTGGGGGAAAGTTTTGGGGAAAGTTTCTCCTTGCAACCTATAAAAATATTAAAATGTGGTGTATGCTTGTTCATAATATGGAACATATAAATGGCTTGTATAAGAGCTCATTACCAACTAGGACTAAAGTCTGTATTTTTTAAAGACTTTTGAGATGAGATATGAGTTCGATTCTCTTCCATATTTCTACCTTAATTAAAATTTTTATAAAGCCAATGTGACATTACATTTAATGTTCATTCAAGTCTCAGTTACTGAGCATACTTATCCCAAATGTGCTAATGTTAGGTACATGGATAGAAACTTTGTTCCACCTGGATTTTCTTTTTCTTCTTTTGCTTATCAAAATCTCTTCTTATTGAAAGGGAAAGTAATGCATTACAATGATAGATATTAGTTTGGTTGACCTTTAACTTTAAATTTTTTTCCCTGGGCACACGGTAGGATTATATATCCGTTTATGGAACTTAAAAATGTCCTCACTTCTTGCTTTTATAAGTGAGATATCCTGCAAAGAACATGTGTAACCTCCAGGTAGAGGCCATTAAGAGACAATGTATAGTATATTGCCTTCTTTCTGCCATGGTGACCAAGCATATCCTAGATAGAGGAAGTTCCGTTTACTTGGACCCTATTGTGAGGAAAACCTAGATGAATTTATAGCCTTAGGAATATACCTTTAATTCTTTTCCCATGTGTTTTAAGCCATCGAGATTCATTTCATGTTGGGTTGTTACCGAGGGATAGCCTAGACTCTCCTGGCTAACACAATGACTTACGGTGTTTTGAAAAGCCTACGGTATTAATATAATACTTAACATTTAAACATTAGGTCAAATAAAACATTCAACACTAACAAATGCACACCCCATACGTGTCCTTACAATATAGTCACATGAATTATGCATTTTTCAGAAAGTTTAGAGGTACTTTTGAGCTAAATCTTTATCTTGAGTAAGCATATTGATCAATTTTATGGTGTGAAATGTTCTTAAGTACAATGTGTTTATGGCAAAATGTGCTATCCAATATGCAAACATATGTTCATTACTTGTAATACAGATTTCTTCACACATTTGTTTCATGACACCTAAATGTAGTTTACAAAACTGGAAAAAAGTGGCTATTTTAAATTAAGTAAAACTCACTATTAATACACATTATTTTCTCTATCAGATGAAGCAAATGACATCAGTAATTTTTCAATTCAAGTAAGAAGGAGAATGTTGATTTTGTTTCCTTTACACGAGTCATATCTATCTTCTCTCTACCTGTCATCTGCTCAGTTCAGATTCTCAACATCTTCCTCTGGGGCCCTTAGGAGAGTTGCTGAATTGGTCTATGAATATTTCTTATAACCTAATATTCACATTTTTTTGGAGTAACTTTTATTAAATGAAAACTTCCTCTTAAAGAATTTCAGTGGCTTCTTTTTGGCCCTAGAATGGAATCCACAGTCTTATGCACAATTACAGGATCTTGATACTATGACCATAGCAGGTACGTCTCTCTGAGTGTGGACTTCTTCCTTCCTACACTCCACAACTTAAAGTAAATTCAGTAATTAATTAGTATTTTTCAATATTTTGGTGACATGTTTTCATCCAATTTTTTTTCATTTATTTCCATTCATTTTGCTTGAAATAAAAAGAGCATGTGTTCTAATTGTAATAAGTGAAACAGTACACAAATAGTGTAAAAAGTTAACAGTCTCTTCTAACCTCCATTCCCACCCCTGTGGTGTAATTAATCTTAGCAGATTGCTGTATTTCTTTGCCCATTTATCTCTAGTCATACAGTCCTATGAAACATATGTGCACATCCATAGGAGTGGCAGACATTGTTAGTCACTTATCCGCTATTCATTTTTTCTACTTTGCAAATAGAAGCAACTTTTTTAGTGGGAACAGGGGTTTCCAGTGTGCCCTGTTAGAATACCTACTTCAATAGCCTTTCTTACAGATATGGGCACAATGCAGGACACTTTTTGATGGTATAGAGCATGTAGATGTCAACTGGTTGGGCTCTTGGGAAGGCTTTTAAAGGGAGGGTCTCAGATTTCCCTTAAGCTTGTCTTTTAGACTTTATGTTCTCGGTTAGTTTTGACAATTTCTAACCCTTGGAGATGGCTTTGTAAAAATTTCTCAAGTGGTTAGATTATTCAAATATTGAGAAAATATTTGGAAACTTCTCAATGGCTGCAAGACAAGGACATTACTCGTTCTATCTTTATCACAAGATCGATATCTGTCTATTACAGCAAAATAAAACATAACATGATTCGTTTGTTAAACCTATCAGCTGTATCTACAAGCTGTATGTTTTAGAAAAATGAATCACAGATTGTTAAATAGAATCTGAGATGCTAGTCATTTATGATGTCTTGGATTTAAATTTATAAAGCTTGGCATCTTTAACAATTTCTTATTTCAATGATTTATTTAATGAGAAAAATTATAGCTCTGCTTTGTGAAATTCAAAAAGAGATGTTATTGTGTGGTGGGACATTTAATGTTGAGGTCCTGTCTGATGATGAGTACATTAGTCAAGTGCGTAGTTTTCTTTATGACAATGACAACTTAATAAATAAGTACAGGAATGAATAATCAGTTGTGTTTAATAATTATAATTTATTAAACTAGCTCTATTCATTTCTACTTGCCTCTAACTTCTCAACCCTTTTCCTATGAATAGGTTTATGTTCTCCACGTAAAAAATAAGGAAAAGTATACATTTTTCATTATGGTAATTATTACATGTGTATTATTAGCATGAGCATTTCCCATTCTGTGTTCATTTAACTTAAGATGTTTTTCTTGATACTAAGGAGAGTATAATTCAGTCTAAGTGATATATTTCAGTATAAAATAATGCAATTCAGCCTTTGTAATCAAAAACTTTTTTTAATGGAGGTTTTTAAAAATCTAGTGGTGAAGGGTAAATGTGAGCTAACAATAGTCTCAGACCTTGAGGCAAAGAAGGGAGCATTTCCTCACATAATTTATAACTTTAAAATTGTGGCTCCCAGTATTTATAATTCACAGCCAGCAAATTCCAAGTTGATACAATCTTGAAATGAAGTCAGCAATTTTTCTTCTAAATTTAAGTAAAACTTTTTTTCCTTCTCTGTCTTTTCTTGCTGACATTTATTTCTAGCATAGTTTTCTTACCTATTTAACTTTTACCTCTTGACTTTTGGCTTATGCTCAGCTACTATTTTTTCTTGAAAACCATATATAGTCTTTATTTATTACCTTTCCTCAAATCTCCTTTAAAAAAAAGTCCTATGCATGAGTGGAAATGTTCACAGTTGTAACAAGTCCAAGTATTATCTTTATTTTGCCTTTTGCACTGGACAGATTGGATCAAAATGATAAATAACCAAACTGATGACCCGATCCAACCGAAGAACTCATGGAAGCCACTGTCTGGTCATTCTAACTTAAGAAAAGTCTAAAACTCATCATATCCAATCACAAGTCTTCAGTAAAGCTACGCTAAATCAGGCAGATGACTGTTTAACTTCTGAGCAAAAGTATCTTTACTTATGAACTGATATAACTAAAACTTTACTGAATTTTTGGATACAGTAAAATAATTATATAAAAATTCTTTAAAAATTAGAAAATACTCCATATAGTTTACACATTATTTTTCTTATTAAGAAAAAAACAAAAACAAAAACAACTAATGATATTTAGAAAGTCAGTCTATGCTGACCAGACCCTTAGTTCTGGTAAGATAGTTGGAGTAGAGTGGTAAGAAAATCAGCTCACGACTCTGGAATGGGGGAGTACTTAACAGTTAGCTTGATAGATCCCAGAGCAGTTAAATACAGTCATATTATTGTCTAGTGTGGGAGGCACTATGCTGAGGTGAACCTCAGTGAATCATGCACGCTCTTTTATAATCTATTCCCTTTCAAGTCCAATAGAACCAGGCACTCGCTTGAAACCAATAGAATATGACAAAAATGGTGAGAGAGTCACCCCCGTAAGTAGATCATATAAGACCCCATCTGAATAGACTAGAGTAAAAGCTTCTCCTATTGACAGAAGAGGTAGGTGGGTATGTTGTGAATGGATGGACCTCAGAGTAAGTGACCCTGTAGGAGCTGAGAGGAATCCCTAGCTGACAGCCAGCAAAAATGTGGGGACTTCCATCAACATAACAGCAAGGGACTGAATTCTGTCAATAGCCACATGAGTTTGAAAAAGGATGAGAAGTTCCAGAAAGGAAAGTGGCCTGGCTGACACCTAGACTGCCATGTTGTGAAGCCATGAAGAGAAGACCTGAACCCCTGATCTGGCAATGTCTTAGGCAACGTGAAGACTAATACATCTAGTAGTGAAAAGACCTTAAAATGTTCACCTCTTATTTTAAGACCAGTGAAACATTTTATCCATGTAAACCTTTAAACATGTTTAAGCATGTTTATCATTTAAACATGATGACAAGGCTTGGGACTAGCTTGTAAAAAATTAAAATCAAACACACACACACAGAACTATCAGGATATGTTAACAAAAGGATTACAATTTTTTGACATTTTTTATGTAGTTGAATATTAAGAAATCTACTAAGGAGTTATTTAGTCGCTACTACACCATAGATGGCATGCGTATCTGTTAAAAAGCCCACTATTTAACACAAGAAATGCTGGAAATAGAAAGCTAAGGAAACCAAGTATGGATAGCCACCCTATCCAAATACTTTTATTAAACCTAGACCATGTATTTTTTTAAGAAGGTGAAGTTATTATTTTTTTTAATTTAATTTGCTTTGAAAATGTGAAATGAAACTCCACACATCTCTCCCCCCTCCCCCCGCACATTTCTTTAGAATCATTCTAGGATTTTGAGTGTGTGTCTAAAGGGTGGAGAACTGCTAGCTAATTTTCCTTACCAAGTTAACAGAAATGTTTTTACTTCAAAATAATCACTATGATGACAATGCTGTAAATTGAATATGACCAGAGCTTGCTTGTATAATATAATGTTTTGGCAGCACATATCCATCAAGTGACATAAACAAACCAAACCCTCTGAACTAATAACTCCACAACTAAGAATCTATCCTAAGAAAACATCTAAAGTTTGCTGAATTTTATTGTAAATACTGTGTATTGCTCTATCATAGCAAAAAAAAAAAAAAAAAAAAAGGTGTTTCAATCAATCTTAACCTTTAAATGTAAGGACATTATTAACTCTACCAGACATTGAGAAAATTTTATAAATAATTTGCAACTAGTGTGTTTCTGATATCTTAAAATGCAATTCTCTCGTATTCTCAGAGGAATGTCCAAAACCTAGTGACATTCCATTCAGTCCCTCCCATTTCCTCCCATATCCATGAACTGCTTGGTCTTTGTCTGCAGACCCCCTCCTCCTTAAAAAAAAAAAAAAAAAAAAAAAAAAAAGATTTAATAACATTTAATCATCGTAAACATTTCTGAGGAATATAACTTTTTGTTTGTTTTTATTGTGAGTGGATGCATGTCTACATTTAGATCATGTAAGATTGCTTGTGATTACCTCAACAAAATATGTGGGCTTTGTGAGTAGGAGACTTGGTTCAAATTAAGGATTTCATTTTCTTACCCAGTAGGCCACAGAAGAAGAATCACAGTTAAAGCTGCAGATGATGGCAGCTGAAAGGGAAGCAGAGGAACAAATGCATGGCATCAGAAAGTAGAAGGAAACCATATGACTTGGGTGGTGGCCCAGGGACCACAAGCATCGTAGATGGTTACATCAGGAAGAATGTCTAAGAGAATCTCATTTCTTCATTCCAAAGTGATCATCTCGACCCCCAAACTCAAATTAATTTCATTTTCTTAGAGTCCCTCTCAACCCCAGCTCCCAACCTTAAAATGTATGAGCAGTGAATTGAAAATAAGAGTCCTTTCTCCCCTTTTTAGGATGAGAAGAAAAGGATAAGAATTTTTCTACCATTTCATGTCCATCTCTCCTATTAGGTTGTTTAAGCAGTTGAGCACTCCAAAAAGATACAAACAGTGAATAATTAAATCAGGTAGACTTCTACTTGCCGCTTGTTGCCCAAATCATGCTGTGCTTTTCTTCTAAACCATGGATACAGACTCTAACTCTAACTGGTAAAAGGCATCTGAAGCATGATAAAAAAATATATGTACCTATGAAATTTACTATTTCCTTGAAAGTAAAATCATTCATATTTTCATTTGAGTGGCAAGTTAGAAGCATAGCTCTTTAAATTTTTCCGTCATTATGAATCTCAAACACTATGATACTTCTTGCTTCATAACATTCTTTGGACTTTTCAAAATAAAAATGTAAACATCATAAATTATTTATTGGAATATTAATTTATACAAAATAATGGGAGAATGCCATTAGTAGTCACATCCAATTTTTATATATCACATATTTTTTTATATAGCTTTAATCAAGCACATGCAACTTGTGTGCAAATTCAAAGCTGAACAGCATTGTTATAGCGATAGTTTTCACTTTGTTGGAACAGTATATGCACTCATTGGTATTTACACCTGGGGAAAATTGGATAGAAGTAACATTTCATTGTATATAAGTATATCCTTCAAGTAAAAATACATATCACTTTATCTAAACAAAAATCATAAGCACTTAAAGTCAAAGTGTTCAAACACTATTCCTTTTAAAAGAATAAAGTCTCTAGTTATTCTATATTTAACTCTCAACCCATTTGTTTAACTGTTTTTTTTTTTTTTCAATTGATAACTGTGTGGAACACTGAATAGCCATTGATGTACTCTGGATTAAGCATTTAAAGAACATTTATTAATACTCAAGTCTATTTAAGAAAGAAAAAAAGAGAGGGAGACTTGTTTTTCTAGAATGTAATCTTGAAAGATTCCTATAACCTTCATCAAAAAGTCAGCACTTAATCATAATTTGCACTTATCATTTTACTTGTTTATTGTATGTCTTTCCACTAGAGGGCAGGGCCTTCTTAGTTTTGTTAACCGCTATGCCCTCATGGCAATTAGTAGGTGCTCAAAAAAACAAACAACCTGATAAAACAATTAAACAAAAACAAATGAGTTGATTAATTCGTTGGATTTATGCAAGCCAACATTTTGGATCTTGTAGTAAACAATAACGCTATAATTTGGTCCATGTTCCCACTTAACTGTACTCTTTATACCACATCCAACAGAGAGTTCCTCTTTGGCTTCTTGAGTTTTTGCTTTTGAAATGTACAAGTTATCAGGCTTCTGTGAATTGAAACATCAAAAAAAATGCAAAGATCTCCACTTAGCCAGCGAAACAAAACCTTTGTGAAGGCATTCTGGATAGGATTTCTGGGTTTACAATCAACTAGGTTTTATCAACACTGTGGTGTGAGCACTGAGGTGTATGCCCCAAAGCATCAATTGTCCAAAAGTGCCCCGGTAAAGATGGCTGGCTAATTACACAAAAAGCTGAAGCACAGATGGGGCTAAAAGCACAGTGAGTCCGTTAACATAATCTCTTCCATTTTCAATATATTTTATTACAAATATTGTATTTTAAAATATGCCAACATTTTAAGTGCAAACTACTCTTCCCATTAAAATTTCCCCTAAAAGCACTGAAACATCCCTAAGGAATTTCATATGTAATAGTGGACTATACATATTCACTTACATAAGTAAGCTTACCAGAAAACAGCTGAGAAAAGAAATACACTCATTTTACAAATTTTGACTTTCCTTACACATGGAGCCATGTAATCCTGTGCACCATTCTTTGCATTTTTTTCAATATGATAAGCATTAGATATGAAGCACTAAAAACATCATGGTCCAAAATGAGCAGTGGTCAAACACCCACAAAACAAAATTAATGGAGAATCTAATCTTTAAATACATACCAAAATTATAAATGGTAGCAAAACCATCAGATAATTGTATTGCTATACAAACTTTTAAATCATTACTATAAAGCATTTTTTTCCAGATCTTACTCCAAAGGCAGTGGAAACAAAAGCAAAAGTAATCCAATGGGACTATATGAAAATAAAAAGCTTCTGCATAATGGAGGAAACTGCTAACAAAGTAAAAAGGAAACTTACTGAATGGGATACGATATTTGGAAATCATAAATCTGAGAAGAGGTTAATATCCAAAATACATAGAAAAACCTCATCCAGGTCAATGACAACAACAATAAAAGAAAACGCCCAATGAAAAAATGGGCATAAGATCTTAATAGACATTTCTCCAAAGAAGTCACACAGATGTCCAGCAAGCACATGAAAAATGCTCAATATCATGCATCATCAGGGCAATGTAAATCAAAACCACAAGGGGATACCACCTCACACCTATCAGAATGGCTATTATCAAAAGAACAAGAAATAACAAGTGTTGGAGAAAAGAACCTTTGTCCACTCTTGGTGGGAATATAAACTTGTGCAGCCACTATTTAAAATAGTATGGAGGTTCTTTTGTAAGTGTTAAATTGTAGTGTTAGGCTAACACTGTACTTTGAAAAATAACAGCTTTGTTCTGACACTGAAGGTCAAGAGATAACAGCCTTGCTTTACTCTTGTAAATTATGCTTTATAATCTTGTAAATCAGGCTTCACCACTGAAAGAATCAAAAGCTCAAAGAAAAGAGCATCAGAGGCAAGGTCAAGGAGATCCACTGGTTGCAATTTAGGGGCAGAAAGTCTAAAATAATCTCCTCATCCAGCAACTGTTTCTAATTCATCTGGGAACTGTTTCTAACTCATCTGGGAACTGTTTCTCTGTTCTGTTCCCAGGTGATGATAAAATGATGTGATCGGCCATAAAAACTCTGTACCCCGACTGTTCGAGGCCGCACACTGATCAAGAGTGTTGGTCCCGATCGGTCGGCCTTGCCTCTCATTGCAATAAACTTTGTTGTGACTGTCACTGGTGCCCGTAGCATTCTGTTTCAGGAGTCGTGTGGATGCAACACCTTAAAAAGTTAAAAATAAAATTACTATATGATCCAACAATTCCATTCTGGGTAATATTCTGGAGAAAATGAAAATACTAATTTGAAAAGATAGATGAACCCTTATGTTCACTGCAGCATTATTTATAACAGCTAAGATAAAAGAACAACCTCAGTGTCCACTGATGGAGGAAATGGATAAAGATAATGCTCTGTATGTATATTGATGATGGAATGTTACTCAGACATAAAGAAGAATGAAATCTTGCCATCTGTAACAACATGGATAGACTTTGAGGGTATTATGCTGAGAGAAATAAGTCATACAGAGAAAGACAAATACTATATGACCTCACTTATGTGTGGAATCTGAAAAAATCAAACAAACAAATGAACAAAAATCACAGATGCAGAGAAAAGACTGGCAGTTGTCAGAGAGAGGGGCTACAGGGGCTGAGTAAAATGGGTGAAGGGGATCGAGAAGTACAAACTTACAGTTATAAAATAAAGAAGTAATGGGGATATAATGTACAGCATGATGACTATAGTCAATAATATTTTATTGCAAATTTAAAAGTTGCTAAGAAATTAAATCTTAAGTGTTCTCAACACAGGAAAAGATGTTTTGTACCTTGGTATGGTAGCAGATGGTATTAAGACTTATTGTGTGATCATTTGACAATGTATACAAATATCAAATCATTATGTTGTATACCTGAAACTAATACAGTGCTGTATGTCAATTACACCTCAAAAAAAGCTAAATATTATTTACCTTCATTGATTATATTCTCGCATCTTCAAAGTATCTGTTTTGAGGGATGCCTGGGTGGCTCAGTCGGTTGAGCGTCCGACTTTGGCTCAGGTCATGATCTCGCGGTTTGTGGGTTCCCGCCCCGCATCTGGCTCTGTGCTGACAGCGCAGAGCCTAGAGCCTGCTTTGGATTCTGTCTCCCTCTCTCTCTGCCCCTCCTTTGCTTGCACTCTGTCCTTCTCGCTCTCTGAAAAAGCAAATAAACATTAAGAAAATTTTACAAGGTGTCTGCCTTGAAATTAATGTGTTTTGAACTTATATATATTATATATGGAAGTATAAATACACTTGTTTATATATATTTGAATTGTATAACATCCCTTCAGGAAAAATTATATCATCCACTTCTAAATATAAATAGCACCATTATTAATTTAGGCTTTTGCTTTCGTTGATTTACTTACCTCTGTATATCAAGGCCACTGAAAAACTAGAGATGTCAGTTTTATATGCAACCATCAAACATATTATAAGTAGTGCTTCAAAAGAAAACTTGGGGGAAATAATGGAAAATAATCTCCAAAGTTAATTAGGCTGCCACATCAATGCCCCTAAAATAGTCTAAACCAACTTCCTATTTCAAATAAATATCCTACAAAAGACTAAGCTAAATCAATTTCTTAAATTTATTTTACTTTTTTAATTAATATGCATTGCTGAGTACAACAGCAATTATTTAGGAGGGTTGTTCATTTAGCACACTCAGTAAGAGTGCACAAAAGCTGAAAGAGATTTGGGTACAGGTGCTTTGAATTTTGTGAGAAGCTATTTCAGACAGACAGAAGAAGCACAAGGGCCCTGATATCGGGCCTAACGTGTTTGAGGTACAGCCAGGAAACCAGTGAGCAGGACCTGATTAGCAAGGACAGGATGATGCACAGAAGAAAGAGGCACTGATCATAGATTTCTGCAGGTTGTATTCCCTGAATGAGACAGGATGACAATGGAGAGTTTTGAGCAATGGTATCTGCCTCTGTTAAGAATCAGCCAAAGGCCAGTGGGGTGAAAGTAGGGAGGCCAGTTACAAGGTGTGGTTGTAATCCAGGTAAGAAAATTATTTTTCAAATGGCCAGCCAGAGACCCAACAGCTTTTGTTAAAAAATAATAATAATAATCTACATTTATTCTATTGATATTTAATGCTTTCTTTCCTTTCGTGGGGTATAATTACTATAATAATTAAGACCGTTTGACACAGACATAGATATATAGAAACCAGAAAGAGATCTAAGACTTATCAAATCTAAAAAATAAAGCATGTTAAGATTTAAATTGTAATTATATTTAATTAAGAGGTTAGTGAAAATGGGCAGCTTTATAATATCACGCCTTGTGATTCAAGAACAAATGATAATCGTGACTTTCTTTTTGTGAAGAACCACCACAACAATAAAACCAACTTTTGTCTAAAGTTTCCTATGTGCCCCCATCAATTGAATATGCCTTCACTCATTTAACCACCCCCCACAATGTAAGATAGCTACTGTTACTATTATCCCCATTTTATAAATGGAAAACTGAGGCCCAGAAAGGTTAAGCGATTTGATAGACCATGGGAGAAGACAGGTCAGAGCCATCTGCTCCTCATAGAGCATCTGTTCAGTCTTATTTCTGTCACCTTATCAGATATTTTACTTCCTTATTTTCTTTTCCTTTTTATCTGTCTTTGTGTATCTGTTTGTTGCCTCATAGAAATGATAAACTGTTTTCATCCCCTCAGAAGTAATTTTTTTCCTAACTTAAGTCATAACTTAAACCTGCCTTTCTTATTTTATTAATTTCAGTGAGGGGAAAAGCATCTACTAATTCCCTGATATGGAAGATGATAAAATTAATAAACTAATGAATACTTTCTTCCACCCCTCTTCCCTCATTCTTAACGTAACTAAAATATTCAGGCATCTGCAATCACTAAAGAGAGCTAATAGCACTTACTATGTTTTATTTTATAGCACTTGTCTTTTCAGAAAATAAACTATTTTATCCATTTCTCAGTACTATCATCACAGTTAGTTAATGCTCCATTATAGTGAATGTCTTTATCTGTATCAATCCTTTCACACCATATGAGAGCAGGTAAGAAGATTTTGGAAACGGGATTTTTAAAAATCACTTAAATTGCCTTAAAAATTTAGGAAATATGTCTTCCATAAGTAGAAGCCTACAGATGGCGCAGGATCCAAGAATATTGCAATGAACATCTCAGTCTCAGTAATGTTATCAAAGACCAGTGTTGCCCTTAAACTTAGACTGAGAGCAGGTGGTTGGAGAAATTTCAGATGCCACAGTCACATCCAAGACAATGAGATGAAAAGAGAAAAAAAGTATCTAAGTGAAGAAGAGGGAAGTTTTTCTTCCTTAATTCTCTCCTAGTTATAGAGAAACCTGTCGTAGAAGCCATTAGCATCTTTTCTCTCCGGTGTTGTTGGAGGGCCCGTTCCTACTTTTGAAATTTTACTGGGAGGAAAACTGGAATAAGCATGTTTACCTTAGATTAATTATCAGGGTTTTTGAAAGTTGGGAATTCTATCAAAACTCCCCTAATACTATTCTCTGCATAGAGGAGCTATTTCTTTCTAGTCATATTATGAATATCTGTAATATTAATGAAGAACTATATTTCCTGAACTGTTGCATACCAATTGTATATATACAATATATATTCCTGATGCCTTTATATTTGAAGCACAATTTCCTGGATATGCAATTTGGAATTCACAGTATTTTCCTTCATTATAGACATTGCTCCACTAACATCTGGCACTAAATAATATCCTTTTGCTCTGGAGGCTGTGTTAATTTTCCTACTCAAGATATCTCTGTCTGTTGTATCGTGTTGTAACTTCTGATTTTTGGTAGCTGTATGTTTTCTATGTAAGTTTTTCTTTCTTTTATCAAACGTTTGGTCAGTTCATTCTGTTCTCTTTATTTTATTTTATTTTTTAATTTATATCCAAATTAGTTAGCATATAGTGCAAAAATGATTTCAGGAGTAGATTCCTTAATGTCTCTTACCTATTTAGCCCATCATCCCTCCCACAACCCCTCCAGTAACCCTCTGTTTGTTCTCCATATTTATGAGTCTTTTATGTTTTGTCTCCTTCCCTGTTTTTATATTATTTTTGTTTCCCTTCCCATATGTTCATCTGTTTTGTCTCTTAAAGTCCTTGCGTGAGTGAGGTCATATGATGTTTGTCTTTCTCTGACTGACTAATTTCACTTGGTATAATACCCTCCAGTTCTATCCACGTAGTTGCAAATGGCAAGATTTCATTCTTTTTGATTGCCGAGTAATATTTCGTTGTATATATATACCACTTCTTCTTTATCCATTCATCCATCGATGGACATTTGGGCTCTTTACATACTTTGACTATTGTTGGTAGTGCTGCTATAAACATTGTGGTGCATAAATCCCTTTGAAACAGCACACCTGTACCCCTTGGATAAATATCTAGTAGTGCAATTGCTGGGTCATAGGGTAGTTCCATTTATAATTTTTTGAGGAACGTCCATACTGTTTTCCAGAGTGGCTGCACCAGCTTGCATTCCCACCAACAATGCAAAAGAGATCCCCTTTCTCCACAACCTTGCCAACATCTGTTGCCTGAGTTGTTGATGTGAGCCATTCTGACAGGTGTAAGGTGGTATCTCATTGTGGTTTTGATTTGTATTTCTCTGATGATGAGTGATGTGGAGCATTTTTTCATGTGTTGGTTGGCCATCTGGATGTCTTCTTTGGAGAACTGTCTATATCTTTTTCCCATTTTTTCACTGGGTTATTTGTTTTTTGGGTGCTGAGTTTGATAAGTTCCTTATAGATTTTGGATACTAACCCTTTGTCTGATATGTCATTTGCAAATATCTTCTCTCATTCCATCAGTTGCCTTTGAGTTTTGTTGATTGTTCCCTTCGCTGTGCAGAAGCTTCTTATTTTGATGAGGTCCCAGTAGTTCATTTTTGCTTTTGTTTCCCTTGCCTCTGGAGACATATTGAGTAAGAAATTGCTGCGGGCAAGATCAAAGAGGTTTTTGCCTGCTTTCTCCTTGAGGATTTTGATGGTTTCCTATCTTACATTGAGGTCTTTCATCCATTTTGAGTTTATTTTTGTCTATGGTGTAAGAAAGTGGTCCAGGTTCATTCTTCTGCATGTCGCTGTCCAGTTTTTCCAGCACCACTTGCTGAAGAGACTGTCTTTATTCCATTGGATATTCTTTCCTGCTTTGTCAACGATTAGTTGGCCATACGTTTGTGGGTCCATTTCTGGGTTCTCTATTCTGTTCCACCGATCTGAGTGTCTTTTCTTGTGCCAGTACCATACTGTCTTGATGATTACAGCTTTGTAGTATAGCTTGAAGTCTGGGATTTTGATGCCTCCTGCTTTGGTTTTCTTTTTCAGGATTGCTTTGGCTATTTGGGGTCTTTTCTGGTTCCATACAAATTTTAGGATTATTTGTTCTAGCTCTGTGAAGAATGCTGGTGTTATTTTGATAGGGATTGCATTGAATATGTAGATTGCTTTGGGTAGTATCGACATTTTAACAATATTTGTTCTTTCTATCCAGGAGCATGGAATCTTTTTCCATTTTTTTTTTTTTGTGTCTTCAATTTCTTTCATAAGCTGTCTATAGTTTTCACTGTATAGACTTTTCACCTCTTTGTTTAGATCTATTCTTAGGTACTTGGTGGCTTTTTGTGCAATTGTAAATGGGATCAATTCCTTGATTTCTCTTTCTATTGCTTCATTGTTGGTGAATAGGAATGCAACCGATTTCTGTGCATTGATTTTATATCCTTCATATATTTATATTCATGAATCAGTTCTAGCAGTTTTTTGGTGGAATCTTTTGGGTTTCCTTATGGAGTATCATGTCATCTGCAAAGAGTGAAATTTTGACCTCCTCCTGGCCGATTTGGATGCCTTTTATTCCTTTGTGTTGTCTGATTGCAGAGGCTAAGACTTCCAATACTATGTTGAATAACAGTGGCGAGCGTGGATATCCCAGTCTTGTTCCTGACCTTAGGGGAAAAGCTCTCCATTTTTCCCCATTGAGGATGATATTAGCATTGGGTCATTCATATGTAGCTTTTATGATCTCGAGGTATGATCCTTCTATCCCTACTTTCTTGAGGGTTTTTATCAAGAAAAGATGCTGTGTTTTGTGAAATACTTCCTCTGTGTTGTTGAGAAGAACATGTGGTTCTTATTATTTCTTTTTAATGTGACATATGACATCGGTTTATTTGTGGATATTGAACCAGCCCTCCATCCCAGGTATAAATCCCACTTGGTCATGGTGAATAATTTTTTTAATGTGTTGTTGGATCTTGTTGGCTAATATCTTGTTAAGGATTTTGCATCCATGTTCATCAGGGAAATTGGTCTATAGTTTTCCTTTTTAGTGGGGTCTTTGTCTGGTTTTGGAATCAAGGGAATGCTGGCCTCACAGAAACAGTTTGGAAGTTTTCCTTCCATTTCTATTTCTTGGAACAGCTTCAAGAGAATAGGTGGTAACTCTTGCTTAAGTGTTTGGTAGAATTCCCCTGGAAAGCCATCTGGCCCTGGACTCTTGTTTTTTTGGGATATTTTCGACTACTATTTTGATTTCCTTACTGGTTATGGGTCTGTTCAAATTTTCTATATCTCCTGTTTCAGTTTTGGTAGTGTATATGTTTCTAGGAATTTGTCCATTTCTTCCAGATTGCCAATTTTATTGGCATATAATTGCTCATAATATTCTCTTATTATTGTTTTTATTTCTGCTGAGTTGGTTCTGATCTCTTCTCTTTCATTCTTGATTTTATTTATTTGCGTCCTTTCCTTTCTCTTTTTGATCAAACTGGCTAGTTGTTTATCAATTGTGTTAATTCTTTCAAAGAACCAGTTTCTGCTTTCATTGATCTGTTCTACCGTGGGGTTTTTGGTTGGTTTGGTTTGGGTGTTTGTTAGTTAGTTAGTTTGTTTGTTTTGTTTTGTTTTGTTTTGTTTTTGGTTTCGATAGCATCAATTACTGCTCTCATCTTTATTATTTCCCGTCTTCTGCTGTTTTGGTGGTTTATTTTCTGTTCTTTTCCAGATCTTTAAGGAGTAAGGTTAGGTTGTGTATCTGACATCTTTCTTCCGTCTTTAGGAAGGTCTGGATTGCTATATACTTTCCTCTATGGCAGTCTTTGCTGTGTCCCAGAGGTTTTGGGATGTGGTATTATCATTTCATTGGCTTCCATATACTTTTTAACTTCCTCTTTAACTTTTTTCATTGGCCCATTCATTCTTCAGTAGGATGTTCTTCAGTCTCCAAGTATTTGTTACCTTTCCAAATTTTTTCTTGTGGTTGATTTTGAGTTTCATGGAGTTCTGATTTGAAAATATGCATGGTATGATCCTTTTGTACTTGTTGAGGGCTGATTTTTGTCCCAGTATGTGGTCTATTCTGGAGAACGTTCCTCATGTGCACTGGAGAAGAATGGGTATTCCACTGCTTTAGGATGGAATATTCTGAACATATCTGTAAATTCCATCTAGTCCAGTGTGTCATTCACATCCATTGTTTCCTTGTTGATTTTTTGATTGGATGATGTGTCCACTGTTGTGAGTGGGGTGTTGAAGTCCTCCATTCTTATGGTATTACCATCAATGTGTTTCTTTATGTTTGTGATAAATTGATTTATGTATTTGGGTACTCTCACATTTGGTGCATAAGTGTTTATAATTGTTAGGTCTTCTTGGTGGATAGACCCCTTAATTATGATATAATGCCCTTCTTCATCTCTTGATACAGTCTTTATTTTAAAGTCTAGAGTGTCTGATATATGTATGACTACTCTGGCTTTCTTCTGTTAACCATTATCATTATAGATGGTTCTCCATCCCCTTATTTTCAATCTGAAGGTGGCTTTAGGTCTAAAGTGGGTCTCTTGTAAACAGCATATAGATGGATATTGTTTTCTTATCCATTCTGTTACCTTATGTCTTTTGATTGGAGCAAGTAGTCCATTGATATTTAGAGTGAGTACTGAAAGATATGAATTTATTGCCATTATGTTGCTTGTAGAGCTGGAGTTTCTGGTAGTGTTCTCTGGTCCTGTCTAATCTTTATTGCTTTTTGTATGTATGTATGTATGTATGTATTTTTATTATTTTTTTCATCTTTTCTCCCCTCAGAGAGTCCCCCTTAAAATTTCTTTCAGGGCTGATTTAATGGTCACAAACTCCTTTAATTTTTGTTTGTCTGGGAAACTTTTTATCTCTCATTCTATTTTGAATGACAGCCTTGCTGGATAAAGAATTCTTGGCTGCATATTTTTCTGATTCAGCACACTGAATATAACCTGCCACTCCTTCCTGGCCTGCCAAATTTCTGTGGATAGGTCTGCTGCAAACCTGATCTGTCTTCCCTTTAGGTTAGGGACTTTTTTTCCTTTGCTGCTTTCATGATTCTCTCCTTGCCTGAGTATTTTGTGAACTGGACTATGATATACCTTGTTGATGGTCGGTTTTTGTTGAATCTAATGGGGGTCCTCTGTGATTCCTGGATTTTGATGTCTGTGTCTTTCCCCAGGTTAGGAAAGTTTTCTGCTATGATTTGCTCACATAACCCTTCTACTCCTATTTCTCTCTCTTCCTCTTCTGGGACCCCTATAATTCTGATGTTGTTCCTTTTTAATGAGTCACTGATTTCTCTAATTCTTAAATCATGCTTTTTTGCCTTAATCTCCCTCTTTTTTTCTGCTTCATCATTGTCCATAATTTTGTCCTCTATATCGCTGATTCTCTGTTCTGCCTCATCCATCATTGTCGCTGCAGCATCCATCCATTATGGCAGCTCAGTTATAGCATTTTTTTGTTTCATACTGACTAGTTTTTACTTCTTTTATCTCTGCAGAAAGGGGTTCTAGTCTATTTTCAACTCCAGCTAGTATTTTTATTATCGTGGTTCTAAATTCTGCTTCAGACATCTTGCTTGTATTTGTGTTGGTTAAGTCCCTGGCTGTCATTTCTTCTGCTCTTTCTTTTGGGATGAATTCCTTTGTTTCATCGTTTTGAAGGGAGAAAATGAACTAATGAGGTAGAAAAAATTAAAATTAAAATTAAAAAAATATTAAAATTAAAAAATTAAAAACAAACACACAGACAAAAATCGAATAAGTGATGTTAGAGCCTAGGTGTGTTTTGGTCTGGGTGTTGAAAGGGGCTTGATAGATTAGAGAAAAAAGGGAGGGAAAAAAAGGAAATCGTTTGAAAATTTGAAAAAGTGTATACACTGAAGTAGACTAAACTGAAATGATGGAAGTAAAATAAAATTTGAAAAAAATTACACAAAAGTAAAAAATATAGTAGAAAAAAATTCAAGAAAAATATTTTTAATAAAAATTGAAAATAAAAATGAATTTTTCCTCTTTCTGTATTCAAGAAGAAGAAAATAAATGAAAAAGAAAAAAAATGAGAGAAATAAAATTGAATATTGGGATCAGCTAACAGACTGAAATATGAATGAAATTACTATTTTCCCTTGAAATCAAACTATGAAGTGCTTTGTAGTCCATAACCTAAGAATGTGGTTAGACTTGTGTTCTTGAAGAGTGAGGTTGGCCCAGTTGGGCGGGGCTTAGTGTAACAGCTCCGTTCTCCACTAGATGGGGCTGCTAGCCTACTGGGGTGGATTGCTGTGGTGCTTGTAGGTGCCTATGCTCATGCGCAGGAGTGGTGAAAATGGCCTCACCCAGCTACCCAGTCTCTGGTGTTGGAACTCTGTTCTCCCCAATCAGCAATTGCACACCTGTCCTTCATCTTCGGCTTCTGTCCACTCCCCACTTCCACCCTGTTTGTGACCAAGCCCCAGGCAGCACCTCCCTCCCAAGTTTTGTCTCAGATGTGGCTGCCTTCCCTAGCCTCCCTCTTCTGAGGGACTGTGGCTTTGTCCCACTCCGCCCCTCTGCGGAGGGTCTCACCGAGCAACGGCCAGGTGCCAGCTGCACCGAGGAACACTTGCGGGGCCATGCTGCTGCCAACGCCCAGAGACTCACGGCCAGGTGCCAACCCGCTCCAGGAAAAGTTTGCAAGACAGTATAGCAGCAGTGCCTCAGGGATTATGGAGAATCACAATGCATATTTGGCACCAGGCTTGACCCCCAACAACATTATTCCAGCACCAGCAAATGTGGCCATTCTCTGGGGACTGCTGGGCCCAGGTGGCCTCACAGTCTCTACCAAATATACTTCCAGCAGTAGAATTGCTTCTCACCGTGTGACCTGAGAACCTCCTGGACCCCACTCTGCTCCCGGGGATTCTCCCTTCCCACCAGAGCACTGCCAAATATCGAGCTGCAGAGTTTCAGACTCTGTTCTCCCCGTTTTCAGTCTTAATGGAATTTAAACCCTCTCCGTTCTCCTTTCTCCCTTTTTAGTTCAGTCCCTGTGGCTGTTTCCAATTTTCCACTTTCTCTTCAGCTGCTTTTGGGGAGGGGTGCTTTTCCCTTATTATTCGCCCCCCACCCCGGCATCTCTGTCCTCTGCACGCAAAAGTGGCTCCCTGCCCTCTGCAGCTTCTCGTTCCCCTAGTTCATGTCTCCATGCTGCATGCCTGCTGAATTCTGTGGTTCAGGTTGTGCATATTGGTCTGTTAATCCTCAGATCAGTTTCTAGGTGTGCAGGATGGTTTAGTGTTGGTCTGCCTGTATTTCATGGACACAAGACACACAAAAAAACTTCCATGCTGTTCTGCCATCTTGGCTCCTCCTCCCATTCTGTGCTCCTAATACTTGGCCTTTTATCACTTATTTTGTCATTTGCACGTTATCTTTAATTTCCAAGAGATAATAAATAATTACTTTCTAGAAAGTTTCTTTCATCTTTTAAGATATATCTACTCCTAGAATGGAATCTTTTCAATTTTTTGCATACTATGTTTGCATGTTCTACCTTTGTTCCTTTTTTTCTCCGTTTTCTATCACTTCTGTGGCTGTCCACAAGATATTTATCTACTGTTTAATTTTTGTTGAATCTGTATATTTTTTCTCTCTATTTTACAATGGGTGATTGTTTCCACCTAGACACCCCCAATATGGTTTTTTTTCTGTACCAAAAATTTACTGTAAAGTTTCCTTTTGACTCATCTCCCTTTTCCTTGAGGCTTGCCTGAATCATCCCACAAAATCATAGATGTGAGGACTAGAATATGATAGAATTTTGTTGTATTTTTTTCTTTGGTAGCTCTTTAGATTACTGACGATACTATGACATTATTCAAGAAATTTGTTGCATTCTATAACTTTGATTTATAAGCTCTAAATCAAAAGGTATTCTGGCAAATTGACAAAACATAGTCTATGCAGTGTGGAGGGCTTTGTAGCCTTAATAATTAGGTTTGAAGTGAACACTTTGATGAACAGAGCATACACAATTATGTTGTGCATTGTTGCAGTGGTTTTACTACAAAAACTATTTTCTTTTTTTTTTTTTTAATTTTTTTTTCAACGTTTTTATTTTATTTTTGGGACAGAGAGAGACAGAGCATGAACGGGGGAGGGGCAGAGAGAGAGGGAGACACAGAATCGGAAACAGGCTCCAGGCTCTGAGCCATCAGCCCAGAGCCCGACGCGGGGCTCGAACTCCCGGACCGCGAGATCGTGACCTGGCTGAAGTCGGACGCTCAACCGACTGCGCCACCCAGGCGCCCCAACAAAAACTATTTTCCTCAGACTTCCCTTCTATAAGACACAGCCATTTAAAAAAATTTTTTTAATGTTTATTTATTTTTGAAAGAGCATCTGAAGCAGGCTCCGTGCTACAGCAGAGGCTCGAACTCACAAACAATGAGAACATGACCTGAGCCAAAGTGGGATGCTTATGGTTAAGTTAACCACCCAGGTGCCCCAAGACATATACATTTTTTTTAATTTAACATTTATTTATTTTTGAGAAAGAGAGAGAGACAGAGACAGAGCATGAGCAGGGGAGGGACAGAGAGAGAGGGAGAGAGAGAGGGGACACAGAATCCAAAGCAGGGTCCAGGCTTTGAGCTGTCAGCACAGAACCTGATGCAGGGCTCAAACTCATAAGCAGTGAGTTTGTGACCTGAGCTAAAGTCATTTGCTCAACCCACTGAGCCACCCAGGCACCCCTATACTTTTTAAATAGATTTTATATTTTACAGCACTTCTGGGTTCACCGCAAAATTGAGCATATACATGTACAACCTCTCCCATTGTCAACATCCCTCACCAGAGTAGGTATATTTGTTATAATTCACAGACCTGCATTGATATACTATTATCACCCAGGTACATAGCTTACATTAGAGTTTCCCCTTAGTGTTGTTCATTCTATGTTGACAAATGTATAATGATAAGTGTCTACCATTATAACATAATTCAGAATATTTTTGCTGCTCTAAAAATCCCCAAGTCACCCAGGATTTCTCTTTTGTTATCTTTTAGGAGTTTTATAATTTTGCATTTTACATTTAGGTCTGTGATATATTTTGGGGTAATTTTTGTGAAGGGTATTGGGTCTATGTCTAGATTTATTATTTTTTTGTATGTGAATGTCCAATTATTCCAGTACCATTTTTTGAAAACTATCTTTACTCCATTGTACTGACTTAGCTCTTATGAAAAAGATCACTTGACTATATTTATGTGGGTCCATTTCTGGGCTCCAGGGCATATTTTTTTAAAAAAGCAAATTTTAGAGTGTTTTAATATTCTAGATGAACCTACATTTGCTCTGGTTTAAGGGGACAGGTAAAGCTCCACCTCCTAAATTTTTTCCTTCAACCCAGCAGCTGTTCCAATAGATCAGTTGGTATTCTAAGAAAACCATTGTAATAACCTATTTGATTTAAGTTGAAATACAGATACGTACTGCACACACACACACACACACACACACACATACACACACACACAACTACAGAACTTTTATGTCTGTGGATCTCCATTCTTTCTCAATAGCAAAATAAGAATCTAATCAGCTGTGTGAAATTCTCAAGTCTTTACAATGTAATTTGCATGGTAGTTTTTAACCCTTAAAAGGTAGTGTTCAGATTAATGTTGCGATTATCTTTGAAAGTATTCTTTTCTCAAAGCTTGAATACTCTATTCTTAAATGCTGTTCATTGTTTCATATAACAATTCAATGAAAGGAGGGTATCCTCTCCTTCATCCCTTAGAAAGTAGGAGCTCATTTTTCAGTGTACTTTTTCCTTCACTATAACAGTTCTGGTGGATCTCAGTGCAGAAATCTGCAACCGAATGTAAACGTTTGGATTGAGCTACATTTTGGGGATCTGAATTGTGTGAGCTCAGCAATTTGAATTCTAATTAGTAAGGAATTTTATAAATCAAGTTGAAATCATTTGGCTAAAACTAAGTGGTAAATTAAACCCTCAATTTGGCTTGCCCTTGTTATGTTGAGAATTGAAGTAAAGACAGACACTCCTGTAAGAATCTTGAATACCAAGTCTATAGAGACAGGAGGACCAGACGTGTAGATTAATCAGTAAAAAAAGAAGACAGCTTACTTTCTAAGTGTTTCAGTCCAGGTAGGGCTAGGAAGGCAATTGTGTAAACAATTTTTCTTCTCCATATTTTATTTCGAAAGACACAGTTATGGGTACAGTATTTAAAGGAGAGTCCCAAGGGCCTTCTGATCGAAACCATCACTGCATGACTGATCTTACTGTGGGTGACTGAGAGACAGAAAACAGCCTCAGTGGAAATATGTGAATCTTCCACTTTATAGGGATCCTAAGACATGAAACAAAAGATTGTTGGATACAAAGGGAAATGAAACTAAACTCTGTGTCTTCTGGAATTTGCTGAGCTCTGAAGGTAAAATTTTGGTAAAACAGAATTCTATAGTATTCAATATCTATGTCTTTTCAAATAAAGTATGGAGAAGATTTTAAAAATTGATTAAAACAATTGCCTTTCCTGTCTTACCTAAATTGAGTCACATAGAAAATAAGCTTCCTTTTTTATTGTATAATCTATACTCTTGATCATCCTGCCTCTTGTAGATCTGGTATTTAGGAAAACTACAGCACTTGCGTTCCTTATGCTAATTCTAGGAATAACCATTACAAATCATGACAACTGCACTTGATATCTATCACTCGCTCTCATTTAAAAAAATAAATTTTAGAAATTCATATTTTCCTTCCGATTCTGTGATTTTTTTCAGTGACTTCAGATGACTACAATTTTGAAAGTACAATCAATACAAATTTCCTTTTCTTATCCCCTTCCTTATCTAGGGTGACATCAAAATTCTGAGGTTGGTTAGCAGCTGTGGTAAGTCATGGCATCTGAGTATCTGGCCTCTGGCAGCATCTGGTGCTGCTCAGTGCATCTAGTCTAAATGATACGGTCTGAATGTGTGCCCCCCAAATTCATACGTTGAATTTTATCCCTGAAAGGTGATGGTAATAGGAGATAGGTCTTTGGAAGGCTGTACCCCTGTCAATGGAGTTAGCGCTCTTATGAAAGGGGGTCCACAAAGAGTCTTTACCCCTTCCACCATGGGACAACACAGAGAAAAGGTGTTATCTATGAACCAGGAAGAGGGAGCTCACCAGAACACAACAATGTTGGTAACTTTGTCCTGAACTTGTGGTGTAAAAAACTGTGAGAAATAAGTTTCTGTTGTTTATAAGCCATCTTAGTCTGTGGTATTTTGTTATAGCAGCCCAAATGGATTAAGACACTGCTCTATAGCACCAACCATTGTACACAATTTCATAAAAATCCAAAATAAATATTTCTAAGAAACTGTGCAAGGGGATAATAGTTGTACTACCTATAAGGGTGTTGTAGCTATTAAATGACTTAAATATGAAAAGTACTTAATATAACTGTCATGTACAAAGTCCTCTAATTTACAATAATCAACACTATTATCACCATTATTTTTGTTTCTATTCTTATCAAGTACATGTGATTTTTTCTCCTAATATCTGTGTCTACCACACTTCTTTAACAAGAACTCAGTGAATCTGTATGTGCTTTCGGCATACAAAAGAGGTAGTAGTTGGTGGAACAAACAGGAAGGAGCAAGAAAGCAAAGTGTATGATTTAGTTTAGATAGACACAGAAACATAGCACCTAAATTTACTTAAACACACACACACACACACACACACACACCCCGAGAGGGCTGCCAAGAACTGGGAAGGCTTTAAGATTTTATCCTACTTGTAAGCTAACAAGTTAGCATGTTAAAGTTTCATACATGCCAACAGACTCCTGGGTCAGAGATAAAGGATTGTGTTAGTCATAATACAGCAGGCAGCAGGTGCTTCATGTTCTCATTGGTTCTCCTTGTTCTATAAGCCCCACACAAGTTATAAGGATGTGGACCCTTTTGGACTGCACATAAGTAGCTTGTTTCCCACTTGTGGAAGTCCAAAATTAGGGTGTCTTTAATATTATAAAGGAACGGCCAACTCTTTGCCTCAGACAAAGACATAAGTTTTATTACCCTGGACAGCAAGCCAATTTACCCTCAACCCTAGAGAAGGATGCTAGATCTTCCAAGGCTGTTTACTATGCAAATAGTCTTGAAAAAGTAGCCTATAATAAAGTCTGATACTATACAGGCACAACTGCCATTGAGAATGGCCTCCCAGATAGGACATCAATTGGAATGACATCATGTTAACCTCTTTCCCTTAAGATACATGAGGACTTTAACATTACAAGGACCTTATTAAAGCATACTTTGATTTATTTTACTTTTATTATATTACCTTCATTAAAGTAATGCTGTGATGACAAGTAAACCTCCAAATCCAGTAGTCTATTATGACAATTACATAAAGCATATCTATTGGTATGACAAATGAAGTTTAAAATGAAAGCTCCTTATCAGGAATAATTCTTTATCAAGTAGCCACATAAGAATTCTAGCATATTCCACATTATGGCTCTAATATCTTCAACACAAAGCACCTGAGTTTGCTGTAGGTGTGGTCTTCCAGTCATTACAAAAGGGAAATAATCTCAGTGGCTCATATGAGGGAGGGTTTTATGGGCAGAACACACAATAATTTCACCCACATTCTCTTGTCTACCATATAGTCACATGGCCATATTTAGCTGCAAAAGAGGCTGAAACATGTAGTCTAGTTCTATGTATAAGAAGAGAAACTGGTTTTAATGGCCAGTTTGATAGTCTCTCACACATTCAACTTAGATAAATGAGTCCTAAATTTAGGCTTTTTAAACAACGTATCTAGAAAAAATATTTAAAATATACATTAAATTTCATTTTGAGTTTTTCTGTGTGCTTTGAGTAGAACTACCTAACTATGTACAAAATGAATTTCAAATTACTTTTCCACAATCTGAAAGTAATTTCGATGTGACACAAATACATTATTAGTTAATCCTTTATATCAGATGTAGAGATTTAGAAGATTAAAAAGATTGATTTAAAGCCAACTCCGAGGAATGTTTATGCATGCATGACTAAAACATTGCCATAAAGCAGCAAAAATGAAAGCATTGGGAGTGCTGAAATGTGTGTACTGAAAGGAATCAAAATAATTTCAGGGAGTTGGGTCTGCCTAACATATTGTCTAATATTTAGAGAACGATAGGAGAATTTGATTGGTTTTAGTAGTCTCTGACTCAACCCATTCACCCATGCTGCATGCAGGGAAGAAATGGAAAAGTAAAATAATGCTTGGTGAGGTCAACTTCTTGGATCCCTGGTAACACAGAGGGAAGTAAAGGGGGTAGGTCAGCTTCTTGATAAGAAAATGTGAGTTGGTGGATGGTTTAGGTCTCTAAACAATTTTACCAGAAATTCCTCCTACCTTGTGTGGAACTAAAACACCTACTAGTACTGGGGATGGCAGACAGTTGTTTTTCCTGTACTTGTGTCTTTTACATGAAATGTAATGTTTCTTTTAATCACTTCATTTTAGCTTCTTGTGTTTCCAACCTTACTCTGATAGTGGCAATGTGTAAGTGCTCTTTATGCATGATCTTTGCTTTCATCTCCCTCTATTTTCCAGCATTGTTCAGTCTTCCTCGTTGCTATGTGCAGTTTCTATGGTATCCTTTGCCATTAATTTTGTTTCTCAAAATAACCTCCCTCTTCCTCTTTGAGAAGAAGTATTACGGAGTGAATAAACATCCCTAATCCAAGATAATATCAGAAGATTTTAGTCTTAAAAAATGAACAGGTGTCATTATTTCTCAGTTATTTTTTAATGTTAATGTTGCAGATATACTCCCTTTACATACATAGCTTAAATTAATATATATAATTTGGAAATTTGGAAAAAGATAAGAATTATATGTATTATCTTTATTTTACTTTCCCTGTCAAAACCCTGTTATGGTATGTTGTTCCAACAACAGAAACAGCTACCATTTATTTAGAACTTACTATTTGGGATTCAAGGAAAAAGCACCCCTTCCTCTTTCACACCAAGGTTCTGGTTGAAGGAATATACACATAAAGATTTCTAGCCAGAGGCCCCTGGGTGGCTTAGTCAGTTAAGTGTCTGACTCTTGGATAATCTCATGGTTCATGAGTTTGAGCCTGGCATAGGGCTGTGTGCTGACAGCCTGGAACCTGCTTGGGATTCTTTGTCTCCCTCTATCTTTCTGCCCTCCACTTCACTTGTGCACATTCTCTCTCTCTCTCTCTCTCTCTCTCTCTCAAGAGTAAATAAACATTAAAAAGAAACATCCTAGCCAAACATTCTAGCCAAATGAAAACCAAATGGTAATTTTATTAATTTGTGCAAGTAACTTAAAATGTCAAGTGTAAGGCTTTCATTTATGTGCTGTAGTGAAGAACAAGAGAAGAGCTGAGAATAGGGTCTGAAATGGCGTGTCCTCCATCATAAACCAACCTCCCCCTTTGAATCTTCCTTACTCAGGTATGCCTCAGGGAGAGCTGGGTCTGAAGAGACCTGGGTTGCCACTAGGGAGATAATTGCAAGACTGAGCCCTCCTCTGGTTTGCATATAATAGGGGAGGAAGAATTCCAGGATGCTTTTTACATATCTTTGGTATAGGTAATAAAAAATGAAGATGTCTGAGACAGAACAATTCACTTGCATGTGATGTTCAGTCCAAAGAATGTCAAACTTAGCCTAATCAGATTAGTACATCTGCTGCCTTGGGATGAACAAATAAATATACTGCAAGAAATTTATGGAAGTAGCTTCCTTCTTTTCTGACAAAGGCAGAAATAAGGAAAGAGAAGAATAAGCATTTTTCCTAAACTCACAATATGCTAGGTATATTGCTAAGCAATTTACATTTTTGTGATGTCTTTATCAGGTGTTCTTATACATTTTGACAACTATTACTACAGACGTGAAATACTCAAATGTGCTATAGTAGGTGAACTAATCATTTGCCTGTTTCTTCTCCAATCCTTCTCTGCCCTTCTTCATATCATAGTGAACTAACTCTTACAAATTACACTTTTTAAGCTGACTTGAAATAGGCTGACAAGAAGCACTGACAGGAGATGGGACAACAAGAGAAGAGAAGATCTTGGGTATTTGTCCTCTTGGTTTTTGGCTTCAGGTGGAGTCTGGTGCAGTACGGTGGTGGCTGCCTCTTCTTCAATGGTTCCATTTCCCTTGGGCGGGCCCTTCTTCTTTGGTCCCAGCTTCTGATGGGAAGCTGCCTGGTTGGCTCCCTCTCCTACTGAGTGGTCCTTTCTCTAAGATGCAAGAAGGCAACCTAGGATCCTGAAGGTTAATATCAGCTTCTTCCTTTGTCCCATCATCCCCAAGTGTAGAGAGGGCTTTCCTTAGTTCATAATACTGCTGCTTTAACTCTCCTTCTTAATCTGTTTGCTCCTTCTGTTCTTCTTTTAGTTAGGTGATTAGTTCCAAACTTTGTGGGCTAATTTCTGTTGAACTGTTTGATATAGGTTCTAAATTCCTCAAATGAATACCAGGATATTAAACTTAAATATCCAAACTTTATTGTGAGAAATATTTTTTTCTGAGCCTAATTATATATTTTAGGCACTTATCAAATGATCTGTTAATTACATCAGGGATTCCTACAGACTGGTGTATATATTACTTTTTTATTTGTTACAAAGAACATGTAAAACACTAATAGGAAATTAGCCTGATGGTGAGGGAAAGTGAAACTATCTATTCCGTCAACAAATATTCTTTACATTTTTTTGAGTACCACCTATATGTCAGGTATCAGTGAAAAGAACAGATATTGTCCCTGTCTTCATGAAGTTTATAATCTATGGATTTAATCTTTGTTTCTGTTTTTTTTTATTATTTGGATAAGGAGTAGGGGGTTCTGAGTAGGTTTTTTCCACCAACATTAGATTATAAAATTTGAAATATATATAAAACAGCTTAAATAATTTTACAGTGCATACCTATATACCCATCACCTAGATTCTAACTTCATAAACATTCAGTATTCTTATTTTATGATGATTCTGTCCATGTATTTCTGGCTTTAGTCATGCAAAATAGGATCTTTTTTTGGATGAACTTTAAAATAAATTGTAGACATCTGTACACCTCTTTCTAAACGGTGTAGCTTGAATATCATTGAGTAGTTAAATATTTTTACAGATATTTTCATTGCATATAAAATTTACATGCATTGAAACACATAAATCTCTCTTACTTAATAGCTGAGTTTTGACAAATGTATATACTTCAAAATTTTTATGATATAGAACATACTGATCACTATAGAAAATTCCTTCATATCACCTCATAGTCAAGTTGTATCTGCTCTCCTTTGAGGACATCACTCTTCTGATTTTACCTATTATAGTTCAGATTTGACTCTTCTAAGAACTTCTTATAAATAGAATTATACCATACATGCTTTTTGTGCAAGGCCTCTTTCACTGAACATTATGGTTTTGAGAAGCATTCATGTCATTTTGCGCTTAGTATATCTCTGAAACATGAAGATATTCTCCATGTGTTTCCCTCAACAATTTTATTAATATAGGTTTTCAGTTTCATGTATGATGAAAGGTAGAGAATTAAATTCCTTTATTTAGATAGATAGATAGATAGATAGATAGATGATAGATAGTAATTCCAACACAGGTTGTTGAAGAGACATCCCATTTCCCATTAGATTGCTTTAGTGTCTGTAATGAAAATCACATGAGCATATAACTGGGGCTCAATTTCTGTCCTGTCTATCCTTTTCTGTTATTCTACTTGTAAAACACATAATGTTGATTACCATACCTTTACAGTAAATTAAAAAAAAAAATGTCATGTAGTGTAAGTTATTCAACTCAGTTCTTGCTATTTAATGTTGCTTTGGAGAGTCTTTTTTCATGCTCATATACATTAAAAAAATTTTAACTTTTATTCATTTTTGAAAGACAGAGTACAAGCAGGGGAGTGGCAGAGAGAGGGAGACACAGAATCTGAAGCAGGCTCCAGGGCTCGAACTCACAAACTGTGAGGACCTTAGTGAAGTTGCCCAGCCACCGACTAAGCCACCCAGGCACCCCCATTTTCAAATAAATTTTAGAATTAACTTGACCATTTCTAAAAAAAAAAGTAAGTAACTCTTGTTAGTATTATAATTGTGACTGCAGTAAAATCATAGATTAATTGATGAGAAATTACAACAATGTGCCTTACAATTCATGAACCTGGTACATATTTCTTCATTTATTCAGTTCTTTAATAGTGGCAAGCAATAGAATTCCTATTTATTTGTTTAACTTATAAATATTCTTTTGAATTTTTAAAAATGTTTTTATCTATTTTTGAGAGAGAGAGAGAGAGAGAGAGAGAGAGAAAGAGAGAGAGAAACAGAACGTGAGTGGAAGAGGGGAAGAAAGAAAGAGAGGGAGACACAGAATCCGAAGCAGGCCCCAGGCTCTGAGCTGTCAGCACAGAGCTCTACCCGGGCTCCAACTCATGAACCACAAGATTACGACCTAAGTTGAAGATGGATCCTCAAACAGCTGAGCCACCCAGACACCTCATTAACTTATAGATATTCAATATTTAATGTGATGGCAAGTATTTCTTTTAATTTCATTCGAAAAGATTGTTGCCAGTTAGCATATTACAATTCATTTTTAGATGTTTAACTTTATATCTGATGATATTGTCTTAAACCCAGTTATTAGTTCTAATTGTTATTTTGTTGAAATTTTGATTTTTTTAAATGAATACAATCATGTCATCTTTATGTTTTTAATTATGTCATCTTTAAATAGAGATTGCTTTACTTTTCTTTCCAAACATTATGTGTTCGTTTTTTTTCTTGCCTTATTGCAATTTTTAGTACTTATAGTTGAGTACTGAAAGGAGGTGGTAAGGCCAAACATCCTTGCCTTCTTTCCAATCTTAGGGTAAATATATTCAATTAAATATGATGTTAACTCTATATTTTTTTTGTTGCTGCCTTTTATTGGGTTAAAGTGTTGCCTTCTATTTTTAGTTTTTCTGAGTGCTTTGTTTATGAGTGGGTATTATATTTTGTCAAAAGTTTCTTGTGCTTCTATTGAAATGACTATAGTTTTTCTTCTTTATTCTGTTATGGTGAATTGCAAGCGTTTTTTGATGCTTATATATTTTTTTTTTTAACGTTTATTTATTTTTGAGACAGAGAGAGACAGAGCATGAAGGGGGGAGGGGCAGAGAGAGAAGGAGACACAGAATGGGAAGCAGGCTCCAGGCTCTGAGCCATCAGCCCAGAGCCTGACGCGGGGCTCAAACTCACGGACCGCAAGATCCTGACCTGAGCTGAAGTCAGATGCTTAACCGACTGCGCCACCCAGGCGCCCCTTGATGCTTATATGTTAAAGCAACCTTGCATTCCACAGATAAATCCTACTTGGTCATGGTATATTATTTTTTGTATGTAACATTGGACATAATTTGCTAATGTTTTATACAAATGTTTGTTTCTATGTTCTTAAGTACTATTGTCTATACTTTCCTTTTGTGTGATACAGTTAACAGGTGTTGGTATGAAAGTTATGCTGTTTTTATAAACAAACTGGGAAGTGTTCTTTCCTCTTCTATTTTATGAAAGTTTTTTTTAAATAAAATTGATTTTTAATATAATTCATAGCATAATCTTCCGGGCATGGGTTTTTCGTGGGATTTTTTTAAATAAAATCAATTTATTTAATAGTCATAGAACCATTTCATCTCTTATTAATTGTGGTAAGTTTTATAATTTCATTTAACACTTTAGTAATGCAGTATGCTGGTGATTATTTCTCTTAGCTATTTTATCTAAAAAAATATCTTCAGCCATTATTTTTGAAGGATAATTTAAATAGATTTAGATTTCTAGGTTAATATATTTTTTTCCATTTGGCGTTTAAAATTGGTACTCAATTCTCTTTTGGCTTCTGTGGTTTCCATTGAGAAGGCAGCTATCATTTGAATCATTTTTTTCTCTGGATGTAATATATGATTTGTCTCTGGATGCTATCAAGATTTTTATTTATTGCTGGTTTTAAGTCATTTTACTATGATGTGTCTAGGCTTGTCACTTTTAAAATGTATCCAGTTTGGGGATTTCTGATCTTCTTATCTTTACAAATGTATAACACTCACTTAATTGGGAAAAAATCATCCATTATTTCATCAAACTGTTTTTCGTGCCTCACTGCATTTCATCTGTCTCATTTTGGTTTCCGATTACATATATGTTAGTGTTTTTTTTATAGTATTCAAACAATCTTAAGCCTATTTTAATTCCTTTCTCTGATTTTTGAATTAATTCTTTTTGTTTAATGTTTATTTTTGAGAGAGATACAGAGCACAAGAGGAGGAGGGACAGAGAGAGGGAGACACAGAATCTGAAGCAGGTTCCAGGCTCTGAGCTGTCAGCACAGAGCCTGATGTGGGTCTTGAACTCATGAACTGCAAGATCCTGACCTGGGCCAAAGTCAGATGCTTAATCGACTGAGCCACCCAGAAGCCCCTTTTCTCTGACCTTTTAATTTGCTATGGTCTTCAAATCAGATAATTTTTACTGATTTATTTTCAAGCTGACCATATATATAATATATGTCATATATAATACTATATTATTATCTGGTTACTATATATATATACATATATATATATACACATATATATACTTTCTCTACAGAAAGAATATATGACGTTAAGACAGAAAATAGGAAATATTGAGAGAGTGGCAACTCCTGACTCTAGAAGTTAGTTGACTATGCTAATATGGGACCTTTCCACTAATGAATCTAATAAGCAATAATGGAAACTATAGCCAGGATATTAAACTCATGAGCTAATATTTTGGCTGTCCAGAGAAGTAATATGGATATGAAACTTAATTGCAAAGTTTATTGGTAGTGCTAATGTCCAAGAAATGGCAAGCAATGTGGTTATGAGCTCATATGAGGTGGCGAGCTAGAAGAGAAACTTTAGTTTTATACTTTATGTTGGGACTCTACTAAATCAGTCCTTTCTGCAGGAAGGAGAATGCAATCTATCCATTGACTCAAGGATGTAGCAAGAAAACTTTCCTGTTTGTGGCTCTGTGTATAGAAAAACTATTTCCCATGAAAAATTCAGACACAGAACCTAAGCTCTGATTTCAAGTGTAAAGCAAATGTATACTCTATCACATGCTGCATCTGAAGAAGTCAATATAAAGCTTCTCTATAGGATATTTCTACAGCTAAGAGTACACAATGCTTGTAATAAGCTCACAATCCAAATACTAGAATCAAAGCTTTGAAACAATTTAAAACATGAGTGAGTCAGCAGTTTATATAATACTCTTCATAAATGAATTACAGAATTTGTATAAAATTATTTAGAAAGTTAAAGAAGAACTAAAAATCATGACAGAATAGATTACCACAAACATGGGTACCTGGAAAAAAATAGATATTCTAGAAATTAAAATCATTATTACAGTTTTAAAAACTCAGTGGCAGGGCACCTGGGTAGCTCAGTTGGTTAAGCGTCCAACTCTTGGTTTTGGCTCAGGTCATTATCTCACAGTTCATGGGTTCAGGCCCTGCATCAGGCTCTGCACTATCAGTGCAGATTCTCTCTCTCTCCTTCTCTCTACTCCTCCCCCACTGGGTCTCTCTCTCTCTCTTTCTCTCTGTCTCTCACTATCTCTCACAATAAATAAATAAACCATAAAGTTTTTTTAAAAAAATAAAAAATAAATATAAACTCAGTGGAAACATAGAGAACACTTTAGATACAACTTATTGATAAAGGAACTAAGAAAATTGTCCCAAATTCTCAGAGAGATAAAGAAATGGAAAGTATATAAAGAAATGGAAACTATAATATGGATTATAAAGACAAAATTATCTTCTACAGTTTCAGTAGAAAAGAATTAAAGAAAAAATATGGAAGACGCAATATTTAAAGATAATATATCTGAGAATGTTCCAAAATTGGTGAAAATAATGTCTACAGTTTGGAGAGTGGGCAGAAGTACAATCAGAGATGTTAATGAATGAAGGAATCTGTCTTAATGGAAGCTAAGGATAGAGCTTTCCAGGGAAAAAGAACGGAAAATGCAAATGTTTGAAGATGGTTTAATATTTTCCTGGAATAGTCCAAACGGTAGTTTGACTGAAATTTAATGAGTGATGTGAGACTCGTATTTGCTGAGATTGAAAAACATAGGCAGGGAACAAATCAAGCAGATGCTCTGCAGATTTTGTTAAGGGATTGGATTTAATGCAAGTATAATGGGAATCTATTGAAGAATTTTTAGTAGGGAGTGACTCATCTTGAAAAATCCACATCTTCCAGTGTCTAAATCAGCCCTGCTCAAGCCCAAACTTGTTTGAAGTCTCATATATGATGTTTAAAATGCACATAAAATCTACCTGCTACTCCATAGCATGTTTTTGCAGGATCAAGTTAGAAATAACTATAAGTAAGATGATACTACCAGAGAAATGTTGCCTTGTTAATAAAGGTTATTGTATTTAGCTACAAAGAAGAAATTTAAAATTTAATTCAGTTAATCTCAAAATCTTAACTATCAGTATATCCCTTTGCTTTATGAAGCCGTTCTCTTCTACTTTGTCCCATAGTAATTATGCTATTTCTGAAATCCCAAAATCCGCGTACATGCATCAGAACTTGCAACTTAGATGTATCAGTCACCATTGTTCATAGGAGATAGTTTTAGCTCTTTTTCACTAGTACAGATTACTTGGAGATAATATGTTGTCACACAATGTCTTTAAGCACACAATGTATGCACAAGAAATCGTCATGAATTAATTCATCTAAATTGAATAACCAACACATTTTGTAAACTAATACCTTATTTTATAAACCAATACCTTATTCTGATGAATATAATCATACCTATCCCCATTTCTGAGGGATTCTGACTTACTTATCTAGGAAGATTACCCACAATTTTCTTAAAAATAATTTTCACTAGCAAAAATATTGTATGAAGCTTTTTTCCTTTTGTATTTTATATTTACACAAATAATTTCCCTCATTAAAATGTATTATGTGTATCAAATGATAGGTCAGGCACCATGAAGGATATGAGCTTTCACTCTATTTGTAAGCTAACAAGTTAACCTGACTTTATACGCACACATACACGCGCACACATACACACACACACGCACACACACACACTTCAAGAGAGAAATAAGAAGACATAAGATCCATGATTCAGAAACAGAGCACGTAAGTTTATTACTCATAGTAAAAGCAGGAGCTATAACAGTATTTTAGCCCTGCTACTCAAACCTCTATCTTCACAGGTGACAAATTGGGAGTATATATTAATTACCTGCATATACACTGGCCTGGATCATAGGAGAGAAACATAAAAATTAGGAAACTCTGAATTTGTTAGGCTTGTTGATGACCTGACTGTCCTACTTCTAGAGAGAGAGTGACCTTATCCTTACACTGGAATGTTAACAAATGTCTCCAGTGAGGAGAGAAAGGATTGTTTTTTATTACCTTGAAATCTCTCTGGAGAGGCAGAGGTTTTTAAGTTTACTACCATGAAATGTTTTCTGATAGAAATATTCTTAACTTTGCTATAAACGCTTTTGCTAAGAGAATCAGCAATATGTAGAAAAATCATATATTCGTGGAGAATTGTTCTCTAGCCATAATTACCCTGCCTTCATAGCTAAGTGCCATCGCTTGGTCCCTGCCATCCTGGTATTTCATTATCCCTGTGCCTTTTGGGACACTGTTTGATGGTCGCATTCCCCACTGTAATTTCTGACCTGCATAGAAGAATGACCATCCAAGTCTTCAAGGATGCTGGGGCTCCCCTCACATTTATTCATCATATTTGTTGTGAACGGTATGTCTTATGGACCCTCCTGAGATGACTGAGCATGTCTTAACCTGATAAATATAGTCTAACATTATAATCTCTCTAAGCTTGGGACAATCTTCCTTGATAGTATACTACTACAATTCTGAAACTTCATCTTCATATCAGATAGGCAATTTAGGAACCAGGCTTCAGACAATCCAGCAAAACAAGCGTTAGATCCCTTTCTAATATCTTCAGTGAAACACAGAGTCTCTGCTTATCAATACATTTGGCCTGATCTAACTTTATGTTCTTCTCACAATTGCCCACATCCTTAAAATCCATTCCTGTACATATTCCCCAGATTTCTGTAAGTATATGTGAAAACTAACCATGCGGTTCTTTCTATGGGTCACATTTTGTACCTTGTTCTTTGGGGATTTCTAATAACTGAGTCTAGTTATAGGCTCAGTCTATACTAGTCCAGTCTAGTTGTAGATCTAGAAACAAGGACAAATGGCAGAACCATTCATCTTTGAGGAAATTTTCCTTGTCTTCAAATGGAGCTGACCCTGCCACTCACCATTCATGCTTTTCTAGCCATTATGCAGGCGTAACAAATCCAACTTTAGTATCCCTATGATACTATAAGGGAAGAGGGTTCATTCACCTAACAAATATTTGTGACAAAATTGGACCAGAGTTCTTCCAGGGAAGTTGCCTCTTTTCAATGGAATGTCCCCTTCACACTGGCACTGATAAGATATTAGGATGAGAGTCTGATTCTTCTAGCAGGCTCTTCACCAACCATATGGGGAGAAAATTTGAGCATGAGAGAAACATGGTCTTAACTTCATTAATTTCATGAATCCAGTATAGTGCCCAAAGCAATAGACTATAGATTTCCCAGTTATACAAGGCAATCAATTTTCTGTTACATTTAAATTTAGTCTCCATTACTTGTATCTAAAAGAGCTTTCAGTAATATATTGAGTATATCTGAAGACGTCTAGAAGCTAAAAAACAGGGAGGCTAGAGTGAGAATGTGTTTTTGCTAAAAACTATAGGACATAGACTTTATGTAATTTGGGAGAATAGTGCTGGGTAAAATTTGAGAAAATATCTTCATATTGTAGCATATAAATGTGTTTGTAAAATTATTTTATTCTGTCAGACTTATGTCTGGTAAATTGTTTACAGTCAATAAACTGTCTTAAGATTCTACATGAACACACTGAGGTGACTTACCCAAGGTTACAGAGTGGCAGAACCTGTTCTATGCCTCAATAAATAAATCACATTAGCTCTCAGACAGAAAAGAATACACACTCAACCACTTCTAATGTATAGTAACATCTATCCAGAAAACTATCCATTGAAGCTTCAAATTAGTCTTTTCTTGTTCACCTTAAAAATACTTATCAAATAACATTTTAAGTGAATATTATACTAGGATGCTGTATATATAAATATATATGAACATTTATTTAAAATCCTTTAAAAATAAGACACCTCAAAATTGCTAATAGTAAAAAAAGGCAAAATCATTTAAGTTTATACTAAAATTAGATGCTTTCACTCATTTTATTTATGATACCTTATTTACCAGTATTATTCAACAGAGGTAGTGTATTTGGAATTTTAAATATTGGCATTGTAAATGATAAGATTTGTTTCTAAAAGGAAACCAAAGGGCTGATATTTTGTAAAAGTATTTCTTTAAATCTGCAGACCTCCCCTTTTTACATGTCAAAGTAGCTATAACTCAGAGGTAAAGTGATAAATAAATATTGATAAAGTATTTATTAATATATAAAACTGTGGTAATTCCAGAAGGCATGCTTTTGTAAGCACTCTAATACATGGACAGTTTCCAAGAAGTGCTCTGAAGTCTAATAATTACCATCCCAGATGCCTGATTGTGTCTGCATGGAACAAGCTGAATGTGCTGTCACATCCGACAGAGTTGCCAATCTTAAACCAACTATGACTCTTCTCCGTTACACTTCTCTCTCTGGGGCATTAAAAAACTCTTAATTAGCTTTTGTTTCCAAGCAGGGCTTCATTTTTCATGATGTTACTTCATTTTGCTGGGATTATTAGATTCAAATTGACCTTGACATTTCATCTATTACAATAAATGCATACATTGATGCAATGTTTAAATTCAAGTTGTTACCCTAAAATAAAATCAGAGACTCATTAAAACATAAATGTCCCTTTCATACTGAAACAGGAATTTGTTATATACAATTCAGAATCATGTTGAGATATGACAAAGTTATCAAAAAAATAAACCCATTCTTGGAGACTTTTGATGACTTAAAACTATAAAAATTACATACATATAAAAGATAGATATATTATGAAAGTTTATCAATGGTACGATCTTGCATAAATCCATACTTCCATAATGGCAAAAAATAAATAAAAGTACTGAAATTAAGAGTATATTCTACTTATCCTAGAGACAATTTAGAACAGTTGCCATATGATGTATTATTCCAGAGTGCTTTGAGTTCCCAAGGGGGAGAATATTACACCAGTACAAAATACTCAGGTATTGTTGTAAGCCTGGTATTTTTGAATAATTTAACCTATGTGTATTTTTATTTTCCATGCTCAATTTCAACTTACTTGAAATTTTTCACACAATAAATTTTGATTTGGGTATGTATCTCCACTTAGACTTCAGCCTCTATTAAAATATGCAACCGCTTATGAAAGTAAAGACCCAATTGTCATTTACCTTTACATATATTAATAGTGTGTTTAACAAGTACAATATGCATCCTCCTTTTAAGCTGAGATGCTGCTTACTAATGACATCTCATTGCTTCACACAGCATGGGCTCTCATTCTCTTTGGGCATAATGACTGAGCTAACATCAGTTTTTAAGAATGTATGTTATCATTATTCATTACAGTACTGCACTGAAGCTTCTCTGGGAGGCAATAAAGAACAAAACGTATACTTTAAAGACCCTCATTTTCCCCCTAAATGCTTGAATTAAGCCACAGTCTGTGGTGTTCGGAGAATTGAGTTATGTCCTAAAGCAACGCTTTTCTTGGAGTACATCACGCCTGGAGATTGGGCTCTGATTAGCCTCTGAGTTTTCTAATACAGTCTATTGATTTTCTGCTACTGTAGCTGCCATTGGATTTTGTGTGCTGGCACAGGGGTTCTATCTTTTGCATGAGAGCATGATGAATGGTTGTCTTCGAGGCTCCAAGCACATACTTATTTCCTCTTCAATAAGGACAACCGTCAATATCATTTAAGTAGAGAAAAACACTGAGGAACCCAGCATGCTTATGGAAACATTTAGGTTTTCTTCACATTCATTGTTGATTCTATCAATAAACTCTATACATTCTTAAAAAAGTTGACAATCTTATTTGGTACTATTAAATTCCCTTACTCTTATAGTGGGAAAAGAACAAACTTTGCTTTAAAGGTAAAAATGCAACTTTTGTGAAAGTACATTAGGGAAGTACATTGCTTTCAACTGGCAACAGCCTTGAGTTTAAATGCAAACAGACGAGGACTAAGAAATAAACCAATACTCTGAACCCAGTTTTTAAAAATTCTCAGTTTAAATGAATGCACGAAATTAGAATCATCTGGAACCTCCTCAAATTACACTTAAAAAGCATCATTTCAATGTCAACTGACACTGATTTGTTTTTCCAGTAAGGATACCAGATTGTCTTATATCAAATTCACTACAAGCATAATCTGAGAAACAGATTCTTGTGTAAGTTCTGCATTGGAGAAATGGTCCTGATGACCCCTGTAGCAAGTGAGGAAAGCAGACTAAGCCAGGGGAGAGCTAGGCGCACATGTCCATGCAGGTGAAATCTGGCCTCAAGTTCACTTCACAGGGAATCCTGAAGTGGAAATGGTATCATTCAGTTGTCACCCCTTGAAGCAAGGGCTCAGCCTTTTATTTCACCCTTATGAGTAAGTCATTGGCCACAGGCTGCCTGTGAAGTAGAAGGGGAGTATAATCTCCTAGATATTTCTGTGCCAAGCAGCTCCCATTAGCAGAGGGCAAAAATCAAGGGAAAAGGCAGCTGTGAGCTACTAGTAGCCAGCACTCACAGTAACAGAGGCTGAGTGCATCAGTTCTCAAAGGGGATCCAGGCAGGGCAACAGCAGTACCAGGTCTACAGTTCAATTCAGATTCACCATTCAGATCTGACTACCTCCCATATAGATTTGCAAAGATTAAACATAGCACCATTCCAATTAAAAGGGATATGTGGAACTGATGTACAGCCCGCTTACCAAAGTTAGGGATGATTTGAATTATGGTTTAGAATGTAAATGGACCAGCAAAAAAGAAAGAAAGAGGGGAGCCTGGATGGCTCAGTTGGTTAAGCGCCCAACTCTTGATTTCGGCTCAGGTCATGATCCCGCGGTTGTGGGGATCAAGCCCCACATCTCGCTCTGCACTGAAAGTGTGGAGCCTGCTTGGGATTCTGTCTCTCCCTCTCTCCCTGCCCCTCCCTTGCTCAGGCATGCTTCCTCTCTCTCTCTCTCTCTCTCTCTCTCTCTCAATAAACAAACATTTTTTAAAAAGAAAGAAAAAGGAAAACATTTGTTTTACAATTTATGGTTAAAAACCAAAGGGCATTTTCTTCTAATTGAGTCCGTCTTTTTGCACCTGTTTCAATTTTTCTTTTTCTAATTTGAATACTCAGTAGACTGAAAATATAAAACGATATGATCATTGTGTACCTGTTATCATTTTTTGCTCTTCCAAGGAACTCTCATAAAATGCATTATAACACTGTTTAATTTTTATACAGGAAAGGAAAATACAAAATGACCTACTTTTTCATTTTTTTCAATTTCATTCAGGAGATGAAAAAATTTTTAAAATAGTCTAATGGCTCTAAAAAGAAGTAGAAAGTATGACAGTAGCTGAAATTTAATTACACTTAAAAGAATCTACCAAATTATTTATGGAACAATGAGTTTTATAGCTTCCGAAAGTTGAAACTATCATTCTCTATCACACTCCTTAAATGGTACATGAATCTGGGTTTACCTGCCTTCAAAATCCTCAGAATAAAATTGAATTACGTTCTAAGGAAAAGGTAGAGAACTCTCTTCAAAGTAATCCATTATTTAGATATATTGTTTCATATACATATATATTTACTAAGGAGTATTGTTTTGCTTCATGAAGAATTTTTTGTTTTTGGTTTTTGGTTTTTTTGTTTTGTTTTGTTTTGTGTGTGTGGGGGGGTGGTTTTGGGTTTTTTGTTTTGTTTTGTTTTGTTTTGTACTGGAAAGTTAACCCATATCATTTTTTAAAAATAGCTTAAGCTTTTTTTTTTCTGGCATTATCTGGCATTTTCTTTGTTTTAAATGATGGATTCTGGAGTGATTTCAAGTCACAACAGGCTAGTGAATAAGCTTGTGCTTTTAGATATTTCTCCAAGCAGATGACTCATATGTATATATTAATATCAATCCAGTTTTGCCTTGGCACCTTGGTATTTCTTCTACACAGGAATCTCTAATATTGATTACAAGTCATATGAAGTTAGACTGATATGCTTCTTTTCGTCTTCTTTCCAAAAATTCCAAAAACTTATGCCAGAAATTCAAGGTTAATAGAGCAAGCTCATTATAATACAACTCCTTTGGGCATTCATTTCACTTTAGTTAAATATTTGAGGAAATTAGGGGGAAGTACACAATGTGATGCATGCATGCACATTCTCAAGTTAAGTCAATGTGAAATCACAAGAGCAGGCTAAAAGAAAAAGTTTTTGTAGAATGAAATGAGCCTACACTATGCTATAGTCTTTAAAACCTAGAATGGATCTTTCAGTGACCTCAAGAAAGCATTCATCCAAATTTTGACTTAATTTCCTAACTGAAATGGAAACGGCAACAGATTTGATGATGGACTGTTAAGTCTAAAAAACTTTAATGTGGTAGGTTATCAGCTAGTCAAATTCATTCCTATTCAGTTGTAGAAACATATTAGCATAATAGCATTAATTCTTAATTAGTCAATGCAAAATATATAGGAAGGTAATATTCATCCATTGTTAATTAAGGTCAACTGTCCTGTTGTAACTTAGGAACAATTTAGTAATATTAACCAATTGAGTAAGGTGTATAAATAGTCATTGATGTGCTATAGAGCACAGACTGGGGCCATTTGTAAACTTGATCACGTTACCTAAACTCAATATGTCTTAGTGACCTCATATTTAATATAAAGGTGATAATAGTACACTAGATTTGGAGATAATAGATATAAAACACTTAGAAGACTACCTGCCACAAATTGGTATTAGCTATTAACATTTACATTAACATTAACATTATTATTTATTAATAATCCCAAATGTTATTACATTAACATTATTATTTATTAATAATCCCAAAAAATGATTAAGGACATACACAAACATCCATCTGCAAGAATGATTATTGTAACATTGCTTGATACACAGGAAAAATATTAATAATCTTCACATCGGAAGATTGGGGTTTTAATGATTAAGCACAATCTTTAAGATGGAACTTTATACAGCCATGTAAAGTGGCATAATAGAAATCCATTTATTTATATAAAATAAATTTTATATCACTGAGATAAATCCGATTAAAGACAATATATGAAGCATGATTTTAATTTTATTGGAATTTAAAGTAAATGCATGTAGGTAACCTAAACAATTCTGATAGTACAAGCATAATGTTGAGGTTGGATATCTCAGAATGTAACCGTACGGGTAATTTCATCCGTTGCATTTTATCATATTACTCTACATGTTTTAAAAGAAACAGAATTAAAAAAAAATAGTTAAAGGTTTAAAAATTCCCACAAATTGTATAGAACATCAATTTCCACCTTTCTAAGTGATTGTAAAGTTAAACTTCTAACTAGGACCATTTTGAAAAATGTTTATTTATGTTTGAATGAGAGAGGCAGGGAGGGACAGACAAAAGGAAGACAGAATCCAAAGGCTCTGAGCTATCAATACAGAGCCAGCTCTGGGGCTCAAACTCAAAAACTGCAAGATCATGACCTGCTGAAGTAGGACAGTGAACCAACTGAGCCATCTAGGCTCCCCAGAAACTTTTTTTAAATTTTTTTTTAATGTTTAGTTTTGAGAGAGAGAGAGAGAGAGACATAGAGTGCGAGTTGGGGGAGGGGCCGAGAGGGAGACACAGAATCCAAAGCAGGCTCCAGACTCTGAGCTGTCAGCACAGAGCCCAACTCGGGCTCAAACTCACAAGTTGTGAGATCAGGACCTGAGCTGAAGTCGGCACTTAAGCGCTAACTGACTGAGTCACCCAGGTGCCCCCAACCCCAGGACCTTTTTTATACGAATGATGTACACCCAGCAAAATTTGTGCTACTTCTATATGAAACAAATGCTTTTCACAGAATGACTTCAGTTTTTAAATGTAATAAATGTAGCGAAGACTGGGTGGCTCAGTCAGTTAAGCTTCTGACTTTGGCTCAGGTCATGATCTCTCAGTTGACAGGTTGGGCCCCGCTTAAGCTCTGTGCTGGTAGCTCGGAGCCTGGGACCTGTTTCAGATACTGTGTCTCCCTCTCTCTCTGCCCCTCCCCCACTCATGTTCTGTCTCTCTCTCCCAAAAATAAACTTAAAAAATGTAATAAATGTAAAACTCTATAAGAGATATTTTCCACATTATTTTCCTAAGATGATAATGAAAAATTATTGACTGACTATATCTTGAAGCAATAAAATGCTACTCTTATATTCAGCAATCTAGAAAAACAGAAACCTGATAAAGTCTTTAGCTAAGACTAATAAATACAGCCCCTCTCATGCACCTTACAATGCTGAATAAGATGATCTTTTTTTGGCAGAATGAGCAATGGTCTTCAAAAATACTTGAACTACTTTGTTTTAACTTATGGACATACATCTTTAATGATTAACTCTTGAATTTTTCATACACTCTTTTCAATACTATAAGAGAATATTATTTTATAAGAAATAGTTTTATTGCCCATGGAAAAATTTTGTGATGTGTCTGGTACTAAGAATCTAAGTACACTTACATAACATTGCTAGAATACATTGAAAAGGCAATTAATACTTCATAGAGTCAAAAGTGCACTTGACATTAGCTGTTTATAGAGAAGAAAATTGTAGCTTACTTAAAAGTTAATGACAGAGAATATTAAAAGAAATGATTTTACTCTGAAACACACAAAAAGGAGAAGAAATCCATCTATGAGAACTGTAACAAAATGTCTCAGCATGCACCTCAGAAAGTACCAGTTGGCATGATTAGCCTTTATCTGAAGCAAGGGTTAGAATAATCTCGGCTTCATTTGTTATTTCATTTATTCACTCATTCATCTATTCTCTCATTGATTTACTTATTTGTAGCAAACTATTGTCAAATGGAAAAAAATAACAACTCAATTATAGCTAGAATCAAAAACTTAAACATGTCACTAGGAGTTACTACCCAATCTTCAGCATATAGACCTTGGCCATAGATAAAGAGCACCTATGTTTAGTTTCTTTAGAAATGAAACTGTACAGGGCACCTGGGATGGCTCAGTCAGTTGAGCGTCCAACTTTGGCTCAGGTCATGGTCTCACGGTTGGTGAGTTGGAGCCCTGCGTCAGGCTCTGTGCTGACAGCTCAAGGCCTGGAGCCTTCTTTGGATTCTGTGTCTCCCTCTCTCTCTGCTCCTCCCTTGCTCACACTCTGTCTATCTCTCAAAAGTAAATAAAGATTAAAAAAAAGAAAAGAAATGAAACTGTACAAAAAGAATAAAAGGGGTGCAGGGGTGCCTGGGTGGCTCAGTCGGTTGAGCGTCCCACTTCTGCTCAGGTCATGATCTCACAGTTTGTTAAGTTCAGGCCCCGCATTGGGCTCTGTGCTGACAGCTCAGAGCCTTCAGCCTGCTTCGAGTTCTGTGTCTCCCTCTCTCTTTGCCCCTCCCCTGCTCATACTCTGCCTCTCTCTGTCTCTCAAAAATAAATAAATGTTAAAAAAAATTTTTTTAAAAAGAATAAAAGGGGTGGGTGGTGAAACCAAAAGCTAATGTCTACTGATTAATTGAAATTTAATTTTCTAAAGTTTTATTTATTTGTTTATTTGTTTGTTTATTTGTTTATTTATTTTATTTATTTTGAGAGAGAGAGAGAGATAGAGAACAAGCAAGAGAGGGACAGAGAGAGAGAGAGAGAGGGAGACAGAATCCCAAGCAGGCTCCGCACTGCCAGCACAGAGCCCTATGTGGGGCTTGAACTCTTGAACCAGGAGATCACGACTTGAGCTGAAGTCAAGAGTCAGACGCTTAACCCACCTAGCTATCCAGGCGCCCCTACTAATTAATTTAAAGAAAAATTAGATTTTGCTAAAGATGTAAATATCAGGTAATTTATTGAAGTCTAAATCTTTTCCTAATCTTAGTTTCTTCCTTCCACACCCTGAATCCTGAGTGTGACTGGCTAGCTGACCAGTGCACACAATACTTTTAGTTGCCAAATACCTGGAAGCACATGTCAGGCATGATTATCAACAACCTCTGCTCCATGACAGTTTATCCCACAGGGGCCCTCGGATTATGTCAATGTGGTTAGTCTGTAGTGCCAACAAACCATGTGTAGCCCGCAAATAGATGCGGGTCCCCCCACAGATCCACTTACACATTTCAGTGCATGACTTTGTTTGTTTTTCTTTTAAATACCTTGCATTTCAGAAATAAGTTTATATTTATCTAAGGAAAAGCTGGAAAGATAAAAATTCTGGTCTGATTACATATCGTTCTGAGACCAATACCCAGAAATTGTATACTGAAACTGAAAATCTGTTCCCAAAACAATACTTCCCAGACAGTCAAATGGGCAAATATCAGCTTGTTATTCATTCACATATTTTAAAAAAAACAGATCAGAAACATCTTTACCCATTTTTTAATGATTATTATCTAATATTTAATTGCCTACTCATTGCCTTACTACCCAAACATAAGTCTTCTTTCACAGAAATACAATAATCTAGAAAACCCTCATCTGGATTAAGTGTTTCTTTTAATGAATAAATAATTCATGAACTACTACCTTCTTCATAAAATTTTTAAAAATTGGATATTATGAATGTTTTCCTATCACCACTTACTCATAGCTTTGAAAACTCATATTTCACATTTGCTAAATTTGCAAATTATGTAAATACAATGGGTCTCACTTTACGGATTTACATTTGTAACAGTTAAACCTCTCAGTTACCAACATACGTGTAAATTCTCACTTATTAGAATTTCTATTTTAATTTGCAGAGTCTGAAATCAAGGAGGTTGAAATGGAAATAAACGAGTTGATTACCTCAGAAATATTTACAACAGATATTTACTCATTTACTTGAGCATCAAGAAATCTAATAAAGAATTGCTAATCTTAAAAGTATCAGAGAGTAGAACAAATCGAAGCAGAAGCAATCAACCAATCAATCTGCAATCTATCTTTCTCACTTTATTATTATTGCTTTTTTATTATCTCCGTCAATTTAAATTTCTCTGCTCACACTCATGTAACTGACCTTGAGTTATTTACTTAACTTCTATTAGCTGCCAATTCTTCATCTGTTGAGTGGATTATATAATAAGAGTTTTTGGAAGAAGACTAAATTAGACAGGGCATATGAAATAGCAAGCACCCTGCAGACTTTAATAAATGCTTTAATCTTTTTTTTTTTCTCCTCTTCTTCATATCAACTCTTCTCTCCCCCTTCCTGGAGCATAGAACTCTAGATGCAATGTTATGATGAGTATGATCTTTGTAAGTCTAGGTTTGTTTACTCTTCTGTAATTTCATTTTCCTTATTAGTAGTCAGTGGGGTTACGTAATTCAGTATTCTGTGTGTGTGTGCGTGTGTGTGTGTGTGTGTGTGTGTGTGTGTGTTTCCCCTTGGTATCCCATTTACCTTGTGACTAACTGCAAATATCCAGTCAGGCTTTGTCTGAATATAAACAACTTCAAATGTTTCTCTCTCAATGGCTTGAACATTTCTAGCATGTATGGGAAATGATGCATTGAACAGATAATAAAGTTTTTATTCTTTATCTAAGTGATGTGAAAAGTGCCTGTAGGGGAAATTGAGTTATCAGAGCTATTGTGCAACTGTAAAGGACAACCCATATTCCAAAGGCTAGGGTAGGGTTATGCATTGTTTCCTTAAACAAAAGTGAAGATCATATAAGTCAATTAAAAGAAAAATTCAATAATAATATGTTTCAATCCTTTCTCAAAGTCACATTTTATCCTAAGATAAGTGGAATGGGAGAGCATAAGATAGGGCTCCTAGCTACAGATGTGTGACTTACGAAAATTTACCAAAAATTCCTGATTTTAGTTTCTGAGTCTATAGTCTGGGGTAAAAATAACATATCATGCTTGGTTTTGTGGTTATTAATTAAAATAATATTTAAGTAATTGAAATATTATCGGTATGCAATAAATGTTAAAGTCAGCAAGGAGAAAACTACAAAAATAACATGAAGAAAATAATCCAGTATCATGAAATTAAAGAAAATAATGTAGAATTGTAATTATTCTGACACTAAAAAGTGCTTCAGGAAATGGCCTGCCAAAATTTCCATCTGCTCATCCTTTTTTAACATTGAGTTAATACCCCCAAAATTGTAAGAAGCAATTTTGACTAGCTATAGGCTATGTTCAAAGTACATATAGTATTGCTTGATTTTTCATGAAGAGTGTCAAAAATTGACCTGTTGCAACCCCAGGAAAATTGTTGCACTCTTGAGCATGGGATGCATCCTACTTACGTGTATAGGTTTAAGACATGAATGATTATACAGACACATGACAATTCCAAAATACATTAAAAACCAAATTGCTCAATTATTATGGATCATTTTGGGGTTATTCCAAATAACCCTTTGTGTTCTATGCTGATAATGTTATGTCAAGGGTTGGAACCTACGAGAAAAGGGCAATATCTACAAGAATAACAAATTACTTAATAATGTACCAAAAAATCTTAGTCTATCACCAGTTGCTTATAAGGTCAGTATATGTTGCTTTATGAAAAATAAAAATAGAAATAGTAATTGGAAAGCAAATTACTTAATAAAACTGGTAAAACTCTGATTATGTGTTGAAGGAGAAAAGTCCATCTCTCACCCTCCCAGATATTAATTTATCTTCTTTTAAGTTTGACATTGAACAAGGCAAAAGGGGAAAAATTCAAAAACAAATTTCAAATGGCATCCAACAGGTTTCATATTAATCTTCTTAAAATCATGAAAAGTCACTTCTTACAATTTTGTTGGACTAGAGAGTGTTTCTTTTGTCATACAACTGTGTTGTAAAATTGCCAATGGAACAAATATATATCAATATTTATTTATACAACTCATTTTGGATTTTTGGAGCATCATGATTATTGAAATATTTTCACATGTGTCTATTTCATGTCTCAAACTATAGTGAAATTATAAAGTCATTTAAGCAAGAAATAATAGGTAATACTCTTTATGTACTATCAACTCTCGGTAACATCCCAGTTTCTAGCTTACTATTAAATCATCGTTGAGCTGTTTTTCCTATTTGAACTATCAGATGTTACATCACTTGCCTGTACTAATTACTTAGCTGCTCAGCTATGTAGAAATGGGATTTGACCAAGCCATATTATACAAATGAGAAGAGACAAATTCAGTAAACTTGGGGGCCCCACTCCTCCACTTTTGGTAATGAGCCAGAAGGCAAGAAACCCTTCTGTAGGTCTAGGGCAGCTCACTGAAGAACTGGCTGATAATAGACGCTGGACTCTGGGTGTGCAGCCTTTTTATCAAGACTTTTTTTTTTTTTATCAAGAACTTATCAAGAAAGTTCTTATTCCCCCTTTGTTGTGATGTTCTCTGTCTGCTTTTGTGTTTTGTTTTGTTTTGTTTTGTTCAGATAGAAGTGCCCTCTCCTGGATATTTTTCTGTGGTGTATCCAGTCCAGCCATGGCTGGTCTCAGTCTCCTCCTCCAGCCTGCAAGCTTATGGATATTGTGCTCTGATAGTTCTCTGCTCATAAGTTTTCTATTATTCTACGTTTACACTACATCAAGTTAGTAGGTAGTGATGTGTGCATCTGTGCCTTGTTTACATGACAAAAGATGTAGAGGCATATTACTACAAGTTTAATATGACAGAACAGCTCACGTCTTTTTTTTTTTAATATAATTTATTCTCAAATTGGCTAACATAGTGTGCAAAATGAGCTCTTGGTTTTTGAGGTAGATTCCCATGGTTTATCACTTACATACAACACCCAGTTCTCATTCCAACAATTGCCCTCCTCAAAGTCTATCACTCATTTTCCCCTCTCTCTGACACCCCCCCCCATCAACCCTCAGTTTGTTCTCTGTATTTAAGAGTATTTTATGGTTTGCTTCCCTCCCTCTCTGTTTGTAACTTTTTTCTCCTTCCCTTCCCCCATGGTCTTCTGTTAAGTTTCTCAAGATCCACATATGAGTGAAAACATATGGTATCTGTCTTTCTCTGACTAACTTATTTTACTCAGCATAATACCTTCCAGTTCCATCCACATTGCTGCAAATGGCATGATTTCATTCTGTCTTATTGACAAGTAGTATTCCATTCTACATATAAACCACATCTTCTTTATCCATTCATCAGTTAATGGACATTTAGGCTCTTTCCATAATTTGGCTATTGTTGAAAGTACTGCTATAAACATTGGGATACATATGCTGCTATGAATCAGCACTCCTGTATCCTTTAGATAAATTCCTAGTAGTGCTATTGCTGGGTCGTAGGGTAGTTCTATTTTTAATTTTTTGAGGAAACTCCACACTGTTTTCCAGAGCAGCTGCACCAGTTTGCATTCCCACCAACAGTGCAAGGGGGTTCCCATTTCTCCACATCCTCTTTAGCATCTATAGTCTCCTGATTTGTTCATTTTAGCCACTCTGACTGGCATGAGGTGGTATCTCAGTGTGGTTTTGATTTGTATTTCCCTGATGAGGAATGACATTGAGCATCTTTTCATGTGCCTGTGGGCCATCTGGATGTTTTCTTTAGAGAAGTGTCTATTCATGTTTTCTACCCATTTCTTCACTGGATTATTTGTTTTTTTGGTGTGGAGTTTGGTGAGCTCTTTATAGATTTTGGATACTAGCCCTTTATTCCATATGTCATTTGCAAATATCTTTTCCCATTCCATCAGTTGCCTTTTAGTTTTGTTGATTGTTTCCTTTGCAGTGCAGAAGCTTTTTATCTTCATAAGATCCCAATAGTTCACTTTTGCTTTTAATTCCCTTGCCTTTGGAGATGTGTCAAATAAGAAATTGCTGAGGCTGAGGTCAGCGAGGTTTTCTCCTGCTTTCTCCTCTAGGGTTTTGATGGTTTCCTGTCTCACATTCAGGTCCTTTATCCACTTTGAGTTTATTTTTGTGAATGATATAAGAAAGTCGTCTAGTTTAATTCTTCTGCATATTGCTGTCCAGTTTTCCCAGCACCATTTGCTAAACAGACCGTCTTTTTTCCACTGGATACTTTTTCCTGCTTTGTCAAAGATTAGTGGGCCATACATTTGTGGGTCCAAATCTGGGTTCTCTATTCTATTCCATTGGTCTGTTGTGTGTGTTTGTGCCAATACCATACTGTCTTGATGATTACAGCTTTGTAGTAGAGGCTAAAGTCTGGGATTGTGATGCTTCCCACTTTGGATTTCTTCTTCAGTATTACTTTGGCTATTTGGGGTCATATGTGCTTCCATACATATTTTAGGGTTGTTTGTTCTATCTTTGAGAAGAATGCTAGTGCAATTTTGATTGGGATTGCATTGAATGTGTAGATTGCTTTGGGTAGTATTGACTGACATCTTAACAATATTTATTCTTCTAATCCATGAGCATGGTATGTTTTTCCCCTTACGATCTTCTGAAGGGCTGGTTTAGTGGTGATGAATTCCTTCAGCTTTTGTCTGGGAAAATCTTTATCTCTTCTTCTATTCTGAATGACAGGCTTGCTGGATAAAGAATTCTTGGCTGCATATTTTTCCTATTCAGGACATGGAAAATTTCCTGCCACTCCTTTCTGGCCTGCCAAGTTTGAGTAGATAGGATGTCCAAAGACCTCGAAGATATGGTCCATGGCCAATCTCATTCATGTTCTTCAGAAGAATTACATTTAGATGATAAGAAATAGACTCTGTTTTTTTGTTTTGTTTTGTTTTTTTGTTTTTTTTTTGTTTTTTTACTACTACTGTGCTTTTTCTACACTTAATCTTAGCCAAAAGGCTGAGAAGCAATTACTACTGTGCTTTTTTTTAGGTTTTTCTTTCTTTCTGGAATGCCCTGTTTCTCTTTCCCATCTACTCCTTTCTCTGTCCAAATGCCACCTGCCTGCCAACCAAGACTCAGTGCTTTTTTTCTCTAAAGCTTCCACTGACCTCTTCTAAACTATCACTACACTTTACCTTCCTGAATTCCTCATATTCTACCCTCTTGGAAAGATAAGACTTACGTTTTACTCCATCTACCTAATTGGGAGTATTTTGATGGCATGTACCATGTATGTCACAACATCAACCTCACCACCTTATATGTAGTGCTGCTCAATAATTGTTGATTTCCTTGAATGTGCATAAGCATTAGGTGGCAGAGTAAGTTGAGTGATCACTATGTTTAGGAAACTTTAAGTGAAATATAAGTGATAAATTGGGTGATTGTATTCAAAACATGGAACTGACCTTACCAACTAATTTTATTCTGGTAGAGATTTTATTAGGAGAAAACTTTACTAACCATTCTTGATTTATTAAAACCAATGACATTATTTTTCTATGGACACGTAGAATATCACAAGTGAATAAAATCCAAAAGTTATCCCAAAATCTTATTTTAATCTCTCCTTCTGGAACTTCCTTGGATTTGTAAATCTTTTACTCTGTCTTTCCCAGTCTTACCTAATAAAAAAGTCCAAATAAGCAGTCATTCCCATGAAAGTGGAAATTTCAGGGCCCATAATTTTGAATTGAGTTTTAGTCATTTAGTGTGATAGTTAGGTGTAAAAGGTAGAGCAGGACATGTCTGGCTCTGTTCCCTCCATCTATTTATTCTATAATCCTGGCTCAACGTCAGTTTGCTCTTCAATAAAATGTGGGACTAAGACCCTACCAATAGGGTTGTTATGAGGATGAAAAGAGAATGTAAATGTCCAATAATGCAATCTACTTACCTTATTCATTCTTTGTTCTTAATAGGCCTTGTTAGATATCAGTCTCCTTCCTAAAATGTTAACATTGGCAGAACCAATTCCTGCCTTTCTCTACCTACTGGAAATCATTTAGCCCAGTCATGTTTCAGGCAAATGAGCTTATTTTCAACTCACAACACTTTCTTCAATCGAAAATTTATTTACTAAATCACAAAGTTTCCTTCTGAGAGACAAAATGGAACACATCAGCAACACTATTTAATGTATACTTTATGCCAATATCCATTGACACTTTGTTCCAATGGGTAGGAAGTTAATGATTTTCAAATAGTTCAGGAAAGGGTGTTAAAACACAGAAAAACATTTTATCTCATTCTTACTGAGTAAGAGTTCTTATATAACGCATGCCCAAAATAAAATAATTAGACGTATCCTTGTCTGTAATCTAGGGGATAATGTAAGTATGTTATTTAGCATAGAGGTAATGGCAATCTGATGCTTTTCAATTATATCCAAAATGCTGACATACTAATTCTATTACTTCATTCATATCATTAGATAGATTTGTGCTTGACTGAATTGGATGGAGGCATCTTCATACATCTTGAGAAACACACCTTCAATTAATGGCACAATACACAATCTATTGAAGAATTTCCTTGAGAACTAATAATTATTTTTTATGTGTGTGTGTTTGGTAAATGATTCTATAAATGAACTCAGACCAAAGCAATTATTAAACTGAATAGAGCATGAGTCTGTCCTGTCTTAGGATTATGTTATAAAAAAGGAAATGATGTCTAATCATTTGTTAGCATCAACTGAATTTCATATGATGCCTGTATCTCTGCTGAGGGTATATAATTTAAAGGCTTATATATAAAGAAAATGTATTTCCAGGGAGTATTATATTCTTTAAGTCTTCTTCTTAATATAAAAAATAATTTCTTTCTTCTGTCTTCTGTCCTACAGGGTAGACAAATTTTCTTCTAGTGCTAATTTTCAATCACATTTATGAGAATTTCAGATTCACAATTGTTGCTTTAGAGCTAATCAATAAACAATAAAAGTTATTCTTTCTGTCTTTGAACCCAAGAGGGAAATTGTGAAGGTCAAACATAGTTATACTCTCTCATGTATGCTGTCTTCCTCTATCCCTACCCTTCTCTCACAGTCTTCCTTATCTCCCCACCATCTCTCTCATTCTTATATAGCTATTATTTTCTCTGTAACTCTAATGCCTCTAAATCATCAATATCCTCTGAGGCAGAGGAAAGAAGGATTCTTCTATGTGAGAAAAAATATGATTGGCAAGAAACGGGGAAGAGAAGATACAGTTGTCTGAACCTACAATCAGAATACACACAGGACCTTCCTCTTATTATAATGATCTAAGAAACTGCATCACCACCAAGTTGCAGAAATGAGGCACTAAATCAGACAAAGTGGTGTTTCCATTTAAATCAACATACATTAAGTAAGGTCAAAAATCTTGAGGTCTTTTCTTTTTTCAATTAATGTATTTTCTAAATGGAAACTTCAATTAGTTGAAATATGTAAGTCAGATTATTGCTACTTTTCAATTTTCCCTTTTTTAAAATTTTTTCGTGTTTATTCATTTATTTTGAGAAACAAGGAAAGAGAGGGAGAGAGAGAGAAGAAGGGACAGAAGGAAGGATGGGAGGGCAGGGAGAGAGGAGAGAGAGAATCTCAAATAGGCACCACATTGTCAGCGTGAGCCCCATGCAAGGCTTGATCCCACAAACCCATGAGATTATAACCTGAGCCAACATCAAGAGTTAGTCCCACTTGAACCATCAAAACCCTAGAGGAGAAAGCAGGAAAAGACCTCTCTGACCTCAGCCATAGCAATCTCTTACTTGACACATCCCCAAAGGCAAGGGAATTAAAAAATGAACTACTGGGACCTTATGAAAGTAAAAAGCTTCTGAACAGCAAAGGAAACAACCAACAAAACTAAAAGGCAACCAACGGAATGGGAAAAGATCATTGCAAATGACATATCAGACAAAGAGCTAGTATCCAAAATGTATAAAGAGTTCACCAAACTCCACACCCGAAAAACAAATAACCCAGTGAAGAAATGGACAGAAAACATGAATAGACACTTCTCTAAAGAAGACATCCGGATGGCCAACAGGCACATGAAAAGATGCTCAACGTCGCTCCTCATCAGGGAAATACAAATCAGAACCACACTCAGATATCACCTCACGCCAGTCAGAGTGGCCAAAATGAACAAATCAGGAGACTATAGATGCTGGAGAGGATGTGGAGAAACGGGAACCCTCTTGCACTATTGGTGGGAATGCAGATTGGTGCAGCCACTCTGGAAAACAGTGTGGAGGTTCCTCAAAAAATTAAAAATAGACCTACCCTATGACCCAGTGCTAGCACTGCTAGGAATTTACCCAAGGGATACAGGAGTACTCATGCATAGGGGCACTTGTACCCCAATGTTTATCGCAGCACTCTCAACAATAGCCAAATTATGGAAAGAGCCTACATGTCCATCAACTGATGAATGAATAAAGAAATTGTGGTTTATATACACAATGGAGTACTACGTGGCAATGAGAAAGAATGAAATATGGCCCTTTGTAGCAACGTGGATGGAACTGGAGAGTGTTATGCTAAGTGAAATAAGCCATACAGAGAAAGACAAATATCATATGTTTTCACTTTTATGTGGATCCTGAGAAACTTAACAGAAACCCATGGGAGAGGGGAAGGAAAAAAAAAAGAGCTTAGAGTGGGAGATAAGAGACTCTTAAAAACAGAACAAACTGAGGGTTGATGGGGGGTGGGAGGGAGGTGAGGGTGGGTGATGGGTATTGAGGAGGGCACATGTTGGGATGAGCACTGGCTGTTGTATTGAAACCAAGCTGACAATAAATTTCATATATTGAAAAAAAAAAGAGTCCCACTTAACACACTGAGCCATCCAGGTGCCCCTAATTTTTCCCTTTAGAATATGATCATATTTTACACTGAAAAAATGAATACAAAGATCAGCATTCCATGTGGATATTGTCAGAGTGATAGAAAATGCAACTAAAATCTGCCATTGAAAGTATTTGATCAAGAAAAATAATATACACTTGACTAGAATAAATCCTGGTACATCTTTAGAAGTACAAATCATGAAGTTAGGGTCTCTTAAAATTTTCATACTGTGTTAAAGTAAGATAATTTTCCCTTTCTTTTTTTTCTTTTCCAGCAATGATGAATTCCTTCCTTCAATGGTTTAAAGTAAACGAATATCCTCAGTAACATATAAAGTAATGCTCAAATAATTAATAAATGTCATTAGTTGCCGAACTATGATACACATTTATATCAACATGTTCTTATACATTTCTTCATTATGATGCATCTTTTTTAGTGGCCCACATGTGTAAATGACCTATATTTTCTTTTCTTGTTTTTAATGTTATTTATTTTTGAAGGAGAGAGAAACAGAGTGTGATCAGGGGAGGGGTAGAGAGAGAGGGAGACACAGAATCCAAAGTGGGCTCCAGGCTCTGAGCTGTCTGCACAGAGCTCAATGCAGGGCTCAAACTCACAAGCCATGATATCATGACCTGAGCTGAAGCCGGATGCTTAACCGACTGAGCCACCCAGATACCCCTATATTTTCTTTATTAATGTAGACTATGTTGTTTCTGGTACAAGGTAGTTTAGATTAATGTGTGCATGTGTATGTGTGTGTGTGTGTGTGTGTGTGTGTATGTTCATGCATGTTCTGTCTCTCCCTAGGAAAATGGAAACACTCCGTAAAATAAAGACATTTTGCAAAATAGGAATTTGGATAAAAGAATTTTTTCCAAGGGAATATAAAAAAGATAAATATTTATAATTTATTCTAGATAACTTTTTTAGGTAAAATGAATTTTTTATTAAAAATTCAGCACATAGATTTGAAGAGAGTAAAGTGAACAATACAATGTAAAAAGTTATCTATTTTCATTGAATTTTACAAGTATTCTAAAAGTATTCTACATCCTAAAGATCAAAATCTTATTGAAATTGTACACTTTTATTTTTTTTTAATTTTTTTTAACGTTTATTTATTTTTGAGACAGAGAGAGACAGAGCATGAACAGGGGAAGGGCAGAGAGAGAGGGAGACACAGAATCTGAAACAGGCTCCAGGCTCTAAGCTGTCAGCACAGAGCCCGACGTGGGGCTCGAACTCACGGACCGTGAGATCATGACCTGAGCCAAAGTTGGACATGTAACCGACCGAGCCATAATTCAGGGCCAGTGCCATAATTCAGAGCCTTGCTTAAGCCAGGCACCCCAGAAATTGTACACTTTTAATCAGTAAACAGTTTTTATAAACATTGACTAATATTCATGACTCTTTTATCAGTCTATTAAAATAAGACACAAGGAATTCTTGTCCTCTGTAACTTGTGTCCAGGCATTTATGCAGGATACTAACATGTTTCCCCACAGAGTGGAGGAGGAAGTCAGGTAAGATCATTCCCACTGCCTTTTAGAATCTTATCAACACTTCTAGCATCTCCCAACACTGTCACCACCCTTCTGTCTCAGAACTGGCATTCTTCAGTCTATTTTGTAAATCGATCTTTGGCAACTTAACTAATTTCTTTCATCTTAGAAACTTTTTTTTTCTTTTTCTTTTTTGTATTTAAAGGATATATTGTCTTATCAGACTAAAGGCTCTAACAAATTGATTCCCTTTCTCTTTTTCAATGCATATAAAATGATGATGTGTAAGAAATATTTTTGCACTACTAGGTATTTATCCAAGGGATACAGGTGTGCTGTTTCAAAGAGACATATGCACCACAATGTTTATACTAGCGCTATCAACAGTAGCCAAAGTATGGAAAGAGCCCAAATGTCCATTGATGGATGAATGGATAAAGAAGATGTGATATATATATATATATATATATATATATATATATATATATGTATATTACTCAGCAATCAAAAAGAGTGAAATCTTGCCATTTGCAACTACGTGGATGGAACTGGAGGATATTATGCTAAGTGAAATTAGTCACTCAGAGAAAAGACAACTATCATATGACTTCACTCATATGTTGAATTTAAGATACAAAACAGATGAACATAAGGGAAGGGAAACAAAAATAATATAAAAACAGGGAGGGGGGCAAAACAAAAGAGACTCATAAATATGGAGAACAAACTGAGGGTTGCTGGAGGGGTTGTGGGAGGGGGGATAGGCTACATGGGTAAGGGGCATTAAGGAATCTACTCCTGATTCATTGTTTCACTATATGATAACTAATTTGGATGTAAATTTAAAAATTAAATTAAATTAAAAGTAAAATATGAAAAAAAATAAATATTTGGCAGGTTCTAAGGGGTTTCCACACTTATTAACCATCCACTTCTCAGGAATAGGTACCATTCCAGAAGATCCTCAAAGCAGAGAATCTGCTTGTAGTAGAAGAATCTTTTCTGAGAAGATCATTAATTTCTAAGCCAGATAAAGGAGGGTAAATAGTATTTCTTAAACCATAATTCAGCGCCTTGCTTAAGCCAGGCATGAACACTCAAGGAGACCTTATAATTGTCAAAATATAATTTTCAGAAAGTTAAAAATCTAACTCTCACACTAGTATAGATTGAATAGCCAAGCTCTTAAAACTCATTTTATTCGTTTTCTCTTCCTGCTGTAAAAAAATTACCACAAATTTGATGGTTTAAAGCAATGCAAATTAATTATCTTCCATTCCTATTGGGACAGAAATCCAGCATGATTCTCACTGGGTGAAATGAAGAACCCAGTAGGGCCTTGTAAAGGCTCTATAGGAGACAGGAGAATCTTTTTCCTGCTCATTTAGGTTGTTGAGAGAATTCAGTTTCGTGTGATTGCAGGACTAAGGTTCCTATTTTGGATCTTTGTTGCTGGCTATCAGGTGGGGGCCAACCTTAACACCAAGAGATTTTTCCTGTTTGCTTGTTTATTGTCCTGCATCTCAGTACCAGCAATAGGGCACTGAGGCCTTCCCATGAAATATTTCCCTGCCATATTCTGTTGTCTAATCTGTCTCTTTGACCACAGCCAGGAAGAAGTCTCTGCTATTTCAGTAGTCATATGATTGGGCCCACCTAGGTAATCCAGGATAATCTTCCCTTCTGAAATTCTGTAATTTTAAAAACATACACACATTCTCTTTTGCCATGTAAAGTAATATATTCACAAATTACAAGGATCAGAGTGTGAACCTCCCATACCTCTGATAAACAACAATTCTTTGTATTTATAAGGTTGTTTATTTTTCTTTTTATTTACTTTTTGGTTTTCTAGATTTCATATATGAGATAATATGGTATTTGTCTTTCTCTCTTTGACTTATTTCACTTAACATAATGCTCTTAATATCTATATATCTATCCATGTTGTTGAAAATGGCTAGATTTCATTCTTTTTATGGTGGAATAATAATATTATAATAATACATAAGCACGTTGTCTTATCAATTTGTCCATCAGTGGGCACTTAAATTGTTTCCATATCCTGGCTATTGTAAATAATGCTGCAATGAACATAGGGGTGCCTTTATCTTTTTAAGTGTTTTCATTTTCTTCACTTGAATACCCAGAAGAAGAGTTGCCAGAAAAAGTTAAGCACCTTTTCACTCGTTAATAAGCCAAATAGCACAATTCAAAATGAGATAGGGAGACTCCTGTAAAATCTATGGGAAAAGAGAATGCTGGAACACATTTGCACAGACTAATGTATTATAGAGAACAAAACTATGATTGAGATGCATCTCTTCTAGGGGATGAAATTTGTTTGAATGTTTAACAAATGGACATTATTTGCTACATATCACTATTTATAAACTAATATATAACTTTGTAGAATGTAGACCCTAGTCAATAGTAAACAGGTCAAACAAAGATATATATATTAAAGGCAAGCTTTATCATACACAAAGCGTTTTTTAATTTATTGGATTTTTTTTTCTCTTGACAAAATGAGGCACATTAATGAATGGACTGTTACCAATTTCTTTAGAGTGTCTCTTAAAACTAATATCCCAGATCAAGGATAGGATGCAAACAGGAAAATAATCATTCAAGTTAACTGTAATCTATTTGACAAATTATCTGGAATACAAATAGACATGCATTGTATGCACAACTACATTATATAGTTTATAATGTATTTTAACATATACATGTATACAATAATGTAGGAATATTTGTGTATCTACATAGGTAATAAATATATTTAGATCTGCATTTGCTATGTACTAAAGATTCTGCAAGAAAAAAAATAAAATTACTACGTGCAAATAAATGCCTTTGTCAAACTTCTTACCTAAGACATTATCAATGTGATCATTCCATAATTCTTTGCAGTATCACTTTAATTCGGCATATATTTATGGAAGCGTTACTATGAAATGTAAATTATAGTGGGTACCGTGGATATTAGGAAAGAGTAATATATCATCTCAGGTCTCAAAGGACATGATATGGTTGAGATGAGTAAATAACCAAATAACTCTGATATAAACTGAAAACTGCTGAAGAGAGGGATATATGAAATGCTATGGGAATGCAAACATATAATTAAATAGTCATTTTGCAGGAGGAGACATCCAGGGGAAACTGAGGAACTAAAGATGTACTAGATTTCAATTTTGAAAGATGGGTAGGGGATAAGACAGATTAGCAGGAAGTATGGGCCATCCAGGAGAGGCAGTAAAATTCCAGTGCAATACCCGTGAGGGCAGCAGGGGTGAGACAGTAAAGGTGGGCCAGAGCCTGGCTCTGCAGTCAGGTAGGTGGAGCTAAACAAACCTCAGCTCTACTCTTATTTATTTTGTGTCCTTGGCAAGGTAGCTTTCCTATTCTTGAATAAATTATATACAAATATTTCCCTCAGAGTGTTGTCTATCATAGTACAGAGCCAGTATAAATGTTTTCATCGGTCCTCATACACCATGACTAAAGTACAGGGTTTTGGTATAAGCAAAGGAGATTCATCGGAAACGTTTTAAGAGATCGCCGTTGTTGAAGATAGAATATGGACTGCAATAGCAAGAGGTCAGGTACAGAAGGGCCATACACATTGTCCATGTACCACATGAAGAATCTGAAAATAAGATAATGGGGGTGGAGTGGAGGAGGTGGTTGCCAGGCGCGTTTGAAGGTACGGAGATGGCTAGAATGGTAACATGGTTTCTGAACAATACAGGATATAATGGTAAAGGAGGAATCAAATATAATTACAGGGTTCCTGGTTTAGACAACTTATTACCAGTGATATTATTAAAGAGAATGAGTAAAATGAGAAGCAAGTAGATCAATGGGAATTTTTTTTAAGTTTTTAAATACTTGTTAGTGATACACTTGTGAAAGAAATTACTTCTTCTACAGTTATCAGCTTCATGAATTTTATGTTCTCTTTTCTGATAAAAAAAAAAGTTTTGAACACTAAGAATAGTGACTTATTCATAAAATATAATCTAACCCAAAGACAGGTATGTGTATAGGTCCATGAAGTTGTGATGTTTGGTTGTGCTTTATTCTTATTATTTTTGCAATTGTTAAAAGTCTTGCCTCATAATGTCAAGTCTGTATCTTCTACCTTTGAAATGCTCCTTGAAGCCTGTCTGACATGGACCAACATACCTTGAGGAGAGGGAATTCTTCTATTTGCTTTGAAATCTCCCCACGGTGTTTCATTGTTCTGGTCCCAGTGAGTGTTCAACACATTTTATGGAACAAAGTCATCCCATAATCTTTAAATGCAGACATTTATTAAACTCTTGTTGCTAATTAAGTAATTTGCAATTGGTTGACAAGAGCAAATTCAAGAGACTATTGGGGTTCACAAGGGCCCTGAGAAATTCCATTTAAAGATTATAATCCATTCTGTCTCCAACATATAACACAAAACATGGAGCAGGAGGCCTGATCTAACCTTCCAGCTCATTTGAGTCCGTCAACTATAACTAATTAAGGTGTGCTTTCGGGAAGCCTGGACCCATGCTGGACGTGGGGCATAACCGGCAGCCACCTGGTCCAAGGCAGCAGAGACAGGGGAAAGTGAAGAAACATTTTCTTCCCTGAGGTCTGACCCATAGATAACAAGCTGTGCTAATCACATTTCGCTGGTGCCTGCCTTACCGGGGCTTTTCCCTATGTCATCATTCTTCCACTCACAGCCTTCTGGTAAGGTTTTCCACTGCATACCCCAACTGTAGACAGTCATTCGCAGTGCGTGGCGGGGAGAAAGTAGGTGAATGGTTCTCATTATCAGCAGCAGCAGTTGTGTGGCGTGCTGAAAATACCCACAGCAAATTATTAGGAACACAAGGGAAAAGGAAGGAGAAAGACTGAATGCTAAAAGACCCCGAGGTAATCCATGCAAAAGATAATAAAGAGAGAACAGTTCCCTGCCTTGGGGGCAACTGCCTGAGGAGCTGGTGCCAGGCAGGTCCCCGTGCTGTGGAGTATTACAAATGTTCTGAAACTTCTCATACTAATTCTTACTCATTAGGCTAATTTTCTTTTCAGGAGGATATAAGGCAACTGGAGACCTAATTTCAATTTTGTACAGATCTTTTTTTAAAAATAAGCCACTTCAACAGAAATCATTCGGTTATAAAAGACTAACTTTTAAGTCAGGGTTGAGAAGCACCTACGGATGGGGGGAAAGACCAGGACTCCTGGGTGGGTATATAAGTAAAGCATTCATAAGGTCATCAAAGACACTTTAAAAATGGGTAGGATGCAAAATATATCATTAAGGGATAACATTGTCTTTTCTGTGAGTAAAATTAGACATTTCCCATCTAAACTTATATAAGAAAAATAATGTTTTATTCCTTAACATTGAACAACAGAAACACCAGACAATGCACACAACAGAAACTTTAAGATTATAATTAACTGTATCTTACTATCAATAAAATATTAATTTATAGTTAACTACTATGTTTTAATAAATACTTATTTGTCCTGCAATACCTAGCATTTTAAATTGTGTAAACTGACGCTTCATTTAGTTTCCTGAAGAAGGAGGGGGATTTGTGCGAAGGGATCAGCAGCATATGGGGCATACAGGAATCAGGCTGAAATGGTTATTACTCCTACTACTCTTTCCCATTGCAATGTCCCCTTTCAGCTCCCAAGTATTGGAAATTATAGACAGAGAATTATAGATATATAGATACATAACGAAGTTTTAAGACAATAACTGTGATATTTCCAAACTTTGCCAAATTTATTTGAACTAAATAATAATACTGGAATGGATGTATTGAATAAAGAGCTCAAGCATTTTTTCATTCAGTTTAAATTTTCTTACATATTAAATATTTCAAGATTTCTACAAACACACAAATACAAAAAATAATGAGATCTTTTATTTCCAGCAATGTGAGTCAAGAGCAAAAATAAATTTTTTTTAAGTGGGGGGTGTGCTTTCTGAGGCTAGAGGTGGGAACAGAGCCTGAGAAGAGCTTAACTGAATGTTGGTGACGAACACCTACCCTCCTTGGAGGAATTCTTCAACTGGGTATTCAGGTATCCCAGCATTTCAGAGTCCATGTAGGCAAGTGTAGTGGATTGATGCAGTAATATCCCCAGTTAGTTCATGATTCCCTGTAATCCGACTCTTTAGAGGTGCTTTTTGCACTCTGACTCTGGCCTTAGTCCTGGATTTCCTTGGGTCTGTGGGAATAGTAGTCAAAATGTTGCAAACAGATACAAAGTACTTGTAAATAGGATCTTGTCCTGTTGCTGCTCTTGGAACTCTGTCACTATGTGGCCAAGCTCCAGCTAGCCTGACCTATGACAGAGCACCTGGAGAGAAAGCCCAATTGTCCCTGTGGTCCCATCTGAAGCCATTATAACCTACCCAGCCTTTGCAGACCTACCTACCTGCTGACCACAGATAGCGGAATGAATAAAGCTGAGATTAGCCAATTCCAGATCAGACCAAACCAACACAACAACACGCAAATTTCTGAACTGCAGATTCATGAGCTAAATAAGTGTGGTGTGTGTGTGTGTGTGTGTGTGTGTGTGTGTGTGTGTGTGTGTTTTAAAGCCTCTAATGTCGTTTGCGATATGGCAACAGCTAACTGATGCAGACAGGACGCCACAATGGAGAATTTCCCGCATAAACCTGGTATTCCAATAAGAATAACAATGCTAATAATGGTAGTAACAAGGATAAAAATAATAATGCCCCACTACCTAAAAGATAAACTCTGATATCTTCAGCATCCCAAGTAAGATTTTTTTTTATGATCTAACCTCTATCTAGTTTCTTTTCCTAATTATTTGACAATCCCACATTTTCCATCCTAATTTCAAGAATAAAAATTCATATTCATCCATGTAGGAATAAAGTTAGCCCACAAACCATAGCGTCAGACTCCTACTCTGCTTCAGAAATTCAGAAAGTGATTGAACACTATGGGCATTTTCAAGAATGGAAGTGCTTGATGAAACACCCGATACTCAAATAAGCTGAAACAAATAGATAAAAGCACAAGAATAGCTATCTATCTTTCTTGAAAGTATTCCTCTAAGAAAAACTTTAGCTAACTGAAATATGAGTAAAAGTTAAAATATAAGAATGGAAACATTTTAATATTGAATAAATAATGGGGGAAATTAAAATATAATGGGCTGATTAAATATATCGTATAAGAATTTGATGCATAAGCCAAATAAGTTTATATATGCACACACACATATGTACGTGTATAAGTAATCAAAATAAGACTATTAACATTTGGAGAGTGGAAAGTAGGATGGGGAAGGTGAATGTCTTTCACAGAAGGATAAAAAAAAATTGGCTTTGTTAACTTAGATAACTTAGAGAAAATTCAGCTAAGTTATTAATTTAAAAATCAAATATAACTGCAAACAGAAATAAAAGCTGGATAAAACTAAACCTGAGAGAATATAAGATTTTATAAAGCGGTCAGGGAAGAAAGAGTCCCTGCAAATAGGTGAAAGAAGTTTAGACTGACTGTGGGCTCTGCATTAAAACCACAGTAAGCCAGACAGGAGTAGCAAAATATGTTCAAACTGCTGAGACAAGATGAATCGTCATGTAGGAGTCAAACACCCATAGATATTTCAAGTACAAGGATTAAATAAGAGATTTTCAGATAAACAAAAGTTGAGACAACTTACTGTGCTTCCTAAAATAATTTCTAAAAGATGTATTCGAAAAAGTAGTAAATGACCCAGCTGGTGTACCAGAGGTTCAGAATGTATGGGGAGGCTGCAGATGGTGGTTTTGTGGGTGGAGGAATGGGGGTGAATAGGGAAGATGATCAGGGAGGAAGGCAGTGTGTTGCTAGGAGATTGGGAAGGGTCTGTTTATCAAGTTCAATGGTTGTATCATAAGTTTTCTGTCGTGGCTCAAAAACTACATATAACTTGCACATCATTTTCATGGAAAATACTATCTAAACTTAAAAAAAAATGTAATGTTTTTATTTTTGAGACAGAGAGAGACAGATCATGAGCAGGGGAGGGGCAGAGAGAGAGAGGGAGATACAGAATCTGAAGCAGGCTCCAGGCTCTGAGCTGTCAGCACAGAGCCCGACACAGGGCTGGAACTCACAGACTGTGAAATCATGACCTGAGCTGAAGTCGGACACCCAACTGACTGAGCCACCCAGGTGCGCCATCTAAACTTTTAAATAATAAGAAGAGATAATTTGACTTGTCTGAATCTATTTTGTTTTGTAGGCAGCATAACACTGGACAACGGAATGAGGTATGCAATGAATGAAACATTTTAAATCCTGGACATGAAAATTTACAATTAGAAAATACAATTTTCTAAAGGGAACTTATACATTTTGAAGGAATTTAATTATCAAAATTATTTGACTCTGTTTCATAACTTTCCTTCATCTTTCAATATAACATCATTCTTCCAAATTTCTTGTACAGAAATCCTCACATTCCCCTTTGATCTTTAGCTTGATCGCCAGTTCTTCTCCAAACATTATTCAGATTCAACCTTACTACTTCAATTTTATTGCTAATTCCCAAGTCATCATGTCAAGTATAAAGCATTTCAAAACTAGTAAACTTTGTATCTACTTCTGATAAATTTGCAAACAACCAAGAAAAGAAACACTACCATGTTTTCATCAATTTCTCCTACTCATAAAAACTGCTTTCAGTCATGCAGTTAGAAAATATGGCTGAACTTCTATTAGGCTAAACCCTTTGGTTACACATTGAAACTTACTTTCTTTGCTTTTTCTTTAAAGTGAGGGTTGGGGCGCCTGGGTGGCTCAGTTGGTTAAGCGTCTGACTTCCACTCAGGCCATGATCTTGCAGTTCATGGGTTTGAACCCCATGTCGAGATCTATGCTGACAGTTCAGAGCCTGGAGCCTGCTTTGGATTCTGGATCTCCCTCTCTCTCTGCTTCTCTCCCGTTGGTGCTTTGTCTCTCTCTGTCTCTCAAAATAAATAAACACTAAAAAAATTAAAGTGAGGGCTGAAAATTCATTGCCTCATGTAACTAAAGAGTCTGGGGCATGACTTACAGTACAGTGTGGCCTACATGCTCAAATCATGTCATCAGGGAACTGTGTCCTTTCACCTCTGGTTTTCACTTTCTTCTGCTTTAGCTTCTTTGTAAGGAATGATTACACCATGAGATAACAAATATGTTCAGAATTAATTCCTGCCTAATATCCTATGAGTTTAGCAACGCTTATGAGAGGAACTCACTGCTTTTAACAGTTTAAAGACAAGTCTCAAAACTGAGTCCGATTTACATCACTTGGAACATGAAATCATCCTGCAAAAAATTCTGGGCCATGGAATCTTGTCATTGCCAAGTACAGGTAACAGGCCCCGTCCCTGAAGCAGAATGGGGAATATGATCAACCTTACTCTAATCACGTGGTGAGAGTGTGAAAAAGGGGTTATCATTCCCTCTTAACTTAACGTGTGGGTAGCAGAAGAAGGGAAGGATAAATGCTGAGCAGACAAAAGAATATATGCCTGTCTGGTAAAAAACACCTTTTTTTTCTAAATTTTGAGAAATTTATGAACAAGTGCAACTTTGCACTAATTAATGAAACCTTGTTTCCTAATATTTATTATCCTGAATCTCCTATCCCAGTGAAGCAATCTCCTTAATGAAGTCCACACATTTCACGTTCATCGCCACCTACACCAGGCCAAAAGTAACTGACTTGGCTAGGATGCCCCCTCACCTCCTTACTTAAAACTAGTCCTTTGCTAAGGTAACTTGACCTACAGATTTGATGTTATACATGAAAGCGCACGTCATAGTAAATACTCAACAATTACTGGTTTTCTTCCCTCCTTCCTTTCTTCCTTTCTTTGTCTAGTATTTCATCTCCTTTATTCCCTTCCTCCTTTCTTTCCTTTTGTTTCATGTCCATTTACTTTCTTTTTTTTTCAGGTTCTTTTTCTTTTTTTAATTTACTTTGAACGAGACAGAGAGAGACAGAGAATGGGGGAAGGGGGGAGAAAGTATCCCAAGCAGGCTCCGCACTGTCAGCACAGAGCCTAATGCAGGGCTTAATCTCAGGAACCAAGAAGATCATGACCTGAGGCAAAGCCAAGAGTCAAGATGTTTAGCTGACTGAGCCACACAGGCTCCCCAAGTATCACCTCATCTTAATGACTCCACACTTACTAAACAACACACATTTACTGAAAAAATGAACATGTTTAAATTTCTATTTTCTCCAACTCTTTTTGCATGTGCTAAATTCAACCACACTGTAATTTTACACATTTAATTTCTATGGCTTTAGTGTAACTTTGAAACTAGCTAAGGCTTTTAATTTAAGTAAAATACTCTGCTTTTACTTTGTGTGTTGTGTGAAAAGTAGAACAGTTCTGGATGACAATGAACTATAGGAGAGAATGCTGGAACAGAAACAGAAAAACTAAGTTCTAGTTTTAATTCCATTACTTACAGTTTGTGTAATCTTGAAGAAATTAGTTATGCTATATAAAATTGTATTTTCTTATCCCCCAAATGGAGATATAGGGACCTGCCCTGGCTACATCATACATTTTCTTTGTCGATGAGATGGTGCATGAGGAGTTATTATTTTTTTTTTTTTTATTTTTTTGGGACAGAGAGAGACAAAGCATGAACGGGGGAGGAGCAGAGAGAGAGGGAGACACAGAATCGGAAACAGGCTCCAGGCTCTCAGCCATCAGCCCAGAGCCCGACGCGGGGCTCGAACTCACGGACTGCGAGATCGTGACCTGGCTGAAGTCGGACGCTTAACCGACTGCGCCACCCAGGCGCCCCGAGGAGTTATTATTAATAGTGAAGGACTAGTGACCAATTGTCAGAGCTCTTCCCAAAACCTGCCCGAAGCAGGATAGAAATAGGAAATAGGTATGCAGAGAATGTCATACTGTCACAACAGCCTACATAAAAGAATCACAGTTACATCAAATGTGCTGAAGGGCATTGGCAGGTTGGAAGGCAGAGAAAAAAACAATGTTTTGTTTGTTTCCCAGGAACAGGAAATGCATGGGTAAATACGTTTGGTCATAATCCTGAGACTATAAGAAATTGTCCAGGTACCAGTTTCTCTCACAATATAGAAGAGAGGACTGAAATGTCATCCCAATGTAAAACGCTATTCTGATGATTTTGCAACATGTTCTGAGTTAGCCAATAGATACCACTACTTTGTTATTGAGGGGAAAACGGAATGAGGTATGAGAAGAAGTGCTCAAGATGTAGATCAAAAATATAGCAACTGCTTTCTAAGATAGTTTATATTCTATGGATATTTTCTACTGTCTTTATGTTCCGTGAAACTATCTTTTGCTCCTTTTTCCCCCATGACACCAAAGAAGTCAGTCAGTGTCGGTCCTTAAAGATCCCTTGTATACCTGTGGCTACTGAGAAAGAGAATCCTTTGGGAAACATAAAGCAATCCTCTGGGGTTTGCTAATTTTTTTTCTTCCTATGAAGTTGAAGTGACTGGACATAAAACTCCTGGGCTAGAGTCACCCATTTTGCACAGTGCTCTGCTCTGAGAGGAAAAAGGAGTATAGTCCAGGGAATGTAGTAGATATTTATGGCAATCCCATCATTATAGCATCAGAGCCTTTCCCAAAGAAAGAAACTCTTTGTAACTCATTATAGTGCTATTTTTTAACTTTGCCACTGTCCACCTTACTGCAACTAACTATTTCTGTGCCTCCCTCCTCATGTTTCAAGTGAGACCTGACCCTGTTAGTGACTTATGGCTAAGTCATTGGTAAGGGCTTCTCTGCTTTGAGAACTTTTTGCTTCAACTCGTAACTGCTGTCATGTGCTATCCCTTATATTATATTATAAATGGTGCTAAGCAACACCATTTTCCATTGTTGTTTTTTACTGTTCTGCTATACCTGGTATACCATGGAGGAGTTAAGTTCTTATTTAGACATGGCTAGTAAGCAGAGAGCTCTCCTCTCTTCTCTACCATTGTTTGAAATGATGCTGAGAAACCTTGACCTGCTAATTTGGGGCCTCTGACAAATCTCACTCACTGACTTTTCATATGACCATGCCAGCTGCACATTCTTGAATCAGTAGAAATGCTCCTTAGGATTCCCCTAAGGTGCTGGCACCGCAGGTATAAATCTGTGCTTCTTCTCCTCCCCGTCACTCTGTTCCTCCTGCTGCAACCCACTTTGCAAATGAGCTTGTTTGGAAAACTGGAACATTAGCATAGCCTTTCACCGGGCATGACTAGAGGAAGAGCAGGTGCGTGGTATGTGACAAGGGCAACACAAAGTCACTTTGGACTGCTCCGTGGAAAAGAGAAGCTAATCCTGGAAAGTGATGTCGAATAATGATCTGCTTGTGACAATAGAATAATCGTAGCTGCTCTGGTGTGGCTACCATCAATTGTTTACCTACTATTGAAGGGGCACTGTGTTCATTTCATTGGTATTGTTCCAGCTTTCACAATACTGTGCATGGGCATTATTGGCTTGGCTTTCTAAACGAATAAACCGAGGCTCAGTCCTGTGCCCTCACCAAAATTTCTATCACCGGTATAGTTATAAGAGCCTGGGATTTATCCCAGAGTCATCTGACTACAAAACTTTTGCTGCTTTTACCTAAGCAGAAAGAAACAAAAAATAGAAAGAAAATGCTCTAGGACTAAATATATATGCTCTAGGACTATAAATATAAATATATTTATATTTATATTACATGTAATATTGCATGTTATATATATACATAATATTATATATATGTACATGTATACATATACATATATACATATACATATATACATATATAATATATATACATACACATAAATATATATAGAGAGAAAGACAGAAATAAAGAGAGAGAGTAAATTGTCATTACCTGAAGATGAGATTGTGAAATTGGTTAGGGGAGATAGAACATTACAGGCAGAATGCGAGAGTATGGATTTTTTTCTTCTATAGGAACGTGTTGATTTCCATGCATATTGTATTTAACCCAGCTGTAGGAGTTAATATACCCTAAGAATTGAGGAATATGTCCTCACACTGTATTTCCATCTTTTAGAAATTGTTTCAGATGCAAGGGTAAGAGTAGAAGGATCTCTAAATAATGGCTTTCGTGCCCATGTAGACCCCTCTAATAAACGGCAAACCATCCCTTCAATACACTTCTGATACCTCTGGAAGAAACCTTAACAAACACCCTGCTAAGTTGGAAACATCTGGTTGAAAGGTTTTGTTAAGAGCGCCTCGGTAGCTCTGTCGGTGAAACATCTGACTTGGGCTCAGGTCTTGATTCCACAGTTCCTGAGTTGGAGTCGCGCGTCGGGCTCTGTGCTGACAGCTCAGAGCCTGAAGCCTGCTTCAGATTCTGTGTCTCCCTCTCTCTCTGACTCTCCCCTGCTTGGGCTCTGTCTCTTTCTCCAAAATAAATTAACATTAAATTAAAAAAAAAAAAAAAGAAAGTTTTGTTATACTTGACTTTACAGTAGAAAAGTACACCATTTGAACTGTAATGTATTCAGTTGTGGCAGGATGAGGTGGGTACTGGCCTAGAAAAGTGAAAACTTGGACTTAAGTCTGACTTGGAGCAAGATGGCTAAATTATCAGGATTACAGTGATTTCATTTATAAAATGGCATAGTACTTTTCAGTATGATTGTGAGGATTAAATGAAATAATGTTTATAAATACTCTACTGGCCTTCCTATATGTCTGATTATCATTATGCTACTTAAAACATAAAACAATATTGTTATTTCCTACTGTAATAGTTCTATTCTAAAGACAGATCTTTAATGTGACCTCTTGTTGTGATTCATAAGGAAGAAAGTTGAGTAATTGCAAAAATATATATGAATGGTTGCTTTTCGGAGAAATACTGGGTACATAGAATTTCTGTGAAAACTCACTGATGCTTTAATTATAAGGAATATATAATAAATATTGTCACTAGCTTATTATATATATTAAACAACAAAGACTAACAGAGAAAATTCCATTGTACAAAGAAGTCACTTTAAAAATTCTTCACTCTTGAATGGTTGAAGCTGATTTAAGAATGACACACATGAGGGACCTCAACAGAGACTCCAGGCTAAGGGTAGGTTCAGAACAGGCACCAAACTGGTAACCATTTTGTTACTTGTAACAAACAAGTATCTGAAAGTGACTTTTGGAAAAGCGAATAAAATTATGCAAAAACTGGCAGAGCTAGCTTGGTATCCGTTTTTATTCATTTGCATTTTCCAGTGTGGCTGATTTCTAACACACCAGCAAAAATCTAACTGACAGAAAGGGCTGACTAAGTAATTATTGGAACTGAAACATAGATTAATAGAGACCAAATCTTATTTATATTAGTCAAAGATGTATTTATATTTAGGAGAAACAGGAAGAACATTCTTAAAAATAAACTGAGGGGAATTCATAAGAGAGAAATTTTCACTTAGTACTAACAAAGGATTAAAAAGTGACTTAATAGGGGTGCCTGGGTGGCTCAATCGGTTAAGTGTCCTACTTCGACTCACGTCATGATCTTATAGCTCGTGGGTTCGAGCCCCGCATCGGGCTCTGTGCTGACAGCTCGGGGCCTGGAGCCTGTTTCAGATTCCGTGTCTCCCTCTCTCTCCCTGCCCCTCCCCTGCTCATGCTCTGACTCTCTCTCTCTCAAAAATAAACATAATTTTTTTAAAACGTGACTTAATAAATAAAGCTTCTTATATTAAATATGCATCAGTTTCTGTAAAGAAAATAACCAAAAAAAAATCTTTCCTCTTTAATTTGGATGTAAAACAAAATCATTTTTCTCCCAGTACTGCTTTACACAATGACTTACTGTTTTTCTCTGTAAACTTCCAGCAATCAATATACAACACATTTGAATTTTATAACCAGTTGCAAAACAACAACCCTATGCCGTGTAGAAAATCATTTCAGGAATTGTATTCTTAAAAATCACCTTGGCTAGGGGCACCTGGGTGGCGCAGTCGGTTAAGCGTCCGACTTCAGCCAGGTCACGATCTCGCGGTCCGTGAGTTCGAGCCCCGCGTCGGGCTCTGGGCTGATGGCTCCGAGCCTGGAGCCTGTTTCCGATTCTGTGTCTCCCTCTCTCTCTGCCCCTCCCCCGTTCATGCTCTGTCTCCCTCTGTCCCAAAAATAAATAAACGTTGGAAAAAAAAATTTTTTAAAAAATCACCTTGGCGAGAATATATTACACCAACTTCATAAAACAATGCCTCCAGTTTTACCTCACTAGTTCAGATAAAGTCTATATAATTTAATGGCAGATAAATTCTTTACGTTATATTTTGTTAATACATAGCTATTTTGGAAAAAAGTTTTAGTTTATGTTCATTTGCTTTTTGAATTTTTCTCATAGAATGATAAGCAGTACCAGTAATATTGTATTGTATCTAAGCAAAACTTTCTGCCATGGGGCTCAGGCTGGATATTCATTTGAGCCAGGTGTTTGAAAAACTCATATTCAGAGGAATGGGCCTTCAATATAAAGTAAGACTAAAAATAATCTGAAAATGATAACATCATATTTTGCACTACCACCACATGGGTCCCTGGAAACCTCAAATCTAGTTATATGATTCCCACTGATAAAATCATTCAGTGGTCCCTCGTGACAAGCAGTCTCAAGCCACATTTTGGATATTGCTTGATTTCTATCTCAGTCATTCTTAAACTTGAATGCGTGTCAAAATTCCCAGAGGACTTGTTCAAACACAGAGGGCTAGGACCCAGTCAGTGGGAGTGAGGCATGGCCTAGGAATTTACATTTCTAACAGTCTTTCAAGATTCTGAATGTGTGGATCCAGGGACCTCTCTTTAAGAATTGTTCTAGCTCCTTGTAGTTACGTACAGGCTGTAGAGTATTTTTCACCTCTCCAATTGTTGTTGCTTATGTCATTCTCTATGCCCAGAATAAATACCATTTTGTCTTTCCCATGCTTAATTCTGAATTGGCATTCAAAACAGTCCCCAGAAGAACCTTTATTTTGTTGTCCTTCAGGCTGTATTAGAGGACTTTATTCTGAGCTTTCATCAAATCCTCTGCATCTTTCCTAATTCATAAAACACAATGTACTGAAATGACTTTTTTTGCAATTCTTCCATCAGATCATGAGTTTGTCAAGGCAGGGACCAAATATAGTTATTATTTGCAACTCAACACTACCGTGCAATGGGACACTCCAAAAAGTATCCATTGATTAGGAGCACCCTTTTTGTGTTTCCATATACAAACTTTCAAAACAATTAGCAACTATACAGATAACAAGAAATAATTGAGAATAAAGAGTATCCCAGATATTATCAATAGGAAGAGTAGGATAGAGATGGATTGTCAAGTGCAAGCTCACGTCACCCGACAAGCGCCACCTAGAGAAAGGTTAGTTTAAAAGAAGTTCAGTGTTTTACTGATGTTAGCTGAAGGCGATTATTTTGTCTTGGACTTGATTTGTGGGTATGGCTCTCAAGATCGGGGTCTAAAATAAAACTTTCTTTAAGAATATGAACTTCTAGGGGCGCCTGGGTGGCGCAGTCGGTTAAGCGTCCGACTTCAGCCAGGTCACGATCTCGCGGTCCGGGAGTTCGAGCCCCGCGTCGGGCTCTGGGCTGATGGCTCAGAACCTGGAGCCTGTTTCCGATTCTGTGTCTCCCTCTCTCTCTGCCCCTACCCCGTTCATGCTCTGTCTCTCTCTGTCCCAAAAATAAATAAACGTTGAAAAAAAATTAAAAAAAAAAAAAAAAAAAGAATATGAACTTCTATACAGGCTATAAAAATTCAGATGATTTTTGACTACAAAACATTTTGTTTTACTCTTCATCTCATTCAAAGGTTTGGATATTTTTGCAGTTTAACGATATCTAAACTGTATTTGAAACAGACATAATATTTCTTTTTTCCTAGATTCATACTGTGTGTCTCAGACCTGATTAATATTGAGTGTTTCCAGACTTCAGAAATACTCAAATTAACATCATTTCATTTCCAGAATAACAGAAAGACCACAATCTTGTATTGTTTATATTTTAAACTGCAGTTTTATCATTCCGCATGGAAGGGCAAGGAAGGTTGTAAAGAATGCTGTGGTCAGTTATGTACAACCTACACTTTTATAGTCTATGTACAACCTAGACTTTTTATAAGAAAAAAAAAGTCACGGAAGGCAAAAAATAAAAAATAGGGAAAAGGGTCAAGAAAATAAAAACCTAGTGACTTCTTAAGGTTGGTCATGTTCAATTTGTGAGACATAGATAGTGATAGCTGAATTAAATTGAAAGTAAGAAAATAAATATTTCAATTAAGTGTCCTTGAAGTTTTAGATCCAAAATTACCACCCAATCTCTCTGGGGAGTTTGACTGCCAGACTGCACTTTTATCAGAGACGATCAGTGCTCACAGGAAAGCAATGTGATGATCAATAAGGCTTTATGGTCATACTTACTCTATAATGATATCCTGAGAAACCCTAGGGCAAAATAATGGTTCTCGGTGCTGATGGGGTTTATGGGCCCTTTAGCATCTCTCTGCCGCCTTTTCTGCATTTATTTCTAGCAGCTGTCTTCAGGCTGTATGTATGCGCAATCCATATCATCCAGGATGTCTGCTGCTCATAGAGAATCAGGACGAGGGTCAGAGGGACTGCTGCAGAAATGTGGCTATGAAGAATCAATTCACACTGGACACTTTGTGTCTTGTATCAGAAAATTAGAAATGTACCACTGGCTCGGAGGTGAAGGCATTGGTGCACCTGGAAAAGGAAGGATGGGTTCTTTGCTGTGCCTCATATCCACTCACAGACCCTCAAGAAAGGGGTTGTTGCTCTCAAATACTGTTTTCAAGCTGAGAAAGCAAACGGTGAGGATTAGGCTGTGTGTGTGTGTGTGTGTGTGTGTGTGTGTGTGTGTGTGTGAAAGGGGTTGCTTTTGGAAAATTAAGGCAACTACACAAAGGAGAGGTAATGCAAAACATCATAGTAGGAAAAAATAAGGTCTTTTATCTTCCATGCGCCTTCAGATAGGAGGGTGCTTTGTGTTGCTCATTATTAAAATAGTACCACGTTAATAATTCAAAAAGATCACAACTTTACATTTTTTTTAGCTATCTGGTTCTACTTATATTGAAGAAATCTACTATTTTTAATCAACTGCTAACATATCTATTTAATATTCCACCCTGCAATTTGAAACTAATCTCAACTCATTCAACTAGAATGAATCAAAGGAACAGAAGGAAAAAAAGATGAAATTATTGTAACTGAAAAATAACACTATGGCTAAAAATGTCAAGGAATAGATTGGAATATTTTAAATTTGTCATATTGAAGCATGTTGTTTTTTAGCCATATACATCATTCTCCGCATACTGTATGCTGGCTACTCTCGGTATTTGTCCCATTGTTGTTGTTATTTGGTTTGCTTTGCTTTTGTTTTTGTTTTTGTTTTTTTGAGAGCAGCAGATTATTGGAAGGACTGCCTTTAAATTATGGTGTTTTATTTCTTTGAGGATGGAAACTGATGTAATTTTTGAAACAAATTGTATAATGTTTCTTTCATGAGCTATAGGACAAAGAGGTGACAGAGAGGTAGAAACGGATTATATGTCAAAAACAGTGAGAACATATTAATATAAAACTCAAAAGAAATTTCCTTGAATCTTAATGTAGAATGTTCCAAGTTTTACCATTCCAGTTCAGTTTTCGAAAAGATGTCTGTCTTATTCCTTATTGTGCTTAATTTGCTAGTAGCAGACAGATAGATTGATGACATCCTCACTACTAACTTCAATTTAGAAGTTGTTCCAAGAAACCCATGATATCATTAATGATGGAAATTCAAGGTTAAATTAAAAAAAAGGCATGCCTCCATATTATTTTCTCTCTTCTCTAAACATCAGAAAATCTGACTCCTTTCTATCACCATTTACCGCTTCTTCAAGCCAAAATTGTCTTTTTTGTTGATTGACAAGAAATGATGATAAAATAAATGGTCTATTTTGGTTTTCTGTCTTATTTTCTCTTTTTGTTCTATACTCACTTATCCTTCCCTACACCCCCCCCCCCCCCAGCTATTACTTGTCTTATCTTTCTGCCATAATTGCCTAATGCCCCAATTCAGTTACTGCTTTTCATACTGTGCTCAAAAGATGACATGGCTTATTTTGAAAAAGCAGCAATTATTGTGCAGAACACAGTTGCATAGCCTGGAACAATTTCAGTGAAATCAAATCAAATAAAAATATTTACGAGCACACATAATGGGAAAGGCACTGTAGTGGGTGCATTTGAGGATACAAAGAAACATAAGCAGTTCCTGTTATTAAAATGCTGAAGACAGGAGCGCCTGGGTGGTTCAGCCAGTTAAGGATCCAACTCTTGATTTTGGCACAGGTCATGCTCTCATGGTTGGTGAGCCCTGCATTGGTCTCTGTGTTGACAGTGGAGAGCCTGCTTGAGATTGTCTCTCTCTCTCTCTCTCTCTCTCTCTCTCTCTCTCTGTCAAAATAAATAAAGAGGTAAAAATCAAAATAAATGAATAAAATGCTGAAGATCTATTTATTTGGAAGTTCAAGATGTAAATACAAAACCTAAATATCAATAATAGATTGGAATGAGAATAAAGCACCATTAGGAGAGGAAAAAAAACAAAAATAAAATGTGGTGAGCACAGTAGGCATTCAGAAGACAGAAACATTACTGTATATTGGGATCGTGAGAAAACTCAGGACTTTGGTCCTGAGATCATATAGCAAGTTTGGATAGGCTGTGATGGTGAGCCACAGAGAAGATGTAGTAAGAGGAAATCTACAGAGAGAACAAATCGGTTGTAGTATTTTGTGAGTAATGAATGCTCAGATTTGGTAGGAGAGGAGAGGTTACATATCAACATATCAAGAGTCTAGGAATTATCTTCTAGTCAATGGGAAGTCATTGATTCAGAAGCATTGTATCTGAGAAGAAAGTAACAGGTTTATGAAGATTAATAAGGTATCACTATGCACTGGACTATTTGAATGACCATAAGGATGCTTCTGAATTATAAAACAGATTTTGAGGGATTGAGGGCCATGATTCTGGTATTAGGGCTCTAGCACCTGACACACAGGTTTCTCCTGAAAGGCTGTGGAGTAGAAACCGGGCTCTAATGCATCCGATGGTTGAGTCAGTGGTGAAAACCCCCCAAATGTGGCAGACCCCAACACACAGCAAAGTGGACCTGTTAAATAAGAGATTCACAGAAAGGGAACACTGTTAGATATTGCAGTGATTTTCTCCAAATGAAGTTAGGAGAGATCAGGATAGGAGTCAATCACACAACTAACTTCAGATTGAAATAAAAATGGGGAAATCAGTCTTTCTACACAGTAGTTGTCTCATGACAGAAAAAAATGGGATATTTGGGTGATGTTGGCTGAATGACTATTATGTGCCACACAGTATTCTAGACCCTGAAGCTATTGCAAAAAGGAAATATGGATTTGTGTGTGGGAAATAAGTTTATGAATTCCCTGAGCTTGCACCAATGGCTTAATAAGGTTCAGGATGAAAGCATCCAAGCTTAGGTAAATAGGGTAAAAGCTCCCTAAGCATAGAACAAAAGCATAGGAATAGGAAGCCGCAGCATGAAAGCATCCAATTTAGATAAACAGTGAAGAAGCACCCCCAAATAGAACAAAAGCAGAAAGCTGCTTTCACAGGAAGGAAGGTCCAGAATAGGTAAACAGGTAAACAGGCCTATAGACACCCTGGTGAAATTGCCCAGATCGGAGCTAATTAGCTAAAGAAAGGTGTCTTGTTGACCCTGATGTAGCATGTTCTATCTGTCTTATCCCCTAAGCTAGCTAAGATAAACAGATCTGGTGCCTCGTACTTGCCATAAACAACCACCTGCTTGGTGCCGCGATTTTGTTTTGTATTGACCCAAACCCCTAACACCACATATCTTCGAAACCTCCTTTCTCTCACATACATGAGTTAATGTTCACTGTTCATTGTCTCTTTCTGCACATCCATCAGGTTTGTAAACCTTCTGATCCTAATAAAAATGGAACAAGGACTGTTACTCAGGACTCTTGTCTCCTCCTGGACATTAGTCTCTCTCACATTTAATTCTGTGTCTGCTGTCTTGCTGGACAAGAGAGAACTCCAGACTCAAAGTCTGTGACAGATGTGGTTTTTGCTCTTCTGGAGTTCACAATCCAAAAGGGGAAAATATGAAAATTACCACATAAATGTATAATTTAAAGTCAGGTAAGCAGTATGAAGAAAATAAGAAGCAGCCCTGACAGAGTGTGTCCATGTGTACACATGTCTCGTGAAAGAGTGATGTGTCAGGAAAATCTTTTTGAAAATTTCCTGAAAATGGGCATATTGGTTAAGCTTTGAGAATGAGTGATAACAACTAAGTAAAAGGGCCTGAAGAAGATATTTTTGGAAAGAGGGTAAACATATATGCAAAGTTACATGGGAAATAGCACTGATATATTTTGGGTACAAAAAGAAGGAAGTTCTGGTTAGAAAAACAAAAGAAATAAGAAAAGTAGTATAAGATGAAGCCAATAAAATGGACACTTAATAATGTAAGGCTTTAAGGAATTCTATCCTTACCCTCATATAAATTGGTAGCCTGTAAAGGATTTTGAAAAAGGGGACATCACAGGGCAAAGCTTGAACAGTAAATTGTGGTTAATTTTGTTCATTTTCAGCCCTTAGCACAGTAGCAGCTACCCATCCCCACCTCAAACCCTGTGGCAGGCACCTATGCACCTGCTCCTGGGTGAACCTGGACACAACCTGTGGGAGTCAAGGCTGGTAAAAAGGATCCTGCCCTACAAATATTGCTGACCTTTGCTCACACCGTTGATTGCTGCTTTTGATCACAGAGGTAGGGACCAAGAGGTGGGCAGCCATTCTTCTTGTGCCTTCCTTTGCTATTACAAGCACCTACCCCCTCCAGCTAATGTGATTTCTACATTTAAAGGGGTAACACCCTTCACTTTCTTTTTTTTTTTTTTCTTCCATTGTGGGAACCAGACATCAAAGACTAGGACAAATGCAAGTGTATATATTGGAAAAATTAGAAAGTGATCATACATATTCAAGGAAAGGTGCAAGATGAGAAAAGATGCAAGAATACTAGGAAACCAAACTCAACGGAATATTAAAAGGATTATACAACATGACAAACTTGGTTTTCCTGGAATGCAAAGGTGATTCAATGTACTAACATTGATCAATGTAATATACCACATTAACAGAATGAGGGGAAAAACCCAAAAACCTGTGATCATCTTAATTAATGTCCAAAAGGATTTGAAAAGCTTTAGCATCATTTCATGACAAAAACACTCAATAACTTTGTGTTCATATATTGGAAGAATTATTATTGTTAGATGTCACTAGTAGCTAAAGTGATTTACAGATTCAATGAGATCCCCATCAAAATCCCAGCGATGATTTTTGCAGAAATAGAAAAACCCACCCTAGTAAAAAAAAATGGGGGTGGGGGTACCACAATGAGAAATCACTCATATTGGAGAGGAAAAAATAAAAATCTGATTGTATACTAAGTGTTGATCAGGATATAGAGGATATGGAAATCTCAAACACTGTTGATGGGAATGTAAAATCATACAAATACCAAGAAAAACAGCGTTGTAGTTTCTTAAAAATGTAAATGTAAACCTGCCAAATGATCCAGGCACTTCATTCTTACTTTTTACCCAGAATAAATGAATCATATGTCTATACAAAGAATGAGTGTTCATTACATCCTTGTTTGTAATAGCCCCAAACTGGAAATAACCTAAGCGTCCATCAACAGGCAAATGGATAAACAACTAAAAAATACTTAATAACAAAATAAAATAAAATAAAATAAAATAAAATAAAATAAAATAGTTGTCCCTGCTGCTGCTAAAAAAAGAAGAAGGAAGGGGAAGGGAGAGGAGAAGAAGAAGAAAAAGAAGAAGAGGAGAAGGAAGAGTAGGAAGCAGCAGCAGCAACAGAAGCTTACAGAAGTTGTCTAGATGAGAGATGACAGTGTTGCCAGAGATAAGCGAAGGCTTTCCGGAGATATTTAGGGGAAATATTGAACACTCCTTAATTGGCTCACTATATACAGAAGGTAAGGTAAAAAGAGATTTCAAGGATCAACCCTCATTCTAATTTATGCAACGGAATAGGAGGAATGATTGATTGAGCTAGGAAACCATAGACTAGCAAGATCAGTCTTTGGAAGATGGAGTCAGGGAAATTTGTAATTTCAGCACGAACATCTTATGTAAGATCTTGCCTGTAAAACAACCCACTAGTTGAATAGGTCTGTAGAGTATAGATGATCAGTCTGCACTCAAAATACAAAATTGAAAAATCACTTATTTTCAATGGTGTGCAAAGACATGGGAGAATATGATAACCTTTAGTGAAAGGAAAATAAAAATAGTATTGAACTCTGAAAAATTCTGGCATTAAATATTGGAAAAGTGGAGCATGCATCTACAAAGTACATTTGAAGGAGAGATGAGAGGAAAGCCAGAACAGTGTGATGTTATAATCCAAGGGAATAGAAGCTATGAAAATAGACTCATCAATAATGACACCTTTGTTGAGAAGTCAAGTGGTAGAAAAAATGAAAAGTGTCCAGGAATTAGTCCATGAAAATATTTTGTGACTCTAAATTTTTTTATTTATTATACAGTAAAACTGACAGTAGTATAAGTTTTATGAATTTTGATACAGTTATACATTCATATAACCACTCCCCAAATTGGGATATAGAACAATTCCATTACCATGCTACACCCTCCTCCCAAGCTCAAACCCAGCAAACATTGATCTCTTCCACATTACTACAGTTTTCATCACTTACGGATTCATCACTTACATACAACACCCAGTGCTCATCACACGTGCACTTCTTAGTGCCCATCTCCCACTTACCTCCCTCCGTCAACACACAGTTTGTTATCTATCATTAAGAGTGTCTTGTGGTTTGATTCCCTTTCTTCTCTTCCCCTCTTTCCCATATGTTCATCTGTTTTGTTTCTTAAATTCCACATATGAGTGAAATCATATGGTATTCGTCTTTCTCTGATTGACCTATTTCACTTAGCGTGATACACTCTAGCTCCATCCATATCATTCACAACATCCAATTTTAGATTTAAATGAATGTTACAATTATTATGTTTCAAAGAGCAAAATGTTGTTTTCCTTTGCTTTATTTTAAATCGCTTTTATTAAGTTTTGAATCCACCACAATGACATTTATAGTATTGGTAATATATAATGTAAATGTAATAAATGTAAAATGAGGCAAAAGTGGAAACATTCCAAATTACTCTTCACCTGGGGCACAGATAAATCAACAGTGATGCATACATACACTGGAATACTGTTTAGTAATTAAAGGGGAATAAACAATTGATCATGCAGTAATATGACTAAATCCTAAATACATTATTCTGAAATAAGTCAGAATCAAAAGTTTACTTAATTTATGATTCCATTTACAATTTATTCTATAAAAGGCAAAACTCTACGGATATATTACAAACCAGTAGATGCCGGGGGTTAATGGTTGAGGGAAGGTTTGGCTCCAAAGAGATAGCAAAATAGAATTAGCTTAGGTGATGGAAGTACTAAAAACTGGACTGTATCTTTTTTTTTTTTACATATATGAAATTTATTGTCAAATTGGTATCTTGATTGTGATGTTGGTTACATAACTCCATACATTTGTTGAAACATAGAATTGTACACCAAAAGAGTACATTTGGCTACATGTAAATTAAAAATAATAAATTTTTGAAAATAATAAACACCTGTGTACTTTCTCCCAAATTAAAAAAAAATAGTATGCTTCTAATGTATCAGAAAAATGTTTTGAATTTCTCCACATCTTAGAGTTAAACACAATCCTAACTTCTGAAATTGTGATTCTCTTACTTTCCCTATTTTCCTCAAATAAGCATATCCCTAAACAATATGGCATTTGCATTGGTATGTCTCTGAACTGTATAAATGTAAACATATTTTATATTCTACAGCTTATTTTTCTGTTCTGTTTTTCACAAACAGTATTGTTTGTGAATTTAATACAATTTTATGTGGATAGATGTAGTCTATTTTTTTTTCAGTGCTATATAGAATCCCATTCAATGAATATAGCACAATTTATTTACCCATCCTCTTTTGCATAGACAATAGTTTATTTGATTTTTCTAATTAAACTATGCTTATGGAATAAACCAGATAGGTAGGTAGGTAGGTAGGTAGGTAGATAGATAGATAGTTGTCACCTGGTAAATACCTGCAGGAATTTCTCCAGAATATATGCTAAAGAGTTGAGCTACTATAGAGTTATAAAGTACTCATATACTTTACTGGATAACTTCTACCAATTCTCCAAGGTAGTTGTAATATGATATATTTCCACCCGTAGTGTATGAAATATGTAATCATCTTCATCTCATAAGGTTTAAACATTTTATAAATATAGTGATTATGATAGACTCTCATATATTTGGCAAAGAAATTGTTTAAGAAGATACACACAAAACTTAAAAATTCTTTCACTTTATAATTCTATGATTCTATATAGTTATAAATTTTTATAAAATGAGCTTGTACTGCTTTTTAAATAACAACAAAAATAAAGACAAAAATATAGATGGAAGATAGTAATAAAATTCAGCTATTTTTGAGAGCCAATTTATCACATAATGAGCAAATATTCTTTGACAAATTGGGGAATGGAGAGTATGCAGCTAAATCTTGTCCCTAGGACACAAGTAGATATACATATGTATTATTTTTCACTTAAGCAGCATAGACAAAACAATGATTTTTTTTCATAATTGGCAGTCTTCCAAATACTGGATTCCATGTAAATAGCAATATGTGGTAGTGAAAAACGCCCAAATTAGTTTTAACAAAATCCTATTTCTCAAGACTTTATGATAATTTAATCTCTGTCTGTGGATTAAGTTACAGTCTGCAATGATTCCAGGACATTTAGTTCAGCTGTTGTTAGGGGTTGTCACCTATGTTGCATTTTAATTTATTAACATACATAGCTACTTTCCCCACGCATGTTTCTGAAGGAACTCTGGCTTCAAATTCATACAGAGTTGAAATCCCAATCCTGTAACGTATTAGTTATTTACATGTGGATGATGAGTCCTTGAGCTAATAAACCTGTTTCTCCGAAGTGCTACTTTTGTAAGTGCAGGTGTATTACAACACTTATAACGCATAGGGAGATGTTTTGGTAGAAGACTTTTAGCAAAAGGAAGATGAGACATTATAAAGACTATCCTCGGCTCCTAATTTGTGCAGAAGGTATTTCTTTCTCTCTCTTGCTTCCCACACTCTCACCATTGACTCTGTAGAAGCCAGAGTGAGTTTTCTAAAACATGTTATTGTTCATGAATGAACCTGACTAATATCCTCAATCTCATAGTGGCCCTTAGGATCAAGTTTAAAATATTTTAACATCACTGATAGGGCCTTTCATGACTGACATTTCTTTCTCTTTCCAGCCTCAGCTCTTGTTAAATGCTTGCTCACAGACTTCATTCCAGACATCCTATGTTTCTTTCAGTTTCTTTATTTCTAAACTATGTCTCCCAATGACTTGTTCTACTCTACTTTGCTTTGAAGCCATAAGTATGAGCTAAAGGGTTGCATCAATACACTAGGAAGGGATGTCATTAAGGTCTGGACCACTTCTGTGCGGTTTATTTTGGCCTTCGAGGCTGATTCCTGATATATCGCTTCCATTTCATAATGTACTTCTGCTGTGCAGACCATGATGGGTGTTTTTACCAGAGTCACTCTCGATTCACATTGTCATAGTCCTGGTCCCTACTAAGATCCAATAACTTACTAAGAGCTATTTTTCTCAAATAATAATCTCTGTTACACATGGAATGGGACTTGCTCTAGAATCCTAAGGATCTGTACTGAGTCTCCTATGGTGACTTGTCACAGACTCAACACAAGATGTTTTTCTACACAGATACTCAATGCTATGAGATCCGCTAGGTCTATAACCCAAATGGTAATGGCTACTTGTACCACTTCCTGGAAAAGTTAAAGTAACAGATGTATTCAATTGGAAGATAAGACTACCCCCTGACCATTCTGAGCACCTTTTAACACTCAGCCATCTGGTATACACTCAAGAAAATGTCTCCCTAGTTGAAGTAATTGTTTTCAATCATCAGGAGGAAATCGGGTTGCTGTTACACAATAGGGGCAAAGAAAACTGTATGTGAAATCCAGATTTTCTGAGGGTGAGAGCTGTTACTGAGTTCTTCACTGCCAGTTGAAGTTCTAGCGGAGAGCAAGGGAAACTGGGGATAAAAGAAGGAAGCCATAAATATTATAGCCTTGTGACCAGTTGCAGAAAGAGGGACTATAGTTTGTATATATTTTCTTTGTTTGTTGTATACATATGTTTAATTGTTTATACTGTGTTCTTTTTCTCTTCGTATGCTTTTGATTTATTTTACATGCAAGTTGTAAGAATAACTTTCACATTTAGTCTCTAGGTAATGGAAATTTTTCAGACATTCTGAGATGAAATGTCATAGTGGCAATGATTATGCTGTGTATTATTTGGGGAAATGGTGAAAAATTCACTCATAAGAAGGACAGTTATATCTTGCTAGGTGGTAAGACAGGGTTGTTTTATCGTTATGTAGAAGTTCAAATGTATATGGCAGAATGCACATAGAAGTCAAGTGACCAAAGGAGTGGACTCTTCTGGTTATCAATGTATTTCCTTTCAGCTCCTAATCTACCCTCATTACCTGCACAGTGAGAATGGAGTTTTGCTTTTAAGCATTTCTTTTTTGTTCCAAGTATGACTTTAAATTTCTTAAAATATTTACTTGAGGGAGAGAGAGAATGTGAGCAGGAGAGGAGCAGAGAGAGAGCAAGACACAGGATCCAAATCGGGCTCCATGCTGACAGCAGAGAGCCAGACGCAGGGCTCAACCCCATAAACCATGAGATCATGACTTGAGCCAAAGTTGTACACTCAACCTACTGAGCCACCCAGGTGCTCCAGTTGCAGAGTATGACTTTAAAAGTTGATAGTAGGGGTCAGTAGAGGGATACTGTAAGAGGAATTTTTCTTTCTGGTATGATTTTCTTTCCTTTACTTCGTTCTATTCTCTTCCATGGTTATACTATCTTGGGAGAGGAACATCCAGTGATGTTCACTCCTAGCTGTGTGCCAGAGTGTGCAGTATCTCAGGGAGCTTGAGTCTTCAGCTCCAGATGATTGGTGACCAACTCATAGTGGGCCTGTCAAGCAGACAGTGAATCACCCTGACCTTGTGCCATTCAGCCAGTGAAAAGGGTGGAGAATTCCTCTGCACAGTACTCTCATCCCATCTGCATTTTGGAAAGTTGTTTCCTTCTTGCCAGTCCCAGCTCCTGTTTCCTGCACATTTATACCCATCACAGCTGTGCCAGTCTCAGCCTACTTGTGCTCTGGAGAGGTGCTTCCACTTTGGCCACAGTTCCCTGCCTGACATCTTTAGTCTCCATACCTTAAAAGATATTTCCTACTTTCCCAGTGACTGGACAAATGCAGGCTTGTAGCAACCCAGCAAAGTTCTCTACCATACAATGTGCCTTATTTTCACCTTTTCCAGTGAGGTCTGAATCCCCAGGCTTGTCGTGAGGACTCCCTTCCAAATTTGTTCCTTCCTTGGTTGTGCTATTTCAGACTTAGGAGAGTTTTTAGAGAGCTCTTTACTCTTTATATTTGCTCCCTAGTCACGGTTCATAATTATTTATATTAAACTCTCCCTGTCCAAATTGTGGCTTCTATCTCCTGATACATCCTTGCTATGATAGGATCGACTGAATTTGAAAATTATGGATTTATAGGGTTCCCACTATAATGAGTTCTTGCAATATACAATACCCTAGGGAGACAAAAGATTGTACGACATGGGGAAAGTGAGTAAGGCAGCTATGATGGGAGGTCGGGGTGATGGAAGTGCTGGTGGAAAAAATAGTTCCAGCAAAATACAGAAGGATTTAGTCCTTGGTATTTTTTTTTTCATATACAACATCCAAATCACTATTAGGTCCTGTGAATTCTCTTTCAACATCTGTTTTGAATCCTCGTTCCATCCCTGTTGCTACCATCTTAATCCATGCAGTTATCATCTTTCATTTGCATGCTGATTAAACCTTCTCACTAATCAAACCATTTCCCTTTTCTTGTGTTCCTCCAAATTGCTCCTTATATACAAAATGCTTTTTATTTCATATTTCAAACATTAAAATACTTTTAAAGGGGCCCTTGTGAAGTGATGGACTCTTAATATCAGCTCACGTCATGATGTTGCAGTTATGAGATGGAGACCAGGGGTGTGCTCTGTGTTGAGCACGGAGCCTGCTTGGAATTCTTTCTCTCCCTCTCTCTCTCTTCCCCTTCCCCACTTGTACGTGTCCTCTCTCTCTCTCTCTCAAAATAAATAAATAAACATTTAAAAAATAATTTTATTGAAGCTTTTTTTTACTTGAATTTTTGTTTGCTTTGTTATTGTTATAGTTTGGTGTTTGGCTTCTAAAATCTATAAAACACTGAGTTAGTGTGGTTTATCATTACATCTGTAGCTCTGAGCAAAGCGTTGGCATAGACAGTAGGTACCCAATACACATTTGCTGAATGGATGAATGAATAGGAAGTAATCGGAAATCTCTTTCTGGTGAACTCTTTTAGTTGATATTTAAATCTTCTGAATAATTTAGGTTTAATGCATGGTCCCTATAAAAATTGGTTCTTGTATAGTAATAGGAAAAGACGGCATATACTAGAATAGTTTCCAGATAAGGCAGAATGCAACAGATATTATTGTTTGGAGAAATCAAATTGTATGACAGTTCAGAAGAAGAGCAAGTATTATGGGAGTCTCAAAAAAAAAGTGATGTTTGAAGTAGGAATTTTTTAAAAGGGTAAAACATCAAAAGGTAAGCAATCCAAGTGGAAAGAACAGAATAAACACAAAGGAGAAATGCAAGAAACTCAGGCTATCTATTAGGAATGGCATGTCTAGATGACCTGATCATGAGCTAGGTTAATAATAAAACAAATAGCTTTTTTAAAGTGAGGAAAATTTAGAGAGGAAATTAATAACTACCTTATTACACATCTGACACTCTTCATGTGTTCAGCTTTTGAAAACCTTTCTACGCTTAGGGAATTCACTGATTTGTGAAACAAATCACACATTCAACTATAGAAGCTGAAAGTGCCAGATAATAGGTTTCTACATTTCTCTTGCATGTAGGGTTTATCATAGGAGGTAGGGCAATCAGATGTACACACCCCAGTTTCTTAATCTGATGTGAATGCCCAGCTAGGTACGGTAGCAATGAAATCAGCTTCACTTATTTTCCAAAGTTGGCCATGAGTGTAGCTCCATTGACCATATCTATTTTTTCAATACTGGTGATATTAGAGCAACATTAGTGCTATGTTTAATTAAGCAGTTTGCTAGAATAATTATAAGTATTTTCTTTCCCCAAATGCATGACCTGTAGTTATTGTTCTCAAGTCCTGTCACAGACTGTGGGTTTCTTAGTATCCTAACAAAATGTCTTTCTTCTGAAATCATTCAGATTCCTGGTTCCTTATACTTGTACCTAAAAACCTTGACTGGTGCACCAGACTAAGAGATTTAAATTCTATACAGTTGAAAATCAACAATAATTTAAAGTACTTTAATTGGGAAATATGTTAGAGATGTGAACTAGTAAAATTAATCTAGAAACAATTTGCAATCATCCTAGAAGCCAAGAGAGGCTTGAGGTAGTGAGACAAGAAAGAAAATAAATAAATAAACAAAAGGCAATATGTACAGACATTTCACAGAGAAAGCAATACAAATTACTTATAAGCATATGAATAGATGCTCAATCTTATTCACAAATAATAAAATGTAAAATAAAACAACAGTAAGAGAACAGATTGGCAAATATGAAGGAACGATGACACAAGACTTAGGAGAATGTGGGGAAATCACATCTTCATACATTGATGAAGAGTATGTTATTTCAGCTACTTTGGAGATAATTTGGAAATATGATTACACGCATAAATGATGATTTTTGTAATAACACACAAACTGTGGTGAAGAGGGAATAGCATATTTGTGCTGGAAGAGAATTTCAAATTTCATTATAGTTTGTTTTTTTACTATTTATAAAAATTATTTTGATAACCAAAATATTTTTAAAATTTTTAATGTTTATTCATTTTTAAGAGACAGGGAGAGATAGAATGTGAGTGGAGGACGGGGCAGAGAGAGAAGAAGACACAGAATATGAAGCAGGCTCCAGGCTCTGAGCTGCAGCACAGAACCCAATGCAGACTCGAATCCATGAACTGTGAGATCATGACCTGAGCCAGAGTCAGACACTTAACCAACTGAGCCACACAGGGACCCAAAAAAAATTTTTAAAAAGGAATAGTTAAGGCCAGATATGAAAAAAAACTTGAATAGAAAAACAATGGAATTGATAGAAAAGGACAACATCAAAATATATTTCAGAGACAAAACTGCTTTGGAAAATGATTATATATATGATGAGTGATAAGTAGACAGAAATAAAATTTTATTTAGGCATGTGGAGACTAGGCAATTGAGAAAAACAGAATTATCATAAGCCAAATAAAAGAAGAAATTAGAAAAAATAATTGTTTTGAAGAATAAAGTGAATATTGTTTAAAACATGCTGCGTTTGAAGAGTCTATTCGGATGTCCAGCTAGATCTCACAACAGACAGTAATAGATTATGGATAAGATCTGTCAAGACATCTCAAGGTTCAGATTTCAGAATTACTCACATAGATGGGATAGTTGTAAATGTGGGAATGTCAAAGAAGCGAGACCAGTAGAGATGAAAAAAAGCATGGCCTTGACTCTAGTAACACAACTCCGTTCAGGAAGTAGAGAACCAAGAAGAGTCAATAAAGAATAAAGGAGAGGAACAGCTTGTGCAGAAAGAATAGTATGTTCATTGGACCCAAAGGATGACACAGTTTTAAGACAGTCAGTGTTGTGGATAGTCACAGAGAGATTGATAAAGGTTTAGACTGAGAAAGGGTCACTTGATTTTGTGATTAGATGATCAGTTTCAAGTTAAGCAGTAGTAGAAAGATGATTGCAAACAGTCCGGATGAACTAGCAACAAAAGCTATTCCTTTGAGATAACTAGCAACAAAAGCTATTCCTTTACAATAGTAAAAGAGAAAAGAAAGAAAATGAACTCAAGACATTAGAAGAGTTTTAAAATAAGCCTCCTGACAGGTATATGTGCATAAGCATCTTGTGAAGATGTTAGATATTTTCCTTTGTATTTGAATGTTAGTCTTTTTTAATATTAAAGGAAGACATAGGAAGCCAACATTTGGAGAAATAGGTGGGAAAAACGTATTGTTTTTTTGTTGGTGGTGTTGTTGTTGAATTCAATTCAATTGAATCTTTGCATTCAGAAATTCAAAATCTAAGTATGCATTATAGTGGACCTGGGTGATACAGTTTAGATGACATCTCCCACTTTGGGTACAACTGGAGTGAAGGGGGAAAGAGTGGGCATTCCAGCTGGAGTCTTTAGCAGGGAATTACTAAATCTAAAAAAATTGTTGGGAAAATGAATAAAGTTTTACACCATAAGATGGCCGACGGGACTAAAACAATCTCTGGTCTCTAGCTTGGAGACCCCTCTTCCAGGTTCTTCTTGCCCTGTTTGCTGCGCGCATGAAAACCCCCACAGATATGGAAGCTGACAACTATAAATTACCCTTCCCACTTGCATTTGACGCTCAGATCTTTGGAGAAACGGTCTCCTCGGAGCCTACCGGTGTTAAATAAATCTCCAATTCACCAAGATCTCTGAGTGCTGCTTGGTGTTTCCACCAGCATTCCAGCCTGGTTTTGTAACAAAGAAACACTCTACCTTTGTATTTCTCTTTAGTAATATATGACCCCATATTGCAGCTGTGCCTGTATCTTCTGAGCGCTGTTTCAGATGTGCTACAGGGAATTAAGAGAAGGGCACTTTGCTTTCTTTTAGTTAAAACATTAGAGGATTATTAGCCAACTTTGGTATGTCAGGTATCCACCAGAGATTAACTTCTTGGTCCCCTTTCCTCCCGTGGTCTTGCCCAGTAAGACTATCTAAGATAGCCCTCAAAGGGAGAGGAAGCTTAGGAACAAAAGAGTGGGACTCTGAAGCCTAGATAGCTCTCCACGTGAAAAATCCTTCCTTCATTTATTTGGAATACTTGCATTTGATCTCATTTATACTCTTGGCTGGTACATTAAAACCTAGTAGAAAATCTAAGAAATGTTATGAGTGTAGGAAGATCTAATATGTTCATTGACAACTAAAGAAGACACTGGTAAAAAAAAAAAAAAAAAAAAAAAAAAAAAAAAACTTGAAAGGAATATGCTGAACAAGATGACAGCAAGTTTTTGTTTTTAAGTAGAAAAAGTTGTTTTTTTTCTGAAATTTTTATCTCCAAATGTGTAGAAAAATATTTTTACCCATTTTGAAGACATCAAGAGGTAGTCATCTTATGACCAGAGTTACAGGATTGGAGGTTAGCTAGTAAAGAGTTTGCACTTAGATTTATTGAGATGGCATTGATATTTTCCTAATTCAATAAGATACCACCCACAGAGATTGCCAGATTTGGTCAGCTTCATCAAACAACTGGGCAGTTACTTGGAGGAAAAAAGTAATCTATCAGATCAGCTACTTATGGTCCAATCAATCAAAAATCTGGCTATTTGCCTGAATTTTTCAATTTTTAATGTTTCCTTTTTGGCATTATGCAGGCATAACTACTTTCAATAACATTTATACTTATTCAAGATAACAGTTAATTCCACTATATTTGTACTTCCTGATATGCTCTCTCTCCACAAAATACAATAACAATACAATCAAATCACATAACAGGAACAAGCATTTCATTATTTTAAAGCATTTAATTTCTAACCAATAAGATGGCTCTGTATACAGGAAAGAGATATTTAAATGCCATCTTGATGAATATTCCACTTAATTCAGATTAAGCTTTCCCATTAGGGCAAGTGAAGCAGAACACTGACTATACCATGAAAACCCCTTTAAAATTATTTTTGGGGGAATGCCATATGTAAAGAGTGAATGTTAATAAGCAGTTGGGCAACTTGTATTTTTTTCTTGTATAGTAATATACTTTTTATATCTGTATTATTCCTGTGTAGTCCTTAAAATGACTGTCACGAGAAAGCTTTGAATGCTAATTTACCAGAGACAGAAATACACATTTATACCTCTGGCACTTAAAAAGTACATTTTTCCCTCTACAGTGACACATTATAATGATGTCAAGGTCCTGAAAAAAGAGCATGACATTAACAAGATGAAAGGCTAACTTAATGGAAGTTCCATTGATAAAATGCCATCCTCACAAAGCTAGTAATTGTTCTTTAGCTATTATAGTCTTACCAAAGAAGCAATATATCAGATGCCTGCTCATCTAGGCATAACTCTAAAAGATTCTGAGACACTGTAAGTTGTATATCACTAAACTGTGGAACATTAAAAGCAACTAACTTATTCATTAATTATTGTATCTTACTGACTAGAGTCAAGAATTATGACAGACCATTTAATCATTAAAAACCTCATGCATAGTTATTTGAAAGCGTTGTTTTCTTTTAAAATGAAATACATTCTTAGAAAAAATGTCAAAGATTCTACTTTTCATGCACAAATTAATAACCATAGAGCATAGGATTGCAAAGTTCTTGGGACTACAATTATGTTTGTGTGTTTTATTGAGTTTTATTACAAGTTACTCAATCCTCATATGAAGCTGAATGTAAATCTCCAGTATAGAAGAGTCAGGACTCATCATAGTAGACGAAATAGCTTCAATACAAATATGTTCCACTTAAAGTTGAAATTAAATCTTCAAAATTGAAAATATGTGATTTTAACATTTTTATTTGCATTATCCGCCTTGTCATTACTTGAGTTCTTGTAGACCCTCTTTATTGCCACTCTCATCCCTTTGTCATTGAGCTACTCAAGTTAGCTTTTGTATTAGCACCTATCCCAAGAGATTTTCTTTATTACATTCAGTCACAGGGAACATGAAAAAGTACTGTGCAACCTCAGAATGATAGAAAAAAGGATTTGCCCAATATGGTAAAATTTATCTATGAACCTCGCGCCCCTCCCCTCTGCCCACATTTAAAAATCACCTCTCTCTGCCCACATTTAAAAATCACCTCTCTCGGGTGCCTCGGTGGCTCAGTCGGTTAAGCATCCGATTTCAGCTCAGGTCATGATGGCACAGTTCATGTGCTGACAGCTCAGAGCCTGGAACCTGCTTCAGATTCTGTGTCTCCCTCTCTCTCTGTCCCTCCCCCATCACATTCTGTGTCCCTCTCCTTCAAAAATAAATAAACATTTTTTTAAAAAGTAAAATAAAAAAATAAAAATAAAAAATAAAAATCACCTCTGAGAATCAATTGGTATATTGTATCGTTTTTTAGAAATTATAGTCATGAACTGAAACAGCTCATTCTCTCAAGGAAGAAAGAAAATAAGGAATCAAGACGATCATATTTATTTAAATCTCCAAACCAAAGGTCACTTCTTTATCCACTTTACTTACGTTACTAATATTCATCCATTGTACAAGGTCAATCAGTTGCCTTCTGGCCTGGGTCATTAGTGGAAAGTGAACTCCCAGGCACTTACAGCCCTCTGAGTGTGCATGGTAACTTCAAGCATGCAGGCCATCTTCTGAAGGCCAAGGAACACTCAGACCCTGTGAGTGGTGGATTGACAGATCAGGTTGGCAAAAGGAGGATTTTCCAGAGATTCTGACAGGTCCACTGTGCTGTCAGCTAAATGATTCTAATAAGAAACAGTGTTTGTCCCAAAAAGGCTTTCCAGTGTACTTCAATTTAAGATGCCAACCAAAAAATTAAAAACTCAATTTTTTTTTTTTATTTAGAACTGATGCTCACAAACAAGAACTAATACAAGTCGATCCAAAAAAAAAAAAAAAAAAAGGCAAGTCTATACCAAGTGGTTTACAAACAGATGATATCTGGCCTATGGCAAACTCAGTTTCATAGTTGCTAACACTTGTCCTCAATATCACCCAAATATATTTTCTTTAAAAAAAATTCTCCATAAATGTATATGGATAAGAGCCATTTTGGATCTGCACATGTAAAACCCATATGGCTAAAGGCTGCTAAATGCCTGGAAGATTATCCTGAGAAGTTCTGCAGTTAGTTTTATATTCACTGCATTCAGTGTTATTTTTGTAATTGTAAAATTAAGGAAGAGTAAATGGAAAGAGATAAAAGGTATTATAACTACTCCTTAATTAGTATGCTTTAAGTGAATTTGAATCTTTGCAAGTAGATACCAAGTTATTTCGGTTATTTCATGGGAAATGACGAAAGAAAAAAAAATGTTCTCTGATATTCAGGCTTTTTTTTTTTTTCCAAAAGCTGTTCAAATAGAAGTTTTATCCAACTGGCTAAGCACCCATCTGCTGGCCAGATAGTAATTCTGATTATGTGCAACTACAGCAGATATCCATTGTAAAACGTTGTTATTTATTAGTCTACATGTGTTGGCTTCTGTCCTGATTACATAAAAATTCTGCAGTGTAAAAGACACTTTAATAAAAGCTCAATAATACTTGTACTCATGCCAAATAATTCTCTTAAGCCAATAGTCTTTTAAGAAACATCTTTGAGGAATTGGCCTGGGGAAGTTTACAATTCTCTTTACGTATGGAAATATAGAAGATTAAGAGTGACCTTAGCATATGCAAAACATGCCTTCTTTTCTAGAACAACAAAGCTTAATGACGAGAAGAAATTTCTGAAATATTTGCATATGTGGAAATACTTTAACCCTATGGAATGTTCTTTTATAGTTTTAAATAAAGCATCATTTGAATTCAGGTTTAGTCACTATTAATGTACCTGTTTAAAGCTAGTAGAAAGGAAACTGTTTCTTACAAAGATGAGCCTTTATCTTACCTGTGTGTACAAACTATGGATTGAATTGATCCTTTCTGGCAATTTTCATCATTAATACAGTGAACACTTGATATCTGGCAAACACTTATTTCATTTCGGAGCCAATAAACTCAGGTTTCTTGTTTAGCTCACCTGGACAGCACGATAGAAATCATGACTTGTTAATGGTTCCATTCCATCCCTTAACTAACATTTATATCGTTTTTAAAAATAAACTGTGCAGCCCTCCACCTTGACCAATTTATCTCACAGGTGAAAGGGGAGTGGATCAAAAAGAAAGCAATTAGAACCTGAACAATACAACCTGAACAATGCCATTAGGCTCATTGTAGAGTGATTTTACCATTCCCTTCATTTGCATAAAAATAGATCTAAAAGTAATATTACCAAATAATATAAGTGATTATATGCAAATAATTAAGTAGGCTGTAACTGGGCTCACTTCATATTAGGATATTATAGAAAAAAAGCAAACTAGACCTAGAAGGAAGAGTTCTCCAAGCAGGTCTTGAGCTTAATTTTGAGAAAGCATATGAACTCATCCTCTTAAAGTTGCAAATACTTAATTCTTTCATGCAACACTTTTCTCTAAGCACACTTTGCAAAATACCACACCAGGCAAAGTGACTGAGTTTCAAACATTTTGCTTCTTCACAAATGTTCTAAGTTTGGGGAGCATTAAGGCGATGTGAATAACCTTTCTTTACATTTATTGATTTATTCTCTTTTAAAACAATCATTCCATGATAATCATGCCATGTAATTATTGCTCCCTCTGCAAGTATGCATATCTTGCTTCTAAAAGTTTGACATCTTCACTGAATGAAATAATAAGCTTTCTCAGTATAAAAGGAAGAATATTATTGATAAAGATTTTAAAGTAAATGCATGGGTTGTCATATAATTTTATATATACACAATCAGCTAAATAATGTTTAATTAATATTTTGTAGTGGATCCATTAAAATTGTAAATATTTAAACACTTTTGACCTACAAAAAAGACAATTTCCTATAAGTCAATACAAGCCTTATTTTACATACTCTCTCATCAAGAGGAGGGAAAGAAAACTTTCCAGACTTGCTGCTTCCAGGTTTCTTTTTTTAAATGTTTAATTATTTATTTTTGAGAGGGGGGGGGCAGAGATAGAGGGGACAGAGGATCTGAAACGGGCTTCCTGCTGACAACAGATACCTGGTCATTGGACTCACACTCACAAACCGTGAGATCATGACCTGAGCCGAAGTCAGATGCATAACCAACTGAGCCAGCCAGATGCCCCGTTTCCAAGTTTCTTAGTGTTCTTTCTCAATATGTTTAGAATATAAACCTAACAACAGTAATAGTAATGGGGTAGAGTCCCTCCCTAAGGAATGTGGTGAAAGCCTCAAGACAAGAGAAGGCAACTTGGCTATGTGCACTTGCATGATGTTCTTAATATAGACCGCCCATGTTACCATATATGGGAGACAAAGGAGCAAAAATTGTACAAAAGACAATGTCCCCCCAACCCCCTCCCCACCCCTCCCTTGTGCTCAGGGCTCAGCCTTTTGGGTCTTAGCAGGCTGAGCCCATCCTAGCACTAATAAAGCTGCTTCCTGGAAAGAAGCCTCGGTGTCCGACTCTGTGTGTGATGCACCAGTACAGTAACTACTATTATTATTGATCATAGCAATGCTTTGTGGAGCGCTGTGATATGCCAGACACTGCCCGAGAACTTGAAATAAATAATCAATTTTATTTATAAAATATACATACTCAGGAGACTAAATAAACCACTGGACAATGATCAGACCACATGTGCCTAAAAATCTGACATGGACTCAGCAGCAACCGGTCTAAGAAACCACACAAATCTTGTAGCAATTGGTTGAGAGTAATAAGGACTTGGTCAATGACTTCAAGCATCCTATTTTTTTTCCCCTGTTTCCAACTCAGGACCAATCAGAGAAAATAAAACAATCTCCCCAAACTAATCACATAAGACATCCTGCTTCTACTCAGTCTGCCTCCAACTCCTTCCTGTGGAAGCTTCCCATCAGAGCATCTCCAAAGCCTTCCATTTTTTTTCCTATAAAGCTTTTCCAAACCCCTACCTGCTTTCCCACTCTCCCAGAGTCAAGTGATTGTAGCTAACTCCCTTTCTGTTGAAGTTCTGAATAAATAGCTATTATTTGCTCTCATTTGGGTGCTTTTCTTTGAAAAACGGTAACAGTTTACTCAAAGGAACAATTAGCCCTGTGGTTTCATTTTGACTTCCAGACTAGGATTATCAGTGGTGGGGAAGGAGACAGTGCATCAGAAGCCCTTGGCTGTTTTTTTGTAATCCTTCTACCCTCGCCCTGTTCCGGGCCTGGGCAGGTTCTATGAGATGTTACTCACATGTAATTACATCCACTTCTGCAGCTCTGGGGTCTCCCCACTCTGTTGCCTATCACCCTGGTGGCTCTGCCAGTGTGGCTTGTGGGTGATGCCCTACACAGCAGCCAGTTGTCATCATGTCCTCCCTTCCAGCAGCAGGGAAACCACTGTTTCTTGTGCCACAGTGACAGGTAAAATGCAGGATGCCAATTCAAACTGAATTTCAGATACAGAATAGATTGTTTTTACTATAGGTATAACTTGTGCTATGCTTGAGACATACAAAAACCTCTAGTTTTGGTTATCTAAAGTTCAAATTTAACAGAGAAATCACAGCATAAGCAGTACATAAGCATACATACATACATACTGAAACACATATTGTATATATATATGTACATAATACATATTCATATTATACATGCATATGTATATAGATATTTACATGTATATATGTACATATGCAGTATTTGGAACACGCTTACACTAAAATAGGCATTCGTTGTTTACCTGAAATTAAAATTTAACCTGGAGTCCTTTTTTGTTTTTGCTTTCATTTTTTTGTAACTAAATCCACAACCCTATTCCTACATGCAGTTCTGTGAAAGGCAGTGCCAGTAGCTGCACAGATTTTTTTCAATCATCCTCGTCTGCTTAGTGTGCAATTATCCCAGGAGAGTATAAACAGACCATAGGTGTGAAGGGTTGCGGTGAGGAGGGGTTACAATCATAGTTTCACAGTGACACAGCAATCTAGTCCCTCCTGTATGCTCTGGCACATGTCAGGCTTTTAGGATACTCATGCTCTAGAGTCCTGGTGTTCTTCCCTTGACTCTAGCTCCTGTCATAAGTGCCTAGGTTTTCAGAGATATCTGTCTGTGTCTGATCCTCAACTGCAGATCACTATTAGCTTCTTTTCAGTTGAGCTCATAGACCATAATTTTACATTCTTAATTACATCTGATCATTCTCTGACATTTGCAACAATGAGAATCTCTGAGGAAAGGTACTGCTTAACTCCACCAAACATCCTTAATTTTAGCTCTTATCTATCTGGAAAGATAAGACATACCAAAAAGAAAAGGAGAAGATGGTGGATGGTGTCAATGGTCAAAGTTCTCTTTGATTTTTTTTAATGCTTATTTATTTTTGACAGAAAGAGAGAGAGAGAGACAGAGCACAAGAGGGGGAGGGGCAGAGAGAGAAGGAGACACAGAATCCGAAGCAGGCTCCAGGCTCCCAGCTGTCAGCACAGAGCCCCACACAGGTTCGAACTCACAGACCACGAGATCATGACCTAGGCCAAAGTCAGATGCTCAACCGACTGAGCCACCCAGGCACCCCCAAAGTTCTCTTTGTTGCCAGAGCAACAGATACAACAGATAAAGTTAATGGAAAATGGAAAACATTTGAACATGGGTGCGTGCACACGTGTGTGTGTGTGTGTGTGTGTTTGTGTAAATGGGGTGAGGTGATGGAGAATTATGGATAAGGAGAATAAATAATAGGTTATTCTATCTGAGAATAATAGTCTGTTGTGACATTTAAATGATAGCTTAACCTACTAGATCATGACGAACACTGTGATGGGAAAGTTTATACTTCATTTTAGATTATGGACTTTAAATGCAGGATTGAGGTGGAGGGAAGAAAAGTAACAGCATCAAAAGAACACTTTATGCAGCTTGTTCAGTTGCTCCTATGTAGGATAGAGTAAAGGAAGGAAGGACTCCCAGAGCAGGGAGACCACTTGGGAAGCTATGATAATAATAGAGAAGGGAGATGGTGAATGCCAAACATAGTAGGGAATGGTACCGAAAGAAGTGATGGTATATAAAGAGAATGTAAGTGTTGACACTCAGCTTGGAGACTGGATCACTTAGAGAATAGCAACATTATTTATAGGATTTAGAGAGACAGAAAAAGGAGCCAATTTTTCTGGGAAGATAATGACTTCTTAAAAACATACAGAACCCTGGAAGTTTCCAGAGTGAGCCATCTGAGTTGAAGTATACTATAAGCAGGGGCTCCTGGCTAGCTCAGTCGGCAAAGCATGCAACTCTTGATCTCAGGGTTGTGGGTTAGAGCCCCACCTTGTGGGTAGAGATTGCTTGAAAATAAATTTTCTTTAAAAAGTATACTATTGGGGCGCCTGGGTGGCGCAGTCGGTTAAGCGTCCGACTTCAGCCAGGTCACGACCTCGCGGTCCGTGAGTTCGAGCCCCGCGTCAGGCTCTGGGCTGATGGCTCAGAGCCTGGAGCCTGTTTCCGATTCTGTGTCTCCCTCTCTCTCTGCCCCTCCCCCGTTCATGCTCTGTCTCTCTCTGTCCCAAAAATAAATAAACGTTGAAAAAAAAATTTTAAAAAGTATACTATTGGCCACAGAGGCCATGGAGATAGTTGGAGAGATACCAAAGTAGAGAGTTAAAAAATTACAGATAATTATTAACATTTCTTATTTGGATGACTGATTTCTCCTGGAGGATAAAGAGTTGAGGGTAAATGACTAAATTCTTGGAAGTGTTCATGCAAAATGTGAGGCAAAGAACAAGAATCAGTTAAATCATATAGAGCTGATACAGATAGAGCTGGTGTGTGTGTGTGTGTGTGTGTGTGTGTGTGTAAGAGAGAGAGACTGAAAGAGAGAGAGACCTATGTGGAAATAAAAAAAAAGCAACAACAACAAAAACACTTGCAGAAGGAGCCTGTGATAGTTTTAATGCTCTGATGTCCCAATTTTGAATTTTTTCTTGTCTTTGAACTTGTATATTATAAAGTAAGTCTGATAGGAAAACAGCATGTGCACATGTCATGGACAGTGGAAATATATGCCTAACTGTAGTGCACACAGGGCAGACTCAGGGCCTGCAAACATGGGTGGCCTGGGGGTGCTGAGCAGCTGTCTGGCAGACTGCAACAAACTTTTAAGGCCAAAGCTGTGGGCCGGGGGCATGGACCCAGAGAGAGACAGCAGCAGCAGCAACAGAGACCCACATCGAAGACAGGTAAGGTTCTACATGCCCTGGGAAACCAGCCTGCCTGTCAATCTGTGAATCCATCCCTTGGCATATGCACAACTTCTAACTCTCCTGCCTGAACATGAACTAGAGGTGCTCAGGCAGCAAACTTTGTCAGTAAATTTTTACAGAATAAAGTGTATACGGAACCATTGCAATAAAGCGTATTAGGATGATACTAAAATTTTTCAGTGTTTAGATTCTGTGATTCTGGAAACTGCAACAATACTGCAAAGCAAAAATCCACAGGCTTAGAAATAGAAATTAAATTTAAAGATTTGCCACATTTAATGGAAAATAAAACTTTTTTCATATGAAGCTTTGAATGACCAAATATTAAAAAGGATGATAATTTTATTTTTTTTTCTTACAATTGAACATAGAGTGATAAAATGAATAACTAGGTGTCTTGAATTGTATACAAATCTTGAAGTCACATTTTGTTTCTCCTACAACTTCTGTGACACGAAACATTAGAAGAAACACAAAAAGTCATTTCATTTACAATCAAATCCATACTTAAATGAAGTTGATTTGTACGTGAAGCTAAATGTCTTTCTTTTATTTAAAGTTTATTTATTTTGAGAGAGAGTGAACGAGCATGCGGTAGGGGCAGAGAGAGAGGGAGAGGGAGAACCCCAAGCAGGTTCTGCGATGACAGCACAGAGCCTGACACGGGGCTTTAACTCACGAACCATGAGATCATGACCTGAACAGAAACCAAGAGTTGGATGTTTAACCAACTGAGCCACCCAGGCACTCCAGGAGCAAAATTTCTTTTAGAAAATTGTTCTGCTTGAATTATCAGGTCTAGATATTCCAAAGTTTGTATTTTGAAATAATTTATCAGAAATTATCCCAATGTGGGGCTCCTGGGTGGCTCAGTTGAGCATCTGACTTCAGCTCAGGTCATGATCTCATGGTTTGTAGGTTTGTGAGTTTGAGCCCCGCACCAAGCTTACTGCCGTCAACACAGAGCCCTCTTTGGATTCTCTGTCCCCCTCTTTCCCTGCCTCTCCCCATCTCTCTCAAAATAAAAAAAAAAAAAAAAGAACTTATCCCAATGTTACAACAACCTACAAAACAGACTTACTAGCTTCAGTAACAATCATACCAACAGGTGAGGTCTTCCCCCAAATTAAAAAGTATTAAATGTTATTTAATATATTGACACTTAACACTGAAACATTGAGACCCTACATTTGTCAGGAAAAACTGACATCATTTCTAATTATATCAATTGAAAATGAACTTGCTAAAAGTATATCTTTTGATGACCTAATAAATGGATTTGCAAAAAACGAGCCAGTAAAATCTTATGATAAATCAAAACATCACATTAACAAAGCATTATTATTTACTGTGTATAATTATAAAAATAAAATATATTTTGCAATTTTTACATCTGTATTGTTATTCATGTATCATTATTACTCCAAATATGTTTGATAAGTAGCAAAATATTTTAAGAGAAAAAACCTTACATTTTAGTACCTTTAATGACACATTTTTCCTCCATTTTGAGTAAAGGGCCATGAATTTTCATTTTGCAAGGGGCCCTGTATATTAGGTAACTGGTCTGGAATTCAGCAAAAAGGAAATAATCCCGGAAAATCAGGTGGCTCCTCTGCCACAGAAACCAAAATGTAGGTTTTATTATTATTCAGGGGCAGTGAGGCCAACAGATGGGTAGACAATTGCCAATGTGTTTAACTCAGTTCCCAGGGAGCATGCCACACCAGGCAGGGCCACCAGGAGGCCTCAGCGTTGGCCTGGAGGCTGAAGGAGTGAGGGGGAAACAAGGGCAAAAACCTAGTGTGATTTCTGTGGGAAGGAATGGGTGGAGGCCAAGATACTGGCTTAGAATTTCCTAGCTTTAATAATTTCAGGGGCTCTGGGGCTCTAGGCTCCTCCTAGTTGACTGATATCTTGCCCTGGGATGATTAGTTGCCAGAATAGGAGACTGACCTACAAAACTAACCTAAAAAAGGAGGCTTTGGGGGAATAAGGACTCCTGATTGAGTAGTTTGCATATGAAAGGCACACTCCTCTAAGGAAAGTCCCTCCAGGGTCAGCAAGGCTTGAGATGTCAAAATATCAGAAACACATGATTAATGCCAGGGGTTGGCACACAATGACAAGCACCCGGAAAGATTAAGGACATGCAGAATCTCCAATTGATTTGCGAGTCAGGTAATATTGTATTATCTTTACAAAAGACAATTTATACAATCCTTTAGGTGAGCAGAAAAGGCAAAATGCAGGCTGTCAAAGCATGAACTTATCGATTGATTATTTGACCAAAATATATTGTACACACTGCAGATATGTTGAAAGGAAGTGTAAATAATGAGAAGCGAGAGGAGACAGGTGTATAAGCTATAACAAAATAATAATAAAAATTACAATAATTGAAAAGAGAACACTACTATTTAAAACTAGAGAGATGCAAAGACAAAGATATTTCTGATATTAGAGTAAATACCTTTTAGCATGATAGACTTGAAAAAAACAGTATTACAGGGAAGATATTAGCAGCAAGAAGAACAAAAGTACTTAAAAAGAAAAACTGCTGAAAAAAATATATATAATGGAGTTGATTTACGACGATGGATATGAAGGACAACTAGGAGTTTGGCAAATATAAAGAGTGGCTAAAATAACATGGAGAAGCAATAGGACGGCATCGTGTGACAGAACTACAGCTATTGTTTTATTTATTTATTTTTTATCATAAGTGTACTCTTTAATCTCCATCCCCCATTTCCCCTATTCCTCCACCCACATCCCCTCTGGTAATCATGAGTTTGTCCTTTATAGTTAAAGAGTCCATTTCTTGATTTCTCACTCTCTCTCACCCTTTGCTCATTTGTTTGGTTTCTTAAATTCCACATATGAGTGAAAACATATGGCATTTGTCTTTCTCTGACTGACTTATTTAGTTTAGCATTATACTATCTAGCTCCATCCACGTTGTTGCAAATGGCAAGATTTCACTCATTTTTATAGCTGGATAATATCCCATTGTATATATACCAAATCTTCATTATCCTATCATCTATGAATGGACACTTGGGCTGTTACCATAGTTTGGCTATTTGTAGATAATGCTATAATAAACATATGGGTGTATCTCTTTGAATTACTGTTTTTGTATTTTTTGGATAAATACCCAGTAGTGCAATTCCTGGATTTCTGGGTTGTAGGGTAGCTCTCTTTTTAATTTTATGAGGAAACTCCATACTCTTTTCCACAATGGCTGCACCAATTTGCATTCCTACCAACAGTGCAAGAGAATTCTTTTTTCTCCACATCCTCACCAACACTTGTTTCTTGTCTTTTTTTTTTTCCTTGTGTTTTTTACGTTAGCCATTCTGACAGATGTGGGATGATACCTCTTTGTGAGCTACAGCTATTTCTATAGGACTAGAGTACAAATTGAGGCTCAAGGAGAGTCTGACGATTAAAAGGATAGGAATAAGTAAATCTTAAAAGACATCTTATATTAAACTAAGGAATTTGGAAGTTATCCTGGAGGTAATAGAGGTGTGAAAAGTTTTATTAATGGTGAGACATAAATTAGTGTATATTTTCAAAAGATCACTCTGGAAGTTGTGTGGAAGATAAACTTTAGAGGGATAAACATCTGTTGGAGGCTGCTGAAAATCAAAAGATTGGTGGAGAAGAAGGTGTTGGATATTGAACAAATATCGACTGAACAACTACATATGACAGAAACTGTTTTTATTAGAAACATATATACAGACATAGGTAAATATAAATATATTCTTATAAGGCTTACAATATGGCGCAATAGCATAAAACATAAGCAAATACAATGTCAGGTCATTTCCATGTTACAGAGAAAAATTAAGAATTTCTGTTAAATATTTACAACAACCCCTCTCAGTAGAAGACAACTTGAAAAACAAAACAAAGTAAAATGTTTTAATGAGCTTTTGAGTTGGCATGAGCATTAGAAAAATCCTGTGATGTCAGAATGAAAGCAGATCTACAGGATAAGGAAACAATAGAGCTGAAAGGGTCTCCAGGTTTTCAGTTGTTCTAGAGTCTAGGTTTAAATAGATCAAAAGTACTGGGGATAGAAGACAAATCTGTATCACTTATTGTAAAATTTGGCTGTGCTATCCCATAGCATTGCTGCCTTGGCATCCATTTTGTTTGGCCAGCAGTCTTCTGGGACCTTAAAATGACACTAGCTCCTCATATGAAGGCATGCAAGATTCTGATATGACTTTCTTTCTTTCTCTCTTTTTTTTTTTAATTTTCTTAATGTTTAATTATTTTTAAGAAAAAAAACTGTGAGCAGGGGAGGGGCAGAGAGAGAGAGACAGAGACAGAGACAGAGAATTCAAAGCAGGCTCTTCACTATCAGGGCAAAGCCAGACTTGGGCTCAAAGTCACAAACTATGAGATCATGAGCTGAAGCGCAGTCAGACACTTTCGGACATAGCCACCCACGGAACCCTTTGATATGACCTTCTGACATGGCCCTTGTGATAAAACAATCTCTCCAGTCTAAGACCCCTGTGGAGTTTAACACCTGTCTTTTTAGTTTGAAATGGCCAATCTGGCCTTAGCCTGGTAACCTCAAACCATTCTGTCCACACACACTAGTAAAGGCATGTGCCCCAGGTTCTGCCTCTCTTTGCTTACATACTGCCTTGACTTCCCATATGGTTCCTCAGAGGCCATTGTGTATTTCCTCATGGACCTATAAGTAATAAACTTCTCTATTTCAATTCCCTTGTGTTCTGTTGTTGAACCCTAGCTCCCCATTGGGCACCTTGTGCTTCACTTAACAAATGTTAATTTAACAAAGTGATAACAATTGCCACCAACAGAGCCGTAGAGTGGTGATTGCAGTTAACAAGGAGATGCCTTGTAGCTGCAAATGGCTGACTAACTTGCTTTCCCTGAGGGTAATTCTATCATGAGGGATCTCCTGCTTACAGGCTCTGCTTTTCCCTGAGGAATGCTGCCTTAGATTCCCATCCCAAAATGCAAACTCAAAAACAAACAAACAAACAAACACTAACCAAAGTCTTCTGAAATTTTGGAGCACTGCTTATCAGAGCTCATTTGAGGTGCAACAGATATGTCTTCTGCCTATTAATACCATATGGAGGATAGATTCCCTCAGTGGGTGTATTTCCTAACTCTAAACACAGACCCAGCTGCCAACCAGTAGAATTCGCTAAGATTTTAACAAGGTATGGTGTGTTAGTTAAGAGCTGGAACACAGGAATGGCACCCCTAGTCCAAGTGTAGGCTACCAGAGAAGGGCATTGGGTGATGCTCTTACAGAAGATGAAGGAGAACCCTCCCCTTCTCTGACTGCTGTCTTGTGGAAGGCACCAGAATACTCTTGCCAGGGAATACTAAGGTAAATGACCTCTTGCTCCAAAGCATCTTCATTCCATCCTTGGTCAGTATTCCAGGTTGCTTGCCCAGAAGGCCTCCACAAGCTAGTCAAATGCTAATGCTCTCCTTTCATATAGCTGTTACTCTTACTATGTAACCTGGATGATAAAGTTGCTAGTCCTTTCAGGACTAACTCTGTTTCAGGAGATGTGCTGGAACAAAATCAGCCAGGTGCACCATAAGATGGCTGAGGGCCTGATGTTGGCATGTGCCTTTGGGTGTGAATACTGACCCAGAGCTCACCTCTCTCTATATTAAATGGAAGCAATGTTTAAACGAGTCACTCCTTCCTTATATCATGCCTCAAATTGTATCCCAGGCATATTGGTCCTTCCCATATAATCATATCAGACCCATCCAGCTGGCAGGTTTGTGCTCTAACGATGTTTCTAAAGTTTTTGTAGGGCAATCTCTGGATTATAAAGATGCCATCCACAAACCATCCCTACAATTAGCCTATCAATGTCCCCAGAATCTGTATACATTGTGGAACGGAGTCCTTACAAAATAACTTGGTCATGGACATTATGACTTCCTTTGTAAAGTGTACCCCTGCAGGGGCACCTGGGTGCCTCAGTCGGTTGAGTGTTCAACTTCAGCTCAGGTCGTGACCTCATGGCTCATGGGTTCGAGCCCCACATCAGGCTCTGTGCTGATAGCTCAGAGCCTGGAGCCTGCTTCGGATTCTGTGTCTCCCTCTCTCTCTCTACCCCTCCCCTGCTCATGCTCGGTCTCTCTCTGTCTCTCAAAAACAAATAAACATTTAAAAAATAATAAAAAAATAAGTATACCCCTGCTGATCCCATGAAGCTCACTGAGATCAATTTAACCAGAAGTATATTGCATACTTGTAATTCCATCCTGCACCAGGCTTCTATCATATGTACTCAGAATTTAATACCAGCCAACCAATTCTACCCTTGATAGGTTTTCTCCAAGGAAGACCACCAGCCTCAGGGTGGTCTGCACCACCCCACACACACCAGATTCTCAAACAACTTCATCCCAGCCCAGGAACTCACTGTTGAACATGATTGCACCTCAACCCAAGAGGACAGCAAAGGAGACAATGCACCCCCACCTTCCTGCATATTATGACCCACCCCACAATTGCTTGCATTCTAGGAAAGAAATAATTGTGGTAGCTGTCAACCTGGAGGCCAAGTTGCAAAATTTGCTTCCAGTTTTCTTCTGAGGATCCTACAGAGCATCATTGTTTGTCCTATATATTTTACTTCCGTCAAAATGCTTGTAAAACTTTAAGTAAGTCCCCTGCTAACTGCCTGGCAGACTAGACTTCATTTTACCTTTATGGTAAGCCCAATGAATTCTAAGCCACATCTAGCCACAATAAGGCACTTCCTCAAAACACCCCTAACTTGACCTGCTTAGACCCCATGGTTAAGGATTTCTTGCTGTTGTGTTCACTGCTCAGTGTACTAGATTAAAGCCTTTGCTTTCCCCCCATTGTGTCCAAAACAGACACTATTCCTCTTGCTATTCCCACCACCACTGCCAACACTTCCTCAGTACCCAACATGGCCACCTTCACTTCTCTCTAGGTCTTATCCATAAGCCCTCCCCCATGTATGCCTTGACACTGTCCCACATCACAACCAAATGGGACAGATCTAACATGACAAATACATTTAAATATATTTTGATATGAACTTTTAAAATAGCAAATATGAACAAATATGTTCAAATATGAACCTTCAAAGTAGCAGCCCATTCTTTGCAAGTAAAACAATGTTGAATCTGTCACCACACATGGCCAGACCAATAGCCCCATGTCACTATCTATCCAGCAGATTTTCCTCAGTGATCAGCCTCTTGTGTTAATTCCCTCCAAAACACCATAAGTCTTGTTTAGGCTAAACCTAACCCCCTAATTTAGACCCCAAGAGGGCACCCTGTAGGTAAGCATCAAAATAATTAATTTTCTACTACAGGACTCTCTAAAGTCTGCCAGTTACCCTTGTACACAAAGTGTGGACCTCATCCTATATGCTCACTGTTCCTTAATGATAAAAAACGCCTCTTTTGGATGCCCTTGTGGGCATGACTCAAGGGGCTAAGAACAAATCTGCTTGACCCTGCCCAGTTTGTAAGCCATCTACACAGATGACCCCCATTACTGCAACATTAATACCTTTAATATCATAGCCACATTTTATCCTTCTGTCACCTCTCTGCTAGAGATGTACTGTTCACCTACCAAAAGAGCCATTTTTATGTCCATCCTGTCAACTCTGGTATGGCATGTATAGGAACAGGTGTTACCACTCCAGCCCAACAAGATTATATATTAAAGGACACCCAGAAATTATCACCCATCCATCCTGACCAACCACATTCAGATGCTGTATCATGCTCTCAGTCTGATGCAGCAAGAGCATGACTCACTAGCACAGATGGTGATGAATAATCAATTGGCATTAGACTTCCTATTGGCTGAGTGGGGTGGAATCTCTTCTTAACAGAGCATCTCGTGCTACATTTACAATAACAATTCAAGACAGGTACAGGCCAAACTCCAGAAGTTGTTTCAAGATACACAGGTTATGAATAATGCAAATAAAATATTTCAACAAATTCCCATACTTTCTGAGGTCCTTAAGTTAATCCCCTGGCTCTCCATATCCATAGGGAAAATGGCTAAGAACTGAATTTCAAACAGTATTGAATGTATTCATTATAGTCTTCATCATTATTTCCTTGGGTAAATGTTATTTATAATGGCTCTAGAAAATAATACCTATGTCCTTTAACATGTCTGCTACCCAAGTGATGGGTATTCCTGATGTTGAGGCATCACAGGAAGGATTACCAATAGTTTAGCTATGCTATTCCATGGTTTGCTGCCTCGGCATCCATTTTCTTTGGCCAAGAGGTCCCCTACAGGGACTTTAAATTGACACCAGCCACTCATTCAAGTTTATGCCCTCCATAACAGTCCCCAGAATCACAGCCAAATGTAAGCTCCTAATACGACTTCTTCAATGGCCTTTTAGGTCAACAGTTTCCCCACTTCCTAGAGCCTTCTCCTTATGTGCCCCTTAGGTAAGACCCTTGTGCTACATAACAAAACCCTGGTCTTCTTGGTTTGAATTGACATATCTGGACTTCACCCTGGAATACCAAATCAGTCCAGCCATGGGCCCCATAAAATCATGTGCCCCAGTTTCTTTCTTTCTGTCTACACCTGGCTTTGACTTCCCCATGCGCCCTTGAGGCATGCTGTGTACTTCTCCCACAATCTGTGAGTAATAAACTTTTCTACTTCAATGTCTTTTATAGTCTATTGTTGAACCCTGGCTCACCATCTGGCACCTGTACTTCACTTAACAAATGTTAATTTAACAGAGTTATAATGCCTGTATAAAACCTAGGTCACTAAAATAACCTTTCCTTTACACTAGGGAGAAAAAAAACCATATACCTATAAATATGGAAAATATTACTGTTATTTTCAGCTCTGGGTGGAATGTGAGGAAAGGACAAGACAAGGCAAGACAAAACAACCCCCTATCCTGATATTTCTGCATTTAAATGGGTCAGGATGTGTATTTTGTATCCCTAATGTTCTCCTTCCCATTGCCAAAGTTTCATTTAAAAACTTTATTTAACTTTTTTTTTTTTTTACTCCCAAGTGTTCTATGTAAGCATAGGAATCCAAGGGAAATGCACTTTGTAGTCAGATGACAAATAGTCCTCACAGATAAAGCGCAATAGAAAGAGCTCACACTACAATTATAAGACACATGAAAACAAAACAAAACAAAACAAAACAAAACAAAACAACAACAAAACTAAGATGTCACTAAAACTACAGAGTGCATTTTACCAAACAGTGAAAAGGAATATATAGAAATGGTAATATTTAGACAAAACTACCCACTGTTAAAAGCTTAAATAAATAAAAATAAGAAATAATGTCAAATAAAAGGATTCAAACCAAGCTTTCAAAACTTAAATAAAAAGTTCATTGAAGACTCAGTGGGTGGCACAGGAGGCATATTACATGCAAATGAAGGGAAGATTAGTGAACCAGTAGATCTGAACAAATTAACCTTAATGCTACTCAAATAGAGATGACGAATATACAAATGAGCTTAAAAAGCCCTGCAGGAAAAGGAAGAGCTGGCATATGCTTGAGATGGGCATAAAATAGTCAACTAATAGTTGTTGAGTACCTAAAAATGTAGAAAGGATGAGAAAGAAGCAATAATCAAAATAATAATAACTCAGATTTTTTCTAGAATAAAAGACAAATTCTCAGATTCCAGAACTGAATTTATTCTAAGTAGAAGAGGAAAAACACCAAAACAACAAAATCATCAATATGAATTTTTTATGACCTCAATAGAAGCAGTCTTCTTAAATGTACTATGAAACAATATTATGAAGGAAATAAGAATTTTAATTATATTAAAAATAAATCCATAAGATTATGTTCTTCAAAATATATCATAATGATATTGAAAAGGCTACCCAAGCTGGAAGATATCTGCACATATAAAGTTGACAAAGTAGTATTCATAACATGTAAAGAATACTTATTAGTGAAAAAGAAAAAGATATCTAAGTAGAAAAATAGACTGAAGATTGAATAGGATTTTCTTAGAAGCAAATACAAAAAAAGATGATCAACTTAATTAGTATTAAGAGATTGAAAACTAAGACTAAATTAGGATATGATTTTATACCCACGAGACTGCTAAAATTAGAAATTCAGCAATATAAAGATTTATTGAAGATGAAATACAGTGAAAATGATTATACAATGCTGGCTGGTGAAGACATAGCCCAGCAACTCCCTCTTAGGAACATAGCCTTGGAAACTCTTGTACGTATGAACCAGCACACATTATGAGGGTGTTTACAGCCATATTGTTTATAGTTCAAAAATCTGGAAACCAGTTGAACATCTAGCTATTGTGGAATAAATAACCCTGCTATACTGGAGCATCTGGGTGGCTCAGTTGGTTAAGCGTTGGACTTAGGTTCATGTCATGATCTCATGGTTTGTGGGTTCAAGTCCCTCATCAGGTTCTGTGCTGACAGCTCGGAGCCTGGATCCTGCTTCAGATTCTGTGTCTCCCTTTCTCTCTACCCCCACCCTGCTCATTCTCTCTCTCTTTCTCTCTCTCTCTCACACTCGCTCAAAAATAAATAAACATTTAAAAAAAACCTTTAATAACTGTGCTATATTTATTCCAAGGAGGCAATTTTAGAGAGGTCTTTTATGTTTCTGTACATTTTATGAGTAAAGCACTGATTACTCTTTGTTTTGGACTGTCTTTTCAAGAATGTTGGTATGGCCAGAAACCTGGAATAAATGGTTTTTCCCCCTGGAACAGAGGCCAGGTGTGCTTACAACCATGGAAGAAAGACATAGTGCTTCCCTTCCGAGGAAAAGGTAGGCTTGCTTACTCCCCAGAAAAAGTGATGTGTCCCTGCACAGCCAGTGGCAGGAAGGTTAATTATCCATTATAAAAGATTTGTGTTTCATAATCTCAGGGCGTCTTCTCTGTAAAACAATCTACTGCCAATGTGATGTCACCTGGTCCTCTTCTTGTCATTCTGCGGAACCTGAGACTCAGGGTACTGGAGGGAAAATCTGATGTTCCTGTTTCTTACTATGCTTGTGTAATAAAGTTCTTTGTCTCTGATCTAGGAGTTTTGTGTGCTGTAGCAGCATTCGCGAAACTGTGACAAGCAAACTGGTTAGCATACAAGTAAGATAAAATCATAGACCTTTCAGAATTCTTGATATTCATCAATGGATTAAGTAGTATAATCTAATCTACTTTAGCTATATGCATCAATGTGGATGAATCATGAAATACACTATTGAGCCAAAAAAACGTAAGTTGTATAAAAGTATCATTTCTTGCATAGAAAATAGAATAGGTACTCTATCATTTAGATAAGTTATACATACCTATGGGATCAGCCTATTTAAAATAAAAAGCAAGGAACTAAAAAATCAGAATAGTAGGTACTTCTGTTGGGGATGGCTGGGAAGAAGTTGTGGTAATGAGTAGACGCAGTCTGTAAAGGGTACATGGGTGCTTCACAGGTGTTGATGAACTTTTATCCCTTCTGTTGGGCAGTAGGTGTATAGGTATGTATTTTCTTTGCTTCTTTAAACTCTACATATATATTTTTATGTTGTTTGATATAGTTCACACTTAAAAAATATGGAAATCACATAAGGGAAAGAAATAGGATAAGGAGGAAGGACAGTGATGGGGTGAGATGGGGCAGCAAAGTCCTCCCTGATAAGGTGGCATTAAGCATATATCTTAAGGAATTTGAGGAAAACTCTTGGTGGCTGTCTGGGGGAAGGTATTCTAGGCAAAGGAAGAAGAGCTGAAATTGTCCTGAGTTGAGACATGTTTGGCACATTCAAAGAACACCAAGTAGGTCAGCATGGCTGGAGTAGTGTGATTGATCAACAGGGGGACTTGTAGAAAATTAGTTTGGAGGGATGGTGGCGGTGGGGGGGGGGGGGGCAGATGTTACAGGACCTGAAAGATCATTGAACTTTATAGGATAGAGGAGCCGCGTGATAACACTGTATTTTAAAATAACCTTTCTGGATGTTGCGTGGAGAATAGACTGGAGTCAAGCACGGAAGGAGGGAGGTCACTTCAGAGATTACTACAGTCTTTCAGGCAAGAGAAAATGGTAATTCGAATTTAGGGAATCAAGGAGGAGATGTAAGAAGATGTCATAGTCAGGATTCATTCCGAAAGTAGAGGTAAGGGGTTTTCCTGATGATTTTGATTTGAGAAGTTAATGAAAGAGAAAACAGGGAGGGGGACAAAACAGAAGAGACTCATAAATATGGAGAACAAACTGAGGGTTACTGGAGGGGTTGTGGGAGGGGGATGGGCTAAATGGGTAAGGGGCACTAAGGAATCTACTCCTGAAATCATTGTTGCACTATATGCTAACAAATTTGGATGTAAATTTTAAAAAAATAAATAAAATTAAAAAAAGAGAATAATCAAAGATGCAAATCCAGAGGGAATGCACAATCTATCAGTTTGAAAGTTAGCACATTTAGAAAAAATATTTCTGGCCTCTTCATGACAATCACATAGTGAATTTGCTTTATCATTACTTTCAAAACAATTTGAAATTGTTGGATATTTTTAATATCTCCTCCTCAGTCCATCATTTTTGTTGTTATGGTGGTAGTCTATTTGTTTTATTTTTGCTGTTGTTCTTCCCTTTAAAGCAAATTCTTATGAGTAGAATTTTATCATTAAATGGGATTGCTTAGTTGGAACAACTTACAGAATTTTACCAAAATTTATTAAGAAATTAAAAGTAATAAAATTAATTCTGGAAACAATATAAGCTTAATGAAAAATTACATGCATTTATGATCTATTTTCAAAGAGTAACAGGTTAATATTCAGCTTCCAAAGTAACTGATATGAATTCAGCACGACAATCTAAACCTCCTTCCTTTAGGCTCCCAGCCACCTAGAGTGGAATGAACTAATTGAATGACAAGAGGGCTTCTCTACATCCTTACTGTACCCACTTTACCTCAGACTTTTTGTTCATTTGTTTCATTTTTCTCTCCCTTTATTCCTGATTTCTGCTTCCATACTTTAGCAATCCTCAGATGTCAGGATTCAGAATTGCCAGGATTCTGCATAGATACAGTAAAATGCAGACACAAGCTATGAACCTGGGACCAAAAAGATCGGAAATGTATTTGACACAGGGGCCTGAAGTAGAAATATGGATCAACAAATACTCGAACGATAATAGGTCAGATAACAGAGGTTAGGAAATGTAAGTGAGACAGAAAACAGGTAAATAAACAAAAGTAGGGCCTGGGCAGAAGTCATACCCAAATTGCTTCCCTTTCTATTTGTCACCCAACACAAGGTCAGCACTCAAACAAAAATCCTTAGAACTGTTTTTGGTTTACAACAATATTGCAAATTTCTGTAAAAGTTTGAAGATGTAATGACGATCATGTTGTGAAAACTCTAGCAATTGGCTTAGGGCTATTAGAGAGTACAGACAGATCTAAAAATCCACTGTATGAGTTATACACAGTGGCTTCTGACATTTATTTACTGAGTTGTGCCTTGAACCTTGACATTGTGTCTACCTTGGGGACATTAGTTGTCATAGACGTCCTCAGAGTGCTTTTATTCCATGAGAGAAACTGTGCCCACATCTTATCAGGAAAAGAAGTCTTTATCTAAAAACCTAAGAATGTTACATTGAAAATGTTTCTTGCTTTGCCTTGACATTTGAGAATTTAGAGCCAAATTTTGTTGCCAAAAGAGAGGTCCTAATGATATTAATTTTAGTGCATTTATGTTTTATCTTGCCTTTATTATAAAATGTGTTATTCTTCAATTATTTATTTTCTAGCTTTTCATTATATGTATTTTTGAGCTTTCATTTTTCAAATTCTTTCTAGAATAAGTTGAAAAAAAATTAGTCAATCATTGTTGACAATGTAGCACAGGTCTCTTTTATAGTTCTACCAGTAAGGTAGAATTACCTATTCCTCTCATTCTTTTAGCACATAAGCACTGAGTGTTTTTTTTTTCCTTCGAAGACCTACAATATTTTTTGCTATAGATGACTGAGAATAATATGTAATTCCCAACGATGAGTCTAATTTATAAAATTTCCCATCTTAACCAAAAAGTACAGTGATAGAGCCAACTCCAGGGCTCACTGTTCTCTCCAAACCCTCCTCTTTCTTCCCTATTCCAACTCTGCTCTCACATTAATCTCATTCTCTGAACGCTTTTCCAGATTGAGTTTCTGAGGTCCAAGACTTAGAGGACTTTATTCAGCATCATCTCCTCCCACAGCATCTCTGCTAACAAATAAAAATCTCTCCAGCATTAGCTATGATAGAGTCATCATCTTTCTTCAACATTTACCAAGTGCCTTTTTTGTTTTAACACAGACTGGGTTAAAATAACAATGGTAAAAGAAACACATGAAAAATTAAGAAGAAAAGAGATATATTTAAGTTTCTTATAATTGATCGAAGTTCGTGTGGATGACTCTCTAAGAACAGCACATTGGATTCTGGAAGAGGCAAAGGGAGTAGAGCTAACTTATCTCATGCCTCACCAGCACTCTTAGTAAAAGAGGAGAGGAAGAGAGGGAATGAGGGGGAAACATGTACTTACACAAGCTTGGATCAAATGCTATGCTGCTGGGCATGCTGTCCTTTTCTGGAGGTCTGATGTGGTTAATAAATTCAGGAGTCAATTCTGATTTCTGGAAATCAAAGCATTACTGAAATGCTCTAATCAAGTCTTACTGATTCTTCTCTCCCACAAAGAGAGATTTTCAGGAAATTAGAGGTTGGTATTGGAGGAGGATACAAAAGTCTGCAGAATTTGGGGGAAGGGCTGAGAGATATAGATAGAGAAATCTGTAATCATCAAATAAATTTTTTAAAATCTTCGACCAGATTGATGGAGTGATGATATTAATAATGATATTCATACCTTGGCCTCACGTAATTAGCTTTGAAGATAGAGCTTTGATTTAATGGCATTAGTCATTTCCTTTCTCCCGAAGTTGCGGGAATTAGCTGCAAATTCAGTTTTTTTTTTTTTTTAAATGAAAGGTAAAAGTGGTCATTTTTCTGAATATAGCATTTTATATTGTCCATTAAAGATATAAGATTAACTGTAAAGAAATGCTATTGGCACAGGCAGTGAAAAAATATAGAGAAGTCCTATTAATAGATTGCAATTATTTTAAACCCTTTCATGAAGATTTGCATGTTGACAAAGCAGTAATTATTGAAGGTATGAGTACAAGGTGAAGTGCATATGGAGTGGGACCAGTTAGAAAGAAGTTCAGGTGCATACACTCTCAGACATTGAATCGGTGCCTATCAGGCAGGTCATGGTGCTACATGCACAGATTTTCAAAGCACAGCTGCCTCTCATTTGGATACATACTGTCATGGACGCCTCTTTCTCCTGGGTTGCTTTGTCTCTTGCAATGTAACATCAATTCTATTCTTCACTATACTAAATAGGGTTTATATAAAGTCAGAAATACAAAAGGGAATTTCTATGTTTTCTTTTATATAAACAAAATGCCACTGGCTTCAGTTTTGTTTTGTTTGTTTTTTTTTTTTTTTTCCATCACCTTAATTCAACAGTTGAATTTTAAAGGTACGGCACAGTATAAGAGCTAAAATGATTGCAAGAAAATCAACAAACATTCTAAATGCATTTGAGCTTGGATAATCATTAGACTCTAACCTACTCATTCTTTTCTTTGTTTTTCTACATCCACAGAGTCAATGGAATTCCAGGGATTAAAAGCAGGACTCTAGAGCCAGCTGGCTCGTGTTTAAATCCCAGTTCCAATACTTACTAGCTAGCTGTCCTACTACTAGGACAAAAGTGTATCCTAATAGAGTATCTCTATTTTTATAGGTATCTGGTAAAGATTGTGAAATACTTGGAGAGATTCCTGGCTAATGTGCACTATTTAAATGCTTATTATTATTGCCTTCTGCCAAGATTCATATGTATTTGGAGTGAAAATAATTATACAATCTACAGCATCCATATTTAAAAATAAAAATTACTGTGGCCATCTCTGAATTGAAGGAAACATCAGTGAAATATACCTGGCAGAAAAAAACTTTCACTTATTTGAGAAAGCCTCAATAGTATACTGAGCACACCAGTTTTTATGTAAATAAGTGGATAAATTGGATAATATAGAAACATCAAAAGACAGCACATGTAAATGAATATAAGCTGTTACTTTCAATAAAACAATATGCTACTCATTTACTTAGATATGAGGTTAAGGTTTTAAATGACTTGTACATATAGTACAATTTTTCATAAATAACAGGGTTACATATTTTGACTAAAGAATTAATTCATCTAATTATGACTTATTTTATTTTATATGGTCATAATGATATGGCACTAAATTTTCCATTTTAGGTGTTTTTTTACATGTAATGTGCAATAATTTGTAACCAATGTTTTGTTTTTAATATAGTAAGAAATTTCAAGCATGACGGTGGAAATAGTTCATTAAATTCAGTTTAATATTTTACAGAATTAGGTATCTGAGAATATCATATATTTATTGAGAGAATATTCCAATTTTCTAGCAATGTGTAATGAACCTCCCAAACTTAGTGGTATCACACAAAAATGGATTCTGTGGGTCAGGAGTTCAGGAAAGGCTCAGTGGCTTGGCACATCTCTGCTCCACAAAGTTCGAGACCTTAGCTGCAGACCAAAACGCCTGGGAGTGTCTCAGATAAATGGGAACCAGTATCATCTGGAGGCTTCTTCACTCACATGTCCGATGCTTATGCTGGGATTACATTGAAACTGGCCCATCTAAGACTATTGACGATAATACCTATACCCCTTCATGTGAACTGGGGTCTCTCAAAGCATGTCAAGCTGATTCTGAGAGGGAACACTCCAACAGGGAATATGTGGAAAGGCAGGGTTCCAACAGACTAAGGCTGGAGATACAAGGCTTACTCTTACCTAGGCTTGGAAAGCATGCAGCATCATTTTCTTCACATTCTACTGATAAGTGAATTAGAAAGGCCATATCAGATGCAAGACAAAGGTGATTTTAAGTCTACCACTTGATGGGGTTCTGGCAAAGTCACATGGCAGAAGAATCTGTATGATTGTTGACATTGGTGCAGCCATCTTTGGACAAATAGAACCTGCTACAGGGATCACATGACATACAGAATTATTAGATTCTGTATACAGAAATTTAAAATAAGCACACAAAAATGACAAGCATAATAAATATAAAACAATTTACTATCTACAAGTAGAAAACATTTTCAAAAGGCTTCTCTTAAGATCTCAAAGTTATACAGCTTAAGTTTTATTTATGACATTAATTACAAGTAAATAATGTCACTAAAACAGAAGCCTATCTAAAAATATTTTAGGTATAGTAAAGGTTGCAAAACTATGAATTAAGCGATATTTTATAAACCATTTTGATACATAAAAAATATTACTATATATCATGAACTATTATTTCCAAATCACTTTTGTTTAAATGAATGTGACAATATCAATACTCTCTGGAAACTTATGTTGGGAGGCGAGTAGACTTATAAACAGATAAATATAATATAGAACAAGAAATTCTTTAATTAGAGGCACCTGTGTGGCTCAGTCAGTTGAGCGTCTGACTTCGGCTCGGGTCATGATCTCACAGTTTGTGGGTTTGAGCCCTGTGTCAGGTTCTGTGCTGATGGCTCAGAGCCTGGAGCCTGCTTTGGATTCTGTGTCTCCTTCTCTCTCTGTTCCTCCCTTGCTCGCACTCTGTCTCTCTCTCTCAAAATAAATAAAGATTTTAAACAAATTAAAAAGAAGAAATTCTTTAATTAGATATGCCATCCAAGTACTTTGGGAAGAAAGAAAAAATTAAAATTAGCTGACCACTAGGACAAAAACTCACATATTAATGGCTATAAAAGGCTATGATAGCTCAATGCTTTTCATTAGCCTAAGTCAGTTATATATAGAATGTCCTTTTATATAGAGTATGTACTTAAACTTTCATGTCACAGAATACTTCAGTATAACAGAAAAATGGATGATATTGGGTAACAACAAAAAGATTGTTTCCTTCAGAAAAAAGAAAGAATATCAACTTTGTATGACATTGAAATTATAATAAAAAATAAATTATTAAAAAGCCAGGTTTTGAGTGTCTACTTACTAGTTGCTGAGGATATAAAGATGAATGATGTCTGCTCTTTATACAACAAAAATTAAGTGAAGTGATTTGCTATGTTTATTGGAGACTAAAAACAAAATTTAAATGAGCCTTGGGCCCAACTTCTTCTTCCTTTTGTTTCCTCAAAAGAAAAAAAGAGAAGAATACATTTTAATTCATCTCTGTAGCTAACAGCCAAAATTACAATTCCTGAGACATGAATAATTCTCTTTTTATAATTTCATTTTCCATATACACACATTCCTGTGATAATAATTTGCAAACACCCATGCTCTGGAAACCAACATTTGAGCAAGGATGTCTACAATCTCAGTCAAATGTTGATATTTCCACTATTAATCCATTATTTAAAATGATATAATGCATTAATTGTTATTTTCCTATCCTTTGGCATAGTAGACATGTGTATTCAAGAAAGACTTTTGTATTAAAAAAAAAAACACAACTTACTGCTAATTTGTGTTAATTCTTCCTAATGGAGGCCCTCTAAGAGCAATGGCACATTTTCTTAATTGTTTTTGTGTAATCCATTTGTCATCATTAATCTGCTCTGGATATATTTCACAAGATTTTCTCTTAAAAGTAGCAAATGGATCTTGGTGTCTAATATGGGTGTTAATGATTGACTGATAAAATGTAATCCTGGAAGGACTTTCCCAGTGCTGTCTCATTAACCAGATGACCTCCAGACATTGTCAGTGCAACCCAGCCGAAGTGATTGATCACCAGAGAATAGAGGTTAGTAACTCTCCTCCAGGTATTAATGTATAGCATCTTCACTTACCCCCTTCTCAGGCTTTTCCAGTAAAAGATTGATTTATTATGCAGCTTCAATGGGGATTTGTCAAACTCTTAATCAAGGAATCCTATATTGCCACAAGTAAATCAATGACACTTTCTGGTAAAATGACTTTTATGGCACATGAAAACATTACTCTGTGTGCAGGTACTATTAGGTAACAGCAAAATATCTTCAGATATCTATGAAGCAGAGATGGACCAATGGAAAGAAAAACAACACACCCATTCTTTGAGAAATGCTGTTGTAAAGTGAAATGCTTTTTGTTGTTCCAGGAATGAATCAACACAATTCAAAGCTCTGGGACTGCGTAAAAGGAAACACAGAAGGCAGAGGTGAAATTGCTAAGAAAGGAACATACTTAAAAGACTGAGCATCTGAGGTATATATGAAGAAAATGATGTGAAAAGAAATCTCAAAGCCTGACTGTTTTTGATTACCTGTCCTGTTTAAATGTCCCCAGGGATGGAGCAACTAGCAGGTGTTTTGTTGATTTCATGACATTTGATGTGCTCGGAATTCAATAATCCATGGTTTATTTTAAGACCATGACTAGACTTCTCATTATTTGCTAAACCATATACTAAATACTATGGATTTAAAATTAAAAGAATGTAAATAGTGCAAACTAAAGACACCAAAGTCTCATTACCAAACAAAATAAATAAACAAACCAAGAAACCAAAATTTCTTCTGTCAGCCCTTTATGTCTGGGAATATATTCCTCATGTCTGAAAATGTTATTTTTTTTTTAATAAGTAAGCTATATATTCTGTCATGGGTTGAACTATATCCTGCACAAGAAGATATATTTTAGTGTTAATCCCCAGGAAATCAAAATGTGACCTTATGCAGTCTTTGCAGATTTAATCAGGTTAAGATGAGGTAATTAAGGTGAACCCTAATCTAATACAACTGGTGTCTTTATAAAAAAAGGGAAATATAGACAGGCATACACAGAGGGAAGATAATGTGCAGGTGGCCATGTGATGACAGGTAGAGAGTGGACTGATGCAGCTAAAACAAGCAACACCAAGAATTGTCAGCCACCACCAGAAGCCAGGAAGAGGCAAGGAAGGATTCTACCCAAAGTTTCAGAAGGAGTCTTGCAAACACCTTGCTTTTAGACTCTCCCTCCCAGAATCGTGAGATACTAAACTTCTGTTGCTTTTAAGCTACCTGGTGGGTGATAGTTCGTTGGGGCAGCCCTAGCAACAAACACCATCTCTATGCCTTATGTACAGGGAGCCATTGCCTTGGTTAGGGGAGACAGTGCCGCCTGGACTGAATAGACACAGGCATTTATTTGCTCATAGGGTTGGAGATATGAGAGACTTAGTGAACTGAGCCTAGACATTTCATGCCATGGACAGAGTGGTCTGTGTGTGGGAACAAAATGGATGGAATGAAGACCATAACTTCCTTCTAAGAAGAGAGTAGTCCCACCCAGATGACAATGGACATTTGAATTTTTTTTATGTTTATTTATTTTTGAGAGAGAGAGACAGAGACAGAGCATGAACTGGGGAGGGGCAGAGAGAGAGGGAGACAGAATCTGAAGCAGGCTCCACGTTCTGAGCTGCCAGCACAGAGCCTGACGCAGGGATCGAATCCACAAGCCAGGAGATGATGACCTGAGCCGAAGTTGGACGCTCAACCGACTAAGCCACCCAGGCGCCCCGACAATGGGCATTTTATGAAAAGGGATAGAGATGGCTCTTCCTCTTTAAATCTGATACAATTTTAAATACAGCATGAAAATCCAGACAAAACCAAATTTGACATGATTGCTAGAAGAAAGTGTTTCTTGTATCCAATCACATAGGCAATAATAAGGGCTTCTTCAAAAAGCCAGAAATCAAATTATTGAGAAACCCATAAGATTTGTAAACCACCAGAGACCACACCAACCCTCCTGTGTTTAATATAGTGATCTTACCAATAATCCATTTGTTTAAAGAAATCGAGACTAACAAGAAAGCAAAGGGGAAAGCTCCAGTGATACTGGAAACTGGTATCCTCACTGCCAGGCTTGTCATTGTTCTATAACTAAGACACAGGCTTCAGGGGCAAAACATTACATCCGAAGGAGAAAGTACCATTTTCACTGCAAGGCACATTTCATTGTAACATTCCTTTAATTTTTTTTTTTTCAACATTTATTTATTTTTGGGACAGAGAGAGACAGAGCATGAATGGGGGAGGGGCAGAGAGAGAGGGAGACACAGAATCGGAAACAGGCTCCAGGCTCTGAGCCATCAGCCCAGAGCCCGACGCGGGGCTCGAACTCACGGACCGCGAGATCGTGACCTGGCTGAAGTCGGACGCTTAACCGACTGCGCCACCCAGGCGCCCCTGTAACATTCCTTTAAAGAAGTCTCACTCTCTTAGAGGAATAATTTGTCTTTGAGGAACCATAAGGACGTTTGAGAATGACTTGGAGGATTTCTTTCTTTAAAAGTCTTATAAATAGATAAGATGACCATACGATTAGGCCTCTTGTTGAAACAGTATATGTTAATACAATTCTTCCACATAAGAATATAGGTTATATTTAGAGAGTGATCAGCACTAGCGTTTTGTAGTTCTTAATGAGTCTATAACAACTGCTACACTTTGTATTCTCAACATCACTTCATATCTAAATAACCTTATACTTAAGAATTTACATCTTCTGGGGCACCTGGGTGGCTCAGTCAGTTAAGCGTCCGACTTTGGCTCAGGTCATGATCTCACGGTTCGTGAGTTCGAGCCCCACATCAGGCTCTGTGCTGACAGCTCGGATCCCGGAGCCTGCTTTGGATTCTGTGTCTCCCTCTCTCTCTGCCTCTCCCTACTCATGCCCTGTCTCTCTCTGTCTCAAAAATAAATAAAACATTTAAAAAAGAGAATTTACATCTTTTTTTTTGCATCCAAATAGTTTGAACCATTGATTTGTATACAACTCTTTAAAATTTAAAGTTCCATCAGAACCAGAAATCAAGCATAACAGATTTTATTGTGATGTAAATTGAAAATATATTAATATGAAATGTTTTTCTTTAGAAAACCTACTGTGGGGGAAAAGCAAATCATCATTTAAAAATGACTTACTCCAAACTCATTAACAATTCACATTGTTCTTATCACAACATAAACCTTTTTTAAATGGATCATTTTAAATAAATTCCTACTTAGAGGGATTTTGATAGATCTCACTTAAATTGAACCAACAATACCCTTAAATAATCCACCTCAATTACAGCTACACAAAGCAAGAAAGCAGTAATACAACTTAGACTTTTCACAAAGTGGAAAGCTTTTGGGTGCATATGACAGAATGTACTAGAAGAAACTCCCTCTTCAAACTTAGAGCCCCAAAATGACCTTATTGATTTGCCTTGGGACAATCTCCTTCCAACACAGGGTTTCATTTCATTGAATGGATGTCCTTTGAAGTCAATTAAACTTGGGCATGGCGCTCCCAGGACTACAGGCACTTTTATAGCTGAAGGCAACAACTATTTGACAGGGTGACATGGAAATCAGACTCTTGATGTGGAGCGCTATTTTCAACCTTCAAGCACGTGGGAAATATAAAGTAAGGGTATTTATTTGATATTTAAAACTAAGGTGTTTCAGGGCTTTGGAGAATAAACATACAAATTAACTGAGCTTTTCTTAACTTTTTTTTTTTTTTTTTTTCTCAGTGCAGGCTTCTAGAACTTCACTCTGTTTTCCAGCTGCCAGCCTTCTCATCAAAGGTTGGCCTTCACAATAGTGAATATGATCCAACAGCAGATAAAAGAAATTTCAACAACCACAGCTACTGGAAATACCTAAATGTGGATTATCATTTATCAAAATGAGAAACTTTGGTTTGGTTCAGTTGTTTGAGAAACATCTTTGAGTGGTACTTGATTATTCCCATTTGACAATTTTATAAGTCTGTTGATGAGAATAGCCTTGAATTCAGAATAGCCTTGTCCAGTCATGGCCATTATTTTGCTTATACACTAATATAAGCAATCTAATTCTAGGAAAGAGAAAATCTTTTTAAACATTCATCCCGATCCACAATATGTAATTTACAATTAAATAAAAAATTAAAGCTTAAAAAGAGCAAACTTAGTTCATATGTATTAACTTCTCAATGGAAATTAGTTAAATAAAATAAAAAGTAATGGTCTGAAGACATTCTTTAATGTTTCCATTTTTCTAAATTTCATAGGAAATGGAAAAATAGTTTTGTTTTCATTAGTTTATGAAATAGTGGTAGTGAGCTATTTCCGTAACTATGGGTACTATCTTCCCATTTCCCCCATGAAAAGAAAAATATAGACAACAAATTGCGTATTCACTTTGGCTAATGGTGTAACTTTGCTCATACTCTGTTGCTTTTCTCTTAGGTAATATTACCTGACATCCTACACTAAATTAGGTTTAAGAGTATGTTTTAAAAATAATTACTGAGGAATCAGAAATCTTCAGAATCTATTGGAGAATAACCCATTAACAAATGTGCATATTGTTATGGGAATAGCTGTTTTTTCTTTCTGCTCATATTAAATAAGAAAATGCAGTAAAATTCTTAGGAAACTTCAAATGCATCAAAATGTAAATATAACATTTTATTTTAAGTTTACAATTACCTGTAGGAAATAGCTCAGAGGCTCAATGGTTTCTGCTAATTTGTGATCCCATGTTTACTGTTATTGCCTTTATTTCTTTTTCCAACATTGAAAAAATGCGACCTATTCATATGCCAAAGACATTTCAGCATATTTTCTATATATTACAAGTGCATTTATTTCCATATCCCAGTTGGAAGACAGTAATTAGAATGTTGGTTACTCAAGGTAAATACTTGAGAACATTCAGAAGTGATATCAGAAAACACCTTTATTTAATGAAATGAGACTTTCATTTACATTGAAGCTCTTCCCCTGCTGAGCACCATTTTCCCATAGCCTCCTGATGGCTACAAATGATCTCAACAATTGTTGCTTTGATTGGCTTATCCTACTTCTGACATTCCTATTGTTAATTTGAACAGTTTATCAAGCAATTCAAAGTACTCACCCAGTGTTCAAAGTTCTGCTATGGTTCAACATTGAAGTGCCTTCTTTGTTTTCACTCTCTTCAGGATTGATGATTTCACAGCCTGCAGTTCAAATTTCTTTTAATCATTCCCTGTTGGTTCCTTGATACTCAGAGTGTATGGTTTAGACTACAGCATCAACAAAACCTGGAACCCTGCTCGAAATGTAGAATTTCCAGCTACATTACGGACCTATGGAATAAGAATCTGCATTTTCATAAAACTCTTGTGTGAATTCCCTGCATTTGAAGTTTGAGAAGCACTGCTCTTATGCACCACGTCACCCTCCCTTTATACCGCCAATTCTTTATTTCTAGCTGACAAAAGTAGAAGTAAAATTGGACCTCCAAATGGTGTATCAGAGAGGGAGGTAGAGAAGTCTGCTCTTCAATATGTCAATTGGTACATTTAGTTATTGCCTTATTTTTCTGTCCTACCCTCCACCATATCTGTGATATCCATATACAAATTCTCTCCACTGATCTTGTCAGGCAGGTCATCTCCTGCCACAGCTCTCTTATTTCATGCAGCTTGGAAGTCTACATTCTGCATCATTAGCACACATGCCTTTATTAGCAAATAAGCGTCCAAAAATTCATTGAATTTTCCCCTGTAATGATGATCCTTTCATTCTCTTTGGATTATTGTTGGCTTATAGCACTTAAAATTATTTTTCTATAATATTAATTATCTCAGGAAATACATGTAAAACATCTCTTACTCAGTATGCCTTCATACTTTGAATCAAAATGCCTTCCACCCACTATTGAAATCACTCAAATTGTGTTTCTGCCCATACTTTTCTATCTTCATCATATTCAGATTCTCAACAATATTTTACATAGTTGTCTTCTTCCTCCTCCTAACTTTTTTCACAGCTTATGGGCCATGCTTTGGTATTTGTTCATCAAGACGGTATGGTACTGTTGCAGGATTTTTTACCTCAATACTCGGGATTCGTCGTCTCCCCACTTCAAAGAATGAAATGGTGGACACAGAATAAAATGAGTGGCAAGCAAAAGCTTATCAGAGTATAAGATTATAAAGTAAGAATAGTATGAAAGCTCTATTTACAGAGAAGGGACATTCGAAAGTGAATGCCCGTGACTCTAGGCAAGGGACTTTGTTTTATAAGGTTTTGGTCAGTTCCCCCATCCCTTCCCCTTTGTTCCTTCTCAGGTCCTGCCCTTATTGGCTTGATAACTCTAGGTGTTATGTTGTACATTCCTGACTGGCTCAATTCCCTTGCGTGAGGAATCAGAATGCAGTCATACTGTCCCTCCTATAACATGAGTTTTATGGTTTACTTATTTTAGTTAGGTATTTTAATTGTCAAATTCCTGAGGGAAACCTGAGGGGGAGTAGGTGGTTTCTGTTACATTCTTAGGAGGAACCTTAAGCCTGAGGGAGTTTACTCTTGGTCAGAAGCTCTCAACATTGTTTTAAAATAAGTGTTTTTCCGCACTCAGGGATCTTAGGTCCTAACCTTTCCCTCTCTGTCTATTTTATTCCATCCATTCCCTGTCATAGTAAGGGCACAAAAACAGACATTATAGATCAATAGAACAGAATAGAAAACCCAGAAGTGGACCTATAACTATATGGTCAACTAATCTTCATAAAGCAGGAAAAATTGCCAATGGAAAAAAGAGTCTCCTCAGCAAATGATGTTGGGGAAACTGAACAGCAACATGCAGAAGAATGAAACTGGACCACCTTCTTACACCATACATAAAAATAAATTTGACATGGATTAACAACCTAGACATAAGACAGAAAACCATCAAATTCCTACAGGAGAAAACAGGCAGCAACCTCTTTGACCTTGGCTATAGCAACTTCTTACTAGACACATTGCTAGAGGCAAGGGAAACAAAAGCAGAAATGAACTATTGGGACTTCATCAAAATAAAAATCTTCTGCACAGCAAAGGAAACAATCAGCAAAACTAAAAGGGAGCCTATGGAATGGGAGAAGATATATGCAAAAGATTTATTTGATAAAGCATTAGTATCCAAAATCTATAAAGAACTTGGCAGACTCAACATTCAAAAAACAAACAATCCAGTAAAGAAATGGGCAGAAGACATGGATAGATACTTTTCCAAAGAAGACTTCCAGATGGTTAAGAGACACATGAAAAGATGCTCAACATCACTCATCATCAGGGAATACAAATCAAAACCATGAAGAGATACTACCTCACACCTGTGAAAATGACTAAAATTAACAACACAAGAAACAACAGGTATTGATGAGGATGAAGAGAAAGGGGAACCCTCTTGCACTGTTGGTAGGAATGCAAACTGGAGTAGCAACTCTAGAGAACAGCATGAAGTTTCCTCAAAAGGGTAAAAATAGAACTACCCAATGATTCAGCAATTGTACTACTGGGTATTTACCCAAAGATACAAAATTATAGATTTGAATGGGTACATGCACCCTGATATTTATAGCAGCATTATCAACAATAGTCAAAGTATAGAGAGAGTCCAAATGTCCATTGGCTGATGACTGGATAAAAAAAGATGAATTCCATATAACAGAATATTACTCAGCCATCAAAAAGAATGAAATCTAGCCATTGGGAAAGATGTGGCTGGAGCTAGAGTATATTATGCTAAGCAAAATAAGTCAGTCAGAGAAAGAAAAATACCATAGGATTTCACTCATATGTGGAATTTAAGAAACAAAAAAATGAATATACAAAAGGGAGGAAAAGAGAAGAAAACCACGAGAGACTCTTAAAGGTGGAGAAAAAACTGGGGGTTGATGGAGGGAGGTGGGTAGGGGATGGGCTAGATGGGTGATGGGTACTAAGGAGGACACTTATTATGATGAGCACATGATGTTGTATGTAAGTGATGAATCATTGAATTCTACTCTTGAAACCAATATTACACTGTATGTTAACTAGAATTTAAATAAAACTTTGAAAGAAAAAAATTAGTTATAAAAAAGACATTTGGTTTATGAGCATAGAGTAAAATAATTTTCTGTGTTATGGTTTTACAGAGTCACAAACAGTTTGGAGTTTCCTGAAAAAGCTAAAAATAGAACTGCCATATGATCCAGCAATTCCACTTTACCAAAAGGAAATGAAAACACTAATTCAAAATGATACATGAATCCCCATTTCATTCCTGCATTATTTACAACAGCTGAAAATTCCAAGGTATGGAAACAACTTTAGTATCTATCAGTGGATGCGTGGATGAGGAAAATGTGATGTATTTTGTATATAAATATAAATATAAATATAAATATAAATATAAATAAACACTCACACAATGGGATATTATTCTTCCATGAAGTGAAGGAAGTCTTGTTCTTTGCAACAACATGAATAGACAAAGAGGGCATTATGCGTCCAGCAATGACAAATTCTGTACAATCTAACTTATGTGTGGAATCTAAAACAAAAACAAAAACAAGAAACAAAGAAAAAAAGTGAACTCATACAGAGAACAGATTGGTGGTTGCCAGAGGTGGGGGTTGGCAAGTGGGAGAAGAAGTTGGGAAGTTGGGAAGGTGGTCAAAGAGTACAAATTTCCAGTTATAAAATAAATACGTCATGGAATGTAATGTACAGCATGGTGACTATAGTTAATAATACTCTATTGTATATTTGAAAGTCACAAAGAAAGTACACCTTCAAAGCTCTTATCACAAGAAAGAAAATTTGTAACTGTGTATGGTGATGGATGTTAACTAGAATTATTGTGGTTATCATTTCACAATATAGAGAGATGTGGAGCAAATCATTGTGTTGTACACCTGAAATGAATATAATGTTATATGTTAGTTATATCTCAATAAAAATGAGAGTTACGTGATGTATAAACTTTGTACATTTATAGCATATATTCTTTTTAATAAGTCTTTTATTTTAGTACAATTTTATATTTACAGAATCATGTAAAGTAGTCCAGACAGTTTCCCTATACTCCACATCCAGTTGTCTCTTATTATTAGTATCTTGCTTAATATGGTTCATTTGTTATAGTTAATGATCAATTATTGACCCATTGCTTTTAATTTAAAGGTTTAATTTTATTCAGATATTCTTACTGTTTATGTAATGGTCTTTTTCTGTTCCTTTATCCCATCCATGATACCACATATACTAGTTATGTCTCCTTCGGCTCCTCTTGGTTGTGATAGTTTCTTAAACATAACTCAATTTGGATAACCTTGAAAATTTTGAAGAGTACTGGTCAAGTTTTTGTAGAACATCCCTATTTTGGAATTTTTGTGATGTTTTTCTTATGATTAGATTGGGGTTATATATATCTTTTTTTTTTTTTTTTTGGAAGGAAAGTCACATAGGTCACATGCCATTTTCACAATATCATATGAAGGTTAATACTATCAATTCAATTTATCACTGTTGATGGTGACTTCGATCACTTGGCTGAGCTGGTAGGAGTCAGGTTTATGCACTCTCAAGTTCTTTTCCTTCCATTCCACATTGTACTCTTTGGAAGGAAGTCACTAAATGAAATCTACACTTAAGGGGGTAAGAGTTATGCTTTACCTAATTGAGGGTGGAGCATCTATATAAATTATTTGAAATTTTTCCACACAAGAAATTTATCTATTCTTCCCTGTTTATTTAATCATTTACTTATTTATTTATTCATTTATTTATTCATTTATTTATATCAGTATGGACTCATGCATATTTGTTTTATATATTGAGTTGTAATCCAATATTATTTCATTTATTTTGTTGCTCACATTTTTCCAGCTTTTACCATTGGGAAACTCTTTCAGTTGGCCTTTGTGTCTCTTTGACTCTTTTTTAGCACTTCCTGCCTTTCTGGCACTACAAGATGTTGCAGATTCCTCTTGTGTCTTTTCTATTCTATTCTAAAATTAGCCATTTTTCAAGTAGCCCTGATTTCTTCACAGAAGAATGTCATTAGAAACTCATGTCTGGCTGCTGCTAGAATGCCATTATTTTTAGGTCCACTTACCACAGAGCAAGGAAATATATGCATATACACTAATCTATGTATAGACACATCTACACCCATAGCTTTTTATGGCTTGAAAGTCCTTGCTTCTTATCACTGAATATTATTCCATTGTAGAAGCACAGTTGGTTTATCCATTCACCTTTTGAAGGACAATTCAGTTGCTTCCGGTCTTTGGAGATTGTGAATGAAATTTCTCTAAACATCCACATGTAGAACATAATATTCCATTTCAGTTGGATAAATGTGTCTAAGAAAGACTGATGGTAAGATGGAGGAACAAATGAGAAGGAGCAGGATGCTGTGGTAAGAAAGTGTTCAGCTTTTCAGGGCACTGTCAAAACTGTCTCCAGTGACTGCCAATTTCTTTCTTTCTTTCTTTTTTCTTTTTTTTTTTTTTTTTTTTATATTCTCAACAGCAGTGATTTGAGAATTCCAGTTGCTCTTCATCCTTGCCAGCAAATGGCACTGTTAGATGTTTGGAGGTTAGCCATTCTCATAAGTGTAAAGTGTTACTTCATTTTTGTTTTGGTTTGCAATTACCTAATGAGATATGACTTTAAGCATCTTTTCATATGATTATTTGCCATTTGTATATCTTCATAGGCAAGGTGTCCAGACTTTTTGCCCATTATTTAATTATGCTGTAACTTTGTTTATTGTTGAATTTAAGAATACCTTGTATATTCTGGATTCAAATTCTTTATCATATACACGTTTCTTCAAGTATGTTCACCCAGTCTGTTACAGTGTCTTTCTTAGAGAAGAATTTAACATTTTTATTAAAGTTCAACTTAAATTTTTTATGGATTGTGCTTTTGATATTATATCTAAAAACTCATCACTAGACAAAAAATCAAATTAGTTTTAATCTACAAGTTTTATAGTTTTTTTTTAATCTTTTTAAAAATATTTATTCACTTTTTTGAGAGAGAAAGAGGTAATGCAAGCAGGACAGAGGCAGGGAGAGAGGGAGACACAGAACCCAAAGCAGACTCTAGTCTCTGAGCTGTCAGTACAGAGCCCGATGCAGGGCTTGAACTCAAGAATCACGAGATCATGACCTGAATCAAAGTCGGACGTTTAACCGACTGAGCCACCCAGGCACCCCAAGAAATGTTATAGTTTTGGACATTACGTTTAAGTGTAAGACCCAATTGAAGTTATTTTTTGTGAAAGACATAAAGTCTGTGTCTCATTCCATCATCTGGGTCATACCTAAGTCTGATTCCAATGATTGTTTTGTCTCTTCAGAGTGTTTTATCTTCTCTTTCAACATGCCTTGTAATTTTTTTGTTGTTGTGGAAAACTGGATGTGTATTAGCTAATCAGTAATGAGATAAATAGGGCGTTATTGTGAGGATTTATGTTAATCTGGCTAGGAGTTGGGCCGTGATTAATATTTGCTGTAATTGCAAGTGCCAGAGACTTTGTACTCCTCGAGTGGGATTTTTTGTTGTTGTTGTTATTCCCCCCACCCCACCCCTTAACTTTGGGCTTCTTTACGTACTACTTCTCATGGAGAGTCTGTTTCTTGCAGCTCTTTCAGCTGTAACCCACTGCTGTTTTGCCAGAGCCCTGTTGCCATGGTAGTGATGTGTAGAGAATAGGAAGTATTCTACTACCTTAAGTGATGTTTCAGTTTTAAGCACTGGGCCTGAGTCTCTGGTCTGTGATTTTCCCAAATTTTTCTCTAGTGGCATAGCGTTTCCCCCCAGCCATTTAGGTCAAATAGGAAAGCTAGAGGGTCTGGAGTGAGAATGAATTAAATAGTTCATCTAGGATAAGGATCTGGCATAGTCTGTTCCCCTAGAGAATAGACATTTGTTATAGAGAACTCTGTGGGTATATTTCCACAATGATTACTCTTCACTTCCTGCTGCCAGAAACATGAGGGGGTCTTTCCTGAGTTTTCATCAAGAGGACTTGGTGGGATTTCTGGAGGTAAAACCCATGTAATTTTGAGGTCCTTTTAAGACTGCAGCGCCCAGGAATTCCACACTCTCACACTAGTCTGCACTAAACAAATTTAAGTCAACAGCCTATACATATTGATAATTTTCACTTTCCTCTACTTACCAAAAATTACTTGTCTTCTTTTCTTGGTTTAGATTTTAAATAAAAATCGAACCTTAAATAAAGGTACAAATATATTTAGGGGTTTCTGGGTAGCTCAGTCAGTTGAGCGCCAACTTTGGCTCAGGTCATTATCTGCCGGTTCTCAGTTCCAGCCCCGCATCCAGCTCTGTGCTGCCAGCTCAGAGCCTGGAGCTGGCTTCAGATTCTGTGTCTCCTTCATTCTCTCTGCCCCTCCCCCGCTGTGCTCTCTGTCTCTCTCAAAAATAAAATAAAATGACTTAAAATTTTTTTTCTAAAAAGATACAAGTATGTTTAGACTTGATTCTCTCTGATATATAGTTACAGCATATAGCAAATTCTGCTTTGCTTTTTTAAACTGCAATTACATATTATAATATCCAGCACATTTTTAGTCTAATATTGTACCTTCAGGACTAGGGGAGGCTAATACAATTATAATTACCTCTATTTCTCACCTTATTCTTAAAATTACCAAAAAAGCTTTGTCTATAAGTATTGTAACTTGTTTTTTTTTAACAGAAAATATACTCATATAGAAGAAGTAATATGGAAAACGGGGCTTTTTTCATTGCCTAGACCAAGATAGTTGATAACCAAGACAGGTTTTTTCCACTAGATAAAAGTAGAGGCTTCCTATTAAGACTTACATAAGTCAAAATGATGTAAGGCAAACAAGCAATTACCATTAATCTACATGGAAACATTTTTTTAGTGTTTCCAGACCCAAAAAAATGAGCTCTCATAGGGTTTTCTGATACCTTAGAACACATCTTGATAACAGATGCCCTTTTTCAGGGCATGATCTGAGCCTCCTGCCTCATGCTGATCCTGCACAGCTCTGATTTCAGAGTTGGTGATGTAGATTCATTGAGGCACAGATTTGTCCATGGTAATCATAGGAATGAAACACTTCTTTCTTAATGTGTGCGTGAGTGTGTGTGTTTGAGTGTGTGTGTGTGTGTGTGTGTGTGTGTGTGTGTGTGTTTAAACAGATATATGGTGATATAATTGGCATCTAATAAAGTGTACTTAAAGAATACAATTTAATAAATTCTGACATTTGTATATACCTGTAAGGTGATCAACAAAATCAAGACAGCAAATATCCATTCCTCCCCCCAAAGTTTTCTTGTGACCCTTTATACTCCTCACTCCATTCTTTCCCTACTCTTCAGCCCCCAAGCAACAACTCATTTGTTTTCTGTCTCTAGCACTTAGTTTTCATTTTATAGAATTTCATAAAAATGGAACCACGTGGCATATAGGTTTTGTTGTTGAACTTTTTAAATTCAGCATCATTATTTGAGATTTCTCTATGCTGTTCGATGTATCCATAGTTCATTGTTTTTATTTCTGAGGAAGAATTCAATGTGTAGATGTATATAACTTGGTTATCTCGATGAACATTTGGTTGTTTTCAGTTTGGGAGTATTACCAATAAAGTTGCTATGAGCATTCACATAAAATTCTTTTTACAAAAAATATGCTTTCATTTATCTTTGTTAAATACTTAGTGAAATAACTGAGCATGTGGTAGGTGTATATTTAACTTTCTAAGAAACTGCAAAACTATCTCCCAAGTGGCATGATTTACATACTAACTACTGGTAGTTGATGAATATTCCAGTTGATTCAAATACTTGCAATACTTGATATGGTCAGTCTATTAAGTGTCTAATATGTGGAAGGCAATGTTTAATTGTGATTTCATCTTACATTTCCCTAATGACTAATGTTGCTAAGAATTTTTTTTCAGGTGCTTATGTGCCATCTGTATATCTTCTTTGAACAAGTATTTAAATCAATTGCCAAAGTTTTCATTTGGTTGTTTGTTTTTTGTTATTGAATTTTGAAAGCCCTTTATATATCTAAATAAAAGTTCTTTATGAGATATGATTTGCAAACATTTTCTGTAGACCTGTCTTTTCTTTCTCTGGAAGTATTAACCTTTTAACTATACATTTCTGCCTAGAATTAAAAAAAAAATGTTGTAACCGAAAAGCTCATGGCATCAATTTTAACAATAAATTTATTTGTCAGATAGGAATAATTGCAATGCTTCTCTCTGTTGTTATTACATAATTCATCAATTATGCTAATAGTTCAAGAATCCAAATATTCCTAATCCCCTTACACGTTAATGTTTCTTCTGAAACAAACTTGTGAAGTATAATCTTCATGAAATGCTCTTTGAAACATATCAGATAGAAATATTTATTGAATGAGTTCTCTGGAAGAGATGTTGCCAATTCCTTGTGTGCTTTCTTGAACTATTCAAAGTGTTTCATTTCTAATGCACCATCAATGCCAACAAAATATTGAAATTAAATTTAGGAAAACTTATTTTCCTATTGTTTATAATCACACAACTTATCTGGATAGGTTTTGATAGAAAGAATTAATTATTTCCTCCTAATTTGTTAGTAATTTTTAAACCTTTTTCAGAGAGTCCAAGGCAGCAGAACTTATATATTTATATTTATACTTATATTTATTCATTTATCTTTACCATTACAGTGCTTAGGAATCATGTTGATACCCCTTTCTCTTGGGGGGAAAAGTGGACTTTTATAAGTTCACAAGATTTCCTCAAGGGGTGTTTTATCACTGAATATTTTATTATTTTTTAATGTTTATTTTTGACAGAGAGCAAGAGAGCAGGGGAGGGGCAGAGAGAGAGGGGACAGAAGATCTAAAGCATCTCTGTGCTGACAGCAGCATGCCTGATGTGGGACTTGAACTCACAAACTGAGAGATCATGACCTGACCAGAAGTTGGATGCTTAACTAACTGAGCCACCCAGATGCCCCATTCACTGAATATTTTAAATGTACACCTACGAAGTGCCAAGAGATACTTCATCCTAGTAAAGCCTCTATCTAAAATGGTAAAAATCTAATAGAGATGGTTCAGATTCTGGTTTGTTGCTAAATGCATTGATGCCTAGTAGTGGTGCTACAAATACTTTAAATGATATTTCCTGGCCTTTTGAAATAAAAACAATGACATTTAGAATGTGGTCAAACAGCATTAATCTGACTTCTCTGCCTGCAGGTTATATTAGCAATTTATCTCTAGCAAGGTTTCACAGTTAAGATGACGTCACACAAAATGTCACTCTGGAGAGAGAGCCAACGACCCTGTTCTGATAAGATAAAAACCCAAACAGTACAACTGGCTGTATTTCAGACTACACCATGATGTGTCTTAAAGGACTTTCAAAATCCAAAGTGAAGGATTCATGCATCTAACAGCTTTAACTGACTCTCAAGGTTAATTTAAAGATAGTATCATCAGTGATTTCATAGTTTTTCAACAAATAGGTATGAGCATCTACTATATCCCATTCACGGTTTAGCTAATTAACAGTAAAATTCAAATGTTTTCATGGAGTTTGCAGTCTATTAAATGGCAGGTAATAAAGTAAATGAGTCCATTATTACTAGGTATAAAGGTATTAGTAGGCATAAAGGCCTACTAGTATAGGCATATTAGTAGTAGGTATAAAAGAGGACATAAAAACAAAAAGAGAGATGGGGAATGACGTGGTCCAAGATAATTTAAGATTTTCAGTAGAGGGTCAGGAAGGCCTCAAAAATATACAACATTTTTATTGTTTACAAAAGAACACTGGTATCACACTATCTTCCAGGCCAAGCGTTTTTCAAATATTAACTCATTTAATATTCATGATAACTCTTTGAAATAGGTACTATTATTAGCCCCATCTCCTAGAAAATGAAACTGAAAGAAACATTAGTAACTTGCCCAAGGTCCACAAAGCTGGAAAGTAGCAGAGCCATCTTCTAAGTATAGGTAGCCAGCCGCTCAGCTTCATGCTCTTCACCATTGTGGCCCTCAGCTCTCTTCTTTGAACAAAGACACAAAGTAAGGAAGGGGAGGACAGGCCATGGAGATATATGAAGGAAATGCATGCTAGACATAGAGAAGAGACAAAGGCCAAAAGTGTTGAAACAGTCTGGAGTTCAGTGTGCCTAGTGTAGTGTGCAGACAAAGGAAAAGAAATAGGTGGCAAGGTGTGAAAGGTAGTGGGATCCTAGACCACATAAAAATTTTACTTTTACTCAGGAGGACATGGGGAGAGATTTGAACAGAAATGAAAGCTATCTCTTATTGTAAGAGGATCACTGTGCCTGCTGGGTGGAGAATAGACCACAGACAGTAGAAAGGCAAGAACAGTAGTGGGTAATCCAGCCCAAAGCTTTTGTAATAATAGCAGTGAAAGATTACTTTTCTTTGAATCAAGTGAAAATGTTGGAGGTCATAAATAATGACCAGCTTCTGACTTATCTTGAGTATGGTCAATAGAGTTTCTTAGTGATTAGATATAGAGACTAAAAAACAAAACAAAACAAACAAAAAAACAAAAAAAAAAACAAACAGAACACCAGGATGACATCAAGGGTATTGACAGAAATAGCCAGAAGAATAAAGTTGTCATTAATTTAGAAGACAAGGTTATAATAGAAGGAGAATATGGATGGATATAGTTTTGGACATGTTACATTTGATACCTATTTGACATCTAAATGGAGATTTCAATTTGGCAACTGGCTTTATCAGTTTCGAGTTCAGAAAAGAGATCCACATTATTGATATAAGTATGGGATCATCAGTGTACAGTTAATACCTAAAGGTTTAGGACTAGATGAAATAACCAAAGTAGTAACTGTGGAGAAAGAAAAGGAAGAGTTTCACGATTGAGGTAGAGTTGATAATTGAACATTTTTTCATTCACTAGATAGTAAATGTCACACATGAAAAGTAGGAAAATCAATGGAGAAGTAGAAGCTAAACTGTTCTCTTGTTATAATTCTCTGACATTAACAAATGTAGAAAATGCTGGTATATAGCATGGAAGTTTTTTGTGTGTCTTGTGTCCATGAAATATGGCCAGACCAACACTAAACCGTCCCTACACACCTAGAAAACTGGTTGGAGGATTAGCACAACAATCTGCACAAACTGAACCACAGAATTCAGCAGGTACACGGCATGGAGAGATGAACTTGGGGAGCGAGAAAGCGCAGGAAGAGAGGTGCTTTTGCGAGTGGAGAGAGGATAGAGACTGGGGGGTGAGGGGGAAAAAGTACCCCTCCCCAAAAGCAGCTGGAGAGAAAGTGGAAAATTAGAAACAGCTGCAGCAACTAAGCTAAAAAGGGAGAAAGGAGAAAGGAGAGGGTTTAAATTCCATTAAGACTGTAAACAAGGGGAGCACAAAGGCTGCAACTCCACAGCTCGATACCTGACGTTGCTCTGATGGGAAGGGCGAATCCCCAGGAACAGAGTGGGGTCCGGAAGGATCTCAGGCCACATGGGAAAAAGCGGTTCCACAGATGGAAGGATATTTGGTAGAGACTGTTGAAGCCAGCTGGTCCCAGCAGACCCCAGAAAACGGCCACATTCGCTGGTGCTGGATCAAGGTCATTAAGGGTGAAGCCTGGTGCCAGGTGTGTGTTGTCATTTTCCAAAATCCCTGAAAAGCTGCTGCTACACTATTTCGCAAATGTTTTCTGGGGTGGGCTGGCACCTGGCCGCAGTCTCGAGGCACCGGCTGCAGCAAGGTCCAGCAGGTGTTCCAGGGTGCAGCTGGCATTCAGCCATTGCTCATTCAGCCATTGCTTGGTGAGACCCTCCCACTGAGGGGCAGAACGGGTCAAAGCCGCAGTCCTTCGGAAGTAAGGGGCTGGGGAAAACAGCCGCATCTGAGACAAGCTTGGGGGAGAGGTACTGCCTGATGCCTGGTCACGGAGAGTGAAAAAGCAGGGAGTGGACGAGAGCTGAAGACAGAGCACAGGTGCGTAATTGCTGATCATGGAGAACAGACTGGGTAGCTGGGTGGCGGCATTTTCACCGGTCCCACGCATGCACATAAGCACCTACCAGCACCGCAATAATCCATCCCAGTAGGCTACCAGCGCCATCTAGTGGAGAATGGAGCCATTACATTGAGCCCCGCCCAACTGGGCCAATACGCTCTTCAAGAACACAAATCTCACTGCCGGCTTAATTTATGGACTATAAAATGCTATATACTCTGACTTCTAGGGGAAAACAAAGTAATTCCAGTCTTCAATCTGTTAACAGGTCCATCGATTCATTTTTCTTTTTTTTTTCTCTTTTACACTTTTTTCTTTTTCTTGAATATAGAAAGACAAAAAATATATATTTATTTTCAATTTTTATTAAAAATATTTTTCTCTAATTTTTATTAGTATATTTTTTACCTCTGTGTATTTTTTTTCAAATCATTTTACTTACATCATTTTATTTTAGTCTATTTCAGGGTATTCATCTTGTCAAATTTTCAAATGATTTCCGTTTTTTCTTTTTCTTTTTTTCTTTTTCATTTCTTTTTCTTGAATGCAGAAAGAGAGAAACTTCATTTTTACTCTCAATTTCTATTAAAAATATTTTTCTTTAATTTTTTACTATATTTTTTGCTTTTATGTAAATTTTTTCAAACTCTATTTCACTTCTATTATTTTATTTTAGTCTACTACAGTGTATTCACTTTTTAAAATTTTCAAATGATTTCCTTTTTTTCTTATCGTATCTTTTTTCTCTTTTTCATTTCATTTCTTTTTCTTGAATACAGAAAAGAAAAATTCATTTTTATTTTTAATTTTTATAAAAATATTTTAATTTATTATTTTCTATCACACAGAAATTGTGAAATCACACCTATCCACAGAAATTTGGCAGGCCAGGAAGGAGTGGCAAGATATACTCAATGTGCTGAATCAGAAAAAATATGCAGCCAAGAATTCTGTATCCAGAAAGGCTGTCATTCAAAATACAAGGAGAGATAAAAAAGTTTACCAGACAAACAAAAATTAAAGGACTTTGTGACCATTAAACCAGCCCTGAAATACATTTTAAGAGGGACTCTCTGAGGGAAGAAAAGATGAAAAAAATAATAAAAATACATACAGACATACCAAAAGCAACAAAGATTAGAAAGGACCAGAGAACACCACCAAAAACTCCAACTCTATAAGCAACATAATGGCAATAAATTCATATCTTTCAGTAATCACTCTAAACGTCAATGGGCTCAATGCTCCAATCAAAAGACATAGGGTAACAGAATGGATAAGAAAACAAGATCCATCTATATGTTGTTTACACGAGACCCACATTAGACCTAAAGACACCTTCAGATTGAAAGTAAGGGGATGGACATCCATCTTTCATGCTAATGGTCAACAAAAGAAAGCCAGAATAGCCATACTTATATAAGACAATCTAGAGTTTATTTTTTTTTTATTTTTTTAATGTTGATTTATTTTTGACAGAGACACAGAGCATGAGCAGGGGAGGGGAAGAGAGAGAGGGAGACGCAGAATCTGAAGCAGGCTCCAGGCTCTGAGCTGTCAGCACAGAGCCCGACGCGGGACTCGAACTCACGGACCGTGAGATCATGACCTGAGCCGAAGTCGGACGCCCAACCGACCGAGCCACCCAGGCACCCCAAGACAATCTAGAGTTTAAAATAAAGACTGTATCAAGAGATGCAGAAGGGCATTAAATCATAATTAAGGGGTCTATCCATCAAGAAGTCCTAACAATTGTTAACATTTATGCACCAAATGTGGAAGCACCCAAATATATAAATCGGTTAATCACAAACATAAAGAAACTCATCAATAGAAATGACATAATAGTAGGAGACTTCAACACCCTACTCACAGCAATGGACAGATCATCTAATCAAAAAATCAACAAGGAAACAATGGCTTTGAATGACACGCTGGACCAGATGGACTTAACAGATATATACAGAACATTTCATCCTAAAGCAGCAGAATATACATTCTTCTCCAGTGCACATGGAACATTCTCCAGAACAGACTACACACTGGGACACAAATCAGCCCTAAGTACAAAAAGATTGAGATCATACCGTGCGTATTTTCAGACCACAATACTATGAAACTTGAAATCAACCACAAGAAAAAATTTGGAAAGTTAACAAATACTTGGAGACTGAAAAATATCCTACTAAAGAATGAATGGGCTAACCAAACAGTTAAAGAGGAAATTAAAAAGTATATGGAAGTCAATGAAAATAATAACACCACAACCCAAAACCTCTGGGACGCAGCAAAAGCGGTCATAAGAGGAAAGTATATAGCAATCCAGGCCTTCCTAAAGAAGGAAGAAAGATCTCAGATATACAACCTAACCTTATGTCTTAAGGTGCTGGAAAAAGAGCAGCAAATAAAACACAAAACCAGCAGAAGACTGGAAATAATAAAGATTAGAGCAGAAATTAATGCTATTGAAACCAAAAAAAAAAAAAAAAATTTAGAACAGATCAATGAAACCTGAAGCTGGTTCTTTGAAAGAACTAACAAAATTGATAAACCACTAGCCAGTTTTATCAAAAAGAAAAAGGGAAGGACCCAAATAAATAAAATCAAGAATGAGAGAGGAGAGGTCACAACCAACACAGCAGAAATAAAAATAATAATAAGAGAATATTATGAGCAATTATATGCCAATAAAATGGGCAATCTGGAAGAAATGGACAAATTCCTAGAAACATATACACTACCAAAACTGAAACAGGAAGAAATAGAAAATTTGAACAGGCCCATAACCAGTAAGGAAATCGAATTAGTAATCAAAAATCTGCCAAAAAACAAGAGTCCAGGGCCAGATGGCTTTCCAGGGGAATTCTACCAAACATTTAAAGAAGAGTTAGCACCTATTCTCTTGAAACTGTTCCAAAAAGTAGAAATGGAAGGAAAACTTCCAAACTCTTTCTATGAAGCCAGCATTACCTTGATTCTAAAACCAGACAGAGACCCCACTAAAAATGAGAACCATAGACCAATTTCCCTGATGAACATGGATGCAAAAATCCTCAAAAAGATATTAGCCAACTGGCTGTAACAATACATTAAAAAAATCATTCACTACGACCAAGTGGGATTTACACCTGGGTTGCAGGGCTGGTTCAATATCTGCAAAACAATTAATGTGATTAATCACATCAATAAAAGAAAGGACAAGAACCATATGATCCTCTCAATAGATGCGGAGAAAGCATTTGACAAAATACAGTCTTGATAAAAACCCTCAAGAAAGTAGGGATACAAGGAGGATACCTTGAGATCATAAAGGCTATATATGAACGACCCCACGCTAATATCATCCTCAATGGAGAAAAACTGAGAGCTTTCCCCCTAAGGTCAGGAACAAGACAGGGATGTCAACTCTCGCCATTGTTATTCAACATAGTATTCAAAGTCTTAGCCTCTGCAATCAGACAACAAAGAAATAAAGGCATCCAAATTGGCCAGGAGGAGGTCAAAGTTTCACTCTTTGCAGATGACATGATACTCTGTATGGAAAACCCAAAAGAATCCACCAAAAAACTGCTAGAACTGATTCATGAATTCAGCAAAGGTGCAGGATATAAAAACTCAACGCACAGAAATCGGTTGCATTTCTATACACCAGCAATGAAGCAACAGAAAGAGAAATCAAGGAATTGACCGCAATTACAGTTGCACAAAAAAACATAAAATACCTAGGAATAAATATAACCAAAGAGGTGAAAAATCTATATGCCGAAAACTATAGAAAGCTTATGAAAGAAATTGAAGAAGACACAAAAAAATGGAAAAAGTTTCCATGCTCCTGGATAGGAAGAACAAATATTGTTAAAATGTCGATACTACCCAAAGCAATCTACATATTCAATGCAATCCCTATCAAAATAACACCAGCATTCTTCACAGAGCTAGAACAAATAATCCTAAAATTTGTATGGAACAAGAAAAGACCCCAAATAGCCAAAGCAAACTTGAAAAAGAACCCCAAAGCAGGAGGCATCACAATCCCAGACTTCAAGCTATACTACAAAGCTGTAATCATCAAGACAGTATAGTACTAGCACAAGAACAGACATTCAGATCAATGGCACAGAATAGAGAACCCAGAAATGGACCCACAAACGTATGGCCAACTAATCTTTGACAAAGCAGGAAAGAATATCCAATGGAATAAAGACAGTCTCTTCAGCAAGTGGTGCTGGGAAAACTGGACAGCAACATGCAGAAGAATGAACCTGGACCACTTTTTTACACCATACACAAAAATAAACTCAAAATGGATGAAAGACCTAAATGTAAGACAGGAAGCCATCAAAATCCTCGAGGAGAAAGCAGGCAAAAACCTCTTTGATCTTGGCTGCAGCAACTTCTTACTCAACACATCTCCGGAGGCAAGGGAAACAAAAGCAAAAATGAACTACTGGGACCTCAACAAAATAAAAACTTCTGCACAGAGAAGGAAACAATCAGCAAAACTAAAAGGCAACCAACAGGATGGGAAAATATATTTGCAAATGACATATCAGACAAAGGGTTAGTATCCAAAATCTACAAAGAACTTATCAAACTCAACACCCAAAAAACAAATAATCCAGTGAAGAAATGGGCAAAAGACATGAATAAACACTTCTCCAAAGCAGACATCCAGATGACCAACTGACACATGAAAAAAATGCTCCACATCACTCATCAATCGGGAAATGCAAATCAAAACCACAATGAGATACCACTTTACACCTATCAGAATGGCTAACATTAACAACTCGGGCAACAACAGATGTTGGCGAGGATGCGGACAAAAAGGATCCCTTTTGCATTGTTAGTGGGAATGCAAGCTGGTGCAGCCACTCTGGAAAATAGTATGGAGGTTCCTCAAAAAACTAAAAATAGAACTACCCTCCGACCCAGCAATTGCACTACTAGGCATTTATCCACAGGATACAGGTGTGCTGTTTTGAAGGGACACATGCACCCCCATGTTTATAGCAGCATTATCAACAATAGCCAAAGTATGGAAAGAGCCCAAATGTCCATCGATGGATGAATGGATAAAGAAGAAGTGGTATATATATACAATGGAGAATTACTAGGCAATCAAAAAGAATGAAATCTTGCCATTTGCAACTACATGGATGGAACTGGAGGGTATTATGCTAAGTGAAATTAGTCATTCAGAGAAAGACAAAAATCATATGACTTCACTCATATGAGGACTTTAAGAGACAAAACAGATGAACATAGGGAAGGGAAGCAAAAATAATATAAAAACAGGGAGGGGGACAAAACATAAGAGTTCATAAATATGGGAACAAACTGAGGGTTACTGGAGGGGTTGTGGGAGAGGGAATGGGCTAAATGGGTAATGGGCATTAGGGAATCTACTCCTGAAATCATTGTTGCACTATATGCTAACTAAATTGGATGTAAATGTAAAAAAATAAAAAAAAATAAATTAAAAAAAACAATAAAAAAATAAAATAAGCAACTTTGTAATAAGAAAAAGAAAATGCTGGTACATATATATACATATATAATATATGTATATCTATGTTATGTATATATGCATTTATATACATACATGTACATACAGATACATATGTATATATTTGTATGTGTAAATATACATATGTATATGCATATATGTGTGTAAACATGCACACATATATATGTAAACATATATACACATATAATATATATGTTCTATTATGTTATATTTTATATTTGTTATATTATATATATGATATATATATTATATACGTGTATATATATCTTACAGAACACAGAAGACCACACAAGTTTAAAAAGAACTTCATCTGGGTATATTTTATCAGAATTCCAGATTCTCAAATTAATAACATTGAGGGTTACCTGGGTGGCTCAGTCAGTTGAGCATTAAATTCGGCCTAGGTCATGATCTCATGGTTCGTGTATTCGAGTCCAGTGACGGGCTCTGTGTGTCAGCTCAGAGCCTAGAGCCTGCTTCAGATTCTGTGTCTATCTCTGCCCCTTCCTTACTCACACACTGTGTCTTTCTCTGTCAAAAATAAACATTAAAAAAAGTAATAACATTGAAATCCTTCCCATGTAACATCTATAAATTGTCCTATGTGAAACCTTCTTAAGGTAAGTTTGATTGACAAAAGCTGCCTGATATGGATGCTAGTAACTTATAAATGAGCTAATAAAGATGCTTGTATTGTCAAGAGGAAAGAAGGAAAAAATTCAGGAAAAGAAAGGACAGCAAAATGAATAGATGACAGCAGCCACAGTTGCCCAGTATGGATTCAGACCCTGAATGACCACATTTACAAGCAGCACCTGAAGTCCCTAATCACCCATCCCCCAAACATCTGAGTAATAATCGCAGCAAAAACATACTTTCAGAGACTCTGAAACTGAGAAATAGCTAACAATCTCTGGTATTTAATTGACCCATGGAATTAAAACATTGTTAGAGTTGATTTTGCAAAGAAATTTGGATTCTGAAGCCCATGAAAGGCAGATGGATTCTGGGAAAGAATTAAGTGTCTGCTGGTAGGGGGGTGATGGGTTGTTTCATTAATAAAATGTGAACAGCAGGAGGATGTTAATGAATAGACACCCCAGAACTTGCATACCAAATTTATTCCATAAAAAAGAACTTGAATATGTTAACAAGCAGAGGTATTTTATAAGAGGAAATGCCAAAACAGGGAACAAATTCATTACTTAGAACTGTATGGTTTTTAAAAAATCAGTTTATGATACTTTCAATATAGCATTGCATTTTTTTCCAACTTGTGGTCTAAAGATAAATGAAAAATGTAACTAACGAATATTACTTAATACGACATACTCCATAGTTAGAATATTTATTCCAACACTGGGGAATTTATGACACTGGTTATTTCATTTAGATAACATGCTTTCTTTTCAATTCATTGGATGACAAAGAGTAAATCTTTAAAACCTTTTACTGATTATGCTTATGTTACAAAAGTCACTCATACGTATTTTTAAAAAGTTAAAACTATAGATGAAGCAAAGAAGAACACAAAACACTACCATAACCCCACCATTATCACTGTTCACTCACTCTTCTCCCAGAAACTTTCTTTTGGATAAAATACTGATTTACGTGCATCACCTAAACTCAATTTCAGAAGAGTACTTCAACTAACAGGAGACACCGAGGTATGCCAAACAAAACAGGATTAACAATTAGGGCAGTGGCACAAACGCAGGGTCTTTTTCTCCTTTCAAAGTCTTATTTTTTTGCAGTCCACTGAGCCTAAGGCAGGCCAAAGCAGTGAGGATACTGTAAAAGGACCTCTTCTGCCGTGTCTCAACATCTACCTTTATAATTCTGCATTTGCAGTTAGCGAGATGAAGTATCAGAAGTTTTCAGCATCAGAAGTTTTCAGCCTGTTCTGTAGTCCTCTGGGTCTCCCGCTGGTAGGCTGCTCAGCTCCTCCCTGCGAGAGAGAATCAGCCATGCAGAGCCACTCCTATAATGTATAGTGCAATGCCATATGTGGCCGTCCAGCTCTTGATTGCCATGCATCCCCTGACATCCTAATGCAGGAAGTAGGAGCTTCCCTGGATGAGTGACATTCAATTATCCAAGAAAGAAATTCTTAAAGGACCATATGATACAAAGATAAATCACCCTGGCTGACAGCTTCATTACAAATCTGACATATGGAGAAGAGATGTAGCCCACTGGGCTAAAGGTATCCTCTCAGCCACTCCCTAAGCAACCACGATGCTTGGGAAGGGAAGTGTCTCTGCCAGATGATTTGGGCAAGGCCCAGGAGTCCCATCATAGGAAGATTAGATTTTCCCCACAATATCCAGGACTGTGTTTCTGACACCAATTGTTTGCTAAATAACCCTGAGAAGTTCCTAACAAGTAAATGTAATAATAATTGTTATGATACAGTCTCTGACTCAGCTATCCAAACTACTCCCTGCTCATGCCCCAACTCCCCACCATTAATTTAGAAGAGATATCAGTCTTTCATTTACTTTTTACACTTCACCTGGTGCAGTCTATGTCTGTCTTATTCCTTGTTCTCTCTATCAATTAGCACAATGTCTGGCACGTGGAAGAAACTGGATAATATTGGTGAATGAACGAATATGTGAAAGAATAAAAGTGCAAATGGTTGAACAACTTACCAGCTTAACACAGACTGCCCACCCCATGCACTTACCCACAAGATCAAAAGGTATATCCTGCTTCTCCTCCACACTGATGCCATAGGGAACAGTCAGTCCGGTGGCTTGCACTATGCAACCCCCTCCAACCCCGATTATGTCCACACTGTCCCCCAACGTTAGCAAGAAATGGGGTAAGTAGGGCTTTTGCTTTTGTCAAGAGGGATGTGAATAGTATTCAAATCATAGGGTTATTTTGAGATTTAAGTTAGATAATGCAAGTAAAACACTAAATGCTATGTCGGGCACATAGTAAGAGTCCTGTGAACGGTCACTATTTGGCTGTTGTCCCCTAATGCTGGAGGCTCATGGCCTCAACAATGCCTCTCCTAACATCCGGGTGAAAAATATCATTTCACTGGTGGTTGGAGAGGCAGAATATTTTAGGAGCTCCTTACTTTACATTCATTCTGTGAGTTATGCATCTACTTCATAAGGACAGGTCAAAGGAAAAATTCTAAAATGCTGCCTGATACTTGCGGAAGTATTGGTCAATTATTCAATATTAAAATTAAAGAGCCCCAGTGATACTAAGCCTAGCCTTCCATTTCATGTCTGAATCCTCTCAACAACCTCAGCAGACGGTACTCAGTTCCCACAGACACTGGTGAGAAGCCTGTTCCCAAATATATTCGGGAGACAGGTCCACAGGGAAGAAGAATGCAAAGCTGCCTGTATTATATCCTGCTTTAAAAAAAAAAAAAGCACTGCATATTCACCAATATGAAATTCTACACTGCATGTCATAATGCATAAACTGCAATGGAGGACTTCCTTTAAACTTCTGAAATAATCTTATTCTCATTTTGATTCAAGTAATATGAGATGTAATGAAAATGTCAAAAGAGGTTACTAAACGATTTAGGCACATTTTCAATTCCTGTGTTGCATTTTTAATAGTAACATTAAAAAGTGAATACTGTGGGGACTGTCTCTCTCTCTCTCTCTCCCAGGGAAAATGAGGTGTACCGGAGATATAGCTTTGATATAAGTAAAGGCTTTAAAGAGACAGCTATTTAATTATGCATTAATATAAATGCTGAATAGGAGATGTCCCATAATGAAGGGAACCTCTATTACAGATTATATCCTACTCACCCTGTTAATGTTTAGTTCCTATTACTGGTTGTAAAGCTCACCAAGGCTGGACAGACCAGGAAAATCTAATTGAATAAGCTGGTTTCTTGGGAGATGGGAGGTAAAAAGAAATTGATGCCTGCCTAGGAAAACAGTCATTGAGGTAAAATGAACCAGAGGTTTCTAGTGAGGGATTGTGTTGCTTTACCACTTGATGTGTCAAAAACACTGGAGTTAGAACTGACACCTTCACACACAAATACTACCACTAGGTCGAAAAGGGAGTTGAGAATGTTATTAGCATGGAACTAGTTAGTCCGATTATAAGAAAGATAGAAATCCCTGATACCCCAAAAGGACCCTTACCAGAAGTCCATGCTAACTTCTTTATAAATTGCAAAACCTAAAATAGATTTCACATACAGTCGTATTATGCTCTGTAGTCTAGAGGTCACAGTGCAAGTTACATTGTGTTCTTCTTTCCTACCATCATCATATTTATACAGATAAAGTTTAGATTAAATATCTAAGCAGCCTTGGGGCGCCTGGGTGGCGCAGTCGGTTAAGCGTCCGACTTCAGCCAGGTCACGATCTTGCGGTCCGTGAGTTCGAGCCCCGCGTCAGGCTCTGGGCTGATGGCTCGGAGCCTGGAGCCTGTTTCCAATTCTGTGTCTCCCTCTCTCTCTGCCCCTCCCCCGTTCATGCTCTGTCTCTCTCTGTCCCAAAAATAAATAAACGTTGAAAAAAAAAATTTAAATATCTAAGCAGCCTTGAAAACAAGAAATAGCAGAGGGGTGGAATTTGCAATGTGTGTGGCAGAGACAAAAACTTGGGACACGGTCTCCACAGGTGTTTTCTTTTCTTCCTACTTTAAATGGGTATGCCCTTGACTCAAATTACATCATAAAATGGAAATCAGAAGTTATTAAAAATGATAGCATATCCCTTTCATCCCTAGATTCTAAAGTCTTTGAAGAGCCTAAGTATTGTGAAGGGATCCACCTGTAAAGAACACAGTCAGGAGGCGTGAAGAGAATTTCAGGAAAGTTAAAAGACAGTGAAGAGACAAGGTTCCTGATATTAAAAAGCAGTCAGTGGTCAACACTGGGAAGGAGTGCTAATTTAGAAGTCATTTTGCTGAGAGATGAACAAAATGGCTTTGTGATTAGAGACACTTCATCTGTTTTCAAAACACCACTGGACTCCTGAATTTAGTGTGAACATACAAAAGAGAATAAACTTTTTCAAGATTAAAATGTTGACTGGGGCTCAGTCAGTTAAGCATCTGACTCTTGATTTAGGCTCAGGTCATGATCTCATAGGTTTGTGAGTTCAAGCCCCACATCGGGCTCTGGGCCTTTTGCTGCCAGAATGGAGCCTGCTTGGGATTCTCTCTCTCTCCCTCTCCCTTTCTCTCTGCTCCTCCCCCACTCATGTTCTCTCTCTCTCCCTCTCTCTCTCTCAAAAATAAAAAAAAAACATTTAAAAGATTAAAAATTTTACTAATTTGGTGAGACCATAGGAAGAGTCAATTTTATCTCTGATTTATATAAAGAAAGGTACAATTAACTACTCCTGAGTTGGTGGGCTGGTTAGCTATAAATGTTGAAAACCAGTTAGTACTCCAGGTACACTTGATAAGCCAATTGGAAAGGAAAGATTTACATGGTAAATTACAGGGTAAGATTTTACGGTTCAGACTCTAAAGTATTAAGTCTGAGTAAGTCTGAGTTTATAATGAAATTGTTAAATGTGTGAATTATGTCGTAAATGCCTTCATATCTTCTCTACAATCATGTAGCTCAGTAATTCTTATACCTTTCATTCCTGACAGAAGCTGATTTTCTTTGGCACATCCTTGTGTCTAAGTCTCTCCATTATTCTCTCACCATTGAGATATGCTAGAAATCCATCCCCTCTTAAATTCATTCTCCAAAGAGTATAGGCATATAATTGGATAAAATCATTCTGAAGCATTATTTGTATTCAGTGTTTGTATTTCAACAAGATGTTTCAGCACCCTAATTTAATAGGGCAATTCAGCAAGGTAAGTAACCTCAAGCTCTGTGCCAGGAAATCATGAGACGTGGCAGGAGGCAGACAGATAGGAATGTGTGTGATCACATGGATAAATCTTAGGACTGGGGGTTGAGTTGTCTGGGATCTAGTGCTATTATTTTTTCTGGGTCACAATTTCATCATCTAAAATAATTTGAAGGCAATCCTTTCTACTGCTCTAATGTCTATTATTCAATAATTCTATTTGGCTGCCCGCAACTAAGGTGTCTGTTTGATATATATCTTCCTTTCACACACACACACACACACACACACACACACACACACTTTCTCTTTCTTTCTCTTCTTTCTCAATTTGCCTGCTGCCAGCATGTTTATTTCCAATTAAAGAAGAACAAATATATCTATGTGCTGAAATATATGAATATTCAATAAAAATTAAAATTAAAATAAAGATTATGTATTCATTAAGGACTATCTTTCTGTGCTTAGATGTCAAGAGATCAAAATACTGAACTAGTAACTATAGAATTGTCAAAATTATGATTTATTTATTTCTGAAAATTTTGTATTAAGAACTCTATTTTCTGAATTTTTCAAATTAATTAAATAAATCTATCTCAGTCTAGGAAATGTCTTTTAAAATAGACATACACTTGTAGACAAAGTGGAGCATAGTGCAAATGTGCTTAATAAGAAAAAGCAAGCCTTTAGCATAGACTCATGATTAACAGGTCCTTAGCCAAAGTGATGAGACCACTTAAAATTACACAGTGAAAGGTAACGTTAGACAAATGTGTAAAGTTGGTAAAATCTGTCCTTGGTGTCTTTTTTATGCACCCTTCAGCTCAGGTAATTGTATTTATCCCTGGGCTTGATTGCCCTCATTCTTATGAGAAATTTTTTTTTTTATTTTTTTTTTCAACGTTTATTTATTTTTGGGACAGAGAGAGACAGAGCATGAACGGGGGAGGGGCAGAGAGAGAGGGAGACACAGAATCAGAAACAGGCTCCAGGCTCTGAGCCATCAGCCCAGAGCCCGACGCGGGGCTCGAACTCACAGACCGCGAGATCATGACCTGGCTGAAGTCGGACGCTTAACCATCTGCCCCACCCAGGCGCCCCTTTATGAGAAATCTTGATGGAACTTTTGGAGAACTCTATTTGCCTGTCATCATGTTGCCTAGGACATGTTTAGTATGGTGACACTTCTCACTTGGAAGAGGGAACTGAACATGTGCATCTCTGTGTCATTATGTCCCTCCCTCTTTGAGAGTAGCATCCCCCTGGGGTGCCTGGGTGGCTCAGTCAGTTAAGTGTCCAACTTCGGCTCAGGTCATGATCTCACATTTCGTGGGTTCGAGCCCTGCATTGGGCTCTGCACTGACAGCTCAGTCTGGAGTCTGTTTCAGATTCTGTGTCTCCTTCTCTCTCTCTGCCCTTCCCCCACTCACACTCTGTCTCACTCTCTTGTCTCAAAAATGAATAAGCATTAAAAAAAATTAAAAAAAAAGAGTAGCATCTCCTTAGAACAGGATGGTGCCTACTGCTGTGTCTGTTTCCACCTGAGAAACACATTTTGGTCAGGCAGCCTGAGTTCTAATGTCTGTAGACATTTTTCACTAGGCCCTCCTATCAGACTTCAAAGACAAGATCGGATGATTACCCTTATCACTGTTTTGGTAGTATTTGCCTACTTTATAGATCCAGACTTTCCCTTGGATGAATCACTCCAATGTCTAGAATAGGAGTGCAGGTAATAATTGGGAACCAATTTGGCTCTAGATTCTAATCATGCCCTTCAATCCAGCACTTCCAGAAAGAGCTGATGTTTAGAGGTACACTATTCTGTTTATTTTTCAACTAGTTCCCAACTATGGTGGATGGAGACAGGGTAAGAAAGAGGGTATTTGGTTAAATATCAACCTTAAACCCTAACATGGTCAACAATCCATTATTAGCTCATAAATATTTTATCTGATAGTAGTTTTAAGTGTGTTTCCCAAATGACATCCTGTATTATTTTAAAATCCATTGTATGCCCATTGTGGTGGTGGTGATAGGTTTTTTTTATTATTAATTAATATGAGAAATTCCATCTATTGACTTTTACATATACTAACTCTAATTTTTAAAACAACCTCATAAGGTGGGAATTGTTGTCTCTACAGAAAAACAGGATCAGATAAATATAATTTTATAATAATTAACTGAGCCAGAATTTTAAACTAAATACATACCCCAAAGTTCACTCTTTCCTGAACATCACATTGCTGTTAGGAGAGATAAACTATATATACAAACAAGAATTTAATTTAGAAATTTAAATTCATATTTAAAACAAATGCAAATACTATACTTCTGATATAAATCAGGAATACCTGAAAGTGCCTTTAGTCATACTCTTAAGTTTTCTTTCAGAGCATTTATCACAATTTATAATTAAATGTTTCTATGGTGATTTTGTGTCCATTTCTTCAAATGATCTGCATATTTAGTACGGGCAAGAATCATTTCTATTTTCTTCACCATTGTACCCTTAGCATCTAACTCAATGCCTGGCTCATATTAAATAATCAACGTTTATTTAAAGTTAAAAAAAAAAAGATACTTAGCCCCATTCTCCCTTTTAGCTACTACACTGTTTTCCACTGAGAAACATCCTATGAATGGATCAATCAAATTTTATCTCTCCAGTATCTGTATCAGATCTATGAAGAGAGAGTAGTTTATTTGGACTTGAGACTCTGAGCAGAAAGACAGAAATAGAAAAAAAAAATTCTAGAATTTACTTGAATGTGCTCCTCTCTTTTTATTGTTATTAATTTTTTCTCCACACTATCCCCTAATGCCTTTGCATGTCCCATACCCCAGTATCCCCAGAATACCGTGTATTTCAGAATATTACCATATGATCAGGTGTTGGTGGCTACTTAAATTTGTCTTGGGCTTGGAATGTTACTTCCTCATTCTCAACTGTCAAAATACAGTCTTCCTTCAAAGTGTAGCAATTATATGAAGAATACAGTTGTTCTTCCCAGTCAAAGATAATTCTTTCTTCCTCTGACTGACCAACAAACATCCTTATATCCACATAATGGTATTTGTCACAAACTACCCAGCATTAGAGTTTGCTTCGTATATCCCCTTTCCCTAACAGAACGCAGAGTTGCTTTTTCCCAAGAGCTGTGTTCCCTCAGTTCCTGGCACTGTATCTTGAGCAAAGAACATAGTCAATTAATGCTTATTAAACTGAACTCTATGTCTTTATTTATAGTGTGGAAATAATGACTAGCTTATAAATAGTGGGATGCTTTATAATGCCACAATCACAAAGCACTGTCAATAGTTGAAATGACAACTTGCTCAATCATCAGCTTGTTTGTTTTGTCAGTTGTTTTTAGCAATATGTGTTCTAGCTTTTAATGTGGAAAAGAAATAACAATGTAAAATGCTCCAAGAATAGGTTACCATCATGGATGGAGATCAGATGACTACTTATGAAACTGTAACTAATCTTCTATATTATGTCTTAGGAATAGAATTTTAAATGATCTGAATTTTGACAAGAGGTGATATACATCTTGTATGCATCATAAAAGATTTACCTTTTACTATTTCAGCAAAAAACTTTTCAATAAATTTGTCATTTTTTAAGACTAAATAAAACAGGATAAGTTACTGGTGTTTGCAACCAAACTGGCCTAACAGCCATAGTCACAAACAGAAATGAGCTGAATCTTATTGGAAATGACAGCAAGGCATAGGGAGGAAAGGTATGGGGAAGGACGGTGATTGTGAACTCCCTGGGTATTTTCCACCATACATGAATTTAGATTTTTGGGGGGCGTGGCAGGAGTGGTGGCAAATCCAACGCATCTAGTGTTGACTGGTTAAATCATTCCAAGATAGGTGAATTACCAGTCCATTACTGCTTCGTGTTTCTTCATTATGACACCAATGCCCCATTCTCATACTATTGTGTTGCTCCTGGCTCACTTTCATCCATTATGGAATTAACTGAGTCCAATTCTCCCACTAGTCAATACTAAATTAGACATCTTAGAATCCATATTAAAATTTTAACTGAAAGCATAAACACTAATTTCAGAAGTTGCTTAATTGTTATGCAAACACTGGGAAAATCTGACTCAACACATCTTAAATAATTTGTGCCATATATTAAGCGCAGCTTTCAAAAACACAAATTATTAAGTTGTCATAATCACTATAGAATTATGTTTCCTCTTAGCTGAAGGGTAGGTTATCTTTATTCCAAACACAGTGTCTACATTTTCAGTCAAGGTTGACAAAGAAGTGTGCACACATGTAACTGAACTAAACACGAACTTGCACCAAAAGTGGCAGGCATTTATTAGTGATCTAATATTGAATGGCATATGTGCATTTCTGAAGAACCATAAAACCTTTGGTTTATAAGAAAAACGTTCACCTAGAGAAGGCAGATTAGACTGATTTTTAAGAAGAATGATAGGATGCAACAAGTTGCATTTGAAATGTTTATACAAAAGTTGCTATTTTCCTTAAATATTTCATTTACAATGGTAACTTTTCCAACAAGTATTGTTTTCAAAGTGTGATTTACAGATTTTTGGGGATTCCTGAGATAATTTCAAGTGTCAGTGATATTAAACTGTTTTCATAATAGTGCCAAGATATTATTTGACTTTTTCACTGTGTGGACATTGGCACTGATGGTAAAAGTCAATGGTAGGTAAAACTGTTGATTCCTTATGTGGAATCAAGGAAGTGTCACTGAACGGTGTTAGCCTAAGACACAATATTCTCCACTGCCATGCATTCACAAGGGTAAAAAATCCGTTTTTAGTTAAAGACACTGAAGCATTAATATCATGAATTTTATTAAGTTACTAATCATTAAATCTACAGTCTTGACTACTGTCTTTTTAAGAAAGTACTTAATGTATATATATCACACTTTCAAAGATACATATTTACAAAATTGTAGTAAAGAATGTGAAGATCTCTTATTCATACTCTGCTGTTCTAATACAGGGTTTTATGTATGTATGTATGTATGTATGTATATATGTATGTATGTATGTGTGTATATATGTATATATGTATGTAGTTAGTACATATGCATGTACGTATGTATGTATTTAATACAGGGGTTTTAAAAACAAATTAAAGAAGCCAAAGTTTGGTGCTAGATGATGAAGGAATGTTCTAATAGGCATTGATTTCAGAAGATAGAGGAAGTGAGTTTCTACCTGTAGAGGTATCCTAGGACAGGCTGGGCAATAGCTTGGAGGGATGCTACAGACTGTGAGGTATAAAGGAAACCACACTGCCTGAAATGAGGATGGATAACCTTTGCAATCTTTACCACAGTGAGTTTCTTAGTAATTCGTTTATCCAAGGTCTGCACATTTGATCATATACTCAACTGAATAGAAGCTAAGACTCTCAGAATTGATTGAAACTAAGGTGTGTATTTTGGGTAGCTAGCTACCTAAGAAGGTAAAAAAGATTTTAAAAAGGACAGAAAAGGCAAGGAGAAGGGGGGGATAAAAATAAAAGGTCATTTACTCTAAGCATCCAGCTTTGTGTTTAGGGCCGTATGAGGTCTAAGTTGCACCCATGGTGAAATCCACCAAACTCACAAGCTTTCTTGAAGGAGAGCATGGGAGTGGTTTAGGATGTCATCCCTGAGCAATTTCAGCTGTGCGGTGTTTCTAGCATCTACATTCTTATCTGGGTAAAAGAATTTTCAGCCTGAAAGAACTTTCAAAAGAGTTTTCATCTCTTCTTTGCTGAATATTTAACTGTGATCTACCCAGTTCAGGTTACCATCTGTATGAAGGCTGGCCTTCAGCTTCTCTTGTTTCTTCTCTTCTCATAACAATGTCCTGGGTTTTTTAAGTCTACTCACCTCTTCCTCTTTCTGCTTCACCATTCTTCCCTGCCACAGGCCATACAATCCTCATGTGAGAGGTGCCCTCCCCATACCTGGAGGAAAGAAGCATTCATCTCTGAAGACAAAGGAATGCCAAGAAGAACCCTAACAGGCTTTGCTGAATTCTCCCCTATTTACAATTACCCGTGAAAATGAATAAAGTAAAGGTCTTTGAAAATGACTTCAGACAGCGCTGAAAGAGGCGCTTTCAAGCACATACCGCTTGTTTCAGCCTGTGTAACCAGGAGGACGAAGGCAGGTAAGAATTATTTCGATAAAGGATGATATTTTCACATAGGAATTTTATCTCCCACTTTTAAGAAAAAAATGGGAAGATCACTAGCTGCCCCTGCGACAACATACTAACCAGTAGTGACCGCCAATGAGAAACCCCACAACCTTTAATTCTTGTTCTTCTCCAATGAACTTTGTTCAGAACAACCCTCCCCAATTTTTTCCTAAAACCCAGTAAAAGCTTTCCTTCCCTTTGTCTCTTCAGACTTATCTATGGTTTGCCATAGTTAGCTTGTCTCAAATAACAATTCCTCTGCTATTCCTGGATGAACTCATTTTCCCGGTAAATTAACTCCCCATTTTATTTTTAATGTCGACCTACCTCATACTTGTTGACCTATCATATCCTTTCACAATTGCTCACTCTTTTTCAACCCAGCATAAAGTACATAGGTCTGTTTCTCTGGATCTTTACTTCTTTATGAAGTTTCTCATTCATGTAATCTCTTAATCTGCAATTTTCTATTAATCTGTCTTTTCCTTTGGCAGTTTGATTTCCAGACTGGAGACCCTAAGTGGGTTGAGGAAAACTTTTTCCTTCCTTACAAACTCATCACATCTTCCTTTCCCCAACCCCTCCCAAACTTGGTACCTCTCCTACACCTCTGATCTCAGCAGCACCACCAACCAATTGTCAAAACCAGACATGAAAGAGTTGTCCTTGACTTGGCCCTCTTCCCCATACCCCCATATCCAATCACCCAAATCCTGACATGTTTAACTTCTGAACATCTCTCAAAGCTATACTCTTCTCCTACTCAAAGCTATCTTCCTGTTTTGTCCAGGTTACAGCAACAGCTTTCCAAATGGTTTTCCCAAGAAGGTCTTCTGACTACTCAATACACTTTCGACATTTCTGCTCATTGATTATTTTTCACATGTTGCATTATGAAAGGGAAAGTACACATAAAGCACTTCTACATATAGTGGTTGTCTCAAGGAAAAACACACATGCAATTGTTTGAGTTGCAAACTAATCTAGCCACCATTTCATGGAATATCATCTTTATTCGAAAGAACTGATAAACTATAGCTATTCAAACTAGGATATTTAACAGACTTATTTTTTGAAAAGAAGCCCATCACTCTAAGTGGAACAATTGATGGTACTTTTTCATCACTGTTTTTTTCCAATTTTTGCCAAAATGTGAAATTTGTAACAAAAATTATAATTTTGGAGAACTTGTATGCAGGGATGTGAATTTGACAACTTTCTGATATTAAAGGCATTTCTGATGAGATTTGTATGATAGTAGCAAATGTGATTTTTTGTTGTTGTTATCTTATAAAGCAACGTGTCAACATTTGGAAGATAGGCAATCTTCCTTAAATGATCAATGCATGATATCATAAAACTTGTTCCAAGTGAAGATAAAACAGTGGATCTAACAAATCAGAGTATGACAAATTATTTCTTTTATATGGTTTTAGATTTCAAATTGCAACTTACATTTAAGAAACTGTGTTGAGTTTAGTATACGAATAGACCACCCACAATTACTTACATACTTTTCCTTTTTCAACTATATATTATGCAAAGTTGGATTTCTTACATTTTCAACCAAAATTTCACAACAGACTGAAAGCAGATGCAGTTAGGAGAATCCAAATATATTATATTAAGTTAGGTATCAAATATTTAGATAATTGTAAAGCAAAGCAATTCTTAAAATTAATTATTTTTTTATTTTGGAAAATATAATTTTCCTTTAAAAATGTTATTTATATTAACATACAATGCAATGGCTAATTTTATTTTGAAATGAATTAATGTAATGTATTACATTATTAATGAAATGTTAATAATTTAAATCTTCTCAGTTTTCATTTTTAATCTGATAGATATTGGCAGGATATTGTCCACATTACTTTGGTGCTCTCAATAACTTGAGAATATAAAGAAATTCTGGGAAAAGCAAAAGTTTCAAAACTATTTTCTTATAATAGGTAGAACATATAATGCAGTGCTGAGCAAACACTTTCGTTAATTGATTAGTTGAGTGGATAACAGTAGTTTAATTTTGTCTGAGATTGAATTCTAAATAATGATTTAGTTATATGGAAATGAGTTTTTCTAAATTTTATTTTCCAGCCTTAGTGATAAAATGGTGTTTATGAAAACTTTTTCTACATATTATTTTCCAGTCTCAAAGATATGTACCTTTAATCCACAAATTCTGCCTCTAGGAATTTGTCTTAAGAAAATAATAGATCAAATGTATAACAGATATATATTAGAAAGTCTTCATGGCAGTGTTTTACAGTGATAAAAACGCAGAAAAAAATATCAATGTATAGTGAATGATTTAAGTACAACATGGTACATCCACATGAAGGTCTATTACAGAGTCACCTGAAGAATAATATAATTGTAGGTGTATTGAAACATGTGTGTATTTGTGACATATAAGCTGCAAAATAGGTATCATAATCATATAAACTCAAGACAGTATTGTAAATATATGATTTCCATTCTCTTTCATCTCCCACTCCAAGGTTTAGCAATTGGAGGGAAATTATAAAAATGGAAATTTAAGAAGCTACCACTGAACTCAAAAAGAAGAAAAGCTACTTGAACATACCAAAACAATAATGTCAAGTAGTGAACCAGCCTGAAGCTCTGGATTTATTGGGTCCCAGTTCATGTGGAGGTAAAGGAAATGAAAGTGTCCCATGCTAGATAAGAAGACCCAAGCAAGGCTTAGTGCTTGAAACTAGGATCTGTCTAAGGTTCTTCCACTTATAAAAGGAGTCTGGAAAAGAAGGATTGAGAGAGAGAAATATATTCCAGTAGCTGCTTGGGGTTTCAAGTTAAATGAAGCTGCTTGTCTGGGGAGGCAAAAGAAAAGAAATGATAAAGTTGAAAAAAATTGAGCAAATCCTTTTGCAAGGTGACAGGATTCTCTGATGTCATCTCTGAATAGAAATATAAAAACTGGCTTTTTAATGACAATCCTGGAATGGGAAAATGGAGACAACTGTAGAATAGTCAACTGGGGCTGAATCTACAGAAAAAGAGAGAAGAGAGAAAATGGGGGGTGGGGGTGGGAGGAAAGAGTGGGAAGGGGAGATGATAGAAGAGAAGGAGAAGGCAAAGGGAGAGATAAGAGAGAGACAAATCATACTTCCCAATCAGAATGAGTCACTAAATGAAAGTAAACAAATAATAAATAAAACTAACGTTGAAAAAGATAGTCAACAATGATAATTGAAAGATAGTCACAGATGAATAAAAATTCTTTAAGAATCAGAAATAGAAGAAATGCTTATGTTTAGAAGAAAAGAAAAAAATCAGAAATACAAAATGCATATGTTTGGGATTCTACAAGAAACAAGTGTTAAGAAACTGGTAGTTTTGTAAATTTATTTTGGTTATGTAAAATATATAGAATAAGCCTCTTAGTTTTGTATTATCTAATAAATTGACATAATCTATCTTCCATAATTGCCCTTTTAGGTATATGCTCAATGTATTCAAGAGAAAATTTTGCATGTGTATACCATATATGGGATGGTCTATAGTAATTGTTAAACACACAGACACTCCAAACAATAACAAAGCTAATACAAGAAATTATCCTAGGAGAACAGTTAAATGGTAGCATATTTATACAATGAAACACAGTTAACATTAAATTAAATGTAATAGGTATTACATGCACTACAAGAAATGAAATACAAAAACAAAACAGTAAAAGACAAAGAGGAAGTTGCATAATGATGCTTATAATGTGAAAGCACTGGTGTGAAACATGAAAATACACAAAATGTTACTGCATTTCATTTACAGATATGCAGCTATATAGTAAACATAAACAAAAAAGACACACACCGCATTTAGAATAATGATTAACACTAGGAAGGAAGGAAAGATGAAAAATAGGAAAGGTAATATTTTTTTGTTTCATTGTTCAAAAATATCTGAATGTAATAGGGCAAAATGTTATAATTTTTGCTTTGCGTATATCTTCCTTTATATGTCAAATATTTCATCATAGAATTTTAAAAATTATTTAATGTAATTCCATTTTATGATAGTTCAACAGATAAATGTTATTTATCTTTATTTGCTATTATTTCTACAAGGGACATGTATTAATTGACTAATAAAAGTACAAAAAATGTAATTGTTTAAAGATACTATAGTCAGAGACATATTGAAGTTGCCAGCAACCTGGCATGTATTGTGAAATAATAAAGATAAATAACCTTTACATCCTTTTCAGTGATTATTTCTTGCATGAAAATATGTTAGAATTGTACCAATTTTTCCCAACTAATCAATATTTGTCAAGAATGTTTTAAGCTTGTAATGGAAAATTCTTTAAATTGATGGATAAACTCTGAGCAAACATCTTAAATACTAGAAATTAAAAATGTATGTAATATCTTAAACTGAAAGTGTCAAAATTATGTTCTTTAAAATTTTCTCCCAAAGTGAATGGTAGAAACAGCATAATTTCTGTTGTGACATGGATACATTATTCATTTTAGATAAATTTGCTTCATGCCACACTTTGCTAAAACATGCAAAGTCCATTTAGGAGAAATAATTTTACTCATCAATTGTAAACATTAACTAATGGCTAAGTTGTCACTTTAAAGATTGCTCTGGGACTAGAAGTATAAACGAAAGTGTAATTTCTTAAATTTATAATCAGTTTTCCTGCCTCAAAGACTAATATAATGCTATGACATATACATTTCCTTAACAGAAGAAATTTATGTGTATTCAGAAAATTATCTTTTCCTCAATTTTATAAAAAGTTTATAGTAGCCACTCTCCATCTTCCCACATCAGTAGCCAGTCGTAGTGACATTGTTGTTTGGCTTTAAAGGGCCAAAACAAACAAAATACTCAAAATGATTTCTGGTATCTTCTTACGTTCTATATAAATCTTGAAAAATGCTTTGAAAAATGCTTTGAAATTAAAAGATTGATAGAAATTTCGCATAACGGTTTGGTTAAGCTCATTTAATACGTCTACGGTACTATTTGGCTATTTGGTAAAAGAACTTGCTGAATTAGAAAAAGTAATACCATTCACCAGCTGAGCTGACTCATCGGTATTATGTTTAGACCTGTCGTCGTCTAAGAAAGGCTCCTCATGTCTAAAAAGAAAAAAAAAAATCAGCAAAAAGCATAAGCAAAAGAAACTGATTGAGATGGT